>NC_136267.1:84145650-84786650 GCF_964187855.1 Myxine glutinosa | reverse complement strand
CTGTCAAGCCTGTGCAGTCGTGCCAACATCTAAGTACGCCCTTATCCCCACTACTTGGAGATACCTATCTAACTCAATTTTAAAACTATCTACTGTTTTTGCTGTCACTACATTTGCAGGAAGAATTTTCCATGCTTTTATTACTCTCCGAGTGAAAGACCCTTGCCTTATTACCGTATTAACTCTCCTCTTCTTTACTCTGAAACTGTGGCCCCTGGTCCTGCAAGTGTCCATTCTGCTGATAAAGCCATCTGCACTTATTTTATCTATTCAGCAACTTCTTGATTTACACCAGAGTTGCGTTCATGAAGATAGTCATGTAAATGAACAACGTGTAAATTAAAACTAATTTCTCCATAAGAAATAATGCAATAGGCAGAGGATAGGGGGAGTGCTGCCTCAATCCTCATTTTTATTGTCCTATTTTTAACGTCACAGTGGTTTTTTTTAATTTTAATGTTTATGTTTAAGATATAAACAATGAAAAATTGGGGAAAAATACAGCCTACTGTTGCTTTTAATAAATTCTAACAACTAAAAATAGACAATGAAAGAAAGGGGATGTTAACACTCACTATGTTGGCTGCTGCTGATGATGTGTTGTTGTTTCTGGAAGTGGTGGAGGGGAAAGGAGTGGAGGAGTGGAGGAGTTCTAGGGGTGTTGAGAACCTACTGGCATCGTCCTTTGGCTGTTCTTTCCCTTCCTTTTTGATGTCATTCTCAGCACTATTTCTTATTGTTCACAACATAGACTCATTAAGGCCAAGCACATGTCTCATAATCAGCTGTACAATCACCTCTTTCATACCGTTCTAAAACATCCATCTTTACTTCAACAGTGATGGCCCTCCTCTGTCTTTGCTCGCACTACTAACCTTGCTACTTCACAGACGCTTTCCAGTCATGAGAATCCAAGTGATACGTTTATTACAGCGGCACAATTCATGCGCAAAATGAGAAACACATCACTACACTACAACGCTAAGATGGAGGGTTTCTGGAAACCGGGGGAGGGGGAAGGCAATCCTGCCTGCATCCTGCTGTTATTGTGAACACGTTTTCATGTTGTTCAGTGTAAAAATGTAATTGCAGCGTTACTCATGCGCTCGAGTTGCGTAATTCCAATCGCTCACGAATGTAAATTTAAAAATGGTATAAATGACAGGTGCCGCACTATTCCAAAAACACGCCAATAGAAGACGTGTAAAACGCGAGCTTACCGTATCACACATCGTGTTAAACATCTCCATCAACTCGCACTCGCCTCTTTTATAATGTAAATAGGCCTATGTCCTTCAACCATTCCTTGTAGATTAGTCTACCTAGGCCCAGATTCAATCCTACTTGCTCAACATTGTACCCATTCTTAGTTCTATGGCAGTCGTACTGTAAAATGGGGGTAAATAGGGACAGCAAGGTGAATAGGGACACAAACTGAAAAAAAGTTCGGAAACATTTTTCGCTGAAAATTGATAACCATACTGATTTGTTGATATTTTTGGTTGAAAGTGTTCTCTTGTTTTAAAAAAAAGCAACTTATAGTCCCTATTAACCCATATATGGGTTAAATAGGAATAAATAGGATTTTTATGGCTGTCCCTATTCACCCCGTTTTACGGGTGAATAGGGACAGTCACTAATACAAAAAGAAATAATCAAGAAATAGGGACAGTTTGGAGAAACTTTTTATCCCATATTTTTTTTCATTGGCCCCGTGGTTTATATTATGGGTGCATATTATGTGCATCCATCTGAGCTATCAATTTAGCAATAAGTTGGAAACTCAGGATTGTTTCTTGATTATTATTTTTTTTGTATTAGTGACTGTCCCTATTCACCCGTAAAACGGGGTGAATAGGGACAGCCATAAAAATCCTATTTATTCCTATTTAACCCATATATGGGGGTTAATAGGGACTATAAGTTGCTTTTTAAAAAAACAAGAGAACACTTTCAACCCAAATATCAACAAATCAATATGGTTATCAATTTTCAGCGAAAAATGTTTCAAACTTTTTTTCAGTTTGTGTCCCTATTCATCTTGCTGTCCCTATTCCCCCCATTTTTACGGTATATATTTCCTCAGATGTAGCAATCAAAACTGAGAAATTGGTATTCCAGGTGAGGCCTCATTAAATTCCTGTACAGAATTACCACTACCTCTTTTGATTTATAATTAATCCACCTGTAAAAAAAAACCTAAAAACCTTCCCCTTCCCCTCCCCCCCCCCCCCCTAAAGAAAGTAAGGCAACAAATCCTCCCCACATTTCCCTGCTGCCTGGATTTTCCAGGACAGCGTGGCCATGGCGAGTGCCAATCAGTCTCCATGGACCGGCCTACTCTCTCTTGTCTATCTCCTCTCTCTCTCTCTCTCTCTCCCTCTCTCTCTCTCTCTCTCTCTCTCTCTCTCCCTCTAAATCTGTCGTGGCCCTGGCTTCACGAAGGTGGGGGCACACTATCTTTGGATGTGAGGGATCTCTGGGTCGCCCTTGGGAGATCAATCAGCTGTCTCCATGCTGCGGGCCTATTCGAGAGAACACCACCAACAACATAAAACCCCATTAGCTTTACCTATGGCTGCCGAAAGTACTGTGCTGTCTGCTTACCCCCCCCCTCCCCCCCCCCCATATCTATGACCACCCCAGATCCTTCTCCTGTGTCACATGCTCCAAGTTTGCATCATGTAGTCCCTATTTCCATTATTCTTACCTATCCCCAGCCCCTTACATTTCCATATCTTGAACTGCATCTGCCAATCCTTTCTTCAATCCATTAAAGTATCCAGATTTTACTGAACTAGGGCATGCCCGTACTATATATATATCTAAAATTATATCCCCCCCCTCTATTTACATGAAATGGTTTGGTCCAAAGCGAACGGCTTGCGAGTACGGTGACAATCCCCCCCCTCTATTTACATGGAATGGTTTGGTCCAAAGCGAACGGCTTGCGAGTACGGTGACAATCCCCCCCCTCTATGTACATGAAATGGTTTGGTCCAAAGCGAACGGCTTGCGGAGTTTGGTAAAGAAATCGCCATAGCGTGCACAAACGCGCAGGAAAGCGAAAGAATCGCAAATTAGTTTTAATTAGTTTTAAAACATAGTTTAACGCCAACATAGTTTGCCAACGTGAAATAAATGAATACGCTCTCAAATGTGCCGTCCGAGGCAGAGTCTGTTCGCCACGTTCGGCACACGTGATAACTCGCTGCTCTCTGATTGGTTGAATCGTTTTTTGGACATAGCTCGGTAACTACTTGTCCGATTAATATGAAACCTTGAAAAGGCACATCCTCGGGTCCCCAGCAATATACCTGGCAAGTTTCAAGTATATCGGACCCGTGGTTGTCGAGAAACAGCGGTCACAGACAAACACACAGACATACACACATACACACACACAGAGATTACTGGAATTATAGATAGATGGTCACACTTCCCTCCCTCCCCCCACACCCCTCTGATTCCCCTACCCAGATGTCTGCCTTACTTCCAGGATTAATGTCATCCTCAATTTTTGAAAGCCTACTCTTGACTCCACTGTCCAAATCATTGATGTAAATTAAGAATACTAGGGCATGCCCGTACTATATATATGCCCGTACTATATATCTATCTAAAATTATATCCCCCCCCCCTCTATTTACATGAAATGGTTTGGTCCATTCGCAACGCCAAAGCGAACGGCGAACGGCTTGCGAGTACAGTGACAATCCCCCCCCTCTATTTACATGAAATGGTTTCGTCCATTCGCAACGACCACAGAACCCCCCCCTCTATTTACATGGAATGGTTTGGTCCATTCGCAACGCCGGCACACGCGATCGTTCGCTGCTCTCTGATTGGTTGAATCGTTTTTTGGACATAGCTCGGTAAGTAATTGTCCGATTAATATGAAACCTTGAAAAGGCACATCCTCGGGTCCCCAGCAATATACCTGGCAAGTTAAAAGTATATCGGACCCGTGGTTGTCGAGAAACAGCGGTCACAGACAAACAGACGTACAAACGTACAGACAGAGATTACTGGAATTATAGATAGATTAACGGTCCTGGAACTGATCCCTCAGGTATCCCACAACTTCCATCCTTCCAGCCAGATATACTCCCGTTCATAGTCACTCTTTACTTCCTATCCCTAAGCCAGTTTCCAATCCAGTTTTCCACTCTACCAGCCAATCCACATGCCCTCATCTTAGCCAACAACCTTCAATGTGGTACCTTATCAAATGCTTTTTGAAAGTCTGAGAATGAAAGTCAAGATAAATTACATCCACAGCATTCTCCTTGTCCAGTGTCCACCCAGTCAGAAACTGCCTCATTGAACTCCAATGTACTTGTTAAACATGAACTCCGTTTAATGAATCCGTTCTGACTACCTTTAATTAGTTTGAAGTTATTCAAATAGTTCCCTATCTGTTCCTTAATTAACGTCTACAACATGTTCCATACAAATGAAGTCAAACTAGCAGGTCTAGTTTCCTCAATTATTTTCTGGATCCTTTCTTACATAAGTGTCACATTTGCTACTCTTCAATATTCTGGAGATGTCACGAATCTAACGTAGTTGTTTAAGATATTGGTTAACATAATGCTTCTAAGGTGGATCAGACTCGGCAACGGTTGCTAGAGTGAGATGTGCATGGAAGAAGTTTCTGGAACTGAGTGGCGTGCTGATGAGGAGGGGAGTGTCGTTGAAGCTGAAGGGAAAGGTGTATGCTGCATGTGTGAGAAGTGTTATGATTTATGGGAGCGAGACATGGGTAATGAACGTAGAGCAGCAACGAAGGCTGGAAAGGGTGGAAATGCGAATGGTTCGGTGGATGTGTGGAGTGTCGTTGAGAGAGAGGAAGACAAATGATGAATTGCGAAAGATTATGGGAATAGAGCCTGTGATGGATGCTGTTAAGAGGAACAGGTTGAGATGGTTTGGTCATGTGTTGAGGAAGGATGAAAGTGACTGGTTGAGAAGAGTGATGGAAATGAATGTAGAAGGAAGTAGAGGATGGGGAAGACCGAGAAAGACTTGGCTAAAGATGGTGGAAGAAGAAATGCGGGCAAGGGGGTTAACAAGGGGAGATGCAGAAAATAGGGCAAAATGGAGAAGATTGTCATGGGGACCGCAAGGCTAACCCCCGCTCTAGCAGGGAAAATGGCCTTAAAATGCATGTTGTTGTTTGTTGCATAATGCTTCACTGCTCTGTCATTTCCCTCAATATGCTTAGATGCACATGTTACCTGGCCCCGGAGCTTCATCATTCATTCTTCCGAGCTGTTTCTTTACTTCCTACTTGGATCTCCTCTAAAAGCTCTTGCTCACCTCGAGATAGATACTCTAAGCTATTGGAAGTTCCCCTGACTGTTCTTGTGTAAATGTAGAAGCATTTAAAAAAACCTGCCCTCTCACCCTCATCATCCTCCAAATGCTCGGTGTTATTCCTCAAGGGCCCCCACTTCTGTCTTACTTTTGTCAATGTACAATCACATTTTCTCTTGCATACTTAAAGAAGTTTAATTTTACCTCCACAACTTAAGGTGGATAGAGGTTATCTTTTCACGTCTATTTGTCTGTCTGTTTGCTGTGAGCAAGAAATTTCAAAAAGTTATGGATGGATTCGGATTAAATTTCGTGGACAGTTTGGGTGTGTGACAAGAACAAAGATTTTGGTGAAGAACAAAGATCTGGATGAGATTTTGGTGAAGATCCAAATCCAGAGCTGGATACTAGATATAAGTGATTCCGCACCATTGAGAGGTCGGGCCAAAAACTATATAGAGCACAATATCTCAAAAAGTCATAGACTGAATTGGTCAAAACCTGGTGCGCAGGTTGAGTGTTTGACAATAACGAATTTGTTCTATTTTGGTGAAGATCCAGATCCTGATACAATCATTCTATAATTTTAAAGTGATTTTTCACCATTGAGAGATAGAACCAAAAAGCACGATATTTCAAAATGTTATGGATGGGTAATGACAAAACCTGGTGGTCCATGCTCACAGACAAACTAACAGGTAGACGGATAAACAGGGGTAAAAGCATAACTTCCGTCCATATTCGGCGGCGGAGGTAAAGATGGAACACTGCACTACTATCAAATACACGTGGGCCTTTCTCTAAACTGGTTTAAAAGGTAATCTTGGATTCGATCTAGAAAATCATCCTCGGCTTTTCTCTTTCCCCATTCCTGGACCCAATATATGCATGGCAAATTAAAATCCCCCATAATCGATATTCTTCCCTTTCCACAGGCCTTTCTGAATTCCTCATGAACCCATCTCTCCCGTTCCCCTCTCCCGTTCCCCTCTCCCGTTCCCCTCTCCCGTTCCCCTCTCCCGTTCCCCTCTCCCGATCCCCTCTCCCGATCCCCTCTCCCGTTCCCCTCTCCCGTTCCCCTCTCCCGTTCCCCTCTCCCGTTCCCCTCTCATGTTCCCCTCTCCCGTTCCCCTCTCCCGTTCCCCTCTCATGTTCCCCTCTCCCGTTCCCCTCTCCCGTTCCCCTCTCCCGTTCCCCTCTCCCGTTCCCCTATCCCGATCCCCTCTCCCGATCCCCTCTCCCGTTCCCCTCTCCCGTTCCCCTCTCCCGTTCCCCTCTCCCGTTCCCCTCTCCCGTTCCCCTCTCATGTTCCCCCTCTCCCGTTCCCCTCTCCCGTTCCCCTCTCATGTTCCCCTCTCCCGTTCCCCTCTCCCGTTCCCCTCTCCCGTTCCCCTCTCCCGTTCCCCTCTCCCGTTCCCCTCTCATGTTCCCCTCACCCGTTCCCCTCACCCGTTCCCCTCTCCCGTTCCCCTCTCCCGTTCCCCTCTCCCGTTCCCCTCTCCCGTTCCCCTCTCCCGATCCCCTCTCCCGATCCCCTCTCCCGATCCCCTCTCCCGTTCCCCTCTCCCGTTCCCCTCTCCCGTTCCCCTCTCCCGTTCCCCTCTCCCGTTCCCCTCTCCCGTTCCCCTCTCCCGTTCCCCTCTCCCGTTCCCCTCTCCCGTTCCCCTCTCCCGTTCCCCTCTCCAGTTCACCTCTCATGTTCCCCTCTCATGTTCCCCTCTCATGTTCCCCTCTCATGTTCCCCTCACCCGTTCCCCTCTCCCGTTCCCCTCTCCCGTTCCCCTCTCCCGTTCCCCTCTCCCGTTCCCCTCTCATGTTCCCCTCTCATGTTCCCCTCTCATGTTCCCCTCTCATGTTCCCCTCACCCGTTCCCCTCTCCCGTTCCCCTCTCCCGTTCCCCTCTCCCGTTCCCCTCTCCCGTTCCTCTCTCCCGTTCCTCTCTCCCGTTCCTCTCTCCCGTTCCTCTCTCATACCAGGAGATATATGGACACAGCGTACATGTATCTTCCTCTTATTACAGATTGCAACACCCGATGTTATCTCCTATCCTATCACACTTTGCAACGCACTGCTGATTGTGTTTTACCCAGAGTTTTGAAGATCGTGTTTCATGTCCTTAAGTAATCAAGAAACGCTGGTTCCTGGAATGTGTGCGATGTGAAGAAGGTTCAAGAGAGACTAAACATTTTGATGGTGGATGTTTATCGTAATGCGGTGTTGGTTGTGGATGTTTATTTTAATGTGTTGCTGTAAGGTAACATTGCGAGGCATGTTCTATAAACTTTGTGATGCAGGGCAAGCCTGGGAAGCACGGTGGTCTTGGAGGTTCTGGTGAGGAGGGAAACCTGGTGAGTGCACTTTTGTTCTGCCCATACAATGCACCGATTTACCATAGTTTATTATTTTATATGTGTACCATGGTCAGCTATTTTACAACGATTTGCCTTGATTTTGCACTCCATGGATATGTTGTGTTTTCAGGAATGGTAAGGAGAGAATGAGGTGTACAAGGTAATCAGATGATGGTGGGAACAGATCGATCGTTAGAACGGACGATGCAAAATTATTTTAATTTATTTTTTACGAGGAAATGGACATGGACAGATGAAATTCACAAAAAACTGGTTGTAGTTGGGAAGGTCCATATTCAAAAACGTAACCACCGATGTATATATTGCTGCCCTGCAGGCGGTAGGCTGAGGTGTTCCCCATCTGTTCCATATTCAGATCTTCACCAAAATCTAATCTATTTGTCCTGGTCACACACCCAACCGGTCCACCAAGTTTCGTCCAAATCCGTCCATTACTTTTTGAGATATCTAGCTGCCATGTATAGTTTTGGGCCCTATCTCCCAATGGTGAAGAATCACTTAAAAATTTGACTAGCCGGATCTGAATCCGGATCTTCACCAAAATCTAATAATTTCGTCCTTGTCACATACACTACATTTCTGCCAAATTTCGTCCGAATCTGTCCACAACTTTCTGAGATATCTTGTTCACAGACAGACAGACAGACAGACAGACAGACAGACAAACAGACAGGGGTGAAAACATAACCTCCATCCACCTTTGGTGGTGGAGATATATATAGAAAGATCATTTCAATCCTTTTGTATCAAATGCAGTCAACAAATGTGTTGCAAAGCCTCACTCATGAAGGAGTATACATGAGATGTGTAACGTGTGGAGGCATGCTTGTGTGGCCTGCTTCAGCATTCATACATATCACACCACATGTTAGTCATCTTGTTATATACAACAACAACAACATGCATTTTAAAGGCCATTTTCCCTGCTAGAGCGGGGGTTAGCCTTGCGGTCCCCATGACAATCTTCTCCATTTTGCCCTATTTTCTGCATCTCTCCTTGTTAACCCCCTTGCCCGCATTTCTTCTTCCACCATCTTTAGCCAAGTCTTTCTCGGTCTTCCCCATCCTCTACTTCCTTCTACATTCATTTCCATCACTCTTCTCAACCAGTCACTTTCATCCTTCCTCAACACATGACCAGTCACCAGTCACTTGTAAAATCGTGGACAATAACCCTCACAATCAAAGCATTTCAAATCACAATCAAATCACCAGCCTCAACGTTTTCATCATACTCTCTTTAGCAAGTTAATGCTTTGTAATCTGAAATTATTTCACGAGGGTGAGAGTGTAGAGGCATAGAGGCTTAGAGGTGTCAAGATGTAGAGGCGCCGAGGCATACAAGCTTAGAGGCGTCAAGGTGTAGAGGCGCCGAGGCATACAAGTTTAGAGGCGTCAAGGCATAGAGGCGCCGAGGCATGCAAGCTTAGAGGCGTCAAGGCATAAAGGCACCGAGGCATACAGGCTTAGAGGGGTCAAGGTGTAGAGGCGCCGAGGCATACAAGCTTAGAGGCGTCAAGGCATAGAGGCGCCGAGGCATGCAAGCTTAGAGGCGTCAAGGCATAAAGGCACCGAGGCATACAGGCTTAGAGGCGTCAAGGCATAGAGGCGCCGAGGCATGCAAGCTTAGAGGCGTCAAGGCATAGAGGCGCCAAGGCATACAGGCTTAGAGGAGTCAAGGTGTAGAGGCACTGAGGCATACAGGCTTAGAGGGGTCAAGGCGTAGAGGCGCCGAGGCATACAGGCTTAGAGGGGTCAAGGTGTAGAGGCACTGAGGCATACAGGCTTAGAGGTGTCAAGATGTAGAGACGCCGAGGAATCCAGGCTTTGAGGCGCCGAGGCATACAGGCTTAGAGACTTCAAGGCGTAAAGGCACCGAGGCATACAGGCTTAGAGGGGTCAAGGTGTAGAGGCACTGAGGCATACAGGCTTAGAGGTGTCAAGATGTAGAGACGCCGAGGAATCCAGGCTTTGAGGCGCCGAGGCATACAGGCTTAGAGACTTCAAGGCGTAAAGGCACCAAGGCATACAGGCTTAGAGGGGTCAAGGTGTAGAGGCACTGAGGCATACAGGCTTAGAGGTGTCAAGATGTAGAGACGCCGAGGAATCCAGGCTTTGAGGCGCCGAGGCATACAGGCTTAGAGACTTCAAGGCGTAAAGGCACCGAGGCATACAGGCTTAGAGGCGTCAAGGCGTAAGGGCACCGAGGCATGCAAGCTTAGAGGCGTCAAGGCATAGAGGCGCCAAGGCATACAGGCTTAGAGACTTCAAGGCGTAAAGGCACCGAGGCATACAGGCTTAGAGGCGTCAAGGCGTAAGGGCACCGAGGCATACAAGCATGAAGGTTGAGCAATGGAGAGGTATAGAGGAAAAGAGGCACTGAGGGGCATAGAAGCTTTGAGGGGCGTATAGGTTTAGAGGGGTACAGTTGTTGAGATGCTGAGAATGTGAAAGAGCTCTGGTCAAAAATCCCATAGAAAACCAAGAGGACAAATCCCATAAAAATCTGAGAGGGAATTGGACCAGTAGGATCTACTGCTTTCAATAAGGAAAGTGAAATACTGGAACCACCTTTAGAGGCCATTTTTCCCAGCAGAGCAGGGGTTGGCCTTTTTCGGGCACCATGGTCCCCTTTTTTGAGGCAATGTTTTACGGCCGGATGCCCTTCCTGCCGCCAACCCTGTTAGTCAGCAAAGTGAAACACTGGACCAGTACAAAATACCAATAAAAATCCAGAAGGGCAATGGGATCCAGCCAGTAGGAGACCAATAAAATACCAACATATAAATAAACAGGACTGAAAAGAACATATTGACACATGTGGGAAAATTACATGCCAAGATTGGGAATTTAACTCAGGTGCCCTGGCTACAAAATATAATTAAAGTATTTTGCTTGGTCTATGGGTTTTCTGACCAGTTATCTCTAATGGGTTACAGTCACGTGAAAAAGTAAGTACACCCCATGTAATGTTTTGACTTTTTCAACATATTTCAACATACAGCTATTTGATCTTCATTTCAACAATATTGATAGATAAAGGTGATATAATATAACAAATATCATGAAACATTTACATTTTGTAGTCCATTGTATAATTTAAATAAACATAAATGCAAATTTCGCATGTGGAAAAAGTAAGTGCACCGTATGAAAAATGGAGCTCCGTGGGGCTAGACACATGACATTGGCCTAACCAAATACCGAAACCCCTGTCAGATTCCACCGAACCCCTCGGATCGATGTAGCTTGAACTCGATTACCCCCTAAAAAGACATCTTTTTCGGGCGTGGCTCCGCCCACAATGGGCGCAATACGCCCACTCTATTCAGGACACAACTAGATCATGATATCAACCTCCCACCCAAGTTTCATCAAGATCGGATGATATCATCGGGTAGTTATGCTGCTAACAGACAGACACACACACCGACACACACACACAGACGCACAACCATGACGAATATAGTGGTCACTTGATAACTCGTAAACCAATACATCTTTCCAAATTGGTGTAAAGAGCATGAGCTTATTTTATTTATCTAATTTCTAACAAAGAAAAATATTATCCAGAACATTTTGCTTTTTACAAGTCAGTATTGTGTTGTGCTGCTTGCAGGGAATCAATGGTCCTCGGGGAAGCCCAGGTGCAAAGGTAATGTTTCTACTAATTTGTGTCTCTTTATGACACGGCACATTTGAATTGGACAAAGGCGAAAAATGTTGGTAATTGATCAGTGATATCTGTGTGGGTACCTGTAAGGAGCACGTGCCAACAGGTGTCCGTCTCTCTTGCAGGGTGAATCTGGGACAGAAGGAGAACCGGGAGTTACCGGCGAACCTGGAGTGCAAGGTTCACAGGTGATCCAGGAACTTTTAATTGTACACCAACACGGAGACGACACAGAAATACGGCTATGAGAAACTTTACTCTAGGAAGTGGCAATAAGTTTGTTTCTCAAGGAAACCAAATCACACTTTACTTTAAACGGTTCCGCTCAAAACTATTGGCTGGAAATGTCAAGGAATGATGGATTATGGGAAAAAAGAAATACACATTGAAGGGATTTATAATGACTGCACTCTTCCAATAGTTGTCGCCATTTGTTCCAGTTGGTGTTTGAGACTCTTCATTCCATTGGCTCAAAGCCTTGCTACACACAAAGTGAAATCGCATTTTCCACAGGCATTGAGATTTTCACACATATGATCATATGCGACACATTAAACTTTTCAGTTTCTCATCGGATTATTTATATAATAATAATAATAAAAACGATGATATCATGTGATTACTTCAGCAGGAGCTGCCGGAGATCTCCGATGCTTATTTTAAGCTTGAGAGCAACTGCCATTTGCTAGAATCCTGCAATGCTCCAAATACCAGTCTCTCCATGGTAGAGCAGAAGGAAACCACACACTGTCATGGAGGAGCTTGAAATGACCAATGGGAGTGGTTAAGATGACGAACCCGTGAAATGTTCTCAAAGTTAGAAACAAGGATTCAAAGCATTCTCTGTAACTTGCATAAGCACCGTCGTAGTGTAAATCGTGTGCTGCAAAATGGACCTTTAAAACTAATTTAGTAATGCATGATATTCGTACATGGAGGTGCTGTGGTTGTGACTTCCATGTCTACCCACCTCCTGCTAAAGTACCTGCTCCCCAGTGTACATGGTGTCAGGCCTGAGGTCACCACATGACCAAATGTATGTGGACACCCAAACATCACACATCTCATTCTAAAATCATGGGCATTAGTATGGAGTTGGTCCCCCCTTTGCTTCTATAACAGCCTCCACTCTTCTGGGAAGGCTTTCCATAGATGTTGGAACATTGCTGCGGGGATTTGCTTCCATTCAGCCACAAGAGCATTAGTGAGGTGGGGCACTGATGTTGGGAGATTAGGCCTGGCTCGCAGTCGGCGTTCCAATTCATCCCAAAGGTGTTCAATGGGGTTGAGGTCAGGGCTCTGTGCAGGCCAGTCAAGTTCTTCCACACCGATCTCGACAAACCATTTCTGTATGGACCTCGTTTGTGCACGGGGGCATTGTAATGCTGAAACAGGAAAGGGCCTTTCCCAAACTGTTGCCACAAAGTTGGAAGCACACAATCATCTAGAATGTCATTGTATGCTTTAGCGTTAAGATTTCCCTTCATTGGAACTAAGGGGCCCAGCCCGAACCATGAAAAACAGCCCCAGACCATTATTCCTCCTCCACCAAACTTTACAGTTGGCACTATACATTCGGGCAGGTAGCGTTCTCCTGCCATCCGCCAAACCCAGATTCATCTGTCAGACTGCCAGATGGTGGAGCGTGATTCATCACTCCAGAGAACGCGTTTCCACTGCTACAGAGTCCAATGGCAGTGAGCTTTACACCACTCCAGCCAACGCTTGGCATTGCGCATGATGATCTTAGGCTTGTGTGCGACTGCTCTGCCATGGAAACCAATTTCATGAATCTCCTGACGAACATTTGTTGTGCTGACGTTGCTTCCAGAGGCAGTTTGGAACTCGGTCATGAGTGTTGCAACCGAGGACAGACGCTTTTACGCGCTACGTGCTTCAGCACTCAGCGGTCGCGTTCTGTTAGCTTGTGTGGCCTACCACTTCGTGGCTGAGCTGTTGTTGCTCCTCGACGTTTCCACTTCGCAATAACAGCACTTAAAGTTGACCGTGGCAGCTCTAGCAGGGCAGAAATTTAACGAACTGACTTGTTGGAAAGGTGGCATTCAATGACGGTGCCACGTTGAGTCACTGAGCTCTTCAGTATGGCCCATTCTACTGACAATGTTTGTCTATGGAGATTGCATGGCTGTGTGCTTTATTATACATACCTGTCAGCAATGGGTGAGGCTGAAACAGCCAAATCCACTAATTAGAAGGGGTGTCCGCATACTTTTGGTCATGTAGTGTATAATGGCATGGCCTCAAGTACCTTGAAATCATTAGTTTTGTTTCATCGAATTAACTCAAATTGGAACTCCACATTGCTAATGATTAAGTGCTAGACGTGTCACGAAGCACGAAATCTGGTCACTGTGCAAATTCCAAAGCAATGGCCATGATTGGTATTGCACCTGATGAAGATGTAGCAACTGAGGCTTCATCTTATCCACTGTAAACTTCTTCTATCACATTATCATTAACACCTTTTCTATCACATACAAGGTATTCGTACTTTGGGTGATTGGGTGTGATGGGAATTTTTTTTGTGGAACTGTTAAGAGTAGTTCTGATTTTTCAAGGAAAGACTTGGAAAAATGCACGATTCTCCAGGGGAGATCATGGCTGATGGTGAGGCATAGATATTCAAATAAAATGGATGAAATAACCAAAACTTTCATTGAGGTATGTTAACCGCTATTGGAAGTAAGGAAATCTGACCTTCGTTGGAGCAAAGGAGGGTTCGTGCCCAAAATGTCAGCTTATCCTTGCTTCCCACGGTGGTTAGCATACCTTGATCAACATCCTGTTGATTGCATACATTGTTCTACCTATCCAATGGGTTTTTGTGATTCTATAACTGACACAAGCCTTCATGAGCAAGACTACTGTAGTTATTCATTATACTGTAAGTTGAAGAAACGGAACCTCTTCCAGTGTCTGACCATGGAAATGGGTTGGTTTTTGTTGGACAATATTTCCAGAAGCGACAGGGTGACACAGTGAGATTTTCCAGAATTGAAAGACATGCTCCATTTATCAAACCTGCATAAGATCAGCAGAGAGTGACGTAGCCACTCTATGTCTAGCAGTGGGATTGGTGACGCAATGTGGAATCATCAGCGAAGATTAAGAGTAGGTTTTCCTGAGCATCAGAGAGGTCATCAATGGAGATGAGGAACAACACTGAGCCCAACACACTACCATGTGAAACTCCAGCCACCTCCCACCCCCCAAGCACGGAGAGGAGAGGGTTCCATTGATAACAAAACGCAAACTGCCTGAGTAAAGGAAGTCAGAAATCCAGGAATGAAGGTGGCCCTGTGTGCAACAGGCAGAGAGTTGAGAAGCAGAACAGAATCCCAGACTGTGTCAAATGCCAGAGATATGTCCAAGGAGACGGTCGTGACCTATTGATTGAGATTTAGGTCCCCCAACTATTGCTGATAAAGAAACAGCAGAATGCCAGTGTTAAGTGACCCAGATGGAATCCAAACTGATGGTCAGAGATTAGGCTGTTTGAAAACAGAAAAGACTTGACATCAGGAGTAATGAGGCGTCTATTACTTTGCTTATAATTGGAAGGAAACTTACTGGTTTGTCAATGAGGGGATCAAGTTTTGCACCATTGTTGTGGTCAGGACCGATGTTTGCTGACTTCCAGGTAGAGAGGAGATTTCCAATGGAGGACAAACTGAATAGAGCAGACAGTGAATAAGTGAAAGCAGCAGAGCAAGATTTGAGACCATTGGAACTGATGCCATCTGGGCCACTTTTACTATGGTGCATCTTCCACAAAGCAGGGTCAAGGCTGGATAGAATCTCGGGTAAGAAGGACACAAAGCCCAGTCAGTTGGGATGAGAGATAACATGGGATGCATTGGGTACACGAGATTCAGAGGCAAAAACAGAGTTTAGACGTTCTGTCTTATCTCGGACACAGTCTGCTCGAATGCCATTTTGAGATGAGGGACAGGATGAAGGGGAAGCATTCATGACTTGGAGCATACATGCTACCTTGACTTGGAGAAAGGAGACTAGTTGGAGAGTTCAGCCTTGAGCTTTGCAAGGATGTTTTCTGGCTTGCCTCAGGATGGACACGCACTTGTTGCGAGCCTTAAGGAATAAACCAAAGTTACCCTCATTCAGGTTAGCTTTCCATGTTGAGAAAATAAGCTGCTTGACTGCAATGTCCTCACCACAGGATTCAGTGTATGAGAGTCTTGAGGATGTATAGGAAAGACATAGTCTAAAAGGGCTAAACTAGTGCCTGAGAAAAAGTAGGCCCAATCATTTTGTGAGAGGGCAGATTGAAGTCCCTGCCAATTGGCCTGAGCAAACAGGTATATTCTGCCTTGTTGAGGTTGCTCAGTTACAATAGTCAGAGATGTATTGGCCCTGACAAGGAAATGATCAGAAGAGATGCTATGGGTAGGAGAGAAACAAAACAGATGGAAAATGGTCATTATTTGGTCCAGGAGGGAGGATGTACCAGTAATAGGAATCCAGGAGAGGAAGTTTACAGATTCATTCAACCGCAGAGCCGCAGAAGACCTTTTGTTGCAATGCCATGACTTGTTGCTGAGCCAAACACCAAACCAGCTGGCATGGTGACAGTTGAGATCGCTGCAGATGAGAAACAGAGAGTTGGAATGGGTGATTGCATTTTAACCATGTTATCATTAGGCAGATGGCATACCACACAGAAAACATTAGATGGTTGCGGAGAGGTTTACAGAGCAAAAGGTATTCCAGAGGGTTAGGAGGGGTTAGTGCAGCCAATGGACAATGAGGAATGGAGTTGTTGATGTAAAGATCAGCACCCCTTCTGGAATAGAGGAGGGGCCTTTTGAACATGGGGGAATATCCAGGGCGAGAGACCTAAGAATTGGAGAAATATTGTAAGAATGTTTCTGTTAAACATACAATGTCTGTAGGTGCTACAGTAACTGCAATGGATAGATTGGTACTTTTAGAATAGAGACCTTGAATATTGGTGAACTACATTGTGAAGTTGCAGGTGAGGGGGGGATTATGAGCTGGCGGGAGCTGCTGGTAACATGGAGGAGGCTAAATGCTGTCTTACATACTTCCTCCAGGAGTTGTTATCTTGGTTAACTTAAGGAGGGTGTTGTGTCTGTCTCTCTCTGTCTTTTGTATTTTCACTTCCAGGGAGTTCAAGGGCAACCAGGCAAAGAAGGCAGACCAGGAGAGCCAGGAATGCGGGGACCCGTGGTACTGCGCCTGAACACCCATACACTCCAGAAGCACCTCACATATACATTCAACAATGAGCCAACAGCACGCTGTTTGTAACCTGCTCTTGAGATGCAAACCTTTGTCACCTGTTTTGATGTCCTGCATATTGCTCTTATATGCAGCACCACTCTAACATCACTGTAAAATCAACATCACTCTCGCAGACCCATGCAATCGGTGCTTCATTGTTGCCTCCAGGGTAAGTTTGGCCGAAAGGGGAAAAGTGGCGGTGAAGGGCAGCTCGGATCCAGAGGTCCAAAGGTATGACAAAAGACATCAATCTTTCCATCCCAGGAAACATCTTATAAATACTCCACATGGGAACATGATATAGCATTGTCTGAGGTTTTTTTTGCTTCATTGTGTTTATTGCCTTTGTGATGCACTGCAAGTTGTTTTACGCATTCGTGGTTCTACCGAGTCATACCAACTTAGAAACCACCAAGCGATGGCGTTTGGTCTCTTCAGCTTGGAGTCTATTCTGAGTTGAGTGAAATCAAATGCGGAATATTAAATGAGGATTTTCTTTCAAGATCACTGAGCTTATTGAACGTGTGACATCATGTAATAAATAACACAGGATAGACTCCTGATTGTCACGTGTTTGAACGTCCAGAGAAGAGACTACCAAGAAGTGTCAAAGTTTCACTTGAACAAGGGGTTCTGCAGGGTGTCACCCCATCGAAACGATGAACGTACTGTAGTCCGTAGTGCACCCTTTCTAGTAAAGGAAGCAAACATCCTGCCTGTAATCTAAGCCATCCTTCCAGATGTGTTATTATGATAATGATAGTTGTTCCTCTTTTGTGCCTTTATATTATCTCGGCCTACATGTATTTTTGTGACTTTCTTTTGAGATGAACTGTTATCCACCGCAACCATTCCTCGTAAACTGTTCCACAAAGTAAATGATCTTATTTCTCAACCTCCTATCTCTTTTTTTAAATCTCCTTTCTTTCTTGTTTTTATGTTTAAAACTGTCACCTTATCCTGTCTTTCCATCAAATCAAACACTTGAATCAAATTTATTTCTCTTTTGTGAAATTAAATTCTTCAATTACACCACTCCACTTTGGAACCATCTACATATTGGTGCACAATTTACAAAAAAGCCAATTTGTGATTTTCCCCACCCTCATCCCAAATATTCCCCAAACAACCCTCTTCACTCCCATCCCCCCTGGTTAAACTTCCAAAATCCAGGCTGTCATTTACACCTCTTTTATTTTATATGGTACCACGCTTCCCCCTTTTATGGAACCACATTTCTGAGGCTTTTTCGATGACACGATGTCATTTATGGAACCACATTCCTGATTTCTGTTGAGGCACCTTCATTCGCTCAGGAAGGAGTACAATCCTGGACAGATCACCACTCGAATGGCTTATTCCTCCAATAAGCTACTACGGTACTCATTTCTGCGACCTCGGAAGGATGACGGGCTGAGTCAACCCACCATATGTTACTTCAATGGCACACCAGCGGCTGAAACTCAAGACCCAAGATCTAAAGCCAGCCACCTTAACCGTTAAGCCAACACCAGACATTTATTGTGTCGATTAACCTCTCCTAGTCCAACCATCTTGCTTGCTAGTTTCATTCCCTCCTCCCTTTGATCTTATCCTGTTTGTTCATTCCCTTAATTCATGCTTGTCTCACTGGCAGTTATTCCTTGCTCTTCCATGAGTCTTGCTCCTGCAAAGAAAAAAAAAACCAAAAAACTCTTTACACCTTTCCGCTCACAACCTCCTCTCCCTTTTATTTCTGATGTCCTCTTCACCTTCTCTTCATAAATTCATTTTTCACAATTGATTTCCATCTCCATCCACCCCATTCTTCACTTCCTGTTTATGTTAAACTAGGCGTGCCTACCTCGTCGCTTTGCCATTGGGTTTAATCAAAATATACAGCATGTTGTATGGGGTGGCCCTCTTTGATGTAGTCGCCCCTGTTCGTTATCACCCAATAACTATTTGTGCCAAATTCTAGCTTATTTCGGTAACATTTGGAGGTTGCGCCATAAGTGGACTTTTTTTTTCGAATCAACCATCTGTTGAAAGATGTTGCCTTGTGCACAGCCACGCTTCCTGTACATTTTCGTTTTGTTTGAAGCAAATGGGCCGATAACTATTGACACAAGGCTAAAACACTGACCACATCCCCCGTAAACAATGCTTGCGATCCAAATTTGAGGAAAAAATAGATTGTACAAAAAACCCATAATCTGGTGCGACCTCTAAATTAGCTCTGATGTCGGTGCTTTTTGGGTTGTAGAGTCATCTGCTGTCGTGGAACAAGGGCACGTACAACCAACAGAGGAATTTTGATTTATATTTTAAATTTTACTTGAGAACGGCTGAAGTGATCCAATTCAAACTTGGTGCAGGTATGTATAATGAGGTAAAGATGAACTGATTAGATTTTGGGGTCACAAGGTCAAAGGTCAGAGGTCATGTTCGGTAAAAATCCTGTTACCACAATAACTTGTGAACCAGTGATGGGATTTTGACCAAAGTTGGTACAAGTATGTATTATGATGCAAGGATGAACTGATTTGATTTTTGGGTCAGGAGGTCAAAATTCGAAGTCTGTAATAGGTTTATAATTTGAGAACGGCTGAAGGGATTTAATTCAAACTTGGTACAGGCATGTATAATGATGTAAAGATCAACTGATTCGATTTTGGGGTCAAGAGGTCAAATACCAAATGCCAGACTTCCCGTCAGGTAAAACTTCTGTTACCGAGCTAACTTGTGAACCAGTTATGGGCTTTTCAACAAACTTGTTATAATTATATATTATGATGCAAAGATAAACTGATTCGATTTAGGGTCAAGAGCTCAATGATCAGAGGTCAATTTAAGTTACAATTATTTCGTTACCGCGATAACTTAAGAACGGCCGAATGGATCAAAGTCAAACGTATACAGGTATCTATAATGATGCAAAGATGAACTGTTTGGATTATGGCATCGAGAGGTCAAAGGTCAGAGGTTATGTTAAGTTAAAATTATGTCGCCGTGCTCACTTGTGAACAAGTGATGAGATTTTGAACAAACTTGGTATGAGTATATATGATGCAAGGATGAACCGATTATATTTTGGCATCAACAGATCAAAGGTCAGAGGTCATGTCAGCTACAAATGTGATAACTTGAGAACAGCCGAAGGGATTTAAATCAAACTTGGTACAAGTATTATTATGATGTAAACATGAACTGATTAGATTTTGGGGTCAAGAGGGCAAAGGTCAGAGGTCATGTTAAGTAAAAATTATGTTGCCGCACCAACTTGTGAACCAGTGATGGGATTTTGCCCAAACTTGGTATAAGTATATAGAATGATGAAAAGATGAAATGATTATATTCTGGCATTAAAGTTGAGGAGTGAGGTGATTTTGTGATTTTTGTGAGGTCAGAGGTCATGTCAGGTAAAAATGTGATAACTTGAGAACAGCTGAATGGATTTAAATCAAAGTTGGTAAAAGTATGTATCATGATGTAATAATGTAGGCGGAGGCATATCGGTCAATGTTGTGACGTCGAAAAGTGTCGTAGTTTTCTATTGGTTCAATGAATATTACTATGTATAACATTGCATACTCCTGTGTCCTTCTAAAGAGTTCCTGCTGTCATAGAATAATAAATGTTAACGTTGGAACCACTAGAGTAAGTTCCAATCCCCGCTTTTTCTTCCTCAATCCCAGAAAGAGGGGTTTTTGAAACAGGCATGTCCATGATTGAACGGACACTCATTATTGTTCCAAGTAAATCGATTATTACCTTTCCAACAAGTACCATTTTTATTATTCTAAGACAGCAGTAACCTTCAGTATGAAGTGTGACACACACACACACACACACACACACACACACACACACACACACACACACACAAACACACCTTTTAGTAATAGATGTAGATGGATAGGCCCATCTAACCCTGGAAACATGTAATATTGGTAGAAAATAATTAGCTACTATATGATGTCATCACCAATTCATATGAACCATGCAACCAGACCCCTATAAACAAATACAACAATCCTATTTGCCTTATTTATTGCGTCCTGATGCCATACCAATCTCAAGATGTTAACTAATTCAATCCAAATCTTTCTTGGCTCAACCATGCTCTAGAAATTCCCATCACAAAACGTTTTTAATGTGCAATTTCACGTACTTTAATTACCTTATACAGGGTGACCCGGGGTCTTTGGGAGAAAAAGGCCACGTTGGAAGAGTCGGACCACGAGGAGAAAGTGTGAGTTTGGATTTACTTGTGTTCTCCTATTGCTTTGTACATTATAAAGATTAATAACAGGCAACATCTAATGACTATACACAACAGCTCGCAGATTGGGTGATTAACCGTGGTTATTGTGTGAGAAGTGAAGGTCTGTTAACAAATGAAAAAAAATAAAAATAAAACGCTTAACTCGCTAATTCAAGTGACTGTAAGTGTTCATTGTTTGTAATCAGGTTGAGTGTGCATTGTCCCAATAAGAAGTGAAGAGGCAGAGAAAATGTCCAGGTAAATGTACCAATGAGAATAAATGCCATCACGAAAATAGATTCACAAGCATAGAGGTGAGACTAATTGAGAAGGAGAAAAGAGGGAGATTGGACTGATTGGTCTATTGGACTGATTTATCTATTGGACTGATTGGTCTATCGGGCAGACTTGACCATGGGACTGACTGGTTCATTGGACTGATTGGTCTATTGGACTGACTGGTCATTTGGGCTGACTGGTCATTTGGGCTGACTGGTCATTTGGGTTGACTGGTCCATTGGACTGACTGGTCCATTGGACTGACTGGTCCATTGGACTGACTGGTCCATTGGACTGATTGGTCCATTGGACCGACTGGTCCATTGGACTGATTGGTCCATTGGACTGATTGGTCCATTGGACTGATTGGTCCTTTGGACTGATTGGTCCATTGGACTGATTGGCCTATCGGGCAGACTACACCATGGAACTGACTGGTTCTTTGGACTGATTGGTCTGGAGGTTTTAAAACTGACAATCTACTGATACTGCAACTCTCATTCTGCTCTTTAGCTAATTTTGTTAATGTACAGGGTGTTTCAAAAAGAGTGATACAACTTTAAACGTTTATTTACAAAGAAACAGAAACCTCAGAAACGTGAACCAAACATTTATTGAAAGCTTATGACATGGTATTTTCTATCACTGATTGCTATTGCAGTAAGTCACTGCAAGAGTTAGTGAGAGTCCAAGGTCTGAAATTGGCATTCACGCAAAATCCTTGTAATTGACGTTCTCGATGTGTGCCCCTCCGTGGTTCAGACAGGCATTGATCCCGACTCCAAAGTTCTGTCCAACTTTCCTGTAGGTCTCATGTGGCACTGCTGGGAGGTAGTCTGACACCTTCTGCTTCAGACCATCCAGTGTGGCAAGGCGGTTGACATAGACAGAGGCAGCCCCCAAGAACCAGTAGTCCAGAGGGTTCAAGTCTGGGCTGTGGGGTGCCCAGTCATGAGCTGTACCCAGGGCAATGAGTCTGTTTCTGAAGAGCTGCTGGGTCATTCCATGTCAAATCATCAAAGAATCTGCCGTCATCTCTCAGATTTTTGTAAAACTTTGGGAACCAATTGGGACCCATGAAAAACAGCTAGAACTCAAATATTTTTGCTAACAGCCTCTTAATTAGTGAGATACAGGTTAACGAACTTTGGACTAATTAGCGCGATGTCGCGAATTCAAATGGCCATATCTCTAAAAGTATAACACCTAGAGAGCTGGTTTTGGTGTCATTTTAAAGGTATTTTCATGCCCTATAAATTTGTCTGGGCAACATTTTCCTACCTCCAATCACAAAAAAGTTATCATAAAATATAAACTTCAATCGTGAATCCAAAAAAAATGTATCCTTCAAATTTCCTCAAATTCATCCCAGATGTACCTTATGATGTCAAGAAGCTTCCACATAAGTTTTGTGATGGGCACTCCAATAGTTTCTGAGATATGAGCAATAATGTACATGTACGTATGGCATATAGGTTCGAAAATCAGCATTTGTAATGTATTATACAATCATTCTAACCTAGCCATGACAGGGAACACAGGGAACAGCAATTCAGCCATTTATGCCTCCATGAAGAGGATTTCGGTGTCCCAGCTGAATGGCACTTTTTTGCTACGTCGCATGGGAAGGGACCATCTGATGGAGTTGGCGGGACAATTAAGCGGTTAGCAGCTAAAGCCAGTCTCCAACGACCATATGATCAACAGATCATCACTCCTCGCCAACTTTTTGAATTTGCTGATTCAGAGATTGCAAATGTCAACTGCCAGTTTGCAACAGCAGAACAGTATGAACAAGAATCAAAACTACTCAAAGCAAGATTCGAAGAGACCCGCACAATCCCAGGTACACTAAAGCTACATTGCTTTGTTCCTGTGTCTAAGGAAAAAGTCACAGTTCGAGCCTTTTCGTTCTCAGCCGAAGAACGAAAGGAACATGTGAAACTTACACCTGGGATGATCGATCACAATGTCTCAGCCATAACTGGTTATGTTACAGTGGATTATGATGGTCACTGGTGGGTTGCATGTGTCATGGAACATACCCCAGAGAGGCATGAGGTGGATGTTAAGTTCCTCCATCCACATGGACCATCCCCATCATATACATTTCCGGAACCATCAGACCCTCTCACTATTGACTACCAGGATGTGCTTACTACTGTTGAACCAACCACTGCAACTGGAAGGACATATTGTATTTCCAAGAAAGAAACAAGTGCTGCTGTTGCTGCATTGAAGAGGAAATTGAAAGCCTAAGTCAGGTTAGTGAACACTGTGTACTTGAACTCACTTATTGATTGTATAATACATTACAAATGCTGATTTTCGAACCTATATGCCATACGTACATGTACATTATTGCTCATATCTCAGAAACTATTGGAGTGCCCATCACAAAATTTATGTGGAAGCTTCTTGACATCATAAGGTACCTCTGGAATGAACTTGAGGAAATTTGAAGGATACATTTTTTGGGGATTCACAATTGAAGTTTATATTTTGTGATAACTTTTTTGTGGTTGGAGGTAGGAAAATGTTGCCCAGACAATTTCATAGGGAATGAAACTACCTTTAAAATGACACCAAAACCAGCTCTCTAGGTGTTATACTTTTAGAGATATGGCCATTTGAATTCGCGACGTCGCGCTAATTAGTCCAAAGTTCGTTAGTCTGTATCTCACTAATTAAGAGGCTGTTAGCAAAAATATTTGAGTTCTTGCCGTTTTTCATGGGTCCCAATTGGTTCCCAAAGTTTTACAAAAATCTGAGAGATGACGGCAGATTCTTTGATGATTTGACATGGAATGACCGTGCTGCAGGCAGGAAAGTGATGGTGTCACCAGCTGTATTTGGGGGTGCACCATCCTGCATAAACCAGGTCATGCTGAGCTGGTTTGGGGTGACCTTTTGGGCTAGATCATTATGGAACTTCTGGAGCACGGCCCGGTAGCGCTCACCATTGATCGTCACTGTCCTGGTGTTGTCATTCTCAAACCAGTAAGGCCATAGCATTCCCCATCTGGCATTGAAGGTGAATAAGCATGTGACCTTAGGCTCTTTCAGGTACCTCTCAGTGATCTCCTCAGGTGGTTCTGCCCCCAGAAAATGAGAACCTCTGGCGGGTGTCTACATATGATTTAGTCTCATACCGCAAAGCCACCACTTTTGTCTTCTGCTCCACTGTCAATGGCATAGTTGAGCTATGGAGCTAGAAATCTCAGGGAACAAATACCACGCTAACACAACCAAACGGTGAAAAGGAAAACGGTATAGGTAAAAAAACAAAGAAATGGCAGGAAGTCAAAGTTGTATCAATCTTTTTGAAAAACCCTGTAATTAGTATGACTTCTTCCAGAAACTGTGCTCTTGAGCAATGACCTTCTCGTTTTAGCTTCCTTTTCAAAGCTTGTTGGTAAATGACTATATAGGTCATACCTGCCCTGTGCTAATATCTCAATAATTCAAGAAAGATTTTTTTTGAAGGTTGGCTTACACTAAACCTTTAATTCAGATACATTCTCACAACAACAACAACAACAACAACAACAAGCATTTTAAAGGCCATTTTCCCTGCTAGAGCGGGGGTTAGCCTTGCGGTCCCCATGACAATCTTCTCCATTTTGCCCTATTTTCTGCATCTCTCCTTGTTAACCCCCTTGCCCGCATTTCTTCTTCCACCATCTTTAGCCAAGTCTTTCTCGGTCTTCCCCGTCTTCTACTTCCTTCTACATTCATTTCCATCACTCTTCTCAACCAGTCACTTTCATCCTTCCTCAACACATGACCAAACCATCTCAACCTGTTCCTCTTCACAGCATCAATCACAGGCTCTATTCCCATCATCTTTCGCAATTCATAATTTGTCTTCCTCTCTCTCAACGATACTCCGCACATCCGTCGAACCATTCGCATTTCCACCCTTTCCAATCTTCGTTGCTGCTCTACGTTCATTACCCATGTCTCGCTCCCATAAATCATAACACTTCTCACACATGCAGCATACACCTTTCCCTTCAGCTTCAGCGACACTCCCCTCATCATCAGCACGCCACTCAATTCCCGAAACTTCTTCCATGCACATCTCACTCGAGCAACCGTTGCCGAGTCTGATCCACCTTCTCCATTCAGCATGTCTCCGAGGTAGCAAAATGTTTTCACACCTTCCAGCTTCACGCCGTCTCCACGATCCAACTCAACATTTCCTCCATCTGCAGCTCCCTCTGTGCACACCTTACATTTGAATGTAGCTGCCACACTGGTTAATGACCCTCTCAGACCACTACATTTTTGATGAACCCACTCAGCGCACATTGTACACTGAATGGAGTTCACTCCGACACCCTTCCTACACACAGCACAGGGCCACTTCCCAGTTCTTACCACCTCACCACATGCTTTACCACTTGCCATCACCTTCGTCTTTCCGATATTCACCTTTAGACCTTTTGTCTCCATACATTCCTTCCACGTGTTCATCTTTTCCTTCAGTCCATCCATACTTTCCGCAATCAACACCAGATCATCTGCATACAACAACTCCCACGGTAAACCCTCCTTTACGTTCTGAGCCAGCACCTCCATCACAGCTACAAATAGTAGTGGACTTAGTACCGACCCCTGATGCACTCCCACCTTCACCTCAAACTCACCACTGTTCCCGTCCTTCGTCCTTACAGCTGTGCGTGCTCTTTTGTACATTGCCATCACTACTCTGATCAACCATTCCTCCACTCCTAACTTCCTCAATGCCCATGTCAATACTTTGCGTGGAACCCGATCGAATGCTTTCTCCAGATCAACAAACCCAAGAAACAACTTCTTCCTCTTCTCCATGTACTTCTCCTGCAACTGCCTCACATGCACATTCTCACAGAACCCATAAAAATTTTGAAACATCTTCCAAGTTTAACTAACGAGACCTCCCTCCTGAACAATTTGATACTCGATTCTAATTTGATACTTAAATGGTCACATGCACGTTTAATTCAACCATACCAACTTGCTGTGTTTCAGGGTATGAATGGAGGAGACACACTTGGGCCCCATGGTGATGCTGGAGAAAAGGTTTGTGGAACTCACTAGTTCTGGATACATTTAAGTGAACACCACAATAACAATTACTTTTTTCTTTGATCATGTTTGTAGAGGATTCCTCAAATTGCCTTTTAGAAGTACGTGATGTATAAAATTCCAAACATTCCTTAAACCAAACCCCGAGAACAGCAGATGATGAAAGCTAATAGTCACCAGCTGTTGGTCTGGGGGATTGAGAGAGGAAGGGAGGGTAGGCTCACAAAAGACTGTAATGCACTACACATTTAAACAATTGAAGATATACAGAACATACAACATGCATAAGTAAACTGTTCCAGGGACTTGCTTTTCTTGCAATTATAAGATTGAGTTGATGACTGGCGTGTGAGCGTTGAATAGTTATTTACCATGGGTGGTAAGTGGAACTATCTCTAGTGCACCTAATGAAAAGTCTTCATGGTTGTGAAAATTACAGGAGAGGATTACAGGTAAGCTGATACCGCATCTTGTACAATGCAAAGAGACATTCATCTATGGGACAGTGACAGGATTCCATGAATGTAAGGGCAGCAGGTGATGTGTGGTGCAAACCTTGCAACAAATACTGCCTGAGATCCAAAAGTGAATAGCAGGAATGGTATACTAACCCCGACAACAAATTCTACTGCAGGCCTAATTAAGGACTTGTAGATAGTAGAAACAACACCATCAACATCAACAAGTTTGCTTTTCAAACCATTACAAGCCTCATACCAGCAGCGGTGAAAATGTGAATATGGGAAGTCCAGTAAAATTAGAAGCCAAAGTGATACTGATAAAGGCCAGATGCTTGGTGAGTCTTCTTCTTATATGATCCATTCATGCCAGATGACATAAGGAGCTCACGCCAATCTCTGCATTTCTGTCTGTCTAGTGCCATGTGTTTGAGTTGCATCCAGGTGACTCTTGTGTCTCTCATGTTTCAGCACAACATTCATTTATTTTCTAAACTGCTGTCCTGAAACTTTTCAACTTTAACAAGCACTTTAGAACGAGGCAACGATATCTTAAAAATACCCGAAACATGCATTGAGATGAATAATCATTAAGAGGAATTTTGATCCAATAATTAAAATAATAATAATAACTATAGTTTCATATTGTAAAACAAAATTGCCGTTATTCTATCACGAGGAAGAGTACCCGTTCCAAGTGACGGGAAAAGCTAGCATCGGGTCCCCCTCATCCCCCCCCCCCCACCCCCACTCCCTACCCTCTCTCCACCATTCCCAACTCCCTCCTCTCCCTTCCTCAATCCCTCCTCCCTCTCTCCCTCTCCTGTCTCTCTCCTCCTCTGCTGTCCCCACTCCCCCCCCCCCTAACAATGTCTCCCCTCTCTCTCCCCTGTCTCCCCTATCCTTCCCTGTTTCCCCTCTCCCTCCCCTGTTTCCCTCTCCCTCCCCTGTTTTCCCTCTCCCTCCCCTGTCTCCCCTCTCCCTCCCCGTTTCCCCTCTCCCTCCCCTGTTTTCCCTCTCCCTCCCCTGTTTTCCCTCTCCCTCCCCTGTCTCCCCTCTCCCTTCCCTGTATCCCCTCTCCCTCCTCTGTCTCCCCTCTCCCTCCCCGGTCACCCCTCTCCCTCCCTGGTCTTCCCTCTCCCTCCCCTGTCTCCCCTCTCCCTCCTCTGTCTCCCCGGTCTCCCCTCTCCCTCCCCTGTCTCCCCTCTCCCTTCCCTGTCTCCCTCTCCTGTCTCTCTCTCCCTCTCCTGTCTCTCTCCCCCTCTCCTCTCTCTATCTCCCCCTCCCCTGTCTCCACATATTCCACCCCCCCCCCCCCACCAGTGTTTCCCCTCTCCCTCCCCTGTCTCCCCTCTCCCCCTCCTGCTCTCCTGTCTCCCCACTCATCTTCAGGTGTATTCAAATGGAATACGTAACCATGCCAATGGTTTTTTTTAACCAAGTAAATCGATGATTACCTTTCCAATGGTAGATAATTGGATGAAGGTACAGGGTAGGGGTTGGAGTTCAAAACCACAAACAGACGTTTTTGGGAGGAAAATACGTTGCCATTGAAAGAAGAAGAAGATGTCGTAGTGTGTGGACATACATAGAAGCACTAACTGGGGCCCATATCAATAACAGTCGCTACATGAACGGCGATCTTACGCACTTGTGGTACGATTTTATGAATAAACAATAAATATTAATAAAGAGATGCATAATAAAATAATACTGGAATTTTTATATATCATCAAGGCTCGTGGAAGGGCAAGAACACAAAGCAGATAATGACGTTCACGGGAGCAACAAAAGTTGACACAAAAAGTAGAATCGGAATCCAAAAACATTGCTACTGGTTTTCCTGGCCGGTAATAAAATAAAAGAAAATAAAATATGGTGTAAAATAAAATAAAATAATCAAATGTAACAGCTTTTAATAAGCATATACGATACAATCATGACGGGTTCACAAAACCCAACACAACACAGAGGATTATACACACAAAGTTATGGATTACGTCCGATGAATTATTTGCAATAAGGGAATGGGAAACGGGTCGAAATGTGATTCTAAACATGAACGGGTCAAAAAATTAGGCGGGATTTGTTTGGTGTGCTTTAGGCATAAATGTGAAATGCACAAACCTACAGTGTACAAGCACAGCCTCGATTGCTTCAGAAAAAAATTAAAAACAAAACAATGTGGGCGATGTATAAGCACTGCCTTATTCACTTCGGGAAAAAAAAATGAGAGCGGTGCATAGGTACAGAACGCTGGCTTGATTGCTTGATGCCTTGAAAAAAAAATAACAACTTTGGTTACGTAATGAAGCAAAAACGTTGCTATTGCTTATGTGCATATACAATACATCGTGTTTATATAGCTTGGATTGATTCCAATTCCACTGGGCCATAAAGGAATTATTCTATTGAGTTGACCGGAAGGCCTGAAACCTGCGGCCTACATTAACTGTGTGCTTCAGAATGCTTGTGATGCCGATTGGCTGCAACCTTTCGACATTTCATGATGCTTTTAATATTCGCTGTTGGTCTTTTTCACACTGATGGCAAACGTTATGGGGAACTCAAGGCGACTGTGAATAGAACACTTCTGTTTGGAGTAATTTTACCTCACGTCCCACAGAGCATATTATTTAATCATATATAGGGTTTTAAAAAAATTGTATTCCGAATTTTTTTCCGATTTCACTCTAGATTTCGACATTATTTAGGCCATGCGTTCCGATCGTAAAAATATTGAATCAGATTAGAATATCAGCTTTTAATAAGCCGATACGATAATCTTGCCAGAAGCCAATAACAGTGCACCTGGCCTCAGACCTAATCAGCGTAACAGCGGATGGGCGAATGGCCAACCATACTTGTCATACAGTTGTGGCCAAAAATATTGGCACCAAAGCACTTTTTTCAAATAACTCACAATTTTCTCGAAAAATAAGTTGAAATTGACAAAAGTATTTGATCTCCACAATTCACCCTTCCTGCACACAGCACATGGCCACTTCCCAGTTCTTTCCTTCAGTAAGGGGTAGAGAAAGGTGGAGAAAAAAAGAATGACCATCATTTTTGAACCTAGCGGACCCAAAAACCCCCAGATGAATTTTTCTAGCAAAACCTGAGAGGGTCAGGCAATGAAACTGCTCTGGATGAGTTGGTATGGAATGACCCATCTTAAAGACTATTTGGGTTCATGGAAGTCCATTCCATGTTAGAATCCATGTTGTTATGGGCTTGTAAGGTGGTACATCATCATGTGATGTATGCTATTTAAGGGTGCCTATTGAATGAGGAATGTTTATTCGATCATAGAAAACACAGAATGATTTATTTACATACATTACAAAGTGAGTTATTGCATTTTCTTTCAGGGAGAAATTGGATTTTCTGGATTTCCAGGGCCAAAGGTAAAATGATAAGACTTCTCTCCCACCCATATCATGCCCTCCCCCTACCCAACCCCCCATCTCCCCACCACCACCCAATTTATACCATTATTCTATTGCAAACTTCACAGCCAAAATATTTTCTCCCATTTTCACAGTATGTGCTCTTCATCCAATTGATACTTCCAGGATGTGCAGAAGTTTTCATCTGTTTTTACAGGGAGAGGCAGGAACCCCTGGATCAAGTGGAGACACAGGGAAGCAAGGCATTCGTGGGCTGATGGTGAGATTCTGCCAGATGTTCCACTGGTATGGTATAGGATCTTATAGTATCATTGGGTGCAAGGAAATGCTTTAAATATATGATATTATGCGTACTACAAACACATTAGAGGTCAGTGCTATAGAAGAGGCTACGGTGAGACAATGTGCACCCCTTTATGTATGTACAGGATTTAGAAAATAGGTTCCCTATATAGGATTTGAACCTGAGTTCCAGCATGGTATGGGATTTGGACTTGGGTTTCCTGAATCCATATATGATTTGAACCTGGGTTCCTTGCACCTATGCGGTGTGAAACTGTGTTTCCTGCATCTACGAGTATATGGGATTTGAACATGCGTGAGTTCCCTGCATCAAGAGCCAGACATTCACATGGGAACACGACCAAGCCAACACTATATTTTATGAGATATGTAGATAAGTATCCCTAAGGTTAAAGGTAGGTAAGGGTTTAAAATATTTTATGCTAACACCAGGAGTTTGAATAACGAAATGGAATAGCTTAAAGCTAAAGTAGATCGCTAAGGGTATTGCAGTTGCAGTCAGTGAGACGCGGTGAAATGAACAATCAAACTGAAAGACAGAAATTTAAGGTTACAAGATGTATAGGTATGATAGGGAAGGGAAGAAAGGATAATAAATCCTCTGAACAGATCAGGCTCATCGAAGGTGTGGCAATCTGGGTGTCAGACAATATTGTATCGAGAGTAAAAATGACAATAAGGATGTGGTTAGTGCAGAGGAGTCTATGTGGATTGAAATAAGAAGTTGTAAAAATGGTAAGATACTGTGTCTACAAGACTCCTGTTATGAGGGAAGAGCAGTAGAGGGGTCCATGAAGAATTCAGAAAGGTCTGTGGAAAGGGAAGAGTATTGATTATGGGGGAGTTTAATTTACCAGGGAAAGAGCAGAGCCGAGGAAGATTATTTCTAAAGTTAATACAGAATTGATTTTTAAGTCAGCATGGACAAAGGCCCACGAGGCACAGTGCGGTGTCCATTATTATAGCAATGTTCCAAACATCAGTTATTTTCAGTTATCTTAGCCATCCTCCCACTCTTGGTACTCTGAATCCTGTGATGAGGCAGTTGCTTTAAAACAACTTGCATTCTTCTTCTGGAAGACAATTCCAACTGAGGGCAACCTCAGATCTTTCCACAAATCCCACAACAAGTATGTGTCTACTCTCAGGAGAGCCAGAAAACAACATCTGTCCAATCTCAAGAATTAGCTTTCATACTTGTCTCCCTCCTCTAAAACCTGGTGTCACCTTGTTAAGTCTGTCTCTGATGTGTATGCAGTACAAGGGGTAAAGATAGCGTTAAGATAAGTGTGTGCTCCTTCAGTAATAGCGCTGGAGAATTGATGAATGATGAGGGTGAGATGGCAGGTTTATTACATCGTTTTTTTTGGTTTTACATTGACACAAGAACAGTCTGACGAATTTCCAATAGCTGGGATTATCTATCTCAAGGGCACACAAGGGATTTTAGAGGATATGCAAGTTGGATTGGAGGAAGTAAACAAACACCTAGGCAAAACTAAGGGATGATATGGATCTGGAACCAGATAATTTGGATCCAAGAGTATTGAGGAGAGGATTGGCAAGATGCGGGGGGTAAATAGACAGGACAATGACAGGCAGACATAGGTAAAGCTCCCAGGGTTTTAGATTGTATTCGTAGGAGGGTGTATTATAAATTAAAAGTGGTAGTTAACTCAGTACAGGAATATAGTGAGGCCCCATCTAGAATATTGTGTTCAGTTTTCGTTGTCACAGCTGAGAGAGAACACACCTGCCAAAGAGAGGATACAATGTAGAGCAATGTTAGATTGATCCCAGGCCTAGCCAGACCAAGCTATGAGGTGCAGCTGAAGGAGAAAGGACTTTTTACATTAGAAAGGAGGCAATCGTGAGGGGATCTGACCGAGATGTTTTAAATAATGTAAGGTATCGACATAACAATTGCAGATGAGTTTTCTGAGGTCAGGTATGTGCAGATGTGACACTGACAGGACCGAGGGCCACTGTAAATAATGGGAGAGTTAGGATGGTAGTAAGGCAGGGGTCTTTCGCTCAGAGATTGGTAAATGCATGGAAAAGTGTCTTTGTAAAGGTAGTCACAGCAGAAACAGTAGATCGTTTTAAAAACTAGTTTTGATTTTATACAAAGTTGAGGCTCATGGAAGAACTAGCAGAGAACAGATCAGAACACAATAGAGTAAAAGGATTGGTACAAAGCGGGGGGATTCCTGTATTGGCAGCAGGACACTGACATTGGTAGACAATGGACAAACACTTGTATTCTGTATGGCATTTTAATCTATTGAGGTCTATCAGATATTCAGGTTCAGGCCTATCAGATCTCTCAAACAAGGCTGCTGCTGACAGCCCGGACATCATCTGTTTAACAGAATCCTTCCTCCTACAAGATGTTCCTGACTCCATCGTGTCTCTCCCTGGCTATTGTCTCAGATTTGTTCTTATTGCTTAACATCGATAACTAAATTTTTCACTATTCTTGTACTCATCTTACACCTCCTAACCCCCAGGAGTACCTTCGACTATGACGTCACCTCTGCTCCCACCCCTTGATTGTCTGTATCTTGTACCTCCTCCAAACAGTGACTACTCCATCTACATCTCTCTCAGACAACATGTAACAATTTTTAACCACTCATCCACTCATTTTTAACCAAGCCTGGTGTTGGCTTAGCGGTTAGGGTGCTGGCTTGGGATCCTAGGATCCTGAGTTCGAATCCCGGTCGATCGCTGAATTCACGCCAGGGGGGTTGACTCAGCCTGTCATCCTTCCTAGGTCGGCAAATTGAGTACCAGCTTGCTGGGATGAATGATCCCGGTGTGTACCCCAATTTAGAATAGGTACACCGTATCCCTGCGCATCGTAAGAGGCGACTAAGGGTTGGCGTCAGGAAGGGCATCCGGCCATAAAAACATTGCCTCAAACAGGGAACCATGAGGTCATGGGGCCTGCAAGGCTAACCCCCTCTCTAGTGGGGAAAAATGGCCTTAAAACGATCATTCATATTCATTCATTCATTTCATCCAAACTCTCTTCCTCATACGTGGCGATTTCAGTTGTCACCAAGCAAATTGGTTAGGTGTTGGTACCTCTCTCACCAGCCATGGCACTTCAGCATAGGACTTCTGTGACTCCATGGGACTGACTCAATCTGTAAACTTTCCCACCTGGATTTCTGTAAATGGAAAAATCCTCCCTTCTGGATTTGATTATGACCAATTTCTCATGCTCGTACTCTGCTCCAATTGGTCCATCTGATCACGTGCTTGTGAAGGTCAACATATCTCATATCTCAACAACTCAACTCAACAACAACTCATATCTCAACAACATATCTCAGAGAACAGCCTCAGCACTGGTGCATCTGGCAGTTCACTCAGGCGAATTGGCTGGGACCGCAATTAGCCAACACACTTCAGGACTAGCCTCCTATATTTACCACTCCTGATATTAACTTAGCCTGGGAATTCTTCCACAGTAACCATCTTTCCCTTATCCATCCTGCCCACCCCATGCATCTTCCCCTGCCCCCATTCCTCCCCACATCCATTGTTTGTCTAAGTCTCCCTCTATCTTGTCCTTCAACTCTGTTGTTGGTGTCACCTCCGCCCCTCTCTCTGCTGTTCCCCTTGTCGTGTTGCATCCTGATCAATTTAGTGTATTAGCTCTTCCACGAACCTTAACTCTGTCTACAAAGAAAACCTGGTTCCCATTCTCATGAGCCAGGAGTTCATATGGAAACAATGACCAGTCAACCCGTTCTCTTTTTCCTTTTTCCGCAAATGCAGTGTTGTATTGATGGTGTTATCTGCACCACATAACATCCTACGTGAGGTACCCTGTACTACCAAATGCAGTCAAGAATTGCAATATTCTCTTTGTGCAGCAATGATGTAAACATCTTGTGTTCTGATAGTTGTCAGAAAACCACAACTAGAACAGACATAGTAGGGTTCTAATCACATGGACAATATCAGTCCAACTTGCCCTCAGCCAATGTGCTCTTGCACTTTTGTTACTTATATACTTTTGGGAGCCTTCCAGATGTTGCTTTGTGACTTACTCATGTTGCAGATGACTGCATGATCTGCATCCCTGTGTGTGACCTTGCAGGGAATTTCAGGTCACCCGGGGACTGTTGGAGAACCAGGCGAGAATGGTCAACCAGGAAATCGGGTACATTCATTGAATTACGGTTTTCTTAATTGCAATAATTGTCAAGTTTAGATTTTCCTTCCCTGTATTAAAAAGTGTCCTCAGCAAATAACCAACACATCGTATTATCCATAGAGTAGGAACTGACTGGATAAATGCAAGCAAAGGGACATGGGAGGGGCAGTAATATGAGATCCCAAATGGACATTGGAGGGGCAGTAACACAAAAGCTGAAACAGACACAGGAGAGGGGGAGAAGTAACATGAAAACAATAAGAGTGACAGTGACACAAAATACGCAAAGGCACATTGAGGGGCAGTAATGGGGAACCCTTAAAGGGAACACGGGTGGGGGAGGGCTGGGGGGCACCAACAGGGAAACATCAAAGGGGACATGGGAGAGGCAGTAACGGGGAGGGAGAAAACTTAAAAAGTAACCATGTGTACCTGATTAACCCTCTATTATCGTGTGTGGGCTAGTAGGATGTCATAGAGGTATGCATACTTGCCTCTAAGATGTCTAGCCTGGGTTTGAATCCCGTCCAGCTATATACAATACGGTGGTCACTCTGTCTTCTCCCGCCTCCTTTCTAGTCTTGCACCCTCTGCTCTTTCTATGCATGATTCTTTTTACAAGATAATTAAAACCGAAAGGCTGAACTGTTTTAAGTCAATTAGTATTCAACCGCTTTGCTATGACACTCCAAATTGAGCCCAGGTGCATCCAATTTCCATTGATCATCTTTGAGATGTCTGTACAACATGATTTGAGTCCACCTTTGGCCAACTCAATTGATTGGACAAGATTTAGAAAGAAACCCACCTTTCTATGTAAGGTCTCACAGTTGACAGTGCATGTCAGAGCAGAAACTCTACCATGAAGTCCAAGGAACTGTCCGTAGAACTCCGAGATGGAATTGTGAAGAGGCATAGATCTGGGGAAGGTTATGGACCCAATGACCACTCTGACAGAACTACAGAGTTCCTTGGCTGAGATGGGAGAACCTGCCGGAAGGACAACAGTCTCTGCAGCACTTCACAAATCTAGGCTTTATGGGAGAGTGGCCAGATGGAAGCCACTCCTGAGAAAAAGGCGCATGGCAGCGCACCTGGAGTTTGGAAAAAGGCACGTGAAAGACTGAGAGCATGAGGTAAAATATTCTGTGGTCTGATGAGAGAAGATTTAACTCTTTGGACTGAAAGCACAGCGCTATGTCTGGCAGAAACTGAGCAGAGATCATCACCCATCTAACACCATCCCTATCGTGAAACGTGATGGTGGCAGCATCATGCTATGGGGATGATTTTCAGTGGCAGGGACTAGAGACTTGTAATGATAGAGGGAACAATGAATGGAACCAAATACAGGAAAATCCTTCAGGAGAACCTTCTTCAGAGTGCAAAAGACCTTAGACTGCGTCGAAAATTTACATTCCAACAGGACAATGATCCCAAACAAACAGCCAAAGCAACACAGGGATGGCTTCACATCAAGAACGTGAAAATCCATGAGTGGCCCAGCCAGAGCCCAGACTTGAATTGAGCCATTGAGAATCTGTGGAAAGACTTGAAGACTGCTGTCTACCGATGCTCCCCATCCAACTTGACAGAGCTTGAGCAAAACTGCAAGGAAGAATGGGAGAAACTCCCCAAATCCAGATGTGCAAAGTTGATAGACATACCCAAGAAGGCTCGAAGCTGTAATTGTTGCCAAAGGTGCTTCTACAAACTATTGATTTGGGGGGTTGAATACTTGTGTAAATGAGATATTTCTGTGTTGCATTTCTAATTATTATATAAAATATATGTAAATAAATTCCACTTTGACATTATGGGGTGCAATGTGGAGATAATTGCCAAAAAATCTTAATTTAATCCATTTAAAGTTCAGGCAGTAACACAACAAAATGTGAAAAAGTCAAGGGGTATGAATTCTTTCTGTAGGCACTGTAAATCCAGTATCACTGCTCACCTACACTCATCTGTTCCCCTTTTTTCCCGCCTGTGGAATCAACTTCCACATTATATTCAATCTCATTCTTCCCTCCAGGTCTTCAAGACAGGTCTTCACCACCATCTCAGATCATCCCCAATCCAAAACCATGATCCCAAAACCATGATCAGATCATCCCAAACCCATAACCCCTCGTTAACCCCTCTCCCCAAACCTACCCCAATACCTTCTCCATCCAAACTTCTGGTTTTTCCTCTTTGGAGTTTCCTTCTGTAACCATCTTGTCCAGCCCATGCATCATATTGCCCATCCCATGCATTCTCTCCTGCCCCCAATTCCTCCCCACACCCTTTGCTTGTCCAAGTCTCCCTCTATCTTGGCCTACTACTCTATTGTTGGTGTTTCCCCCCTCTCTCTACTCTTCCTTTTGCAGCATGTTATGTCCTGATCCGTTCAGTGTACCATGAGCCTCCACTATGTACACCAAAAAAAAAACAGAGGCTCCCTGTGTTTCATAGGCTGTGTGATTCATCAATGTGTGTGTCGTCCCTCAGATGGACGTTGAACTTGTGTCCCATCTGCCAGAATTAGGTGGTGGACCTTAAATATTCCACGGAGTTCTTCCAGAAGAGTAGGAGAGCTATCATCAGCACCATGGCCAGAGTACAAATTCCTGCCCTAACTACTGCTGGGAGAGCATGGCAAACTGCCTAGCATGACCACTTGTCAAGATTATTTAATTAATTTATGCTGTCGCCTGTTGTAGCAACAACCAAAAAAAAAATTGAAATAGTTTGTTTAAATTTAAAACGATCCAAAAACGAAACCCATCACATCCAAAGGTGGATCTGCAGAAACACCTGAGTGATTTGCTTCATCCCAACATGATGTGCTTGACTAGTGTTGTTTTGAGTAGTTCAGGCCACAAGTTCAAAGGTATTGTGAAGCTATGGCATTCATAAGATGGAGTTGTGTTCAAATTGTCAGCTTTTGTTGTGAAACTGACGCACCGTATTGGTTTTATGAGATGGGGTGTTGAGGTTATGGTGTTGCTATGTTTCAGGGACCTCCTGGAATCGGTGGACCTCCGATGAAGGTACTTGTAGTAACAGCTAAACAATGCATATTGTTTCATCACTATGATAATTAATTATGAATTGATTATTTAAAGCATTAACCTTGTCTTTGCAGCGATGTGCTTTGCTTAACATTATCCGAAAAAACTGTGGTAAGTACAAAAGAGAAACTTCCTCACATCTGTCCCATAGACCATTAAACTTCAACACAATTAACTGTGCTCTTGTTTTCTAATGGCGGCCTTCTTCGACTTCATGGGTGCATTTCTCCCATTCTAATATCATTCCTTCAAGTATTTCAAGACGTCGGTGTACATGCATGTCATGATACCACCCATAGCTACCCATGACCTTTTAAAATTCTCAATGACGATACCTTTTTCACTTGCATCTTTGCCCACACTGTTTCGGTTTGTCTACGTCCCTTGGTTGCCCGTTTACCTCCGGTCTATTGCTAGCACAATGATCTTTCATCCAGCTTTTCCATGAGCCTTCACTACTGCAATTAAAGTATAAAAATTAAAAAAAAAAAAAAATCTTGGAAGCTCTTCGACATTCTTGCTTGCCACATGCAGTAAATCTCTGATTTTCCTTCACAGCTTGCTGCCACACCAGTTGTCCTGTATATCCGACGGAGTTGGCTTTCGTGATTGAAAATTCCTTGAAGACTACAAAAGCTGCTTTTGACAGGAACAAGGCCATTCTGGCACAGATTCTATCCAAGATCACCCTAGCTGCCTCTACTTGCCCAAAGGGGGCTCGGGTTGCACTTGTGACTTACGATCAAGATATCCACACGCTTGTGCACTTTGCAGACTTTGTTGATAAAAGTAGTCTCATTACATTCATGGAGAATCTCCCATTCAGGAAGTCCCAGGAGGCTGGTGACCTAGCTCTCGCCATGCGCAATGTTGCAAGACGCACATTTAAGCGTGTGCGGGGTGGGGTGCTCACCCAGAAGCTGGCCGTGTTCTTGCCGGTTTCAGGAGTGGGCAAGAACAAGAAAATGAGTGATGCGGTTCTGGAACTTTCTGCACAGCGAATCGGCACAGTAATCCTGGCAACAGAGGAACTACCGCAGCTGGAAGATGTTCTGATGGCAAGTCCCACAGGCTACATGTTTGGTCAATTCATAGTACAGTATATGGTCTAATGTGCTTGGGGGGAGTGTAGTGGAGCGGAACACTGCAGGATAGAGCGCAGGGAAGTGGGATGGATTGTGAAAAAGTGGCACAGATCTAGTACTGTCGCAAAGCTCATTATTACTCCTAGTCACTTACAATATATATATATATATAAATACAGGGTGGTCCAGAAACCCTGGGCACATTTTGAAGAACGATACCTGCAACAAACAACTAAGTTTATTGTTGTTCTTTGGTGCAAAACAAAACACGATTACTCGTCTAAAACAGTCTAATCAGTCTAATATACATGAAACTGATCAGTTCAAATGTTCAAACTGCTTTCCTTCATTCACTATGCACAGCTGTAGCCGTGACGAAACACTCTGACACAGTTCTGCATGTTTCAGTCATTAAGGCAGCAGTCTCATTACGGATGAATTGTTTCAAGTCTCTAAGGGTTGTAGGATTCCTCGCATACACTTTGTGTTTGAGGAAACCCCAAAGGAAGAAATCACAGGGTGTTAAATCACAAGACCGCGGCGGCCATTCAACCGGACCACGAAGGCCAATCCATTTGTCTGTAAAGTTCAAATCAAGGGCCTGTCGTACATTGGCCACATAATGAGCAGGCGCACCATCATGCATGAACCACATTTGGCCTTCATTGAGTGGAAATACATGCTGCTCCAACATTAGAAGGTAATTTGCAGCATTCACATTTTCTTCGAAAAATATTGGTCCAACAATGCCTCTAGAAGAAATGCCTGCCCAGACAGACACACTAGCTTGATACTGTATGTTGTGCTCAACAGTAAATCGTGGGTTGTCTACTGCCCATATCACGCTGTTTCGACAATTCAAAGAACCAGATAAAGTAAACTTGGATTCATCTGACCACAAGATCCTGTTCTGCAAATCATTGTTCATATCCATTAATCTTACAAACATTAACCCAAGCAATGTCTCACATGCCTCAACATGCCTGTCAAAATCGTCCTCAGATAGTTGGTGAATTAACCTGGGTATGTATGGTTTTGCATCAAGGTCTTTTAGTATCCTTCGAATCGATGATCGGCTTATGTTGGTGACGTTTCATGAACAACGAGTTGATAATGGTGTGTTTCTGTCGAGTTGTTGTTGAATGACCACTCTGCTTTCCTCATTTCGAACAGTACAAGGCCTACCTGGTGACTGTTTTGGGAGAATGCTGCTGGTTTCATCAAACTGCTTGTTTATACTGCCGATGGTTCTTCTGTCAATTGTGTCGGCGCCACATTCTTTGACAAGTTGTCTGTGAACTTCAGCCGAATTACCAGATACAGAATACAAGCGTACAGCGTGAATTTTCTGTCTCACAATATCCTCCGTCATATTAGGGCGTCTAATTCACAATGAACTGAACTAATGCAAAGACAAACACGTGCAGCACAGTGAGCGAAGGATCCATATCACGTGATGCACCTCACCCTGTTGCGTATCACGTGATGCTTGTGCATGTTGAAGCGGTCACATCCATTTACGAGTAATCATGTTTTGTTTTGCACCAAAGAACAATAATAAACTTCGTTGTTTGTTGCAGGTATCGTTCTTCAAAATGTGCCCAGGGTTTCTGGACCACTATATATATATTATAATATATATCATGAATCCTTTTAAATCTTACAATTCAATTTTTTTCTTCTTCATGGAACTAGACACTTATCTTACAAGAGCAATTAAAATTTGGCGCTTTCCATCTTTGAAGACCTTGACTCTTCTACTTTCCTAATTTAAAGCACCTGGAGGTGTTTGTGCAGGACAATTGCATTTAGAGATATCAAAGCACTTTTGCATGAATCACAGGAACATGAGGAGAGAGGATCAAATTTACAGTGTAATGGTTTATGAACCTGTCATTTCATACTCACTAGGGCATGCCCGTACTATATCTATATCTAAAATTATATCCCCCCCCTCTATTTACATGAAATGGTTTGGTCCAAAGCGAACGGCTTGCGAGTACGGTGACAATCCCCCCCCTCTATTTACATGAAATGGTTTGGTCCATTCGCAAAGCCAAAGCGAACGGCAGTTACGAATCGCAGTTACGATGAATCGCAAAGTAGTTTTAATTAGTTTTAAAACATAGTTTAACGGCAACATAGTTTGCTGACGGGAAATAAATGAATACGCTCTCAAATGTGCCATCCGAGGCAGAGTCTGTTCGCCACGTTCGGCACACGTGATAGCTCGCTGCTCTCTGATTGGTTGAATCGTTTTTTGGACATAGCTCGGTAACTACTTCTGCGATTAATTTAAAACCTTGAAAAGGCACATCCTCGGGTCCCCAGCAATATACCTGGCAAGTTTCAAGTATATCGGACCGGTAGTTGTCGAGAAACAGCGGTCACAGACAAACATACATACAAACATACATACAAACATACACACAGAGATTAGTGGAATTATAGATAGATTAGGTGTGTGCTTATATGGGATTGCTGAACAGGACAAACCTGCTTTGGCATAACAATGAGTGGCAATTAGAGACAGAGAACCCACTACCTGAGTGGGTCGAGTTTGCACATCCCTTGCTGAAAAAAAGTATAGTCTGTGTTTTGTAAGAAGACTACAGATGTTTGCATGCATGGTGTGCACTTACAAGGTTATAGATAGTCTAAATGGTATGTTCCAATAGGAGTTAGTGTTTCAGGGGTTGAAAGGGTCTAATCTCTCAATCATGTAAAAACGGTCTAAAAAGGCCCAAGTGGTCTAAAGCTTTTAATGCTCAAGGGTCCAAGCTGTCTAATCTGTCTGTAGGGCATAAGGGGTCTCAATGGTGTTGAGGTCTAAGGGGTCTAAAGGGACTTAGGTGGTGTAAAGGTCAGAAGGGTCTTAAAGGTAAAAGGGGTCTTAAAGGATCTAAATGGGTCTCTAAGGTCCTTAGGAGTCTTTTTGGTCTTTTGGGTCCTCAGGGTAATTTAGGTATTTTGGGTCCCATGGGTCTTTTGAGTCCTCGGGGTCTTTTGAGTCCTCTCGGTATTTTGGGTCTTATGCATCCTCAGGGTGATTTGGGTCTTTTGGGCTCTCTGTATCCCTGAGTTAAGTATTTCAGTTTGCACTTGTGGGTGGCGTCAGGTCAACTGTCCAACCAATGTGTGAAGAGCGGACATACGTACATCCAAACACTTGCTCCATTATATATAGATTACCATAAATTTGATGACAAGTACTCTATACATTAGATTTGTGGGAGGGGAGATGGTGGAGTGGGTCAGGGAGGTGGGGTGGATTGGAGGAGTGGTGAATTCAGAGAGTGGAGGGGAATTCTGGGTGGGATTTATGGGACTCATCTGTGAAGAGTGTGCCCGGTTGTGATTCAATTTGATGCCACACTTGTGCACGTTATAATTGGAATTTTAACTGAAAAAACGTGATTTTTTTCGCCCTTTGACCCCTACTTTACAGCTGGGCGAGCCTTCTTCACAAATTTTTGTGATTCCCAAGAATAAACCTGCTTCAGCAGAGCTCCTCAAGAAACTGATGGATTGCGCAATTTGCCATGGTCAGTCACCCTGTCCCTGGAAGCTCTTAATGTTTTCGTTTGCATGTCTTCGTATCTGCTTTATAAAACGTCCATGAACTACTTAAAGTGTATCGAGCCCCTTGTGGCTCCCTTTTGAGTTGGGTATACAGTATACTTATCGAGGTTAAAATGAGCAGCTCTGTGGGATCTCTCGATTTCCAATGTTTTTCGATGTTTTTCTTCAACCTAGAAAAATATAAATCGATTTGAATGTTTTTAAATGCAGTGATCAAAACTTTGAGCTGCACGTATGGTCAGGCAGGGGAGGATGACAAAAACCCTCGCAATGGCAGCTGCAGATACATTTAAATCCTTCAAATGTCAGGGTTTTTTTGTTGAAAAAGATTAAAAAGACAGGGAGTGAGGGTGGCTCAAAGATTTCTCTTTTTTAAGTTTGACTTCAAGTTTTTTCCCATGAACCAAACTTTGGGTGGCTAATTGGATGGAAGTGAGTGGGCGATGAGAGTTGCACCATCGGGAAAAGCATGAAAAACTTAGTCAATTAACCCTAACTTAGTTCTTTCTTTCTTTTTTGTAATTTATAATTTGTAAGGGCTCATTTTTTTATAATTATATATATTTTTATTAATAATTTAAAAATTTTTTTATTTTTATTTTAAATTAATTTAAATTAAATTCAATTACATTTTATTTGAAATAAATTTTAATTTTTTAATAATATTAATAATTAATAATTAAAAAATAAAAATTATTAATAATTATATTTAATTATAAGAAAACTCAGAATAAATAATATTTAATCTAATATAATAAGAGTTTTGCCATATAAAGTTAAGATGTGAATTTGACGTTTGCACAAATAACGACCGTATGGAGTAAAAACTCAAGGTATACGTTTACATGAATACATTGAGAGACACAGACAAATCATTAGAGGTCGCAGCATCATGAGGGTAATGTTTAGGTTGAACAGAGAGTATGTTGTGTTTACTTCTGGAAAGCCTTTGAATCATCCAAATTGCAGAAACATGTTGATACAAATGTACAGCTGGAACTTCCACGATGCTGTTTACTTTGATGTCCTTTCACTACATTGCAGATAAGTGTACACCAAATGCAACATGTCCACAGCGAGGCGGCTGGCCCGAGACGCCATCTGTAAACATGGACGTGGTGTTTATCGGAGATGGTTCTACACGCATCCGCCAAGATCAGTTTCAGAATGTCAAGTCTTTTTTAAAGACCACCTTTGGCCTGTTTCCTATTGCGACAACGCCTGAGAGGCCAGACGGTGCACGAATAGGCGTTGTGCTACATGGGCCTTTGAGACCGGAATTTAATCTAACCACATACACAGGAAAGGGACCCATGCGAAAACATGTCCAGAGAATGCAGCAAGTTGGTGGTGGCATGGGTCTGGCAGGCCAAGCTATGAAATGGACGATGCGGCATTTTTTCCCATCACCGATCGATCGCCTGGACGCCAAACGTGTTATGGTGGTGCTCACAAACACGATGGATGACCCGGTAAGCTTGAGGAGTGCTTCTCTGCAAGCCAAATGCCAAGGTTTTGTGGTCGTTATGCTCGGGGTTGGTGGAAACCTGGATGGAACGTTGGCGAGCAAGCCCAAACACCTGCACAGCCTGCAGTTGAAGGACTATAATGAGCTAACCGAAGGTCGTGTGGCTGGTTTCTTCCACCAACTTGTCCAGAATTGGAAAGGTGACGATCTCGTTAATAACCTAGCGATAGTAAATGAATGCTCATCGTGATCATCATTATATGAGTCCTTAGTTTAGATTTTATACTGATGTCATTACTTGAAATGATGATGTAAAAGAAAGTCATTCGCTCTCTTTTTCTATTTGTGTTTTGCCCTCGTGTTCCCAATCAACATTTTCAACTTTACTTATCAAAAACACATTAGTTGATTATGCAAACACCACATTCAGTCATAAAGTTATTGGATGCAGGGGCAATATTCCTTGTGAAGTGGGAAAACAATGCAAAATTGGAATATTGTTAATATTAAATAAATAAACCCGAGTGATCACACAGTACATGCGCACACCACCACTGTGACTGATCATACAATATGGAGGACATGTAGCGCTTTGACTGATCGCAGAATATGCGGCCTCGTGAGGCGGAGATACCTCGGTGGCGTGAGACGTCAATGGCATGGCGGCATCGATGGTGTGGCGGCAAGAGGTGTCAATGGGGAGAAGTGAATGGTGTGGCGGCAAGAGGTGTCAATGGCGAGGAGTGAATGGTGTTGTGCCATGAGGCGTCAATGGCGAGGAGTGAATGGTGGGGTACCATGAGGCTTCAATGGCGAGGGGTGAATAGTGGGGTGCCATGACGCGTCAATGGCGAGGAGTGAATAGTGGGGTGCCATGAGGCGTCAATGGCGAGGAGTGAATGGTGTGGTGCCATGAGGCGTCAATGGCGAGGAGTGAATGGTGTGGTGCCATGAGGCGTCAATGGCGAGGAGTGAATAGTGGGGTGCCATGAGGCGTCAATGGCGAGGAGTGAATGGTGTGGTGCCATGAGGCGTCAATGGCGAGGAGTGAATGGTGTGGTGCCAAGAGGCGTCAATGGCGAGGACTGAATGGTGCGGTGGTGTGAGGCGTCAATGGCGAGGAGTGAATGGTGTGGTGCCATGAGGCATCAATGGCGAGGAGTCAATGGTGGTACCGTGAGGCGTCGATGGGGAGGAGTGAAATGTGCGGTGGTATGAGGGGTCAATGGCGCAGCTGCGTGAGGCATCAATGGCACGGCGGAGCGAGGTGTTGATGCCGAGGGGGGCGAGTGGCCAATGCTAAGGCAGTGTGAGGCACTGAGAGGGGACGATGCTGAGGCGGTGTGAGGTGTGGTAGCATGCAGCAGTCATTGTGTGATTGTTGTGATGCAAGGCTGTGATATATGAATGGTGTTTACCACAATTTACACACTCTCCAATCATCAATCTGAAAGCCTGTTACCACAAATTGTTGTTTTTTCATATTTACTCACCCATTTTTGTCTTTAGATGATTCGCTGCCATATCCCGACCCAGTGACTGCTGAGATGTGCAAGCACCTGATTATTGAAGGAATGCAAACTCCAGACACGTAAGGTCTTTCAACTGTTCTTCCTTCAACTTACCTTTTTTAAGGAACATACCATTTTGTTCATAATGCCATGTTTTATAATCCTCAAAAGGCAAACACAAATCATCTAGAGTTTATTTCTTCTCAGCAGTTCTGCTCATCCATCCATTCTTTGGAGGAAGTTTTTATGTCTCGTCTGTGCCAATGTGATATTTTATACTGTTGCGAAGCTTGTTTGTCTGTGCATCTCTTGCTGTCTGTTTCCCATCATTCCAGTCTAAGTGTGCAAATCTTCCACTCGTCTACCTTCAGCAGGATTGGGCAAATCCACCAGGATGGTTCATTGGTCACATAATTGGCATTGATGTGTCAAATCTGTGTTCCATTGTCACCTAGACAAATTGTCAAGACTTTGGATCAATGTGTCTGTCGGGAAAGACATTAATTTGGGTGTCCCTTCATCCCACAGTGTATCTCGTAAAATGCAGGTGATTGTCACCAGTGTCCTTGGAAAATTCTAAAATTCTTGCCCTATCTCTTACAAAATAGAACCATTGGGGCCCTGCCACCTATTCTATGCTTTGGGCAAATTATCTACGGCTGAGCCTGAATTATAGGTGGGATAAACAACAAATAAGTGTCCAAAGCTTTTACTGGATTGCTCTTACTATTGTGTGAAGATCCTCCCGATCTTGTTTTTTGCTGTCTGTCTATAGTGTCTGTGTCTGTCTGTGTCTGTCTGTCTGTCTGTATTAGTTTAAGTGTCTGTTTAAGTGTCTGTTTAAGTGTCTGTTTAAAGAGTGTTTAAGTGTCTGTTTAAGTTTAAGTATCTGTCTAGTTTAAGTTTAAGTGTTTATGTGTTTAGTGTCTAGTTTGTCTAGTAACTAGTTTAGTCTCGTCTACTAAGCTAAACTAGTCTAAAGTCTACTAGTCTAGTAACTAGTAACTTGTCTAATAACTAGTTTAAGTGTCTGTCTATATTTATGACTGCTGGCTGCCACATCTGCTCGCATTCAATGGTGACGGTTACGATCCACTATCTTTGGTGACACACTTGTAAGTTGGGTCACCTGACCCACTACCCACTGGCTGGGATTTGGAATCGCACACCATCGTCGGCAGTCCCAACCTACCAGGGGAAAGGATCGTGCCAAATGACTCCTGTCTCAATGAGCAGAAGTGATTAGTTTTGGGAATATGGGAAAGAAGTATAATACTGTTACAGTCCGCGGATTAGATGTTATTTACCGAGCGGTGGTATTGCCGCGACCTAACAGTTCCCCCGATTCTTCCCCAACTCACCCGATTCACCCAGACGTTGGCCAAATCGCGCTATGCCAAATCAATGATAGAAAGGACACGACGACTGGGAAAGAGGAAACGACGCAAGGGGTACAGTTCTCAAGACCTCCGGAGGAGGGTATAATTACAGTGGTGGAGAAAAGGGGTAGATTACAAGGCAGTGAGGTAAAGACACAGAAGAGATGGGCACTTAATTACCGTCTTATCTTCACCCAGACAGACCACAGACAAACGGAACAAGGCAGACTTACACAGGGATTGATGGCAGGAAGGGACAGGTAGGTCGATAGCACAAGGTGCACCTTGGCTCGGGGACAGGATAAAGCACGGTCCAGAAGATGCGGGGAGGTGTCACAGCGCTCGGAGGGGACGTCTTTCTTTCTCCAAGCTCAGCGCGCATCTGACGTCACCTCCCCCTCACTGCGCATGCTCAGCGGGGAGTGACACGCCCTCGGCTGGTTGGTTCCGCCCCACTGGGGCCGGTCCGCCGCTTCCATTGGGTGCGGGGGTTACCGGGCTCCGCCCTTGACGAGGGGCTGACAGGGAGCCCCTATTTGGTAACCCCGTCGAGCACATGTTTGATGGCGGCTCGTTGGGAAGGCCTGGTGCCCTCCCAACACCCCCTACCAACCAAGCCGGAGTGAGGACGCGCACTCCCTGCGCTCGTTGTTGTTGTTGTTGTTGTTGTTGTTGTTGAACTGTGAGGAAGAGCTGCGGGGAGGTATTGGGAGGTCCTAAACTTCCTAACGGTGCCATACAATCACATTCTGGTGCAACGAAGGGTCAGAATTAATGGAAACGAGTCCTTAACTGACATAGACTAAGAATAACTAGCAAGATGTCCTATAGTTGTCTTACATGAGATGCGGTGAACCTGGGCATGACATTTAATGGGGGAAATAGGGGGAGGTCAGGTCTACAGAGTGTTGTTTACAGAAAATGGGACTAGGGAATGGGGGATTGGGGATAGTTGGGAAGTATTGAGGAAATAGGGGAATATTTACAAGCGGATATGGATGGATGCAAATCCCATATCCGCAACACTGCACCCTTCTCTACCTCGGGGCGCCCCGACCCGATAAATTTTTACCTACTTTAGTGTGGCACTCAGATGTAGTTCCCTCTACTATTAACTCAACCCTGAGTGCGACAGTTTTACAGATGTTCACAAATGAGTAAATATGTCCCCCTGCGACGTTGCACCCTTCTAACAGAAACACACCCACAGGATAACCGAATCGCGGAAAGCATCCTCAAACTAAACATACAGCCGGTAGGGAGCATTATTTATACAACACTGATATTTACACTACGATCCAGGACCTGTTCTTTGAGGAACACATGCAGATGTTATGCATAGGGAGAGCACGCATGCCAGCATCGATACACCAACCCACGAGTGCCCTGTGGCCCTACGGCCTTTAATAATGTGCAGAGCACCCCGTCCAAGCACCAAAAGCACCACCCCATTACGCACAGTCAGCACCATCCGGTGCACCAATAAAGTGTTCATAAAAATGCACAATTAAGTGTCCATGGTCACCGGTGGTGTCGCAGCCGGCCGATGTTCTGCCGCTGGTCTTGCCTTCATGGAGTGCACTTGGCCTTCTGGCTTCTTTAGAAATAAAGAAAGGCGCCAACCGCGTCCATTTCTGAATTGTGGCCGTCAGGGGGGCCAACTAAAAGTGGTTCACCTATATGGCATAGGTGCCACGTTGACCCAGAGGTCCATCCACGGGTGGTGCTTGACCGCAAAAGAACTGCGGTCCATTGTGGGCGGCCACAAAAATTGCGGACCATATGGTGTATCGATCCAGGCAGCAAGCAGCGGAAGTACAGGCCCACAACTGCGGAGCCAGCACCTCTCTCTCCTCTCTCTCTGCCCCAAAGCCAGATCCTCGGAGGTGGGAGACAAAAGAAGACAAGTGAGTAAGGTGGTAAGGGCGCAAAAGTGCATGCAATACAAGGTAATGCACACTGGGGGCACATGGGAACCAGGTGAGACAGGTATGTTCCTACCATACGCCCCCCCCCCCCCACCAGGTAACCTACATTGCCCCTCCCTTACCCCTTACTGTATCCACAAAACACAACACTACCCATAAACATCTACTTTACACATCAACAAACGTCCCCACTGTCTTCCCCGTTCCTCCCATAAACCAAATTCGTCTTCTCTCCCTCCTAACCAATCAAATTTGCCATTTCCAACTCTCATCAAAATTTGCCATCTCCAACTCAACATCAAAATTTGCCATCACCAATTCATCATCAGTCCCTCCTAAGGAGGGAGAGATGGAATCACCCCAATGTCTCATCCACGTCGTGATGCGTCTCACAAATCCAAACAGCAATTCTCATTTCCTGCAACACAAAACAAAGAAAACACAGGTGTGGAGTCATCATCATCACCTCAGGTAAGTGGCTGCGTATGGTGCGACAGGTTCATCAATCCTAACTATTTCCTAAATGACATTAACACACTTTACACTACCCGGGGTCTTTCCCTGCCAATCCATTGGCCAACTTACACTATGGGTTCTAAAAACCAATTCCCATTGACCAAACTGTGGTGCTTCTCAATTTGGGGTCTCACTCCCCCGATTCATCTCCCGGTGCCCTTGCACAATTTCTGGGCTGCGACGTGTAGCTCTCCCAGCAGGTCTACCCACCTGCACACCTCCACCACTGCAGTTGCCACCCGAGCTTACCGAGCTCCTCACCCTAACCTAACTAACTGGGGAAGGCCCCTCCTGGCTCTGTCACCCCACTCGGTGCCCTCTGGCACTGGGCCACCCGGGTCCGTCCTCCGGATCCTCGGGCCCCATCCACAACAACTACTACCGGCTCCCAGAGCCCACCTGCGGCCTCACCTGGCCGACATCCTCACAGTGGTGGAGTGCCCAACCAACTACACACACTAACAGGCTACACGCCCAGCCATTTCCACAACACTAATGCACCCATCCAATCATCATTCTTCCACCCGCACCACAGATGCCAATATCCAACCACAATTTACCTATACCCTCTACCTAACACTTACACTACCCGCCCCGGGTATCCGTGATGGGGGTCCACTCTTCCCCCATCCACACCTTCGCACCACGCACACCACTCCGTACCACTTACTCCAACTCTCTCCACACCACTCATTCTCTGCTCCATATATTCCACACACCTGTACTTGCACACCTGTGCTCTCATACTTGGTGCCGCCTGCACCCTTCTCTCCCCCAAGCGCATTCGCGCTGATCCACAACACTCACTACTCACCATGACACTCATCCGCAATGCTCTCTCATTCATCACTTGTACACTCACACACACCTCGGAGCATTGCCTCACCGATGCCTCATTTGAAGCTGCTCACTAGCACTTCCATTCACACTGCATCATCTGCTCTGTCTACTCCCTTCTAAAACTCGCGCTCCTCCGTCTTCCCTTACACTCAGCGCTCCCACGTCATTATCAAACACTAAGCTACTACGTCCCCACTACAGGTACCAAGTCTCTTACTTAAATCTTGTCACCTATTGTCACCTCTAGTCCCTATCAATATAACCAATCCCTCCCTGGCTCGGTTGTCATAGCCACCCCATAAACTATAGTGCATTTGCCCTCCCGTGGGAGGAATGGTCAGTACCATTCCCCCACGTGGGGTACACTACTGCCCGCAGTCTTCTACACTATGAGCCCCCATCTACGGAGGTGCTTTGTCACAGCTCGGCCTCGAAGGGCCGAGCGATCCATGCAGGTGGTTGGTCGCCTGTATCTGGTGTCCGTCCAGCACTGACGATCCGAGGGGGGAAGGATTGATGGGCCCAAGTGCCGGGCTCCATCCCTGCGCCGGGCCCTTCGGTCCCACGCACGATGACCCAACCGGCCACGGTCCGGGCACCTCACCCGAGAAGGTGCGTGGCTCCGAAAACCCAAACCTCCCCTCGAACCCGGCCGACCGCCCTTGCCACCATACGGCGCCAACCATACAGTGTGGGGGCCGGAGGCACGAATCGTGCACGCCAGTCCTTGCGAGACCGACGCAGCACCGATTCCCTCCAGTCCCCGCAGCACACAAATCACCGGGGGCTCGCGTACGCTGCTCGTCCCGCTAAGGACTACCCCTGTTGGTGTCGATGCATGGGTCACGCTTCCGCAACCCGCTACCCATTCCATACCACCACAACCTTGCTCACTCACACCTCGCACCTCTCCCATCACCGGACCCTCTCGCCTGCACCCTCGTTCCATACACTCCGGACCAGCCATACACCTCACTCTTGGCCTCTCACGAACATCCGGGTCCATCTCGACCCCCAAGCTTATTAAATCACCTGGCGCATCACACGCACGACCATATTGGTCACCACTTACACCGGGTCCTCTTTCTCTTCGCTTCTCCTCCATCACCTGTGAATCCCTCATCCGGTTAATGAGCACATCATCACGATCCGAACACAGACTTTGGACCAATTCTTTTACTTCCTCTTTTATCTCTTTCTTATCCTCTCTCCGTCGCTTCTTAATTTCGCTCACCCCTTCTTCCACTTCTTCTAATTTCTGCTTCACCTCCTTCATCTCCTCGTGCGCCCCCTTAAGTTCTTCCTCTAACTCCGCCTTATTTTTTTCTATGTGCTCCCGCACCTCCCGCTCTTTAACCTCCATCACCTCTACCACCTTGTTCATTTTCCTCGTCAGGTCCTCATGTACCGTCTGACACTCCTTTTTTAATTACCCCTACGTCCTTTTTCATCTCCTTCTGTGTTGATTTTAAACCCTCTATTACCGCTGTGTTCTTCTTTACCTGGTCCCCCAACTCCTTTTGTCCCACTGTCAGCTGTTCTACTCCCAGCGTCAACTCCTCTATACCACCTTGCAATTTTACAGTCCCCTTTCTCACCTCCTTCTCCATGCGCTCCTTACAGTGCCTCACCTCCTCGCGCACTCCTCCGACCTCCTCACTCACACCTCTTCTGATCTCCTCTCCCATCACTTGCATCTCCTGCCCAGATGCCACCCTCATCTGCTCCATTTCCTCCCTGTGAGCATCCAATTTAGTTTCTACCCCCATTCTGACCCCCTCTATCTGCTGCCCCATTTGTTTAACTTCCCTTTCCGCTTGGTCCCTCATGTCCCTCAATTTGCCTTCCATACTGTTTTCTAACCCCTCTAACCCCTTTTTCATCCCTTCCATTTGATTCTCTTGAGCGGCCATTCTGTTTTCTACCCCCGTTAACCCATGTTTCACCCCTTCTATTTGATTCTCTTGAGCGGCCATTCTGTTTTCTACCCCCTTTAACCCATGTTTCACCCCTTCTATCCCATTGTCTAACCCCTCTAATTTAGCTTCTAGCCGTTCCCCCATTTCTCCCATTTTGCCCCCCATTTCGCTCCCCAATCGCTCACTATCAGCCCTCGCTCCGTCCCTCATTACTCCCATCATTCTGCTTTCCATTTCTTCGCCATTCTTGTCCATAAGGGCCTTCATTTGTATAAAAAAGGTTCAAATCCACCAGCGGCGCTGCTACGGTCGCGGGCGCGGTCGCCGTAGCCATCTGCGAGGCGCCATTTTGCGCGCCCGTAACCTCGTGCGCGAGGACGCCATTTTGCGAACCTGCCGCCCTCACTGCTTCGCTCTCCTCATGTACCTCAATTTGGTCCTGGATCGACCCTGCCTCACTCTCCTCTACCGGAACCCAGCCGTCTTGATCTCCCATAGCGCAACTTTCAAAATTCGGGTTTTTTTTGTAAAACAAAATCAAATTTCGGTGACTTGTAATTTTGAGCGCGTTAAGCGCGCTTCGGGTCCGTATCCCACTCCCAGACACCAATTGTTACAGTCCGCGGATTAGATGTTATTTACCGAGCGATGGTATTGCCGCGACCTAACAGTTCCCCCGATTCTTCCCCAACTCACCCGATTCACCCAGACGTTGGCCAAATCGCGCTATGCCAAATCAATGATAGAAAGGACACGACGACTGGGAAAGAGGAAACGACGCAAGGGGTACAGTTCTCAAGACCTCCGGAGGAGGGTATAATTACAGTGGTGGAGAAAAGGGGTAGATTACAAGGCAGTGAGGTAAAGACACAGAAGAGATGGGCACTTAATTACCGTCTTATCTTCACCCAGACAGACCACAGACAAACGGAACAAGGCAGACTTACACAGGGATTGATGGCAGGAAGGGACAGGTAGGTCGATAGCACAAGGTGCACCTTGGCTCGGGGACAGGATAAAGCACGGTCCAGAAGATGCGGGGAGGTGTCACAGTGCTCGGAGGGGACGTCTTTCTTTCTCCAAGCTCAGCGCGCATCTGACGTCACCTCCCCCTCACTGCGCATGCTCAGCGGGGAGTGACACGCCCTCGGCTGGTTGGTTCCGCCCCACTGGGGCCGGTCCGCCGCTTCCATTGGGTGCGGGGGTTACCGGGCTCCGCCCTTGACGAGGGGCTGACAGGGAGCCCCTATTTGGTAACCCCGTCGAGCACATGTTTGATGGCGGCTCGTTGGGAAGGCCTGGTGCCCTCCCAACACCCCCTCCCAACCAAGCCGGAGTGAGGACGCGCACTCCCTGCGCTCGTTGTTGTTGTTGTTGTTGTTGTTGTTGTTGTTGTTGTTGAACTGTGAGGAAGAGCTGCGGGGAGGTATTGGGAGGTCCTAAACTTCCTAACGGTGCCATACAATCACATTCTGGTGCAACGAAGGGTCAGAATTAATGGAAACGAGTCCTTAACTGACATAGACTAAGAATAACTAGCAAGATGTCCTATAGTTGTCTTACATGAGATGCGGTGAACCTGGGCACGACATTTAATGGGGGAAATAGGAGGAGGTCGGGTCTACAGAGTGTTGTTTACAGAAAATGGGACTAGGGAATGGGGGATTGGGGATAGTTGGGAAGTATTGAGGAAATAGGGGAATATTTACAAGCGGATATGGATGGATGCAAATCCCATATCCGCAACAATACATTATGAATGGAATGATTTAGGATGAGCATTTATTAGAGGCCAAGAAGAGCACAAAATTAAATTTGAATGAAAGGTGTATTAACAAAATGGCAAGGTATAGCACATAACTCCAAATAACCTAGTCTAGTAGGAAGACTAGGTCCCCCTGCACCCCCCGGAGATATACTTCTAATCAGTGTTTCTAGATTGGAAAAAATGTGTAGAAAATGACTAGCTATGGCCCCAAGCTGAAAAAATGTCCCACATACCATTTTTATGCAAATTACTGCTGCCATTATCAAAAAAACGATTTTTGACATATCTCAGCCAATATTGCAGATAATTGAAAAATGAAGGTGTCTAGACCCATGTTTTGAAGGGCATAGATCATGATAGAACTATTCATAACATGATTACATGTGTCTATGGTATACTAGTATGCATATTAATGCTGTAATTACAAAATAATCAGTTTTACAAATGATAAGGATACGTTAATACTGCAGATAACTTAACATGGTACATAAGGGGTCTAAACCCAGGTATTTTCAAGGTTAAATGTCAACAAGATGCTCCTGAGTCTTGCATAGGGGCGGGACATTGGCAGTAACATTGGTACCACTCAACTTTTCTTCCCACCATTGACTTTGTATTGCGAGAGATTTTCACTTGCTTATTTAAAGGTTTCTCACCCAGCCCACGTAAAATCTACCAACTCCTGCTGTTAACTCCCAAACATATTTTTTTATGTTATCCAATCACAGTGCAGAAATGACAGACTAGAGATCCAAATTAGTGCTGCTATAGCTGCCATTTTACATTTCCATCCATGTAACATGCGCGCTCGCGCGCTCGTATCAATTGGTAATGTCGCGCGCTCGTATCAATTGGTAACGTTGATGTTATTGAATACCTCAGTTGAAAGTTCAGTCTTCCATTCCACCAAAGGAGCAGGCTTGCATGTCAGCCGCCCATGAAAAGGCATTCAACTCAGTACTGGAACACATTCAAACCCAGGTCATCCAGCAGAATAAAGTTCTACAGCTTTCTTCCTTGCGCTTGCTCTATGTCGAGGAACTGAAACTGAATGGATATGAGAACTCAAATTATCGGTCAGAGAAACTACTGAAACGCCTACAGAATGACCCAATCAAGGAGCATATCCACTTCACGAAGGTTGATCATGACAAATGTGATGTCATTTCTTTCTGGCTTGTGCACAGCTCAAACATAACAGTTTCCAATGCTCTCGCACGAGCATTCACACTCGGAAGCACAAACAAGAACCAAAATGTTGCCCTCCAACTTCGCCAGGGTATTCTACAGGCTTTCAGAGAGTGTAAAGACCAACCATGGCCACCAACAGCTGAAGACATGGAGCTCAATCCTGAAGACATCCTACCTCCAGACCTTGTCCGCTTTCTCAGCGTGCTAATGACTGGCAAGGAGGGCATCGAGACAGAAAAGGTGAAGCGTCTGGTCTTCTCCATTGGACAAGATCTGTGCCGTGCAGTGTCAGATGGAAAATGGAAGTTACCAAAGCACATTCTCCTCTGTGTGACTGTAAGGCACCTGTTCCGAAGCAAACAGCTCACCACAATACTACACAGGCTTGGACACTCTGAGAGCTACGATTTCGCCTTGGAGTTGGAAACTGCTCTCGCCAAGGTCCTGGATGAAGTCTCAACTTATCGTACACCACAAATTGTGACAGGAGAGGGCAACCTTGTATTCCACTGTGAGTGGGACAACTTGAATAAAACCACTACCAGTGTGCACGGCAGCAACATTGTAAACAGTGCTGGAGGAATCATGGTGCAGGAGGTCAAGCCCGGGTTCGAGAGCAGCAAGGACCGAATGCTACCTACCATCAATAGGTCACAACAGCGTAGCCTGAAGGTCGACACACCAAAAACTCTCCCACCCTTGCACTTTACTCGCGTTGGCCCGAAGTTCCCTGAAGGCTCATCATTCACACCGCCAGCAGAGAATGACACAGTCTATGCCACTACGATGCAAGAGTACTACATCTGGCTCTTCATCAGATACATCGGAAGCTGTGGCCTGCAGCCTGTGCCTGGGCTAGGGGGTTTCACCTCTGCAACTGGTTCTCCCCCACCCAGCAAATCAACAGTCGACTACTGCACGCCTATCCACCAACCGATCACAGACAACGCAGTTGTTCGTGAGCTACTGAAGCGTTCCGAGGCAGCAACTGCTGAGGTGGGTCAGAGATGGGTCCTGAATACATTTGATCTGGGTGTCTGCATGAAAGCCCTTCCCATCATCTGGCGCTGGCCAAATGAATTTGCTAGTCATGTAGTAACGATTGGACCCTTCCACACATCCATGAACTACATCGGGATGCTCACTGGACACAAGATGCGTGGTTCTGGATATGCAGAGATTCTCTTTGAGGCACAACTAGTAACAAGTGGATCTCTCAAAGGTGTTCTCAGTGGAAAGGCCTACGCAAAGTCCCTCTTTTGCCTCAAAACAGTGTGTGAGGCAATGGAGAGGCTGTTGATGGAGAGATTCACTGAGGAGGAGAACATCATGATCTCTGACCCTGCTGTGCTTCTCAGAATGACCCAGTCTTGCAACCGAGAGCACCTCGATGAAGCCCTCAAAGACCCCTCAACTCTACTCCTCATCAAAAAGTACCATGCCTTTGAGGAAAAGGTGCGCAAGGGCCACCTGGGGAAGACAGCTGCCTTCTGGATGTCGTTCATTACCCACTGCCATCTTGTCTTCATGCTCCTCCACTCTGTGAAGACCAACAACCTCCAGCTGTTTCACAAGTGTAACGGAGAGATGGCAGATATCTTCTTCGCCTTTGACGGACACAACTACTCCAGGTTTGTGTAGCATACATGGTAAAATGTATAACCATCACTGAGTAGATTTTAATTGATACTTGGGTTCATGTATTATGAGAGGAGCTATTCCAATAAATGTCTACAGTATTTCCCTCTCTGTACTTTACAGATATCTGACTTGGCTGGATATCTGTAACTGAACACACACACACTGAACACAGGAGAGCACGAAGAGGAGGAGGAAGAGGAAGGAGAAGAAGAGTTTGACTCTGACGATTTCGATGAAAATGATGATGACTGACTCAGTGTAGAATCACTAATGCTAATGATGTTTATCTAAAACAAGCAAGAGAAGAGTGGTCACATTGAGTGCTAGGACTATTTTGACAGTTGTAATATTTAGAAAAATAAAACTTTGTGTTAACGTCTGTGTAGACGGACCTTAATATGAGTCTATTATTTCGTAAAACTGTGATTATTTTGTAAATAAAGCACTAATTAGCATACTAGTATACCATAGACACATGTAATCATGTTATGAATAGTTCTATCATGATCTATGCCCTTCAAAACATGGGTCTAGACACCTTCATTTTTCAATTATCTGCAATATTGGCTGAGATATGTCAAAAATCGTTTTTTTGATAATGGCAGCAGTAATTTGCATATAAATGGTATGTGGGACATTTTTTCAGCTTGGGGCCATAGCTAGTCATTTTCTACACATTTTTTCCAATTTAGAAACACTGATTAGAAGTATATCTCCGGGGGGTGCAGGGGGACCTAGTCTTCCTACTAGACTAAACGTTACAGCTACCCTTGACCTCTTGCTCTCTCATAGACATGTTAAGTGCACTGAATATCACTCACTATGGATCCACCTCTTCAGGAGTGCAATGTGTGATGTTCAGGAAAGAACATTGGTGGGACTATTACTGTGGATCAGGGACAACCAGCAATTTTGTTGCACTGCTAAGCAGGTACTTGGGAGATCAATGGTTATGCCACAACCCACCATGTCTCCTCTCCACCCAATTCCTCGTGAAAATACTCTCCCACCTCCTTCCTCAATATATCCAACCAATTATTTTTCAATAGAAGGGTCTCGGGTCATTGAGGAACTAAATTACAAAGGGTAGCAAGTTTACAGACTACCATATGGCATGGGGTGGGAGGCATGGCTGGATGGACATACACAAGGAGGAAAGGAGAGCTAACACAAACACGAGTAACAATAGGCTGGAGAAAAATCAGGACGGGAAAGAATCAGCAAGTATAGAATGATCGTGGATGTGCATGGGCGACCGCATGAAGTAGTGGTGGGTATCACATTTCCTGGCAGAAGCGAGGCTGAGACAACGGATAAAGGGAGATTATTCCACAATCGGAAGGATAAGGGAAAGAATGAATGCAGTTTGGAAACCAGCCTGGACTTTGGGTGGGTGAGCAGGTGAGGATTTTAGAGGAACATGTCTGACCTGGAGTGGCTCGTGGAAGGCAGACTTAGGAAAGGGCAGGAGGAACAAAGCCAGATGTAAGCTTGTATATTCAAGAGCTTACTCGCCTCTGCCTCTGGTGGAAGAGTGACAGTCCATGGGAAGTGAAGCTCCATCGATGAAAAGCTTATACCCTGGAGGATTAGCTCAGCCAGGCTCATGAATGCCTTGGCACTACAAATAATACTCAGACTGCATCTAGCCAGTCAGTTTGGAGCTACGATCCTCCCATGAAAGGTTGTGGCAGATAGCAAGGTCAAGCAGTTCTGGGGACGGAGTTCTGGACGGAGCTCTGGGGCAGAGTTCTGGACGGAGTTCTGGGGACGGAGTTCTGGACAGAGTTCTGGGGACGGAGTTCTGGGGACGGAGTTCTGGACAGAGTTCTGGGGACGGAGTTCTGGGGACGGAGTTCTGGACAGAGTTCTGGGGACGGAGCTCTGGACAGAGTTCTGGGGACGGAGCTCTGGACAGAGTTCTGGGGACGGAGTTCTGGACAAAGTTCTGGGGACGGAGCTCTGGAGAGAGTTCTGGGGACGGAGCTCTGGAGAGAGTTCTGGGGACGGAGCTCTGGAGAGAGTTCTGGGGACGGAGCTCTGGACAGAGTTCTGGGGACGGAGCTCTGGACAGAGTTCTGGGGACGGAGTTCTGGACAGAGTTCTGGGGACAGAGTTCTGGACAGAGTTCTGGGGACGGAGTTCTGGACAGAGTTCTGGGGACGGAGTTCTGGACAGAGTTCTGGGGACGGAGTTCTGGACAGAGTTCTGGGGACGGAGTTCTGGACAGAGTTCTGGGGACTCCAACAGCTCTTCAGAGAAATGGATTGGATAGTTTGATTGCTGATCCTCATGGAGAGACTGTGACAATGTGTGATTTGCTGGTGTTGAGCATCTTGTTCCAATCATTTGGCCAGCAGCTTATCTTGTCCAGGTATAATGAAAGGGATTCAGCAGCAGCTGTTCTTTCACAAGTGTGATGTACCATTCTGTACAGAGTGGAGTGATCAGCAAAATAGTAAAGTTGGTTTTCAAGAGAATCAGATAGATCATTCATATAGATCAAGAATAATGTAGGACCTAAGATTCTGCCTTGTGGAACACAGATCAAAGGAAAGAGCATCATCAATAACTCCATACAGGTTCCACTCATGGAGAAAAATCAGACCACCAATTGAGCTTGAGCCGCTGGATAACCAGACGGTATCAAAGACTCAAGAGATATCCAGGGAAATGGCTCTTACCTCTTGCTTGTGGTTAAGGTCCTTCATCCATTGCTGTGTCAGGAGTAACATAGTCAAGATGGAATGGACAAGTCAGAAGCCAATCTGGTTGTCAGAGATTTCGTTTGGAAAGAGATAATGCCTGCGGTCAGCTGCAATGATGAGCTCCATCATTTTGCTTATGATGAGGAAAGGCTCATGTAGATATGTAGTTGTCGGGATCAGTTTTGAAACCATTAATATGGAGAGAAGTGATGTTTGCAACTTTCCAACATTGAGTAAGTTGCCCATCTAAGAAGGACCTGTGAAAGAGAAAGGACAGCGGGGTATAATAGGACTGTTGAAGTGTACCATGGATGAGAATTATGTAAAAATTTTTTAAGGGAGCAGGTCATCGGGTGTCATTACTCTGACCATATTCAAAATTCCCTCCCTTGTAAATATATGAAGAGGGGACTGCCTGAGTGTCATGGTCACTACCGACGTGTTATGTGAGCATCGCCAGGTGCTGAAGGTGCATCGCATGAATGAATAAGAGTATATGCTTCACAAAAGCTTAATGCTTCATCTCTGCTGTTTTTTCTTGAGAGTGACATTATAAGTTCCCTTAAAAGGACCTTCAACGCAGGAGACCATTAGGTGCATCAAGCCTGCGCTATAATTGCCAACCTATGGTTGTTTGTTGACGTTCTATCTTTTTCAAATGTTGAGCATCAAGCAAGGAAGCAGCACCTACCATTTTAATGTCTTTGGTACGCCTCAGCTGTGGTTCAAACCGCTGACCTCCCAGACTCGGAGCGGACGCTCAAACCATGATGCCACTAAGTTTGGTAAACCGGGTCATCATGTCAATGGAGCATGGTGTTGGTTTAACGGTTAAGGTGGCTGGCTTGAGATGTTAGGGTCCTTAGTGTGAGCCCCTGTCATGCTGATGAATTAACACCAGGTGGGTTTACTCAGCCTCTGTCATTCCGAGGTCTACAAAATGAGTACAAGCTGACTGGTAATGGGGGGGGGGGGGGGCATTGCATCAGCGGCACAGCCGCAGAAACTGATTCAGCCGAGCAACCACAGGCGCTGCATATGAACCACCACGCCAATGTTAAAGGAAAACGAAAAACGTTGGTTTTCGTTATTCATTTGCCACTCCGAGTAAAAATAGAATACTAAAAAAGAGTAAAATGGTAAAAAAATAAAAATCACTGAGTAAAAATAGATATAGCAAAAATAGTAAAAGTAAAAAAATAAAAGTAAAAAATAAAAAGCACAAATAGATTAAAAAACAACAACCTTAAATGGTGATTTGTCCACCATGAATAAAAGGAAAAATTGACGTTTTGGGCCTTACCCTTCATCGGAGCAAAGGAGAGAATAATGATACGAGATGGTATATCAGTAAAAGAACAGTGATATATGATTAAAATATTGAGAGATGAATTATACTTACTGATATAACCAAGATGTCATCCTGAACCATTACACTTGACAAGCGACTGGAAGTTATTGAACTGTGGGAGTAGCTTAAAAAAGGGGGTCGCAAAATATCTCGGGCGAAGGCACAAGAGACACAGTGTTTCTTCTCGGCCAGAGATAAATGACTATCGAGTGAGATTCACTCTGCCTGGCTCTACCAATAAGAGGAAACCAATTCAGTGTGTTCAAACTACTCTGTGTATTGTCTTGGTTGTGGGATTTTCCTCCCTGCGTCACTTTTCTTTCATTTTGTGTGACCTTTGTAGTAGGTTCTCAACAACCTTTTCCTGTTTTACTAACGCTTGTTAGAAACTCCATACTTTATGATCCTCAAACCCTCATTTATCATGACTGGTACTGTATATGGATGCAGGTTCCTCTGACACTCTCCTGTCCCCTCACTCCCCCACAGAGACGAGGTATCCCCAGGTAAGCACAAATTGCTTGTTGGGCTGGTAGGATGGTGCAGAAGTGTGTGTGCACGACTCTGAGCTGTCTAATCTTGGTTTAAATCCCGACCCAGCTATAAACTGTCATCCTGGTGTTTCACGAGTAGGGTGATTCATGAATGTGTGTGGTCCCTCGGATGGACGTTAAATGGCCATCCCGGCTGCTGGCATTAGTTGGTAGACGGTGAAAAATCCCACGGTGTCCTTGGCGAAGAGAACGCAAATTATTGCCAACACCATTTTAAAAAAACCATGGAAAATTACAAATTCCTACTTTAACTTACAGGATGAGGCACATTAATGGCATGCCATATCCCTGATAAATGATGCAAGCAGCAGACAACTGTTGCACACGAATTAATGAATTGCTTCATAACTTTAGCAACTATCAAATGTGTTTGCTGCGTTTCTGCAAAAACAACAAATATATGTGAGGAATCTTGTTCTTTTAGAAATAAATTACTTACACAGTGCCCCATGCAGGACATAGGGATCGAGTAGGAGGAGATTGGACGAAGGATAATTTATTAAAGTAAACTTTGGACTAGGCATACATTTATTAAAGTAAACTTTGAACGAGGCATACATTTATTAAAGTAAACTTTGGACTAGGCATACATTTATTAAAGTAAACTTTGAACTCGGCATACATTTATTGAAGTAAACTTTGGACTAGGCATACATTTATTAAAGTAAACTTTGGACTAGGCATACATTTATTGAAGTAAACTTTGGACTACGCATACATTTATTAAAGTAAACTTTGGACTAGGCATACATTTATTGAAGTAAACTTTGGACTAGGCATACATTTATTAAAGTAAACTTTGGACTACGCATACATTTATTAAAGTAAACTTTGGACTACGCATACATTTATTAAAGTAAACTTTGGACTAGGCATACATTTATTGAAGTAAACTTTGGACTAGGCATACATTTATTAAAGTAAACTTTGGACTAGGCATACATTTATTGAAGTAAACTTTGGACTAGGCATACATTTATTAAAGTAAACTTTGGACTAGGCATACATTTATTGAAGTAAACTTTGGACTCGGCATACATTTATTAAAGTAAACTTTGGACTAGGCATACATTTATTGAAGTAAACTTTGGACTCGGCATACATTTATTGAAGTAAACTTTGGACTAGGCATACATTTATTGAAGTAAACTTTGGACTAGGCATACATTTATTGAAGTAAACTTTGGACTCGGCATACATTTATTGAAGTAAACTTTGGACTAGGCATACATTTATTAAAATAAACGTCATGGTGTTCTCACAAAAATCTCACCAACTAGTACGCTACACCCATTTTGCTTTACTTTACCACCTTTGGCCTTAACAAAGGGAAGGGAAACACCAACAACAGGACGGTGGGAGAAGGTAGATGGAGATGGACAAATATGGGATGCAGGTAATGATGGCGTGTAGCGAAGAACACAAGATGTGGACAAGATGGATACATAAGCAAAGTTTTGGAAAGGGTGGGGGTGGTTTAACGGCTGTGGAAAAGATCATGGTTTTGGATGAAGGATGACCTGAGATGATGGTGAACATTTGTCTTGAAGACCTGGAGGGAAGAGTGAGATTGAAGAGTGTGGAAGGTGGTTCCACATGCGGGAAAAGAGGAATAAATGGGTGGAGGTGAGCAGTGGTTCTGGATGTTGGTGAGACCAAAGAGTTTGAGTGACTGAACCTCTTCGAGACGGTTGTTGAGAAAGTCGATGGGATGGTTTGCCATACGGTCCTTTCAGAAAGAGAAAGGAAGTGAGTGTGTGGGATTTATCAGGATTGAAAGACATATTCCAAGTGTTTGACAAGCTTGTGATTTTGTCAACGTCTGAGGGACGAGGGAAGAGGCTGCAGCCTGTCTGTCAGAAAGATGAGGGATGTCACGGCAGAGGGTGGAATGATCAGTAACTTTCTGCAAAAACAGCATCAGCAAAACTTACAACATTCCGGCATTGCGATACTCTTTTTTTGGAATTTTGTGGATTTTTGTGAATTCCTCGGATGAGTATTCTGAACCATCGTCGCTTCCGATGGTCTCGGGAATGTGAACAGCAGTCGCATCGGAAATGTTACAAACGGATTTTTGAAGTTTCTTACATCGGCTTGTGATCGTTGTCACAACCACTTCTTCCCCAGAGACAAAGCAATGGAAGTATTTGAAAGCGTGCAAGATGGAAAGCATCTCTTTTTCAATACGTGTGTAACATGTTCAGTCAGTCAGCATCTGTGAATGACTGGGAGGTGTTGGCAACAGGCCTGCAGCAGAGCTCCTTCAATCTGGTGAATGCCTTGACTAGGGCAAGCTGCCAAGCAAACAGAACTTTTGTCTTGAGAAGTTTTTGGATTTGAGAATCCTCTTCACTGAGATGAGGGAAGAAATGTAACAAATATGACAAACTCCAAGATGCACTTCGCACGTTCTTTGTCATTTGGAGCAGCCACGGTGCAAACTGCTTCGACTTACAACATAACAGGCCTGTTGTGAGAAACTACTGGATATAGCTGTGAGAAACTGGATGATCATTCCACATCGGCTTCACTCTGGAATAAATATAAATGAATGAAAAGGCTCAATCGGTTTCTAGCTTTTTCATTCATTTATTTTACATCCACGATCAGGTCATGGAATGAAGGTATTGGAAAGGGTGTTGGCGAGGAGGCTAAAGAAGAAGGTGAAGATCGACGAAATGCAATTTGGATTTTTGCCAGGAAGAGGAACGACAGACGTGCTCTTTATTGTGAGGCAGTTGCAGGAGAAGTACATGGAGAAGAGGAAGAAGTTGTTTCTTGGGTTTGTTGATCTGGAGAAAGCATGTGATAGGGTTCCACGTGAAGTATTGACATGGGCATTGAGGAAGTCAGAAGTGGAGGAATGGTTGATCAGAGTAGTGATGGCAATGTACAAAAGAGCGCGCACAGCTGTAAGGACGAAGGACGGGAACAGTGGTGAGTTTGAGGTGAAGGTGGGAGTGCATCAGGGGTCGGTACTAAGTCCACTACTATTTGTAGCTGTGATGGAGGTGCTGGCTCAGAACGTAAAGGAGGGTTTACCGTGGGAGTTGTGGTATGCAGATGATCTGGTGTTGATTGCGGAAAGTATGGATGGACTGAAGGAAAAGATGAACAAGTGGAAGGAATGTATGGAGACAAAAGGTCTGAAGGTGAATATAGGAAAGACGAAGGTGATGGCAAGTGGTAAAGCATGTGGTGAGGTGGAAAGAACTGGGAAGTGGCCGTGTGCTGTGTGCAGGAAGGGTGTCGGAGTGAACTCTATTCAATGTACAATGTGCGCTGTGTGCGTTCATCAAAAATGTAGTGGTCTGAGAGGGTCATTAACCAGTGTGGCAGCTACATTCAAATGTAAGGTGTGCACAGAGGGAGCTGCAGATGGAGGAAATGTTGAGTTGGATCTTGGACACGGCGTGAAGCTGGAAGGTGTTAAAATATTTTGCTACCTTGGAGACATGCTGAATGGAGAATGTGGATCAGACTCGGCAACGGTTGCTAGAGTGAGATGTGCATGGAAGAAGTTTCGGGAACTGAGTGGCGTGCTGATGATGAGGGGAGTGTCATTGAAGCTGAAGGGAAAGGTGTATGCTGCATGTGTGAGAAGTGTTATAATTTATGGGAGCGAGACATGGGTAATGAACGTAGAGCAGCAACGAAGGCTGGAAAGGGTGGAAATGCGAATGGTTCGGTGGATGTGCGGAGAATCGTTGAGAGAGAGGAAGACAAATGATGAATTGCGAAAGATGATGGGAATAGAGCCTGTGATTGATGCTGTGAAGAGGAACAGGTTGAGATGGTTTGGTCATGTGTTGAGGAAGGATGAAAGTGACTGGTTGAGAAGAGTGATGGAAATGAATGTAGAAGGAAGTAGAGGATGGGGAAGACCGAGAAAGACTTGGCTAAAGATGGTGGAAGAAGAAATGCGGGCAAGGGGGTTAACAAGGAGAGATGCAGAAAATAGGGCAAAATGGAGAAGATTGTCATGAGGACCGCAAGGCTAACCCCCGCTCTAGCAGGGAAAATGGCCCTAACATGCATGTTGTTGTTGATCAGGTCAGATGGAAGAACGAGATGACAGAGGGTTAAAAGACAAGGAAATAGTGGTGGAGATGTGGGGTTGGTTGGATGTGCGAAATAGTAGTTGGATGCACCAAGCAAGTGAATAAACGAAAAGTAAGAAGGGGGAGAGTGAAACAGTAAGTTGAAAGAATTCCGGATGGGTTATTTCTCTCAGAATTGGGATATTTTAGTATGAATACCACCTACCACTGTGATCGGTGCTTAACGATGCACATAAAGAGAATTTGATACCTCTACCATCCTGAATCCTGGGATTCTGAATTTGTTTTACCACCAAAAACCTCCCAGTGCATACCCTGAGTACAACCACCAGTTTTCAACTCATTCTGTCCAGTGGTTCAGGAGTCAAAACAAACAAAACAAACAAAGATGTCAAACAAACAAACAAACACACATGTCAAATTATATGAACCAATCTCAACCAGGGATATCCCCGGATATGATTTGGGTCCCGGGATATGATTGTTGGTGCTCTTATGGTTTGAAGCGAGTGCCCTGGAAGCATTGACGGAAAGAGAGTGGCAATTCTATGTTTGGGAAAATTGCATGCTTGGTCAGGGTTGCCCAGATAGCTCAGATGGTAGAGCACTGGTACGGTTCACCAGAGGACCTGGGTTCGATCCCTGGACTGGTACGGTTCACCAGAGGACCTGGGTTCGATCCCTGGACTGGTACGGTTCACCAGAGGACCTGGGTTCGATCCCTGGACTGGTACGGTTCACCAGAGGACCTGGGTTCGATCCCTGGTCTGGGTGTGTAATTTTCCCACATATGTCAATTTGACAAATGATAAACTTAAGGATGAAAAAACCAAAATAATTAATGTAAGTTTACAAAAAGGAGGTGATCAAATAATCTACTGCTATTACTACTATCCCATTTTTATTAATAACACGAGCAAGTTGTGCATGGCCACATGGGATTCTAAACGGGGTAGGGATGGAGGGGCCAAAACTGTAAATGGCTCCTTCTGTCATCGAATGGGTCAGCTGGGAGTGACAATTCGCATTTATTGCCACATCTGATGCTATTTAAACGCTGTAATGGTGGTGAGGGGCTCCACATGAAACTTTGTTCGATATATGTAGCCTTTTGGTTCCCAGGGTCCATACTAAAATTTTGTATTGGTGTCCAAGCCAGTGACCATTTGCAAATTGATAGTCGGATAAAAATTCACAATTATTACTTTTTGCTCCAACAACAAAAACGTTTTTGGGAAATGCAATCACCTCTTTCCCATTCCCACTCTATTCCCAAATGCCTACCAGATGGAGAAATACCACAAATTCAGATCTTCTTGGAGAATATTACAGAGTCGAGCTTCATCGTCCACTGGGAGCCAGTGTCTGGCGTGACCACCTATTCTGTATACGTGGTGGACGTGGAAATGGGTGAGGTGGTGCAGAATGTTCAGACAAACAGCACACAGCTGCTCGTCACTGGCCTCGAGTGTGGTCACGAATACAAGGCAACAGTTACAGCAACCCTGCGCCAACAACAACCATTCAAGACGCACATAGTCCTAAGGACACGTGAGTTACACTCGAATCATTTTTAACATGGTGACTCCTCAAGGAAGAGCAAACGAGAAAGGGTGAGACATTGATTGTGGAGCAGGAAGGAGCAGGTGGACACAAGATGCATGTTGTGATTGGTTTGGACCTGGCTGAGATGGACACAATTAGAGTTGTGTACCAGGGTACGATACAGTGGATACGAGTAGAAAAAGGTTCGAAAATAAATGTCTTGTGACGTAAAATGTCCAATACCTTGTTTCAATTCACCATTCAGCCATTCAGACAAACAGGGTTGGCGGCAGGAAGGGCATCCGGCCGTAAAACATTGCTTCAAAAAGGGGACAAAAAACAACAACAACCACGGTCCCCGAAAAGGCCAACCCCCGCTTTGCGGGGAAAAATGGCCTCTAAACGGTGGTTGGTTTTTATTCAGCCAAGGTTGAAAACTGTGCTGCACTGATCTGGATTATCCCACAATCGGAATACGATGGTACATCCGAGCTGAGTGACGAGCACTCCTTTCCATTTGAGGGACGTTTTTTTCTGGATGTAGGGCGATTCTGCCTTAGCTAGCCTTGAGTGAAAACCGACAGGTTGGATACCTTTTTTGGCCTACGATAATCCTAATTATTCCCTGGTGCCTTTTAAAAGCACTAAGGAGGCAGAAAAAGAGAGGAAGCAAAGAATTGAGATGAGGAGACAGGAGCTCATTCCAAGGAAGTGATATACATTAATAGTTGGTACCACCCACAGATGAGGTACCACCCACAGACCCACAGCATTCTCTCAGGTTTCTTTCAGCACAACACTACGAGATCACTAGTCGGCTCTGTGGTCAGACTGCTAGGCCCAAGAGAAATGCTCGTTCATCAGTGATTTTAGACCCTGCATGTGTATAAAATCTGAGGGATTCCCCTTTTTTCATACACATATATTGAACAGACTGAGGAAGTTGGTTCCACAGGTCAGAGAAAAGAGTAACAAACGAGTGGAGGTGAGCAGTGGTCTTGGATTTTGGGAGTTTGTACACCAGAAGTGGGTTACTGGCAGACTATGTGCACCCTGAAGAAATCTGGAGCAGAGGGGAGAGGGTGACACTTTACTTGTCCAGTCGGCTGCCGGCTTTGGGAGACCAATTGGGATATATGTTTGCCCAAGAAAGATCATGGCTGATGGTAAAGCCCAAATGTTTGAGAGACTGACAACCTTCCTGAAGAGGTTTGTTGAGGGAGTAGATGGGAGAGTTAGCCAGACAGTTCTTTCAGAAAGACGGAGTGAGAGGGTGGGATTTTTCAGGGTTGAAAGAGATTTTCCAAGTGTTGGACCAGCTCCTGATTACATCGTCATAATTTTGTGTGCAGCCTCCAACTGCTGGTTTGCATCATTGCTGGAAGTGCAATAGTGCCACCTGCTGGTTAGGGTAAAAAATTTGAATTTGGCCATTGTGCTGGTGAATGTTCACTTACCCTTCGCGAATGACACCGTGGGATCTTTAACGTCCAATGACCGGAAGATCAGACACCCAGTTTAACGTCCATCCGAGGGACGGCACACACATTGATTAATCACCCGAACTGTGCAACAACAGGATGACAGTTTATAGTTGGGTCGAGATTCAAACCCAGATTAGACAGCTTAGAGGCGAGTACACGTACCTCTAGAACATCCTCCCAGCCTGATTCTGGGTCTGTAGAGATGGGTGAGACCACTGCCTACCTATTTGAAGGATGAGAGATGCTACGACAGAGGGTGGAGTTCCTCAGCAAATAGAAAAGCAAGAATTTCTAGGGAGTGGGAAAGATCATTGAATAAGATGAGGAACAGGACTGGGCCCAAGACAGCGCCTTGGGGAACTCCAGCTTCCACAGGAAGAGGAGATGAGATATCCTTTTGAGAACCACGAGTCAGTATGGCATGCGAGTAGCTGGCTTTGGATGCCATAGGCAAAGCAACCCCACCTCCACCTTGTTTGTAATTCAAATTACAAAGCAAATCCACCTTGTTTGTAATTCCAACTTCTTTCCTGGTAGTCCTGGCAGTGTCCATATGTTAAATACCTCTCCCACCCCCTTTCCCATGCCTCCCCCCCAAAGCCCTCTCCCTCCCACAGATCTCTCGATGTCTCCATGTCTCTCGGTTCCTGCTCTCAAATGTTGTTTGTGTCCTTCCCCCTCTCTCCCCATCTTGTCTACCGCTCCCGATGTTATTTGTTTTATGTGTCGGTTTGTCGGTTATGTGTCGGTTTGTCGGTTTGTCTTTCTGTGTGATAAATGTTCGCTCTTTCACGAGCCTCGATCTTGTATACAAAAAAACAAAAGAAAAAAAAAAAAAAGAAAAAAAAAAAGAAGAAGTGTTTGTAGAGGAGGGGCAGACTGTATCAAACGCTTGAGGTATGTCCAGAGAGACGGACATCCAGGACCTTCATCCATTGTTGAGAGACCAGAAGTAACACGTCCCGGGCGTGGTCAAAAGGTCGAACACCAAAACGTGCAATTACAGGCACATTATTTTAAAAATCTTTAATGAATCTTGGCACAGTCAAACGTCCTCCCACACCCCACACGGAGGATACGTTCTGGGGTACCCTCGTGTTCGAGGAATTTTTCAACTTAGGAGAAAATGGGGATATGATCCAGGGTCCTGAAACATTGACACTAACATAGCCTTTCCTGGTATTTTTATGCCTCCGCCACGAAGGTGGCCGGAGGCATGTTTTTGAGTTGTCCGTCGTATGGGCTAAACCTCATTTTTCTCAGCAACCACATGTCCGATTGAGACAAAACTGTCAGGGTAGCAGCGTCACCCATGTAGAATGTTTTTTTTGATAATTGTGATGTCATCGGTCACGTGGTATGGCAGCCATCTTGGAATAATCGCACATAATTAAAAAAAAATTCTCAGAAACCGCTGAATGAAAAAAATTGAAACTTGGCACATTGTCGAGTCCTCCCAATGGGGAACAAAAAGATGACAATGATGACATCATAGGTGAAGTGGTATACCAGCTATAAATGTTTTAATTGAATGCCTTACCCTAAAAATCTGAAATTGCATGCACATGTTCTATGACCCATTTGTATTGAAATATTAAATTTATGACATCATAGGTCACATGGGTTGGCAACCATATTGGATTTAACTGAAAACCCTAAAAAAAAAACATCTCCCAAACCACCAAAGTGAAACTTTACGTGTGCCAGACTCGGCATTATGATCACAAAAACGTCATCGGTCACTTGGTGTGGCAGCCATATTGGATTGAAAGAAAATATTAAATAATTATATCTCAAAAAACCGCTTACCCTATTGATGCAAAACTTTACAAATGTCATCTAACACCATTGCTGCATAAATATATAATATACGTGTGCCATATACGTGTGCAATCTAACACCATATACGTGTGCCAGACTCGGCATTATGATCACAAAAACGTCATCGGTCACATGGTGTGGCAGCCATATTGGATTGAAAGAAAATATTAAATAATTATATCTCAAAAAACCGCTTACCCTATTGATGCAAAACTTTACAAATGTCATCTAACACCATTGCTGCATAAATATATAATATATGGTTTGAAAATGCATATGGCTGCATATGGTTTGAAAATGTGTGACGTCATAGGTCATGTGGTTTGGCAGCCATCTTGTTTAGAAAAACGAACGTTATCTGATCAACACAAACTTCACAAACGTGACTCCCTTCCCCATACATATGCAGTGTACATTTTTGATGTCATAGATCACGTGGTTTGGCAGCCATATTAGTTTGAAAGCCGATATTTAAAAAAAGCCTCATCCGAAACCGCTTCACCCATCGATGTGAAACCTGTCATGTCTGTTAAAAATGTGATGATTGAGAACACCTGAAGGGATTTACATTAAACTTGTGTATTTTTAGGGCAGTCAACGAGGGCATAATACCCATTGTCACGGGCAGGGACTACGTGGAGGCATATTGGCGACGCAGTCAAATTGCTCTAGTTTACATGTTTCTTTGCATGGAATGATGCAGAATTATTAAATATACATTAAAATAAATGTTGGTATCATAATAGTCATGTGGTATTGGAAATGATTTTTGTGCAGGTATGCAAATGCCTTTTTGTGTCGGGATGCAGTTTTGTGTGCAGGTATGCAAATGCTTTTTGTGTAGGTGTGAAAATGTTTTGTGTGCAGGTATGCCAAAACCTTTTGGGCAGGTATCAAAATGCTTTTTTTGTGCAGGTATGCAAATGCCTGCTACTGCGTTCGTGAATGCGGTGGGGAGAGAAACTGTGTCGCTCATGTGGACTCCACCCCGCATTGCGGAGCCAACATCGTACAACGTGTACATCCAGAAGATCAGCGATGGCCAGACAGAGAGTTTTTCAGTCGGAATCAAATATGACTCGTATACCTTCATGGGCCTGAAGCCCAACACCTCCTACTATGTAGGGGTTGCGGCCCTGCATGGACAAGTGGAGAGCGAGGTCATGTGGCTTCCAGTCAAGACAGGTATGATGTCGGTCGGCAACAGTTTCTGTTCACATATTGACAATAACAGTACCTCCTCCACTGAAGTTGGAAGGAGGTCATGTTTTCACCCCTGTTTGTTTGTCTGGCTGTGAACAGGATATCTCAAAAGGTTGTGGACAGATTCGGACGAAACTTGGTGGACAGGTTGAGTGTGTGATAAGGAAGAACTGATAAAATTTTGGTGAAGATTTAAATCCGGATCCGGATCAAATAATTTTTAGCTCACCTGGAATGAAGTTCAGGGGAGCTTATGCGATGGCGCGTCGTCCATCCGTCCATCCGTTCGTCCATAAACACTTGAAACTTCTTCTCCGAAACCATTGATGGGATTGCGACCAAATTTGGCACAAATGATATTTCTTGTGTTGTGACTAAAGTTTGTTAACGGTATTAAAATTATCGGGGTCTAAGGGGTTCTACCGGGGGTCAAAGTGCATCCAGGTTTGACACCTCCCCCCCCCCCCCCCCCCCAAAAAAAGAAGAATTTGCTTTTTTTCCTGAAACTACACACACAATTTCAATGAAATTTCACCACAACCTTCATCACCCGTGATGTACCAATGTTTGTTCAAGGCACTAGAAAAATTGGGGTCTGAGGAGATATACAGGATGGGAGGGGGAGAGGGGAGTGTAGGGGCTGCCCCCAAAAATAGGTATTTATTTTTTTTGTTTGTTTTTAAAGTCTTATGATTATGTTAATATGATTCTACATGCTGCCCTGTCTTCTAGAAATCATTCAAATTAGTTTAAAATACCTTTAGTCAGTGCAGTACACTGTTTATTCTACCAGGTTAGCGCCAGGGGTATTGCCCCTGTTTTTTTTATTTATTAAGTAATTCTTCACCATTGAGTGATGGGGCAAAACCAATAAATGGCACAATATCTCAAAAACTATGGGCGGATTTGGACAAAACTGGGTGAACAGATTTGGTGGGTGACAATGAAGATTGATTCAATTTTCATGAGGATCTGGATCCGGATACGATAATTTTTTAAAACGTTAAGTGATTCTTCACCATTGAATAATAAGGCCAAACACGATACATAGCATGATATTTAAAAGATAGGCGCAACACCCCATGGCGCTCACCTGGTAGCATAAAGCAGTATACTACACTGACTAAAGGTATTTTTAACCAATTTCAATGGTTGCTAGAAGACAGGGCAGCATGTACAATCATACTAAGGTAATCATAAGACTTTAAACAAACAAAACAGGAAGACGTCATGCGTAGCACGATACTTGCAAAATCCGCCGCCCCCCCCCACCCAAAAAAAGTTTTCCAATGATACAGCAAATTGTCCTTTTCATGAAGATTAAAATTTCCAATCTTGATCAAAGCTCGGGTCAACAGGATGAAAAGTGACGATTTTTCAGATGAAAAATGATGATTTTGGAAGGTTGACCTTGAGTTGACCTTTGACCTTTTGACCTCAAAAATAGTTGGTTTCCCTATTTAGTGACTCAATGTACAAATGCTGTTCCATTTTCAAGTCAATCGGATGAAAATTGAGGATATTAAAAATTTGGCCTATGTTGACCTTTTGGCCTATGTTGACCTCAAAAATAGATGGTGGTTGAATTCAGTGACCATATATATAAATCCTCTTAGAAGTTCAAGTCAATCAAATGAAAATTGGTGATTTTAGAAATTTGGCCTATGTTGTATCATGTATCAGTATCATGTATCATGTATACATGTATCATGGAGTATCATGGCTTTTGGCCTGTGTTTACCTAAATTATAATATGTGGTTGAATTCAGTGACCGGATATGCAAGTCCTCTTCAAATTTCATGTCAATTGGATGAAAATTGAGGATTTTAGAAATGTGGCCTATATTGACCTTTTGGCCGAGGTTGACCTCAAAGATACTTGGTGGTTGAATTCAGTGACCAGATATGCAAGTCCTCTTCAAATTTCAAGTCAATTGGATGAAAATTGAGGATTTTAGAAATTTGGCCTATTCTGACCTTTTGGCCTATGTTGACCTCAAGAATACTTGGTGGTTGAATTCAGTGACCAGATATGCAAGTTATCTTCAAATTTCAAGTCAATTGGATGAAAATTGAGGATTTTAGAAATTTGGTCTATGTTGACCATTTGGCCGATGTTGACCTGAAGAATACTTGGTGGTTGAATTCAGTGACCAGATATGCAAGTCATTTTCAAATTTCAAGTCAATCGGATGAAAATTGAGGATTTTAGAAATTTGGCCTATGTTGACCTTTTGGCCTATGTTGACCTTTTGGCCTATGTTCACCTAAAATATAATTTGTGGTTGAATTCAGTGACCAGATATGCAAGTCCTTTTCAAATTTCAAGTCAATTGGATGAGAATTGAGGATTTTAGAAATTTGGCCTAAGTTGACCTTTTGGCCGATGTTGACCTCAAGAATACTTGGTGGTTGAATTCAGTGACCAGATATGCAAGTCCTCTTCAAATTTCAAGTCAATTGGATGAAAATTGAGGATTTTGGAAATTTGGCCTATGTTGACCATTTGGCCTATGTTGACCTCAAAAATACTTGGTGGTTGAAGCCAATGACCAGATATGCAAGTGGTCTTCAAATTTCAAGTCAATCGGATGAAAATTGAGGATTTTAGAAATTTAGCAAATTTGGTGACCTTTGGCCTATGTTGACCTTTTGACCTATTGACCCCAAAAACAATAGGCTTCTTGCTTTTGACCAACTCTACTACTTGGTGAAGTTTCGTGAAGATCGGTTGAAAATTGTGACCTGTAGGCCGGTGACAAACAGACAAACAGACAAACAGACAGACAGACAGACAGACAGACAGAACCACAAACACAACCGACCAATATACTTGAAAAATCTTCGATTTTGCAAGTAATAACTATTTGGGGGGGGGGGCAGCCCCCCCCCTTAGACTACCTTAGACCCCGATTTTTTTTAATGCTGTGAACAAACTTTGGTGCATCATGGGCGATGAAGGTTGTGGTCAGGTTTCATCATAAATGTGTGTGTAGTTTCTGAGGAAAAAGTAAATTCCTATCTTGGGAGGTTGTCAAACGTGGATCCACTTTGACCCCGGCAAACCCCCTTATACCTCAATTTTTTAAATGCCTTAAACAAACTTTAGTCACAACATAACAAATATAATTTGTGCCAAGTTTGGTTAGAATCCCATCAGCGGTTTCGGAGAAGAAGTTGCAAGTATTTACTGACGGACAGACAACGCGCCATCACATAAGCTCCCCAGAACTTAATTCCAGGTGAGCTAAAAATTGTTGATGGATTATGACAAAATTGGGTGAATGAGTTGTAAGGCAACAAGAACAAGCCGATTAGCTTTTGGTTCAGGTCCAAATTCAGATCTGACCTATTAGTGGGATACAAAATGTCAACCACATCCTGGCGGAGGTATATACTTTACTCTCTGCCGAATACCGTTCTAGTTTTGAACCTGTTATGGGATCCATAGCATCAGTAAATGCGTGCACTCATGTCCAATCTTTCTTCCTCAGAACTACGGATGTCTTCCAGTCGCAGAACAAGATTTGCTTTTTCCGGTGAGTTATAATTAAACCCCCCTTAACCCACTTAACTTTCATCATTGCTGGAGTGCGATTGGTTGAGTTACAAACCTCAATGATCAATCACTAACATAATTTTAACCGTCTGTTTGATGCATTTGAAACAACGATGCGATTTTCTAAATGATGGTCCTTTATTATCACCAGTTGCCGGTGGCACAAGTCTGACAGTCAACCGAGTTGAGATAAACTATTGCAATTTGTGCCTAGCCAAGAACGAGAAGTTGAAACTCTTCGATTCGTTGTGATTACCTCACAGATCATCTCTCCATTTCTGAGCAAGGATCCAAAATAGTTGACTTGAGGGGAGAATGTTTAGGTGATAAGTGTGAGAGTGAGACAGAGAGAGAGGGTGTGAGGTAGGACTGAAATAGAGAGAGAGAGAGAGAGAGATGGTGGTGGTGGAGAGAAAGAGAGAGCGAGAGCGAGAGAGAGAGAGAGCAAGAGCGAGAGAGAGAGAGAGCGAGAGAGAGAGCGAGAGAGAGAGAGAGATAGAGATAGAGATAGAGATAGATAGAGAGATAGAGAGATAGAGAGATATCATTCATTTTTATTGAGGGAAAAAACCTTTTCCACCAGTGCAGACAGGTGAAAAAAATTATTTACAGGTCATGAAATCATTTCTACAAATACAGACAGTTCGGAAAAAAAATCATGGTTACAAATAAATACAGACAGCAAATAAAATTGATATATACAGTCATAAAAAAGTACAATTTTGAAACATTACACCAAATAAGAAAGCAATACTATATTTACAAGTTTACTGTAAGGACTCCGTCAGTTAAACTGCACAAGGAATGCCGTACACACCATCATTTCTGGAAGTCCCCACAGTCATGAAAAGACAATTATAGGTTCAGCCGAGACGACACCAAGGACCTAAAAAAGACAACAGCGTCATCCACTGGACCAACACTGTTCCGAATTTTCCTCTTCCTGGATACACATATAGCGAGTTTTGCCTCAGAAATTAAAAAGTTGGCTAAAAATCATTCCTGCCTACATCTGGGTTTAATAGTAAAACCAAATATAAAAACACAATGTGTAAAAACCAACCCCAACCCTTGAATGACATGCGATAAAACAGTAAAAAGTGGTGTCAATTTTGGGCATCCAACAAAGGCATGAAAAGTTTCCTGGGCATCACAAAAAGGGCACTTTTCGAGGACATATAGGACACATTCGGTGATATAAAACATTTGAGGGTAAAATCTGATGTGCCAATCGCCACTGCAAGCCACTGCAGGTCTATCACGAAAAAGGGTTTTAACACACATACCATAAACAGAGGATTGTCCCATCAATTTAAAGGAGGTGAAACCTTGAAAATGAAGCAAAAGCTCTGGAAAGGGACGTTGGTATAATAGAGGGCCAGCTTCCACCGATGGAGCCCATTTTAGCTTGGTTTGCTTGAAAAAGTGCAGAATCACAGAAAATATCCTCCCAATGACCCGAATGGACCTAACTCCAGTGGCCACAGCAACGACAGCAGCTAGTTTCCACTTGTAAGGAGGAGGGGTTCTAAAATCTTTAACCTTGGTGCATCCAACATCAATAAACTTTTGCATAAAGGTGCAATCACTGCAGACCCCTTCAAAATTTGGGTTTTGAAAAGATTGGCTCGTTTAAAAACATTTCAAGGGAGTAATTACTGTTATCACGGCGAACGGTAACCACCTGCCATGCCTCCAGCACACTCCTGTAGAACAGGGGGGCTGATGCCATATCGACTTTCTTGGTGTCAATAAGGAACAGCTCCTGATCGTTGCCGAGTTTCCCTGCCTGCTGAAGCAGGCAGTGAGCCAATGCCTTCCACGAGACGTCCGTGTACAGCAGTCGACGAAGCGACAGGAGGCGAAAAGCCATCATTTACTGGTAATGGCAATCAGATCCTGTCCTCCTTCAGCAACAGGTAGGTTTAACACACCAAGTTTGAGCCAGTGCTCCCCCCCACACCCCCCCCCAAAAGAAGTCAATAAAAATTGATTGTAGTTTTTAAAGAATAAAATCCGGGGGCTGTAGTGCCATAAAAACGTGCCAAAGCATTGATGCTGCAAGGTTGTTTATAACGAGGGTTCGGCTCCGATAGGAAATTTGACAGAGTAAGCCCTTCCATTTTAGCAGCCACCTCTCAGGTTTAATCATTAGAGATTCCCAGTTTTTCAAAATGAAGTTTTCGGTACCAAGAAAGACGCCTAGATAAAGAACTCCATCCCATGCTCATTCAAGTTGCTCGGGTAGAGTAGGAGGAGTGGCGCCATTTTGCGGACCAAGATAGAGAGCTCTGCTCTTTTTCCAATTCACTTTTGCGGAACTTGCCAAACTGAATTCATGGACGCATTGGACCAAGGCCAAGACGTCCTCATCCGAGTGAACGATCGCACAAAGATCGTCTGCATAAGCAATCACCTTAAACGGGTTCACCACTGGTTGGGGAAGGAAACCAAGAAGACGTGCACGCAACCGAACGAGCAAAGGCTCAATCGTGAGGGAGTACAGGAGGCCGGAAAGAGGGCAACCTTGACGAATGCCTCTACTAGCCGGGAAAGGCTGACATAAAACGTTGTTAACTTTTAGTAGACTAAAAGTGTTATTATACAGTAGCTGTTGTACATGAGAGATAAACAATTTCCCCAAAACCAAACTCCCGTAAAACAGAGAAAAGATTAAAATGATCGATTGCATCGAAGGCCTTTTCTTGATCTAGGAACACCAGACCAAAATTTCTTTGTTCGAGAGAACAGATATCAATCATGTCACGCACAATAAATATACTGTCATGAATTGTCCTTTTAGGGACGCAGTAAGATTGATCTGGGTGTATGATCTCCCCAATCACGGCTCTGAGCCGGTTGGTGAGAGCCTTGAAAATGATCTTATAATCCGCGCATAGCAAGGATATCGGAAGCCAATTTTCCACCCGATGCAGATCTCCCTTCTTGGGTATTAGGGCAAGCACCGCTCTACGGCAGCTGTGTGGCAGTTGGTTGAGTCGTAAATTGTCAGAAAATATTTCAAACAGTTCAGTCCCAACGAGGTCGCAGAAAGCTTTGTGGAACTCTACGGGGAGTCTGTCCAAGCCAGAGGCTTTTACATTCGGCAAGGCTTGTAGTGCAACAAACAGTTCATCCATAGTTATTTCTCTGTCCAGCTCTTGACGTGCAGTAGCTGACAAGGTGGGCAAGGACGTGGTCAAAAAATGCACCATTTCGTCATCAATGTCTTTCATGCAATACAGATCAGAAAAGTAATCTTTCACCAGGGTTCTAATGCCCTTGTGATCCTTTATCATATTGCCCTGCGCAGTCCGTAACAAGGTGAGATGCTCGCCACCCTTTGAAGTGTGTTCAAGTCGAAAGAAGAAACTAGAAGGCACGTCCAGATGGCACGTCAAACTCGCTTTGGTATCGTCAAAAAGGCACGTCAAACTAGAAGTCAAACAAACAAACTAAAACTCGTCAAAAAGGCACGTCAAACTAGAAGGCACGTCTAGAAGGCACGTCCAGATGACGCAAGTTCTCCACACAGAGACGAATCATGGCACCTCTAGCTTGTTTTACACATAGCCTGTTGAGAATAGCTTTCTTTTTGGCCAATGAAAGATTCGTTTCCATTTTGTTGGAAGGTGACAGACGGCTTTGCAAAGCTAAAATTTCTTTTTCAATAACACTTTTAAAGAGAGATTCATCTTTTTGTACAAAATAATCTATACTGCTGACAAAAGGTTTTAATTTGCACCTTAGCATTATCCCATCATTGGTTGAGGGAAGAAAAGGAAGGCTTCCGCAAAAGCAGTGTGCCCCAGAAGGCCTGGAAAGCTTCAAGGAAAGTTTGATCCTTTAAAATGTCCACATTCAAGATCCAATGTGTAGCTCCATAGTTCCGTATCGGAGAAAGAAAAGAAAAGGTGACCATGTGATGATCGGAGAAACCGATTGGTAAAATTTGCGCATTGCCCATCATGTTAAGAAAATTGCTGTTCATGTAAACACTATCTAGCCGAGTGAAGGAAAGCCGACCATCAAGACAGCGACACCATGTATATTGGTGTATGAGGGGGTTGTGAAGTTTCCACGCATCAACGAAATAAAATTTAGATAAAACCTTTGCCAGTAGAACGGTACTGGCTGGATGAGGTTCTTCACCATTCCGGTCTATGGCAGAGACAGAGTACAATTACAATCCCCACCCAAGCAAACAAGACTATTAAAATCTACGTGAGTGAGTGATGTTTTTTTGTTTGTTTGTTTGTTTTTTTGTTTTGTATACAAGATCGATGCTCGTGAAAGAGCTAACATTAATCACACAAAAAGTCAAACCGACACAAACCGACACATAAAACACAAAATAAGGGGAGTGGTAGACAAGATGGGGAGAGAGGGGGAAGGACACAAACACAACATTTGAGAGCAGGGACATCGAGAGAACTGTGGGAGGGAGAGGACTTGGGGGGAGGTGGGAGAGGTATAAAACATATGGACACTGCAACGACTTCCAGGAAAGAAGTTGGAATTTCGAAAAAAGTGTATCTGGGGTGAATTAGCGGGGGTAGAAAAGATCAAGGTTTTGGATGGGGGAAGATAAGAGATGGTGGTGAATAGCTGTTTTAAAGACCTGGAGGGAGGAGTGGGATTGAAGGGAGTGGGGGAGTTTGTTCCAGAGGTGGGAGAAAAGGGGAATGAAAGAGTGAAGGTGAGCAGAGAGACTAGATTTTGGCAGTTTTAACCATAAGAGGGTTGCTGGCAGATCTTGTGCGACCTGTAGGAATATTTGGGGGACAAAGCACAGAGAGAGCTGGGGGAGCAAGGCCGGAGAGGATTCGGTAGAAGACAGAAAGACCACTAACCTGCCTGCGGTGAGTGAGTAAAAGGCCCTCGGAGTTAGCTTCATCGCAGGAGATTCCAATGATTCTGAAAGCTTTGGCTTCAACAGCATGAAGCCGAGCTAGGTGTGAGGCAGGAGCACCGGCTCAGAGGGGGGAACAGTATTCCATTGACCTGCGGGTGAAAGCCATGCATGTGGTGAGGAGCTGAGGTGTGACAAGGAAGGACTTCACATGACGGAGGATGCCCAGTCGGCGACTGACTTTGCAGGCCAGCTTGGAAATGTGGTTTTCCCAAGAAAGATCATGGCAGATAGTGAGACCCAAAAGCTTTAGCGACAGAACTTCTTGGAGAGGATTGTTGAGAAAGTAGATGGGAGGGTTTTCCAGAAGGTCTTTTCAGAGAGACATCCTAAGAGTGTGAGATTTGTCAGTATTGAAAGACATGTTCCACTTGTTTGACCAGTCTGTGATTTTGTCCAGGTCTGCAGAGAGTGAGGAGGCTGCAGGCTGCCGATCTGAGGGATGAGGAATGCAGCGGCAGAGAGTGGAGTCATCAGCAAAGAGACAGAGAGGATTTTCCAGAGAGTCGGAGAGATCATTGACGAAGACCAGAAAAAGCACAGGGCCCAGAACACTACCTTGGGGAACGCCAGCCAGAACAGGAAGGGGCGATGAGAGAAATCCATTCAGGGCCACACGTTGACTACGACCACCTCCACCTTGTTTGTAATTCCAACTTCTTTCCTGGTAGTCCTGGCAGTGTCCATATGTTAAATACCTCTCCCACCCCCTTTCCCATGCCTCCCCCCCAAAGCCCTCTCCCTCCCACAGATCTCTCGATGTCTCCATGTCTCTCGGTTCCTGCTCTCAAATGTTGTGTTTGTGTCCTTCCCCCTCTCTCCCCATCTTGTCTACCGCTCCCGATGTTATTTGTTTTATGTGTCGGTTTGTCGGTTATGTGTCGGTTTGTCGGTTTGTCTTTCTGTGTGATAAATGTTCGCTCTTTCACGAGCCTCGATCTTGTATACAAAAAAAAAAAAAAAAAAAAAAAAAAAAAAACCATAGGAGGAGAGTTTGGTGAGCAGAGCTGGGTGCCAGACCGGCACGTGATATGTCGAGGGAGACAGCTCTGATTTCCTGGTTGGCGTTGAGGACCCTCCATCCATTGTTGAGACAGCAGAAGCAACATGTCCAGAGTAGAATGACCTGGTCTGAATCCAAATTGATGATCAGAGATCAAGCCATTGGAGAAGAGGAAGGATTTGATATCCAAAGCAATGATGGATTCCATGACTTTGCTGATAATTGGGAGCAGGCTGATTTGTCTGTAGTTGCAAGGATCTGTTTTTGCAACTTTTTTGTGTAAAGCGGTAATGTTTGCTGATTTCGAAGATGCTGGCAGATGACCTTGAACAAAAGAGAGGGTGAAAATAACAGAGAGAGGGTGAGATAGAGCGGCAGAGCAGGATTTTAGGATCCGTGGGCTGATGCCGTCTGGTCCAGTTGCAGAATCAGAGTCGAGGTTTGACAAAAAACTTCTCCACCTTGTCAGGAGAGAAGGACACAGAGTCCAGGAGCAGTTGGGTTCGACTGGGTAAGGTGGGAACAGAGAGAGATGGGTTTGGGACACAAGATTTTGAGGCAAACACAGAGTTGAGGCATTCGGCTTTGTCACATGCGGTGTCAACTGTGTAGCCATTTGAGGTGAGGGAGGGGATGGAGGGGAAGCAAACACCAGAAACGGATTTGACCAGATGCCACCAGGATTTGGAGGAAGGAGACAGGTTTGAGAGTTCATTCTTGAGTGTGGAGAGATAGTGCTTCCTGGCACTCCTGAGGGTAGACACACACTTGTTCCAAGCTTGGTGGATGGAACTGAGATTTCCTTCATTTGGATTTGCCTTCCAAGAGGCAAAGGCAAGTTGTTTCAGGGAAGTCATGTTTCAGGGAAGTTATGTTTCAGGGAAGCTGATCTAACTGTGTGAAGAAAGTGACCCTGTTAGTGCTGTCACTGGGTGAGTAGACATTAAAAAGTGTGTGCTTGTAACCATTGTAGGTGAAAGAGACACAAATTAGATACCCCTTAATTATGTCTTCAAAAACAATGTCAGTTTGGAGGAAAGAAGATGACAAGAATATAGCTCTAGGGTAAGCCAAGCTGATGAAAACCATTGGCCGTTCATCAGCTTTCGCAAGAAGGGCTGCATCTCGTCTCCTGTAAAAGCAAGATGTCAACATGCTTTTCCTCAGTGAGGAATTTGACCTGTGTCTTACGCAATGGGGACCGCCCCCCATTGATATTGAGGGTAGCTACAGAAAAGGTCATGTGAGGAAGAAGGAGAAGGGGTTATCGGAAGGTTGGTCTACTTGTACTCTCTACTCTCTTCTACTCTCTTCCTTCGCTTTGATGATGTACTTCTTAAGGCAGTATATTTCTCGTTCCCCAACTTCAGAGCTGGCTGGCTGGCTGGACTTCAGAACGAGATATTTCGCGGAGGTTATGAAGATTTTTAGGTCTGGAAAGAAATCTTTCACCTTTACTCGCCTCTTCCGAAAAGTGTCTTTCAGGAATTTTAGAATTTCTAAGGGTGTGATACTCGGATCACCCTCTGGCTCATGGGACAACAACGATTCATTCCAAGCCTCATGCTTATGCCAGAAGTGAGGGATGAGGCTCCATATTTGGTAAAGTCATAGTCCAATTGATCAGCATGAGTCTCACCCTCTATCGGTAAAGATATCCCTTTACTGGGAAAATCACATTTCAAATCTGGCCTCCAAAGCCAGTCGCCGACTGGGCATCCTCCATCATGCGAAGTCCTTCCTTGGCACACCTGAGCTCCTCACCACATATAAGGCTTTCATCCGCAGCTCGATGGAATACTGTTCCCCCCTCTGGTCTGGTGCTCCTGCCTCACACCTAGCTCGTCTTCACGCTGTTGAAACCAAAGCGTTCAGAATCATTGGAATCTCCCGCGATGAAGCTACCTCCGAGGGCCTTTCACTTACTCACCGCAGGCAGGTTGGTGGTCTTTCTGTCTTCTACCGACTCCTCTCCGGCCTTGCCCCCCCAGCTCTCTCTGGGCTCTGTCCCCCAAATATTCCTACAGGTCGCACAAGATCTGCCTGCAACCCTCTTATGGTTAAACTGCCAAAATCAAGACTCTCTGCTCACCTTCATTCCTTCATTCCTCTTTTCTCCCGCCTCTGGAACAAACTCCCTCCCTCTCTTCAATCCCACTCCACCCTCCAGGTCTTTAAAACAGCTGTTCACCACCATCTCTTATCTTCCCACATCCAAAACCTTGATCTTTTCTGTCCCTGCTAATTTCACCCCAAATCCACTTTTTTGAAAGACCAACTGCTTTCCTGGAAGTCCTTGGTGTCCTTGTGTTTATACTTCTCCCACCCCCCCCCCCCTTCCCACGCCGCCTTCCCCCAATCCCTCTCTCTCCCACACATTCCCGATGTCCCTGCTCTCAAATGTTGTGTTTATGTACTTCCCCTTCTCTCCCAATCTTGTCTACCCTTTTTATATACTTTGTTTGTTTATCTCTTTGATTTGTTTTTGCGATAAATGTTAGCTCTTTCACGAGCCTCGATTCTGTATACAAAAAAAGAAAAGAAAAGAAAAAAAGCAGGCGCCGGTGCAGCAGATGCTGCGTGTGACATCCCCTGAATGTTTGCGGGTTTTGGAAGCGTCTGCAAATCAGACAATGATGTAACAGGGGTTGTGAGATTCACCTCTACATGATCCGCTATGGTCATGTCACGCTCCGGAATTATATGAGGCGTTTCAATGACAGAACTTGTACATGCCATGGGAGCACAGACTGGAACATCCTGAGGCACAATCTCCTCAGGTGTGCCATGCCCTGTGGAGGCAGAAACTGCGCATTCCATGTCCGCACAGCCTGGGACATTCTGAGGCACGACATCCTCAGGTGCCTCACGCCCCTCAGAGACAGAAACTGTACATTCCGTGTCTGCAAAGCCCAGGACATTCTGAGGGACGAGCTCCTCGGGTGCCTCACGCCCCACAGAGACAGATGCTAAAATGGCCTCATCGTTGACCTCTGTGGTTAAAGGAGCTGCAGGTCCATTATTGTCATCACAAGCAGCTCTTTCACTCTGATTCATTAATTATTTGTCATCATCGGGAATTAGAGATGCAAATCTGTTGTGTAAGGTTATTCCGGTAACACAAGGAGCCACCTCGGTGAGGGATCCGTTGTCGTTTCCGGTCAACACAAACTTTTTCAAATCCCTTGTTGCTGCTTCGTTATTAACGTTCGGCCGTTTGTGCTTCCTCCGAGCAGTAACAACAGTGAAACCTCCATCATCCACGGAGGAATCCCCCAATGCTGCTGTTGATGTCGACAGCTGATTGTCCGCAGCAATACCAGGTGCCGCCTGTTTAGGCATGCGCACAGGGACAGTTACCTTCGTACAGGTATCCCCCCTGTTGCTGCTGGTGTGGATGTGGACTGCTGATTGTCTGCAGCATTACCAGGTTCTGCCTGTTCGGTCGTCCTCACGGGAACAGGTACCTTTGTGCAGGCACCTTTAACATGTTTGTGTTGCCCACAAATGAAACAGGTCGTCGTTTCGGTCGACACATATATTTGATAGTTATGACCATTTAGCGACAGTGTTATGGTCGCATTAAGCGTCTGAGCGTTGTTTTTGAGTATAATATAACAATGACGCCGGAAGGTCATGATGTGTCGGAGCGAGGCGTCTGCTCGAAGTCACAGGGGGATCATGGATATCCGCGACACGACGGGGCCAAAACTATCAAGTGATGAGACAATGTTCTCGCTTTTTATAAAGGGCGGTAAATTTCGCTGGTCGCTGGCTGGGGTAAGGACAGACCATGTTCTACCACCTCATTAACGAGGGGTTCCTCCGATCCAAAGACCACGATTCTGTGGTTCATCCTGGAGGTGGCGAGGACATTATCCAGGCCGACAAGGTTACCAACACTGGTTACCACGTCCTCGACGCTCGCTCCATCAGGCGGGCAAGCAATGATTCCGTGTTTACGAGTCAATGACTCATACCTGCTATTGTGCAAACGGACGTTCGCCATAGCTATAAACAAATGAAACTAAAGAAACGGTTTCAAAACCAAACAAAAGAGAACCTGTCGCAAGCAAAACATGCAGGCGAAGGCAAAAGGAAAGTTAAAAGAAATGAAAAGCCGATAGCCGACTATAATGAGAAACACGGCAAGCAGAGCACAGGCCCGAAGAACATGAGGTTCTTTAGACCTCGCACACAAACTCACCGTGCTTTCTTTCTTCCTTTCTCTTTTCTCTCTCTCCCTCTCTCTCTCTCTCTCTTTCTCTCTCTCTGTCTCTCTCTCTCCAACAAAGAAAGGAAAACACGGGGAAAACTTCACAAACACGTACAAGGACACAAAGGGAGTGAAAAGGGGGACAGGAAAGACCACCAACACAACACAATACTCACAGCTCCACACACACAGCCGCCATGATGCCACACCTACGCACGACTCACCAACGACTAGCAGGGAGAGAAAGAGAGAGAAAGAGAGGGAGATGGTAGAAAGTTGCCAGAGATGGTAGAGAGAGATGGAGATGGTAGAGAGATAGGGAGATGGTAGAAAGTTGCCAGAGATGGAGGGAGATGGTTGAGAGGGAGATGGTAGAAAAAGAGAGGGTGAGAGATATATGGAGGGAGAGAGATTGAGGAGAAAGACAAAGGGAGAGATTGAGGAGAGAGCGAGAGATTGAGGAGAGAGCTAGAAGAGAGAAATAGAGCAAGAGATTCAGGACAAAGAGAGAATAGAAAGAGCTAGAGATTGAGGGGCGAGAGAGAGATTGAGGAGGAAGAGAGAGGGAGAGATTGAGCAGGAAGAGAGATTGAGGGGTGAGAGAGAGATTGAGGAGGTAGAGATTGAGCAGGAAGAGAGAGTAAGATATTGAGGGGTGGGAGAGATTGAGGAGGAAGAGAGAGGGACAGAGAGGGAGAGATTGAGGAGGAAGAGAGAGGGAGAGATTGAGGAGGAAGACAGAGGAAGAGATTGAGGAGGGAGAGAGGGAGACATTGAGGAGGGAGAGATTGAGGAGGAAGAGAGAGGAGAGATGGAGCAGGAAGAGAGAGGGAGAGATTGAGGAGGAAGACAGAGGAAGAGATTGAGGAGGGAGAGAGGGAGACATTGAGGAGGAAGAGAGGGAGAGATTGAGGAGGGAGAGATTGAGGAGGAAGACAGAGGAAGAGATTGAGGAGGGAGAGAGGGAGACATTGAGGAGGAAGAGAGGGAGAGATTGAGGAGGAAGAGAGAGGGAGAGATGGAGCAGGAAGAGAGAGGCAGTGATTGAGGAGGAAGAGAGTGGGAGAGAGAGAGGAAAGAGAATCGAGGAGAAGAGAGGCAGAGATTGAAAAAAAATCAACTTGCATTTTTTATGTTTTTATTCCTCATGCGCTGTTATTTGCCTCTGTCTGTGTTCTCAGAATCCTGCTTGCTCCCCTTGGATGAAGGGATGTGTTATGGCTACTCACTCAAATGGTACTTCAATAGTCAGAAGAGAGCTTGTTTACAGTTCCGCTACAGAGGTTGTGGTGGAAACAAGAACCGCCACAACACAAAACAGCATTGTGAATTTACCTGCCAGTCTCTGAGTAAGTAGAGCAGAGCAAACCAAGTAGCTTAATATTCCCAACAAGTTGCATGTATATTTTATTTTTAATATAAATTCTCGGTTCATGGAAGATCAATATGAAACGGCATTCATGGTAAGTTTGAGGCCAGAGAGCTAGCCTAGAGGGCAGAGCAGTACTCCATCAAGCTGCGGATGAAACCCGTTTGGTGGACAGGAGTTCAGGTGTGCCAAGGAAGGATTTTGTACGACGGAGAATGCCCAGTCAGTGACTGGCTTTGGAGGCCAGCTTGGACATGTGGTTTTCCCAGGAAAGATTATGACAGACAGTGAGACCCAAAACCTTGAGTGACAGAACTTCTTCAAGAGGATTGTTGAGAAAGTGGAGGGAAGATTTCCAGACGTCTTTATGGAGAGACAAAGTGAGAGTGTGAGATTTGTCAGGATTGAAAGACATGTTCCACTTGTTTGACCGGTCTGTGATTTTGTCCATGCCTGCAGAGAGTGAGGAGGCTGCATACTGCCGATCTGAGGGATGAGGTATGGAGCGGCAGAGAGTGGAGGCACAAGATATGTCAAGGGAGACTGCACTGATTTCCTGCTTGGTGTTGAGCACGTCCATCCATTGTTGAGACAGCAGAAGCAGTATGTCCCGAGTAGAGTGACCTGGTCTGAATCCAAATTAATGATCAGAGATCAAGCCATTGGAGAAGAGGAAGGATTTAATGTCAGAAGCGATGATTGATTCCATGACCTTGCTGATTTTGGGAAGCAGGCTGATTGGTCTGTAGTTGCAAGGATCTGTTTTTTCACCTTTTTGTGTAAAGCGGTAATGTTGGCTGATTTCCTTGATCAAAAGAGAGTGTGACTGGGTGAAGAGAACAGAGAGAGGGTGAGATAGAGTGGCAAGGCAGGATTTTAGGACCCATGGGCGGATGCCGTTTGCAGAATCAGAGTCGAGGTTTGACAGAAACTTCTTCATCTTGTCGGGAGAGAAGGACACGGAGTCCAGGAGCAGTTGGGTTTGACTGGGTAAGGTGGGTACAGAGAGCGATGGGTTTGGGACACAAGATTATGAAGCAAACACAGAGTTGAGGCATTCAGCTTTTTCACGTGTGGTGTCAGCTGTGTGGCCGTTTGAGGTAAGGGAGGGGATGGAAGGGGAACAAACACCATAAACAGATTTAAGCAGATGCCACCAGGATTTGGAGGAGGGAGACAGGTTTTAGAGTTCAGTCTTGAGAGTCGAGAGATATTGTTTCCTGGCTCTCCTGAGGGTAGACACACACTTCTTCCTCGCTTTGTTGAAGGAACTGAGATTACCTTTGATTTCCATGAGGTAAAAGCAATTTGTTTCAGGGCAACTGTCTCACCACAAGATTCAGTGTACCAGGGGCGAGAGGAAGGATATGACAACTGAAGACTAGATGGGATAAATCTGTGCATGAGAGAGAGCAAATTTCTTTGGACAAATTCCCAGGATGAATGAGTCAGATATGAGTGATGAGTCAGACACAGTGGAGATGGGAGACCAGTCCAGGTGTTTTATGGCTGTGTGACGACTTTGCCAGTCGGCCTGAGTGAAATGCCAGACACGTCGGCGCTGAGGAGGCCCTCTGAGGCCGGCCAGAAGAATGTCCAGTTTAACAAGCAAATGGTCTGATGAACCGATTGGAGCAGATGAATAACAGCAGACATTTGCAGGGAAGTTAGTGATATTCAAGTCTAGAAGAGATAATATACCGTTGACTGAGATCCAGGTCAGGAAATTGACAGATTGTGTCAGTCCAAATGAGTCACAGAAGGTGCCGTGGCTGGTGGGAGAGGTACCCACACCCAGCCAGCTGGCATGATAACAATTGAAATCGCCACATACGAGGAAGAGAGAGTTGAGATGAATGGATAGAAGTTGGTCCATGTTGTCAGACAGCGAGATGTAAATGGAGTGTTGACTTTGAGGCCAACATCAATGCAAGTCTCTGTGATACTTAGAGAAGCTGTTGTTCGTTACCATGTGATGGTTATTGCCCAGCATGCTCTCCCTCTCCCCTCTCCTCCTTCTCATTCAGACTACACAATTGGCTGCGTAAAGTATGAAGCATAGGCCTACGCACAATGGCCCAACACAATTATTTGTCTGTGGATGGGATTTCATCATCCATCTGTGTATAAGCAGTATGATTACAAGAGGTAGAAATCCTCAGGATAGTTATGAAGTATGATAACTGGATTAAATGCTGATAAATGTGGATGAGTGGTAATATATGTTCTCACCTTGCTTCCTTTGCAGGTGGACTGAATCCCAGACGAAGCAGTAATGAGACACACTGGCTGTCCACACAGGAAACTGGTTTTAAACATGCCTTACACAGAACATCTGAAGTGTATGCACAGCACGCCGGGATACTGTGAATGGTCCTGCCGCACGGTTAGCCATACAATTTCCCCTGTTAGGTAAATGGGATCTGTTTGGTACGTTTTTAAGTGGAACTTACCCCCACGTAGAGTCCATTTCAGTCTATTTATGTATTTTATTCTTGTTCTGGCTCTACCTCTGCAATCTTTACATTACCTGACAACAAAATATAGAGCATAGATAAAGTACACATCAAGGTTTGGTTCATTGTCAACCAGGGGGCCATTTATTTATTAAGTATGGCAGAGTTTTTCATCGGGTCACTTTGTCTACTTTGTCTTCCTTTTCCACTTGTCTTGCAATTCCCTCCCCTCCTGCGTTCTCAATTTAACTCCTCCTCCCCGATCCGGATCTTCACCAAAATCGAATCGATTATTCCTGGTCACACACCCAACTTGTCCACCAAGTTTCATCCGAATCCGTCCATAACGTTTTGAGATATAGTGCTATACATCGTTTTTGGACCCCTCACAATGGTGAAGAATCACTTTAAAAATTCTTGTGGCCGGATCTTCATTCGGTTCTTCACCAAAATCAAATCAATTCGTCCATGTGACACACTCAGCCTGTCCACGAGGTTTTGTCCGAACCCGTCCAGAACGTTTTGAGATATAGTGCTATGATATATCGTTTTTAGCTCTATCACAATGGTGAATAATCTCTTTTAAAATTCCATTATCTGAATCTGTATTCGGATCTTCACCAAAATCGAATCGATTCGTCCTTGTCACACACCCAACCTGTCCACCAAATGAAAACATAACCACTGCCCACCTTCGGGACGGCGTACTTAGTAGTGTAAGGTAACTGAGTTATCAGCAAATGTGTATTACCTTGTCTGACCCTTTAGTGTTTTTGTTCAATATAACTTGTTTATTTCAAGGTTTAATTGGTTTTAATTTGTGTTTAATTGGCCAGATTGGTTAAAAAAAATACTTGTGTGGAGTAAAGTGTTATCTCGAAGTACAACAGTTATGTCGCATTACTGGACTAATGTTTTTTTCTTGCTTTGTAAGATTAAACGTCATGTGCACCTGTTTATAGACCTGTTGTTTGAGATTGAGGACCTCGACCATTAACTAGTGAGAAGCATCAGCATGCCCATAGATGAGTGAGTGTCCAGGACTCAATCCAAGATGATGGTCAGAGAGCAGTATGTCTGGATACGAGTGTCCATGGCTCCATGCCTGTATCCAAGATGATTGGAAGCAACATGTTCAGAGATGAGTGTGTCCAGGCCTGTATCCAAGATGATTGGGAGCAACATGTTCAGAGATGAGTGTCCAGGCCTGTATCCAAGATGATTGGGAGCAACATGTTCAGGGATGAGTACCCAGGCCTGAATCCAAGATGATTGGGAGCAACATTTTCAGAGATGAGTACCCAGGCCTGAATCCAAAATGATATAGGAAGCGACATTTCCAGAGATGAGTCCTCCTCCTGCCCATGTCTGTACCGACACCTGTAACGGGCTGTGTTGCCCTCCTCGATTCGCTGCAGTATGAATATCCATTCAACGGGCCCTTGCTCACTCCTTCGAAGTCTGCACAAGCAATCCACCAACGACGTGTACATCGTACTCCATCTTAAAGGGTGTAACAAAGAAAGGGTGAAAATTTAACATTTCAAATTTGAAAAGAATATATCTTAAAACGTTTCCATATGTGACCCATTTCACTCTATTAGAAATCGGTTGAAACATGATTATGACATGTATGAATGAAGGAGTTTATCAATGTGTATTATATAAATAATTCCGTGTTTCACCTCCGAATGAGCACACACGAACCCTTTGATCATAGGCGAGGAAATGCTCATGTAACACATGGTCCGATGACATCACGGAGTATCAAACACACTGTGAAGCAAACACCGTTACGTTTTCCGACTTTGTCCCATTGTCTGCCTCACTTATAAATACACTACAGTATTATCGAAGATGCTTTGACACCAATTTGTTGTTATTGATGCTTTGCACATTATTTCGAAAGAAACGAGACTTGAAAGCAACATTTTGTGTGGTGTCTGCTTCGTACCTGGATTTGCACTTCTTTCACTTACAGCAAACGCATTTATTTAATTTCCTGGCCATACGGGATATAATGTAACGGGCTAAATTTGTGACGTACGTTGAGGTGGCTCACTAAACAAAATTAAGATGGGAGTGAAGATGGAGGAATGTAGAGGGGAGACAAATGAAGGGAAATAACGTGCACGGAACATGTGGTGGGAAGGAGGTTGGAATGGTGGTGAAAGGCCAAAGTGTCATATTTTCCGACATAAGTAGATGATCCCACAACATGTACTTATTATGGGACAATGAGAGGACATCACAACAAAGCTTACAACACAAAAGAGAACTGATGACGATTTTCAGACGTTAAAATGCCAACTAATGGGGATTGTCCGTGCTCCATACTTTTCAAGCAAGGAAGCAGCACGTACCATTTTAAAGTCTTTGGTATGACTTGAACCGGTCCAAACCAGATGGGTGTTTTTAAGGAGAACCATCTCCTTACTGGATGGCCGTTGGCTACCAACAGAAGGTCATCCGCCCTTTGACATTCACCCTCCCCACTAGCAAAGCCAGTAAGGTGTGTCAGTTTAGTCGCCAACAACCCGACAATGTGGCAGGTAGCACTGGGTTACATGTTACCAGTGGCAGTCCCAAAAGACTGACCTGACCAGAAAAAAAATGACCAAAAGTTTTTCTTCTTTGGCCAAGCGCCGCATTAAAGTGTATAAATAGCTTATTGCGGCATTTCGTGGGGGCATCCCTACCAGAATTAAAAAATATTATAAACCACAAACATGTATGATTACCTTTTAAAACAGTTGCTCCTGATGTTTAACACTAAACTGAAAGTGAGGCAACCCAACGTTCTTGAGGAATTATATGCTTATCACTTCCAACACAGACTAACGGACCCACGCTTAGATCTACTGTTATCTATATACCACAGAGCTGCTTCCTTGCTTGATGGTCGTACCATTTTAGCATCTTTGGTATGACTTGGCCAGGATTCGAACCACCGACCTCAGACTCACAACGGACACTGACCAATGATACCACCGAGTCCAATTAGAGAAGATGCCTACAGTCATAATATACTTTGTTTAAAATAAATAAAACTGAGGAATGGCCAGGAAGAATCATTTTGGCCAATTACTTGCAGGAAATTAGTACAAGCATGAGTTCGTATATGAAAGGGACACATACCATATATATGTGTCCACAGGTAAATCAGTCCAGTTGCTCCAATAAAAAATGAATTGGCATCAAAATCGGTCTTCCATTCTGATGTCGGCTTGTTCATCTCAGCACCATCATTTTTTTTTTAATACGACCACTGGACCTGTAGTTTATCTGGGTCCTGGCCCAATGTTGTAACCCAAATTTGGTAGCATTCTGACTGGTGAGTCTGGAGAAGATTTTTGAAGGAATTTACACGATTTTCCAAAAAAGTAACTTAGTCGGTCATTTTGACACACCCCCTGTCACGTGACCGAAACGAGCTTCGCAATCCTCGTTACCAGGCAGGAGCGGAAACTTGCTGGCAAATTTCAGCCGGATCAGTCCAGCGATTTGGCTGGAAAAGTCAAAAGAAGCGACGGATGGTCCACAATGACAATACCTTACCTGGAATTCCAATTCCAAATAAGCCAAAAGCCCGTACTATAAAAGAACCAGCACATGATTCTGTGCGAAAGAATGGACCTTTCAAATGCAGTTGTTCAGTCTTGAGCAAACATAAAATAAAATGTACATAACAGACAGTGAGACTATGTATATACCATAGTTCCACATAACAAACAGTGAGGCAAATCATCCGGTATGGATGGTGTATTGGTGTAAAATGCTCCAAAGTATTTAGCGGGTGTACATTTGTCTCACATGTACAAGAGTCCTGGCGTCACGTAAACAACCACAACCATTTCAAGAACATCCTTATTCAGAGAAACAGTCTGGAACGCTCTGTTCTCTATCACGCAACTTACATCTTCGAAATTGTTTGGTGAAATCATTGCAGAAACTTCATGGCAGCAGATACACTGCACCAAGCTCACAAGTAATCTGTAGCTCACAAGTAATCTGTCACTCACAAGTAATCTGTCGCTCACAAGTAATCTGTCGCTCACAAGTAATCTGTAGCTCACAAGTAATCTGTAGCTCACAAGTAATCTGTAGCTCACAAGTAATCTGTCACTCACAAGTAATCTGTAGCTCACAAGTAATCTGTCGCTCACACCGCATCTCCAAGCCACCAGCGTTTAGTGTCGCTCTCGCCGCCCCTATGAGCCACCAACGCTTATTGTCGCTCTCGCCGAGCCACAAGCGTTTATTGTCACTCTCGCTGCGCCTCCGAGCCACCAGCATTTGGTGTTGCTCTCACCACGCCTCTGAGCCACCAGCATTTAGTGGCGCTCTCGCCTCTCCTCCCAGGCGATCTCGCCAGGCGATCTGGGAAATGCGTGGTTTTGTTTTGGCAAGGGCCACCCTCAAATCATTTTCGCATGCAAGCCTGCTCCTTTTCTTTGTTTTAATGGCCACCAGTTTCGAAAACGCATGCTCGCAGAGATACGTTGTAATGAATGGCGTGAGGATCTCAAGGGCAATTTTAGCGATGTGAGGATACCCTTCCATTTGGCGCCACCAAAACGTTGAGAGCGTTGTTGTGCCGAAGAGTTGTTGTTGAGTCTGGCTTTGCTGAAGTTCGATGAGGTCGTCGAGGTATTGGTTGTTGACATCTGCCATTGCAACGTCGAAAGTAAACGGCTGCCGCACCCATGCTGGGTATTGCTCTTGGTCGGGGAAGTAGCCATCAAATGACTTTCCCAGCTCATCCAAGTGCGTGGCAATCGCTTGCTTCAGCTCCCCCGGTACAGCAGTGCCTCCAACTTCAGACTCATCTTCGATCCCGCTCACGCACTCGTCCAGTAGCGAAAAGTTCGCGAAGTTGTCGTTCTCTGTTCACCGCCTCCACAACGGTAACTTCTTTCAGAAAGCGCACAGCTTTTCTTCAGATTCGATGACATTCACTCCACGGCCCTGCATCTGGCAATTGGGATGATTGAGTGCGTCGAAGATGTCAGCCAAGTATGCCAAGGCGAGGATGAACTCTGACTCTTGGAAGTGCCTTGCATGGCAATGCTGGTGTCCTCGCAAAAACAGGGCTAATTCTACATGCAAGGCAAAAACACGGCTCACCACCTTCCCTCGTGATAACCATCGAACGTTAGAGTGGTATAAAAGGACTTCGAATTCAGAGCCGATTTCATTGCACAGCTCTTTAAAGATGCGATGATTCAGAGCACGGCTTCGCACGTAATTCACAGTTTCAACGACGATTTTCAGAACATTGGCCAATTTTGGAGGCAGGGTTTTTGATGCCAGCGCGTGTCTGTGCAGGACGCAGTGCATGACGATGATGTGTGGTGCATCGGCCTTCACCAGCGCTCCAAAACCGGAGTTGCATCCCAGCATGGCTGGAGCTCCGTCTGAGCAAACTGCAGACACCATGTTCCACGAGAGGCCGTTGCTTCTGAAGAAGTCGTCCACAAGCTTCTTCACGTCAGCTGCCTTCGTCGTTGTTGTGAGAGGCTTGCAGAACAGAAAGTCTTCCTTGATCTCGTCTCCTTTGACATAACGCACAAATAAGATGACCTGGCTCAAATTCGAAATGTCGGTGGTCTCGTCGAGTTGAAGGCTGAATTTTGTCGGGCTCGCAACTAAATCTGCAACTACCTGGGCGAGGATGTCGTCGCTCATGTTGTCGATTCTGCATCTGATGGTGTCATTTGAGAGTGGAACGAGAGACAACTTGTTTTCAGCAGCTTTTCCCAGCATGATGTTGGCCATCTTCAATGCGGCCGGTTTGATGAGTGTCTCGCCAACGGTGTGCGGTTTGCCCTGCTTTGCGATCAGGTACACAACTTCATACGATGTGGTGAGGATCGGTTTGTCAATTGGAATGAAGCCGAGAGTGGGCAAGGTAGCACTTGCGTCGAATCGGACTCTCTTCAATTTGAATTCATCCAGCGTTGCGTCTTTGTATTGCCCCTCACCGTGCAGTTTTTTGAAGTGTTCCCATAGTTTTGCTGGTGCTCGGCTGGAGTTGCTCAACTTGACATTGCAAAGCATGCATTGAGGACGCTGACTTACGTCCTGTTCCGTCAAACACATGAACCCGTACTGCACGTAATCCTCCGACCACTTCCTTTTTTTGCTCGACATACTGCAAAAAAAAAGAAAAAGGAACACACTGATCTTAATTGAGTTAAGGGCAAATAATTACATGACAAAAATTTAAAAAGGAACATGCTTAAATATAATCAGTACCCCTCTGAAAACGGAGAAATTTTAACGAAGAAAACATAACTTATAGTTACGATGACGGGATTTATTATCTACTCAACTCTATGTCACCTCAAATCCCATTATAATATTACATAGCAAACTGCGAATTGTTAGTTTTGAATTGCAACCAAAGGAGTTATATCACCTCCACCTAATTTTCTGAGTAATTCAATCATATTTTATAATCACCATCCACTTTTGACTTTAATATAACTCTGAACCCGCCCTGCATATCCACAAACATTTCCAACTTACTTTTCAATTAATCAGTAACTCCAAAGTAAGGCGCGACCAATGACGCACGGCACATGGCAAGCTAATCGAGGCTATTCACTGGAATTTCCGAACACCTGCAAAGTCCAAAATCCAGTAAGCAAGTAAGCACAATCAACAGAATAATTAGCAAGTTGCTCATTGATTCAACTTACTACAGTCAGTGTGAAACAACTTATCTTAAACACAGACCAGAGAAACCATGAATGGGATGGGTATACAAATACAAATAACATTTCCATTCGTTCGTAACATACATAGCAAAATAATAATAATATTAATAATAAGCGTAATTACACATAGATTCAAAATTGATACAAAACTAAAAACAAAAAAAACAACAAATTGCAATGCGTTTTGGAGGACCTCTGCCGAACCCCTGAGACTGGCTCACTGAACCCCTGGGGTTCGGTCGAACCCAGGTTAAGAACCACGGCTCCAGCGCATCGAGACTGTATTGGGAGGGAGAGGTGTACAATAATTGATTGATTAATTGCATAATTAAAATAAATAAAAGGTGATCATAAAATATTGTCATGCAACTCCGATTAACATCAGAGTTAGGATAGCCTAAACGGTCTTATTCGGAGGCAACTACCCAAACACGGATTCGGCTATGGCCGCGCGGGAGGAAGAAGGGAAATGGAGGCTGCGGCGAAAGCACTTAACTGCAGCATGCCAGCGTAGCTCCGGTCCTGTGAGAGGAAATTAACTCAAGCTGCACAGGTTTGAATGGGGATGCAAAATAATACAACGGTTTATTGAATAACAGGCAGGGACAGGAAAATGTGACGATAAACCTAAGGTAACTAAATTGGGATCCCACACACAACAGATATCAAATACAATACGAGGGAATATGAATTAACAAAAAGAACACGTCACGTCGTGTACAGTGTTCGCGGAGCTCGGGCTTATCTGGTCTCGTCGTTGGCTTTGGCCGCCGTCCAACACGTGGCTTCGTTTGGCCCCGATGTACCCACGAGGCCTCGCTCCAAGCTCCGATCCTCTCGCCGCCCACGAGGTCCGTGCACCAAGCTCCAAAGTACCCAACACAGGCCAGCGGCTCCACACGAGGTCGATCCCCACACGAAGCACGAAAAGAAAGAAACGGAGAGAACGCAGGTGTGACCGCAAGTCTTGTCCTTCCAACACGCTTCTCAACTGCTCACTGCCAACTGCTGCTGCGCGACTCGCTCTCGTGCACTCGGGATCCAACTCACAACTCGTCGCTCTCAATGGCGTTCGGCGCTCGTCACTCAACGCTGTCAGGATCGCACTGGGACTGTACTCAACTCCACTCAACTCGACCCTCGACTCTCGACTCTCAGTCCTCCTGCTCAACTCTGTCAGGATCGCACCGGGACTGTACTGGTCTCTCAACTCGACCCTATCCTGTGCACACGAACTCTCCTCTCCAACTCTCGACCCTTGACTCCAACTCGTGCGCACCTCGTCTCTCAACTCTCCTCATGCTGAACTCTCCAAAATGGCGTCTGGCCCCCGTTAATATCTCCGGCCGATGACGTCAGCTTTGGCGCACTGTCCTGCCAATCAGAGCCTCCAACGACTCGCCAGCTCACCCCGGTGCACGCCCACTGCGTCACTCTCACTCCCGCTCCTGCTCCTTGTGTTATAGCACGTGCTATGCAAGGCGGATAGGCCTCTCGGAGGTGCAAATGGTGGCAGCTATTTGTGGCGGTGTTCTGGCCTGCTTTCTTCCTAAGTCATGTCGGGGGAAAGGGCGTCATTAGTGTTGTACTAAGGGGTCCTAACCAAGTGTCTACGTGGTCTGTAGTGCCATAAGGGACAAAGGTTTGATTACCAGGTGAGACATACGAGGGCTCTACTCATTATTCCCTACACTAACTATCACTCGAATCTCCGGGTAGATTCACAGTTATACGCCGTAACCGACAAAACGCCTACACATGGACTTATTACAGGAAGTGTTCCTTACCGCGACACACGAAGCATGGTACCTACTCAGATCTACTCTGCTCTACATATATCACTACCCAAATTCGTAACAATATTTTCTTCATCAATTGGCTAATAGCATACCTAAACCACCAGTGCTTCATCCGAAGCTGTAACTTTTTGAAAAATAATTTAAAAAGTCATAAATCGAAAAAATTAAATAACTGTAATCCTTTGTGTGTGTGTGTGTGTGTGTGTGTGTGTGTGTGTGTGTGTGTGTGTGTGTGTGTGTGTGTGTGTGTGTGTGTGTGTGTGAGTGTGTGTGTGTGTTATGTATGAAGCTGCAAATATTCACCGTTGTATCCCTACACCGTGACCGCGGGTTTATTTCCGTATTTCCGGAAGTTACGGGCCAGCTCGGATGGCGCTGTGGTGAATCGGGCCTGTATCGGGAGAGTCAATAAACATGTGCTACAATCGATCGTAGTCTGTCGAGATACCTTACATGGCGACGAGGATAAACATCTAGACCATGACTTCTTTCGGCCATATCGATGAATTCGATCCTCATGAGGGAGATTTTGACACGTATTCTGAGCGGTTGTCTTTCTACTTCGAGGCGAACGGCATCGCGACCGAAGCCTGGATGAAAGCAGTCTTCCTGTCCGTTTGCGGGGGTGAGACATTCACACTCGTTAAAAACCTGATTCGTCCTCGGACAATCCAGGAGCTCACGTATGCAGAGCTCAAGGCCGCTTTGAAGGAACATTGTAATCCATCTCCTTCAGTCATCCTGTGTCGGTTTAATTTTTACATGTGCAGACAGCAGCAAGGTCAGTCAATCGCAGACTTCATTGCACACCTCAAAACACTGTCACATCTGTGTGAGTTTGGGGAGATGACATGCTCCGTGATTTGCTGGTGGTTGGCATGTCCGACGACCGCACTCGTAGACGCCTGCTTGCTGAGAGAAGACTGACGTTCTAAAATGCCAGAGACACCGCCATTTCCATGGAAAGTGCTGAACGCAACGCTACAAGCATCGGTGCCTCTCACTCGTCTGGTACCAGCCCTGCTGTGAATCGGTTGGATCATGATCAGCCAAAACGTTGGAACAAGGCTCCTCGTCAGAAGCCAATGCAGTCTCAAACGCACAACAAATGTTTTCGGTGCAACGGAAAGCACCCTCCGGAGACGTGTCGGTTGAAAGATGCAACCTGCCATTTCTGTTCGAAAACTGGCCATATTGCTCCTGCTTGCATCACTCGCAAATCGGGAAAAGGGAAAGCTGCTGACAAGAAGATTCATCAGTTTATCGGTTCGGAGGAACCTGAGCTTGACCAGGTGAGTTCTGTTTCCGACAACTCAGAATCATGTGACCTGTTTCATATTGATTGTCACCATAAGCGGGACCCTCTTCTTGCCACTGTTGTCGTCAATAAAATCGACCATTGCAAATGGAGGTCGACACTGGTGCGGCCGTCTCGCTCATCAGCCATGCTGTTTTCACAAACCTGTGGAGTGATGCTGACCGACCCCATCTGAAACCTACTACCTATGGACTCTCCACCTATACAGGTGAGAAGATTGTTCCCTGCGGTCCATGTGAAGTCACGGTGGGCTACGATAACCGTGAGTTTCACCTACCCCCTGATCGTCATTCCTGGAAAGGGCCCTTCCTTACTCGGAGGAACTGGTTGAGCATAATTCGACTGAAGTGGAAAAGCATTCATCAACTCCGGGCAGCCAACGTTTCTCCTACCGCAGCATACACACTCAAAAATATGCTGGATACCTACCCGGATGTCTTCAAGGATGAGCTTGGAACCTTGAAAGGACATACGGCTAAACTCAGTGTTGACCGGAATGCCAATCCTATATTTTGCAGAGCTCGCACAGTCCCTTTTGCCCTGCGGGAGCGGATTGACAAGGAACTGGATCATCTTGAAAATCTGGGCATCATCGAGCAAATCCAGTATGCCAAATGGGCGGCGCCCATCGTTCCGGTCATAAAATCGGACCAGTCCATCCACATATGTGGAGATTATAAAATGACCGTGAACAAGTGTTCTTCATTGGATAAATATCCAATCCCGAGGATCGAAGACCTCTATGCTCGTCTCACGGGAGGCAAGACTTTTACTAAACTCGATCTCAAATCCGCCTATCTACAGCTCCACTTGGACGAGAATTCGAAACAGTATCTTACCATCAACACACATCGTGGGTTGTACAGGTACCACCGACTCAGTTTTGGAGTGAAATCTGCACCTGGAATTTATCAGCGTGTCATGGACAGTTTGTTTGCCGCCAAACGCAACGTCGTTTGTTACCAGGATGATATTCCGGTTACTGGTCGTACGGATGCGGAACATCTACAAAACCTGGATAGAGTTTTGAAGAAGATTTCGGACTCCGGCCTACATTTGCGTCGAGACAAGTGCAAGTTTATGGTGCCATCAGTCACGTACCTGGGTCATACGATTGATGCCGAGGGTCGACACCCGACAGATGACAAAGTCCGAGCTATCAAGGATGCTCCTGCTCCATGAGACGTAACCGAATTGAAGTCATACCTCGGTTTGCTTCAGTTCTATGGTCGTTACATCCCGAATGTGACTGACGTTTTGGGCCCCCTTTATCGGCTTTTGAGGAAAGGAGTCTCCTGGAGCTGGGGGTCCACTGAACAATCAGCATTCCAGACCTCTAAGGATCTGCTCAAATCGTCCAATGTTCTCGTTCATTTTGATCCAGAGAAGGCTCTTGTGCTGACATGCGATACCTGTCGGTATGGAGTGGGGAGTGTATTATCACACGTGATGCCTGATGGTGTGGAAAGACCGGTTGCATTTGCATTCAGAACGTTGTCCTCTGCAGAGAAGAACTATTCCCAACTTGACAAGGAAGGATTGGGAATCATTTTCGGCATCAGCAAATTTCGCCAGTACCTTCTTGGACATCATTTCACGATTCGCACTGATCACAAGCCGCTGAACAGTCTGTTTGGTCCAACTTAGGCGACATCTGACACACGACCGCCCAGGATCATCCGCTGGTCCCTGTTTCTCGCTGCTTATGACTACACCATATGTTATAAGCCCGGTTCGTCTCTCACAAATGCAGATGCCATGAGTCGGTTACCCCTTCCAGAATCCGTTGATGATTCGCCTACACCAGGATCCATTATCGCATTGATGGATCATCTGGAGGATTGTGCTGTCGATTCCGGCCAGATCCGTACTCATACTCGACGAGACCCCGTTCTGTCCATAACTGTCCAGGCTGTACAGCTTGGATGGCATTTGCTACCTGAGGGTGACCCAGCTTTTACGGCTTTTAGAGCACGTAAAAACAAACTCAGCGTGGAAAATGGTTGCCTACTCTGGGGATGTCGTGTCGTGATCCTGGAAAATCTGCGTTCCAGGGTCATGGATGAAATCCATGACTGTCACCCCGGGATTGTGAAGATAAAGTCACTCGCCAGAAACTATGTGTGGTGGCTGAATCTTGATGCTGATATTGTTGCGAATATGGAATTTGGCCTCCATATCCGCTTGTAAATATTCCCCTATTTTCTCCGATACTCCCCAACTCTCCCTTACCCCATTCCCTAGTCCCATTGTCTGTAAACAACACCCATTAGAGCCGATCTTCCCCTTCATCCCCCCATTAAATGTCGTGCCCAGGTCCCCCGCACCACACGTAGACAATTATAGGACATCTTGCTAGTTATTCTTAATCTATGTCAGTTAAGGACTTGTTTCCATTAATTATGACTCTTCGTTGCACCAGAATGTGATTATATGGCACCTGTTAGGAAGTTTAGGACCTCCCCATACCTCTCCGCATCTCTTCCCCATGAAGAAGCGCCAACTACAACAACAACAACAAAAGAGGGGGGCGGCGCGGTGACGGCATGGGGAGTGGGCGTCCTCCTTCCGGCTCGGTTAGCCACCATTGACCACGCGCTCCACGGGGTTACCACGAAGGGGCTCCCTGTCGGCCCCTCGTCAAGGGCGGAGCCGGTAACCCCCGCACCCAATGAGAAGCCATGGGCCGATGCCATCTGGGGCGGCGCTAACGAGCCGAGGGCGTGTCACTCCCCGCCGGAGATATACGCGGCCCCGCGCCGGACGTGAGGAGAGATGCGCCCCGAGCTTGGAAGGAAAAGACGCCACCCTCCCGAGCGCTGAGCGACCTCCCCAGCTTGAGACCAAAGTCGCGACCCACAAGCGCTGTGATACCTTCACGCATCTCTGGACACCACCGTACGTGATTCTGTCCCTGAGCCAGGTGCACCTGAGCCATCGCGACCTGCCTCCCCTTTTCATCAACCCCCGTGTGAGTCAGCCTTGTCCCGCGTTTACCTGTCGTCTGTCCGGGGATAATATAAGTGTGTTTAAGTGCCCACCTTCCTATGTTTCCCTCTTGTCCCTGTAATCTAAACCTTCCGCAATTGTAATAACAACCTTTGAGAACCGTATCCCTGGTGTCGTATTGTGTGATTGTAATCCAGCCGGGTGTCTTCTTTTTCTTATTGAGCCAGCGTAGCGCGATTAGTCAACATTCGGGCACAATCGGGTAACTTGTACGGATACGGCGGCCATCCCGCTCGGCCCACCATACCATCAAAGTCGTATCTGTAACAATTGGTGTCGGGAGTGAGATTCGAGGCCCGACCAAATTTTGAAGAAAAAAAAAAAACGAATAGAGGAAAAAAAAAAAAATTTGGTCAAAATTTGGAGCGGCCGAAATTTGTTTTGTTTTACGAAACTCGAATTTTGCAAGTCGCGCTATGGCGGATCAAGACGGCTGGGGTCCGGTAGGGGAGAGTGAGGTAGGGTCGATCCAGGACCAAAATGAGGGACGTGAGGAGAGCGAAACAGCGAGGGTAGCAGGCGCGCAAAATGGCGCCTCGCTGGTCACCGCGCCGGCGACCGTGACAGCGCCCCTGGTGGATCCGAACCTTTTCCTCCTGCAAATGGGGGCCCTTATGGACAGGCTAGAAGCCAAAATGGGACAAATGGGGAACCGGATGGATGCTCAGGGTGAGCGATTGGAGGGCCAAATGGGGGTAATAAGGGACGAAGCGAGGGCTCAGAGTGAGCAAATGGGGGTAATGAGGGACGAAGCGAGGGGTACCAGTGAGGGGTTAGACAATAATTTTGAGGAGTTAGACAAGAAATTTGGGAAGTTAGACAAAAATTTTGAGGGGTTAGACAACGGGATAAAAGAAGTAAAACATGGGTTAACGGGGGTAGAAAACAGAATGGCCGCTCAAGAGAATCAAATGGAAGGGATGCAAAAAGGGTTAGAGGGGTTAGAAAACAGTATGGAAGGCAAATTGAGGGACATGAGGGACCAAGCGGAAAGGGAAGTTAAACAAATGGAGCAGCAGATAGAGGGGGTCAGAATGGGGGTAGAAACCAAACTGGATGCTCACAGGGAGGAAATGGAGCAGATGAGGGTGGCATCTGGGCAGGAGATGCAAGTGATGGGAGAGGAGATCAGAAGAGGAGTGAGTGAGGAGGTCGGAGGAGTGCGCGAGGAGGTGAGGCACTGTAAGGAGCGCATGGAGAAAGAGGTGAGAAAGGGGACTGTAAAATTGCAAGGTGGTATAGAGGAGTTGACGCTGGGAGTAGAACAACTGACAGTGGGACAAAAGGAGTTGGGGGACCAGGTAAAGAAGAACACAGCGGTAATAGAGGGTTTAAAATCGACACAGAAGGAGATGAAAAAGGACGTAGGGGTAATTAAAAAAGAGTGTCAGACGGTACATGAGGACCTGACGAGGAAAATGGACAAGGTGGTAGAGGTAATGGAGGTTAAAGAGCGGGAGGTGCGGGAGCACATAGAAAAAAATAAAGTGGAGTTAGAGGAAGAACTTAAAGGGGCGCACGAAGAGATGAAGGAGATGAAGCAAAAATTAGAGGAAGTGGAAGAAGGGGTGAGCGAAATTAAGAAGCGACGGAGAGAGGATAAGAAAGAGATAAAGGAGGAAGTAAAAGAATTGGTCCAAAGTCTGTGTTCGGATCGTGATGATGTGCTCATTAACCGGATGAGGGATTCGCAGGTGATGGAGGAGAAGCGAAGAGGAAGAGGACCCGGTGTAAGTGGTGACCAATATGGTCGTGCGTATGATGCGCCAGGGGATTTAAGAAGCTTGGGGGTCGAGATGGACCCGGGTGTTCGTGAGAGGCCGTGGGTGAAGTGTGCGACAGGTCTGGTGTGCGAAAAAGGAGGTGTGCGAGAAAATCCGACTCTGGGGTGTGTGAGGAAAAAGTGCGTGCCAAGGAGTGAGTGTGCTGGCGAGAATGAGTCGGTCGTAGCGCGTGTGCGAGGGAGCACATGGAAGCGCGGGGTGGTGAGTGTTACAGAGGGTGTGACGGGAGAGTGTGCGCGAGAAAGGTGTGTGACGGACAGGTGCATGAGGAAAGAGTGCGCTGTCAGAAGTAAGGAAGAGTGTCCACCTGTGGTGAGTGTTACAGAGGGTGTAACGGGAGAGTGTGCGCGAGAAAGGGGTGTGACCGACAGGTGCATGAGGAAAGAGTGCGCTGTCAGAAGTAAGGAAGAGTGTCCACCTGTGGTGAGTGTTACAGAGGGTGTAACGGGAGAGTGTGCGCGAGAAAGGTGTGTGACGGACAGGTGCATGGGGAAAGAGTGTGCTGTCAAGAGTAAGGGTGAGTGCGTGGTTAAGAGTGGAGGTGAGAGTATTGAGAGTGACAAGGAGAGTGAGTTAGTTGTGACAGGTGAGCGAGGATGTACACCTGGGATGGAAGGATGCACACCTGGAATGGTAGAGCGTGAGTGGGAATGCACGCTGGAGTTGGTGGTGAGGCACGTGGTTGGGTGTGCGAATGAGAGCACACCTGTGATTGTCACAGAGGAGGTGACCGAGGAGGGGGCGCGAAGAGGTGTATTGGTGAGGTGTGCGAGCAACGAATGTGTGCCAAAGTGTTCGGTGGTCAGGTGTGTGACCAAGGCTGTGAGTGGAATGGGTGTACCTGGGTGTGTAAGGAAAGGTACGAGGAGCATGGGCACGGCTGGATGTGTGAGCAAGGAACGGGCTGCGGGGTGTAAGCGTCCAGGTGAAGCATCGACGTTAGACGGGGTAGAGTTTAGAACGACTTATAGCCGAGTCGGGCCCTCGGTGCGTGCCGGGCCTCGCTTTGAACGGCCGCGTCCGTGCTCCACTAGGCGGAGCTGGCAGCCCAATAGAAAGGGTCGTCATGGCGACCACTTTTTGGTGAGACGTGCCGGCAGGTCTAGATCGGGGCATTGGATGGCTCCACGCCGAGGTGGTGTGTGGGATCTCGGCACGGGTAAGCCCCCGTCCCTGCACCGAGTGCCGGACGTATCCAGCCGCTGGCACAAAACAACCAGCATCCATTGCTTGGCTTTACGAAGCCGGGCTTTGGACAGGGATTGGCGCACCGAGAGGTATTAGTGAGTAGACTGGGTGATGAGGTTAGTGTTTTGGACCCAAAATTAGAGAAAAACAAAATTTGATGATTGGCCAAGGATTGGCAGTAGTGATTGGCAGATGATGGGCAGTGATTGGCCAAATTTTTGATTTGTTGAAATTTGATGTGCAAAATTGGTAGTGAGAGACCCCCGATGTGGTGGGATGGCAAATCCACCATCCTTCCCATGGGGGGGCAAAGGAGCAATAGCTTATGGGGTGTATGGCAGTGAAAACTAGCCCGGGTGGGTTAGGATATGGTGTGTAGGGATCGAGCGAGGATTGACATTAGGTAACGTTAAGTTTAGTTAGTGACTGATACCTGTAGTGGGGACGCAGGTAGATTAGTATGGATGATAATGACGAGGGAGCGCAATAGTTTAAAGGGACGACTGGGAAGCGCAAGTTTCAGAAGGGAGTAGTTAGATGAGATGATGCCGCGTGTGTGTGAGAATTGAACAGGTGTGATTGCACAGGTGTGCAACTGGACAGGTGTGTGGAGCAGTGTATGAGTAGTGAGTGTTGTGGATCAGCGCGAATGCGCTTGGGGAGAGAAGGGTGCAGGTGGCACCAGGTGTGAGAGCACAGGTGTGCAAGTACAGGTGTGTGGAGAGAGTTGGAGTGAGTGGTACGGAGTGGTGTGCATGGTGCGAAGGTGTGGATGGGGGAAGAGTGGACCCCTTTCACGAGTACCCGGGGCGGGTAGTGTAAGTGTTAGGTAGACGGTATAGGTAAATTGTGGTTGGATATTGGCATTTGTGGTGCGGTTGCAGAATGGTGTTGTGAATGGGTGCATTAGTGTTGTGGAAATGGCTGGGCGTGTAGCCTGTTAGTGTGTGTAGTTGGTTGGGCACTCCACCACTGTGAGGATGTCGGCCAGGTGAGGCCGCAGGTGGGCTCTGGGAGCCGGTAGTTGTGAGTGGGTGCCTGAGGATCCCGGGTGTGGATCGGGCAGCCCAGTGCCAGAGAGGGCACGGAGTGGGGAGAGAGCCAGAGGGCCTTCCCCAGGTAGTTAGGTTAGGGTGAGGAGCAGGTAAGCTCGGAGGCAACTGCAGTGGTGGAGGTGTGCAGGTGGGTAGACCCACTGGGAGAGGTACACGCCGCAGCCCAGAAATTGTGCGAGGGCACCGGGAGATGAATCGGGGGAGTGAGACCCCAAATTGAAGAGCACCACAGTTTGGCCAATGGGAATTGGTTTTTAGAACCCATAGTGTAAGAGGGCCAATGGTTTGGCCGGAGAAAGCCCCCGGGTAGTGTAAAGTTGTTAAAGTCATTTAGGAGATAGTTAGGATTGATGAACCTGTCGCACCATACGCAGCCACATACCTGTGGTGATGATGATGACTCCACACCTGTGTTTTCTTTGTTTGTGTTGCAGAAATGAGAATTGCTGTTGGATTTGTGAGACGCATCACGACGTGGATGAGACATTGGGGTGATTCCATCTCTCCCTCCCTAGGAGGGACTGATGATGAATTGAAAATGGCAAATTTTGATGAGAGTTGAAAATGGCAAATTTGATTGGTTAGGAGGGAGAGAAGACGAATTTGGTATATGGGAGGAACGGGGAAGACAGTAGGGATGTTTGTGGATTTGTAAAGTAGATGGTTATGGGTAGTGTTGTGTTTTGTTGATACAGTAAGGGGTAAGGGAGGGGCCATGTAGGTTACCTGGTGGGGGGGGCGTACGGTAGGAACGTACCTGTCTCACCTGGTTCCCATGTGCCCCCAGTGTGCATCACCTTGCATTGCGTGCACTTTTGCGCCCTTACCACCTTGCTCACTTGTCTTGTTTTTGTCTCCCACCTCCGAGGATCTGGCTTTGGGGTAGAGAGAGAGGAGAGAGAGGTGCTGGCGACGCAGTTGTGGGCCTGCACTTTCGCTGCTTGCTGCCGGGATCGATACACCATATGGACCGCAATGTTTGTGGCCACCCACGATGGACCGCAGTTCGTTTGCGGCCAAGCACCACCCGGGGATGGACCTATGGGTCAACGTGGCACCTATGCCATACAGGTGAACCACTTTTAAGTAACACCAAGTGCACCACAAGAAGAGCAAGAGACACCTGCAGGGTTAGGGGTTGTCGAATTTATTTTTATTCCAATGAACAATGGTGACTGCACCGATTGGTGGTGGGGTGGTGCTTTTGATGCGCGGGAAGGGTGCTCTGCACGTTATTAAAGGCCGTCGGCCACAGAGCACTCGTGGGTTGGTGTATCGATGTTGGCAAGCGCGCTCTCTCTATGCATAACATCTGCATGTGTTCCTCCAAAGACAGGTCCTGGATCGTAGTGTAAATATCAGCGTAGTCTTGTAAATAATGCTCCCTACCGGCTGTATGTTTAGTTTGAGAATTCTTTCCGGATTCGGTTATCCTGTGGGTGTGTTTCTGTGAGGAGAAGGGTGCAACGTCGCAGGGGGACATATTTACTCATTTGTGAATATCTGTAAAACTGTCGCACTCAGGGTAGAGTTAATAGTAGAGGGAACTACATTGCGTGCCACACTAAAGTAGGTAAAAATTTATCGGGTCGGGACGCCCCGAGGGTAGAGAAGGGTGCAATGTTGCGAATATGGAATTTGGCCTCCATATCCGCTTGTAAATATTCCCCTATTTTCTCCGATACTCCCCAACTCTCCCTTACCCCATTCCCTAGTCCCATTGTCTGTAAACAACACCCATTAGAGCCGATCTTCCCCTTCATCCCCCCATTAAATGTCGTGCCCAGGTCCCCCGCACCACACGTAGACAATTATAGGACATCTTGCTAGTTATTCTTAATCTATGTCAGTTAAGGACTTGTTTCCATTAATTATGACTCTTCGTTGCACCAGAATGTGATTATATGGCACCTGTTAGGAAGTTTAGGACCTCCCCATACCTCTCCGCATCTCTTCCCCATGAAGAAGCGCCAACTACAACAACAACAACAAAAGAGGGGGGCGGCGCGGTGACGGCATGGGGAGTGGGCGTCCTCCTTCCGGCTCGGTTAGCCACCATTGACCACGCGCTCCACGGGGTTACCACGAAGGGGCTCCCTGTCGGCCCCTCGTCAAGGGCGGAGCCGGTAACCCCCGCACCCAATGAGAAGCCATGGGCCGATGCCATCTGGGGCGGCGCTAACGAGCCGAGGGCGTGTCACTCCCCGCCGGAGATATACGCGGCCCCGCGCCGGACGTGAGGAGAGATGCGCCCCGAGCTTGGAAGGAAAAGACGCCACCCTCCCGAGCGCTGAGCGACCTCCCCAGCTTGAGACCAAAGTCGCGACCCACAAGCGCTGTGATACCTTCACGCATCTCTGGACACCACCGTACGTGATTCTGTCCCTGAGCCAGGTGCACCTGAGCCATCGCGACCTGCCTCCCCTTTTCATCAACCCCCGTGTGAGTCAGCCTTGTCCCGCGTTTACCTGTCGTCTGTCCGGGGATAATATAAGTGTGTTTAAGTGCCCACCTTCCTATGTTTCCCTCTTGTCCCTGTAATCTAAACCTTCCGCAATTGTAATAACAACCTTTGAGAACCGTATCCCTGGTGTCGTATTGTGTGATTGTAATCCAGCCGGGTGTCTTCTTTTTCTTATTGAGCCAGCGTAGCGCGATTAGTCAACATTCGGGCACAATCGGGTAACTTGTACGGATACGGCGGCCATCCCGCTCGGCCCACCATACCATCAAAGTCGTATCTGTAACATGGTTGCCTACTCTGGGGATGTCGTGTCGTGATCCTGGAAAATCTGCGTTCCAGGGTCATGGATGAAATCCATGACTGTCACCCCGGGATTGTGAAGATAAAGTCACTCGCCAGAAACTATGTGTGGTGGCTGAATCTTGATGCTGATATCGAACATCATGTTCGACATTGTTACCCCTGCCAGAGCACCCGGAATACACCTGCGAAAGCGCCACTGCATCCCTGGGAATGGCCCAGCGAACCGTGGCATCGCCTACATCTCGATTATGCCGGGCCTATTAACGGCAGCATGATTCTAATAATTACGGATGCGCACACAAAATGGATTGATGCCTATATGACGCGTGGTGCTACGTCAGCCATTGTCATCGAAAGACTCAGACGCTGTTTCGCCACTCATGGTCTGCCCAGGATGATCGTGAGTGATAACGGTTCGTGTTTTTCCAGTTCCGAGTTTGCCGAGTTCACACATCGGAACGGCATCAACATAAGTTTGTCAGCCCACATCACCAGGCTTCAAATGGCGTGGCCGAACGATCCGTGGGAATCATCAAACCCGGATTGCAGAAACTTCAGGAGGGAACCCTGGAAACAAAGCTTTCTCGTCTCCTGTTCAAATACCGCATCACGCCACAATCAACAACCGGTGCAGCTCCGGCTGAGTTATTGATGAAACGACACTTGAGATCGACACTTGACAATCTCAAACCAGACATATCATCAAATGTTTATCAGAGCCAGCTTAATCAAAAGTTGGTGCACGATAAGTCGTCCAACAGTCGCTGTATCAACATTGGAGGTCCAGTGTTTGCCCGAAATTTTGGTGCAGGTGCGACGTGGCTACCGGGGGACATCATCGAGAAGCCAGGTCCACTGTCCTGCGTGATTCGCCTGCAGGACGGCCATGAAATTCGTCGACATCAAGACCACATAACCTACCGTCACTGTCAGTCAATAGAGCCTGCAGCATCGCCACAGTCAGAACAACAGTTCGACCCGCCACTGCCGGAGATCGTCGTGGCCGCTCCAGCCGGCTCGGATGCCCCGAAAACCTCTGCGAACGCTACACCCTTCGTGGAGACCAAAGGAATCACCTCGGACTCTGTATCCACTGGTCCACCACCACCCAAAGGGATCACCTCGGACTCTGTATCCACTGGTACACCGCGACGCTCAATGTGCGAGAGAAAAGCACCCGACCGGTTGAATCTTTGAACATGTTCTATTTTCATGTTGACACATGTTCTATTTTCACGTTGACACATGTTCTATTTTCACGTTGACACATGTTCCTTTTTCACGATGACACACGTTCTATTTTCAGGGTGACACATGTTCTATTTTCACGGATTTTCATTATTCTCATAATCGTTTGCACACATATTTGCACATGTTTTGGAAATGTTGCTTTTGAAATGCCAATTTTGGAAGTCTAGCACGTATTGCTCTTGGTAATTTTGGACTTAAAGGGGAGGATGTCATGTATGAAGCTGCAAATATTCACCGTTGTATCCCTACACCGTGACCGCGGGTTTATTTCCATTTTTCCGGAGGTTACGGGCCAGCTCGGATGGCACTGTGGTGAATCGGGCCTGTATCGGGAGAGTCAATAAACGTGTGCTACAATCGATCGTAGTCTGTCGAGATATCTTACAGTGTGTGTGTGTGTGTGTGTGTGTGTGTGTGTGTATGTGTGTGTGTGTGTGTGTGTGTGTGTATCAAAGATATCCTTTATAGCCACATCACTTGGTCACTGTCGTGTCCAAATATTAGCTCCCGAGCTCAAAAGGTGCCTATCAGATGAGAAAGGAAATAAATAAGTACAGTACTTAATTCATAGATAATAATTAAGTATTTCATCAATTAATTGATTTATCAAAAAACAAAAAATACTGTTTGTGCCAAAGCACTTTCTCACTATTGTGCCCAAATTTCAGCTTCCTAGCTCAAAGGATGGCTGAAATATCGCCCAGACAAACAAACAAGACAACAAACAAACTACAAAACAAACAAACTACAAAACAAACAAACAAGAAAACAACAAAACAAACACAAGAAAACAAACGAACAAAGAAGAAAGATACCGGAGTGAAAACTGAGTACTCCCTTTCAGCGCACGTCATTGCGAGGCCCCCTTGCCTCCCTGTCCCACAACCCGGCATTGAAGTCATGCAACGCCTGGAGATGGCATAGGAAAATAGTGGTGCACAAAAATAAGGATTTACACATGGAATGTCCACACTGGAGCAAAACATCCGCTATTTTAGTAAGCAAGCTCTTATAGCGTCTTACCGCTCGCTGCACACTTTAGTGCAAAAGTACAGTAGCAACGCCTTGCGCACTTCCGGATTCACACACATACATACACACACACACACACACACACACACACACACACACACACACACACACACACACACACACACACACACACACACACACACACACACACACACACACACACACACAGTCACACACACAGTAACACACACAGTAACACACACACACACACACAGTAACACTCACACAGTCACAGTCACACTCATTCACACTCACACACACAGTAACACACACACACACACACACACACACACACACACACACACACACACACACACACACACACAGTCACACTCACACAGTCACACTCACTCACATACTACATACGCACACACACTCTCTCTTACGCCCCCTGCCGGTCGTTTGTGTGTTGGGCATGGCAAGATGGTGGCTGTGCATGTGTGGTGAGGTGCGAGCTGCTCCGACTTTCGATCTTTCTACCCCCTTCCCCTTTTTTGGTCGTTGTTCTCACCTTTCCCTTCCATTTTTGTTGATTTTCACATTGTGTATTCTCTGTCTCCCCCCCCCCCCCCCCACTCCCCCACCACTCCATTTTCATCAAAGCCGGTACCACAACCCTCATCCTCCTTTCCCATTTTTCCTCTCCCCACTTCCCAGTTCCACGCCCGTTCCCTTCGCTCGGTCTTGCCTTCCTCCGACCCTCCCTCCCCACCTCCATTGCATTCCTCGTTTGTATTGCTATCTCTATTTATATTTTTCCACTTTCGTTTCTTCCCCTGAGATGCAGAGAGAGAGCCCACGTCTTTCGGTGAGATCGAGGGGTGAGCCAATCCCATCGGCACTCTGACGGGTTGTCGTGGTTTCTCGCGCTTTTCCTCATTGAGAGGTGTGTTTCCTCGCGATAGTTTCGCTCGTGCTGGTGTATGTATGCCGAGTAGCGCTTTTCCTTTTTTTCCCCTACTGGTACAGAAAGCTGTTCACCCTCCCCAAAACAATCTCGGCTTAGGCCGAGGGTTTTCCGATCGTCGTAATGCCGGCACGTGCCACGTTCCCGCCATGCTGCCTTTGAGGGCTTGACGCGGAAACATGGCGTGGTTTACATTCCCCTAACGAGGTCAGCGTGGAAGACATCGTTATTGCGGTGGGTAACATAATCGGGCCCGAGAAAATCCGTGCAGCTTCACGGATGAACAAACGCCTGGTAATATTCGTCGCTGAAGAGCAGCTGGTACATGAAATTGTTGCGACCGGTTTGTCTACCGAGAATGGGCACTTTGTCCTGGTCTCCCCACTGGACACCCTAGCCGTGAAAATCTTGATATCAAATTGCCCCCCATTCCTGAAAAACGATTTCATTTTAAAAGAGCTTTCTCGGTGTGGTACAGTGGTGTCACAGATCACGATGTTATCTCTGGGGTGTCGCAACGAGCAGGCTAAACACATCATGTCCTTTCGTATACATTGTGTTTCCTGCATCCAATGTGGACAAGGTGCTCAATGCGGTATTTACGTTTCGTGTGTATCATCACGAGTACCAGGTATATGCGTCCACGGAAACGTTAAAATGTTTCGGCTGTGGGAACTTTGGCCATCTAAAACGGTTTTGTCCACAAATTGCCCCCGCGGTGTCCAAGCAGACAACACCCCCTGTGACAGAAAACGTACCATCGACATTGAAAACCTCCGAAAAAGAAAACGTCTGGGATGGTTTTACACTCGTCTCCTCTTTGAGAAAGAGGCAAACACCTCGGAATGTCCCTCCACACCGTAAGGAAAAGAAGGTGGTGTTCGACTCCGATGCATTGAACTCAGTACCACTTGATAAAAGATTAATCGATATGAAGTATTGGTAAATGTGAATGCAGATCCTCTGCCTGCTGCCGATATGGACCCTCAGCCTAATGTGGAGGAGTTGCATGCGCTACCTCCAGATGAGGTTGGAGTGCAAACTACGTTAAATCCTTGTGCAGATTATGACAAGTCGGGTCGAGACTGGGGGGCAAAAAGAGCAAATTTCGACCCCTCAGTGTTCCAACAACGCACCTGATGGTGATCTTTCAAATCAAATAGTCGTTGTACCGTCCAATTTAGAAAATGTACCTGAGCACAATGATTGTCCCGAGGAAGAACCTCAAATTGTGCAACAGGTTGCAGAATCGCCCACCCCCCCCCCCCCCCCCCCCCACTCATATTACCCGGGGTTCTGGTGGAACCTCTCCCTCAACCTTGGTTTACAGAAACAGGGCAGGATGACACCTGCACACCACAGAGTATTCTGGTGTCTCAAGGGCCAGGGGTCCCAGATAGTGCTTCTGACATGTCTGAGGAGGAATCCTATGACATTGAGGAATTCCCCACATACAGTGATTCCAACGTCTTACCATCGCAAATACCCAAGTTTCTGAACCAGACTTTTAGAAAAAGACATATTGAAATAAAAGATCATTTTTCTGATCTACATGGGTTTATTGAAACGGCAAGGTGTATTATTCGCCGACCCAGTGGCCAAAATTTCACAGAACCCCAATGCAGTGGGCTTAAGAAACACATTGTTAAGGCAAAAAATGAACTAAAAGGATGATACGCATATTTCCCTTTCCTTACCTCTTTTACATCTCTATGACTATTTTTGGTAGCCTCAATATAAATGGTGGTGCGAGCCAGTCTAGGATGCTCCAAGTGGTCAACCTTGTAAGGCAATGGAAACTCGATGTGGCTTTCTTACAAGAAACCCACTCTACTCCATCGTCTCGCGCTATATGGAATCGAAAGATGAAAAAGACCGGCTACTTTAGCGATTCAACCTCTCATACAGCAGGAGTTGCTTTTCTAATTAATCCCCATTTTTGCCCGCTCCAACTCTCATTTCAGGGAATAATCCCAGGTCACTTAGCTTCACTGGATTTTGTTGATGGAGACATTAATTTTACTTTAATAAATGTCGACGCCCCTTCAAAGGGCACAGACCGACGAACCTTCTATGACAGGTTACGACTCCATATGATGCAGTTAGACCTGCAGAAGTGCATTATAATGGGCGGTGATTTTAATTGCACCCTGCAACCTGAGTGCGATCGGAATGGCGCAGAACCTCACCCCGGACCAGCCAGACTGTTATCTAAAATAATAAGAGATTTTGGTTTTCAAGACATCTGGCGGATACAAAATCCAGGCACCCATCAATTTACCTGGTGTAAAGTTGCCAATAATCAAGTGGCCCTTGCCAGACTTGATGGATTTTATATGAATTTGCCATTTGCCAACCTCTCCCCCACCACTGAAATTTCCCCGTCTGGTTTCTCCGACCATCACCTCATTACCATGAGTTACCGTGTGGGGTTATCTCCAAATCGCCACTCTTTTTGGAAACTGAACATTTCCATATTAGATAACCCCTCCTTTAGGAGTGCCTTTGAGAGGGTGTGGTCCAATCTGAGAGGCTCCAAATCCAGTTTTAAGGACCAGCGATTGTGGTGGGACAACACAAAGGTCCAAATTAGAAGTTCTTGTCAGCAGTTTTGTCTTCTAAACACACAGGTAGAACGTAGAATGAAAGTGGAGCTGGAGAAGGAGATTCTCCAGATTCAAACAAATTAAAAAACCCATCCTACCCCCCAAAATAAACTAAGACTATGTGAGAAGAAGTCTCTTCTTAATAATATAATTTCTAATCAAACCCAAGGAGCACTAACGAGGCTACGCTTTCAGCACTTTTACCTCCTGGATTCTCCGACCCGGTTTTTCTTTGATTTTGAAACAAAATTTCCTCATTCACAAATTACTGCTTTGAAACGTCCTGATAAGTCAATCACGACCAACCCTGTAGAAATTAAGAAGGATGCAAGACTCTTTTTCTCTACACTTTACCAGGCAACAAATGTCGATGCAGAACTTGTTCCGAACTTGTCTGATTGTGTCGGTACACTAACTCCAAAGCAAAGAACGGATCTGGTGTCACCGCTCACGCTTGAGGAACTTTCTGTTGCTCTTAAAAGCCTGGACAGAGGGAAATCACCTGGCCTGGATGGTCTGCCAGTGGAGTTCTTCGAGAAATTTTGGGACTTGATTGGACCTGATTTGATTCTGGTTTTCCTGGAGAGCTTGAAGAAGGGTGGACTGCCATTGAGCTGCAGGAGAGCCGTGCTAACTTGGTTTCCTAAAAAAGGAAATTTATTGCTCATATCACAGTGGAGGCCAGTGTCCTTATTGTGTATGGACTATAAAATTTTCTCAAAGGCTTTGGCCTTGCGTCTCTCACCCCTACTAGGAGACATTATACACATGGACCAGACTTATTGTGTTCCTGGTCGCAATATTCAGGATAATATCTCTGTTGTCCGAGATGTCATTGAAATCTGTGAGACTAATTATGAAAGTTGTGGCTTGATCTTCCCAGGAGAAAGCTTTTGACTGAGTTTCTCATACATACATTTTTGAAGTGCTAAAATGTTTTGGGTTTGGACCTCTCTTTCTATCCCATATACAATTATGTTATTCAAACATATCGGCTATCTTGAAGATAAACAATGAACTTGTACCCCCCTTTTGTGTTGGGAGAGGGGTAAGGCAGGGCTGCCCTCTGTCAGGAATTTTGTATTTTTTTTATCCCTTGAGCCCCCTCTTAAATACCTTTCGGAAGACCTTGTCTGGTGTTACTTTTGGAACCCACCCTTAAAAAGCATTGCTTATGCAGATGACATCTGTCTGCATCAGACAGTCAGAAGACGTTGATTTGATGATGAGTGCATTGGATCTCTTCAGCAGGGCATCATCGGCGAAGATAAATTGGACAAAAACAGAAGTGCTGTGGGTTCAACCCTCTACCTACCCTCTACCTGCCCCCCTATTTCCTCTCCCTCCTCCTCTCCCTGCCAATCTATCATGGAGAAGAGATGTGATTAAGTTCCTAGGGGTGTTCCTTGGCCCTGGGAATTTTGTGAGGCATAACTGGGAAGGCTTGTTGGCACACATTGAAGTACTGTTACTGAAATGGAAGAACTTGCTCTGCCAACTGTCCTCCCGAGGTAGGGTACTAGTCATCAACAGTCTGGTCACCACTAAGTTACTGTACAAGGTTCTTTCCCTGCAGCCGCCCAAAACTCTGATGGAGGACATACAAAAATGCATCACCCATTTCTTCTGGTCCGGAAAGCATTGGCTGAGACCAGAGATTCTAAACTTACCAACTGCAGAGGGTGGCCAAGGGCTGGTCAATGTCAAGTGCCGCATCATGGCTTTCCGCCGACGAACAACATGGCACTTCTTGTTTGAACCATGTTTGGCCTGGAGACAGCTTACCAGCTGCATCTTACGTCAAGCGGGGAAGTTGGACCTTGCACAGGAGCTGTTCCTGATGGACCAAAGCCTACTGAATGCGTGGCAAGCCTTTACCTGTCTCTGTGACCCCTCGACTTATGTTCGATCCATGTTCTTCAAAGAACCATTATTTCACAACTCTGTATTTGGTGAGTGGGTGAATGAAAGCACCTTCATTCAAAAGTTTATAAATGCCTCAGTAACAAAAGTGTGTCATCAGAGAAACGCCACCAATGACAGGTGGATCAGTGCTACCGCTCTGGCTTCGATGTTTTTTTTTTTTGTTTGTTTTTTGCAGACAGAATTGAGGATCGTGAAAGAGCTAACACTTATCACAAAAAAAAAATCAAACAGACAAACAAAATAAAAAAAAAGAGGGAGCGGTAGACAAGATGGGGAGAGAAAGGGAAGCACACAAACACAACATTTGAGAGCAGGGACATCGGGAGATGTGTGGGAGGGAGAGGGCTTGGGTGGAGGAGGCGTGGGAGGGGGGAGGGGGGCGGGAGAAGTATAAAACACAAGGACACCAAGGACTTCCAGGAAAGAAGTTGGTATTTCAAAAAAGTGGATTTGGGGTGAAATTAGCGGGGGTAGAAAAGATCAAGGTTTTGGATGGGGGAAGATAAGAGATGGTGGTGAACAGCTGTTTTAAAGACCTGGAGGGAGGAGTGGGATTGAAGAGCGTGAGGGAGTTTGTTCCAGAGGCGGGAGAAAAAAGGAGTGAAGGTGAGCAGAGAGTCTTGATTTTGGCAGGTTAACCATAAGAGGGTTGCAGGCAGATCTTGTGTGACCTGTAGGAATATTTGGGGGACAGAACCCAGAGAGAGCTGGGGGAGCAAGGCCGGAGAGGAGTCGGTAGAAGACGGAAAGACCACCAACCTGCCTGCGTTGAGTAAGTGAAAGGCCCTCGGAGATAGCTTCATTGCGGGAGATTCCAATGATTCTGAACGCTTTGGTTTCAACAGCGTGAAGACGAGCTAGGTGTGAGGCAGGAGCACCAGCCCAGAGGGGAGAGCAGTACTCCATTGAGCTGTGGATGAAAGCCTTGTATGTGGTGAGGAGCTCAGGTGTGCTAAGGAAGGACTTCGCACGACGGAGGATGCCCAGTCGGCGACTGGCTTTGGAGGCCAGCTTGGAAATGTGGTTTTCCCATTAAAGATCATGGCAGATAGTGAGACCCAAAAGCTTGAGTGACAGAACTTCTTGGAGAGGATTGTTGAGAAAGTAGATGGGAGGGTTTTCCAGTCGGTCTTTTCGGAGAGACATAGTAAGAGTGTGAGATTTATCAGGATTGAAAGACATGTGCCACTTGTTTGCCCAGTCTGTGATTTTTTCCAGGTCTGCAGAGAGAGAGGAGGCTGCAGACTGCCGATCTGAGGGATGAGGAACGGAGCGGCAGAGAGGGGAGTCATCAGCAAAGAGATAGAGAGGATTTTCAAGAGAGTCAGAGAGATCATTGATGAAGACCAGAAAAAGCACAGGGCCCAGAACACTGCCTTGGGGAACTCCAGCCTGAACAGGAAGAGGAGATGAGAGAAACCCATTCAGGGCCACACGTTGACTGTGACTAGAGAGGAAGTCCGCCAGCCATGCGTGGAGATTTCCATGGATACCAAATAGAGGAGAGTTTGGTGAGCAGAGCGGGGTGCCAGACCGTATCGAAGGCACGTGATATGTCAAGGGAGACAGCTCTAATTTCCTGTTTGGCATTGAGGACCTCCATCCATTGTTGAGACAGCAGAAGCAGCATGTCCAGAGTAGAGTGACCTAGTCTGAAACCAAATTGATGATCAGAGATCAAGCCATTGGAGAATAGGAAAGATTTCATATCCGAAGCAATGATGGATTCCATGACTTTGCTGATAGTGGGGTGAAGGCTGATTGGTCTGTAGTTACAAGGATCTGTTTTTGCACATTTTTTGTGGAAAGCGGTGATGTTGGCTGATTTCCAAGCAGATGACAGATTACCTTAAGCAAAAGAGAGGGTGAAGAGAACAGAGAGAGGGAGTGAAAGAGCGGAAGAACAAGATTTTAGGACCCGTGGGCTGATGCCGTCAGGTCCAGTTGCAGAATCAGAGTCGAGGGTTGACAGAAACTTTTCCACCTTGTCAGGAGGAAAGGACACAGAGTCCAGGAGCAGCTGGGTATGACTGGGTATGGTGGGTACAGAGAGGGATGGGTTTGGGACACAAGATTTGGAGGCAAACACAGAGTTGAGGCATTCAGCTTTTTCACGTGCGGAGTCAGCTGTGTAGCCGTTTGAGGTAAGGGAGGGGATGGAGGGGCAGAAACAGATTTGACCAGGCGCCACCAGGATTTGGAAGAGGGAGACAGATAAGAGAGTTCGGTCTTGAGAACGGAGAGCTATTGTTTCCTGGCTCTCCTGAGGGTGGACACACACTTGTTTCGGGCTTTGTGAAAGGAAATGAGATTTCCTCCGTTGGATTTGCTTTCCAGGAGACGAAGGCAAGTTGTTTCTGGGCAACAGCCTCACCACAAGATTCCGTGTACCATGGATGGGAGGAAGGGTATGACAACTGAAGACGAGATGGGATAAATCTGTGCATGAGAGAGAGCAATTTACTTTGAAAGAATTCCCAGGATGAGTTGATTTCAGAGGTGGTAGAGATGGGAGACCAGTCCAGATGATTGATGGCTGCTTGAAGACCGTGCCAGTTGGCCTGAGTGAAATGCCAGACAGGTCGACGCTGAGGAGGCTCTCTGAGAATGGTCAGAGAGATGTCCACGTTAACAAGCACATGATCAGATGAGCCGATTGGAGCAGAAGAAGAGCAGCAGACATTTTCAGGGAAGTTAGTCATAACCAAGTCCAGAAGAGAAGATGCTCCGTTGACTGAGATCCGGGTCGGGAAATTGACAGATTGTGTCAGTCCCAGTGAGTCGCAGAAGTCCTTTGCTGAGGAGCCATGGCTGGTGAGAGAGGTACCCACAACCAGCCAACTGGCATGGTGACAATTGAAATCTCCACATATGAGGAAGAGAGAGTTGGGATGAGTAGATAGAAGTTGGTCCATATTATCAGACAGCGAGATGTAGATGGAGTCATCACTGTTTGGTGGACCGTACAACACACATATGAACAAAAGGTGGGAGTGAAGGGGAAGCCGTAGCCAGAGGTATTCCTGGGGGTGAGGTGGGGAGAGGGCAGTGCAGGGCGAGTGAGGAAGATAGTTTTTGATAAAGATAGCAACCCCACCTCCAGGACGAGGCTCAGGTCCATCATACCGGAGGAGGGAGTAACCCGGGAGAGACACTAAGGAATCAGAGATATCATGAAGGAGGAAAGTTTCTGTTAAGCAGATCACGTCTGGTTTGTCAGAAGCAACCTGTATGGAGAGATCAGTCAAGTTTGAGCGAAGGCCCCGGATGTTTGAGGTCCATACCGTTAATGAAGAGGAAGGGGGAGCATCGGATACAGAACAGGGGGTGGGGGGGGGGGGGAGGGGTAGGGTAAGATGTGGAAGAGAAGGAAGAGGTAGGGAGAGCTGTTGAAGGTGTGTCAGAGATTTCAGAATAGCTCGGAGAAAGGGAATGATGGGGCGGACAAAAGGTTTGAAGGTGATTGGGTGAGGCACAGTGAAGTGTTATTTGAGGAGGGAGAAGAGCGAGGCAGAATGTTGGGGGAGATGGAGGTGAGAGTTGGAAGGGGGGAGAAGCGGGGAGGACGCTTTGAGGAGGAGGGGTGAGAGGGGGGAAATGGAGAAGAAATGAGGGTGAAGAGGATTTGAAGGGGAGGGGCGAGGGGGGAGTTTAGGAGGGAAGGGACAAGGGGGGTATTTGAAAGGGATGGGAGATGGGGGAGATTTGGAGGGGAGGGGCAAGGGGGAAGATTTGAAAGGGATGGGTGATGGGGAAGATTTGGAGGGGAGGGGCAAGGGGGAAGATTTGAAAGAGATGGGTGATGGGGAAGATTTGGAGGGGAGGGGCAAGGGGGAGTCTCGGAGTGGAGGTGTGTGGGGGGAGTTTAGGAGGGAAGGGGCAAGGGGGGAGATTTGAAAGGGATGGGTGATGGGGAGGATTTGGAGGGGAGGGGCAAGGGGGAAGATTTGAAAGGGATGGGTGATGGGGAAGATTTGGAGGGGAGGGGCAAGGGGGAGATTTGGAGGGGAGGGGTGATGGGGAAGTTTTGGAGGGGAGGGGTGATGGGGAAGATTAGGAGGGGATGGGTGAGATTGGATTTTAGAAAGTGTACGATTAATGGGAAACGAACTTTTATTGCAAAATGAGTTTCTTGTGACCTTTGAGTCAAAGATACGTTTAAGGATGATGGAGGGGGGATGGAGTGCAGGTGAGTTTAGGGAATGTAGGAAAGAGGAACTGTAAGAGATGGAATTTTTTTTTGGAATAAATATATTTGGTGAGCAAGTCGAAAGTACCCTTTTAAAGAAGAAGAAGAAAAAGGTGTTATAATATATGTCAGAATACAGTACTTCAGGTGAAAGTTTATTAAACATTTTAAAATTTAACAGTGAAAACTATCTGGGGAACTGGAGGTGAAACATGTGATCGAAGAACGAACGAATGAATAAGAATAACGAATAAACAAATAAGAACAACGAATAAGAAGGAAATATATATTAATTTTTTTGAGGGGGAGGGTGGAAGGCATTACATGGTTGGCATTAGATCGTGTCGCAGAGTTAACAGCTTTTTGAAAATGGTGCTTCGCAACTACTGTGCCTCAAATGGCTGGGCAAGCAACCCTCCCGTACCCACCTTTGAATCTTCTCCACCCTTCCCCAATCTTTGTTTATCTGGTTCTCTCAGTTTGGAACCGATTAGTTTTGGCCGCTCTCTATCCTTTTCTGGGAGCAATCGAAAGACCCTGTATGTGCAATGCCTAAAAATCCGTTTTCCTTTGTTGTCCTCCCCTGTACCCTGTAGATGGCCTGCAGTCCTGCCGAATACCCCTCCCCTTTACCTTATTTGGGGGTGGTACTCTAAACAGCCTGTGCCGAAACGTGTTGGGGATATTCAATAGAGAATTGCTTATTGTATCCTGCCCACAAATTCCCCAATTCACCGCTTCTTGCAAGCGATAAGTGAGCAATGTCCATTTTGTGGACAAACTGAAACCTTGCCCCATGCGTATGTACGCTGTGACAGGTTAACTCCTTTATTTGTTTTCTTTAAAATGTTACTTGCACGGTTTTCCTTTGTTTTTGATTTTCCTGCCTTTATTTTTGGCCCTAGTGGGCAGTTCAATTCCCCAACAACAATTTTAATTCATTTCTTTCTTGCGCAAGCCCAGTTGGCGATATATAAGACCAGGAAATCAAAGATACGGAATGATTCGTATAGTACAGATGTTTTGGAAATGTTTAAAGCTCTCTGTGTTTCAAGAGTGAAGCTGGAATTTTGTTGTTGTTCTGAGGTACAACTCTTTGAGAAGCAGTGGTGTGTGAGATGCATTTTGCAAAATAGCTGAGGGGCAGTTAGTATTTACTATGTAGTTGTTTTCCTAAATACTTGCTTGTTTATTTGCTGATAATTTGTTTATTTATCATGCAAATGCTTGTGCAACTGTTGTGATTGTTTTCTTTGAAGTATCATTTGTTTTTGTTTTTAATACTTTTGTAATAAAAGGACATAAAGTCTCTCTCTCTGTCTCTCTCTGTCTCTCTCTGTCTCTCTCTGTCTCTCTCTCTCTCTCTCTCTGATTAAATAATATTTAAATCTAAATGTTTATGCTTGTGGGTTCATATATTTGCCATTATAATTCATTTGGGATGTCAGTTTGGTTTTTGACCAGAATTTGAAAAATGATAATTATGCAATATTAACCTGATAATATTGTTGTGGATTTGAGAATTGCTGTGTTTTTTTAAATTGTGGTGTAATGAATTGTTGTAAAAATCACCCTCCGTGTTGTGTGTAAAGGCCAAAGGTCGTCCCTTAGTTAGGCCATATACAATCACGTAGCAAATCATAGATCTCCCTGTACAGTAGTTATCTCCTTATTATGTGTATTAGTTTAAGGCTCTGTTCCCACTAGTTGACACTGCATTGCACCAAATGAAATAAGGTAGAATCCCCTTTCAATTGCCACCGAAACGCAATTGCCGGCAGTGTTCGCTGCCCTTTGGCTGGGGCTCGCTCGAATCACCCCAAAACCTCCATTACACACGCGGTCAAGTTGGGAAAGAAAGGCGTGTCTCCACCTCGTCATCAGAGGGTGGGGCCAGGAGAGCCCCGACAACCAACCAAGCACGAGGGGTTTGGCTTGAGAGGGCGGAGGAAGAACAATCGGGGAGGTTCGCGAAGGTTAGAGGGTGTGGCCGATATAACCCGCGGCGGGACGCCCCCACCTCAGATGAGTCCTGAGAGAGCACGCGACGTCCCCACGGCGGCACGAAGAGACGATTGAGGAAAGAGAGAGACGTGAGGGGGTGCCTGTATTGCGGCAATAGGCCGAGACCCTCTAGGCCCTATTGCCGGTCGGTGAGACGCGAGGCCGTTTTTGCCGGGTTTTCGCCTCGAGCCTCGAGCCTGGAGCGTGAACCGTGAGCGTGGACCTCAACGCCTGAACCATCTGCCCCGGACCTTCCCCCCGGACCACCTGCCTGGACCCTTCGCTCCACCCATTCCTGCCATAACATCCTTTTGTGTACGTGAGCTTGTTCTGTGTGTCTTGTCCCTGGGAATAAGTTAAGCCTGTTTAGATAAGTTAATATTTGCACTGTGTCTCCTTCCATTCTTTCTGTCTTTATTTTATTATCCTTCCTTCTTCCTTGGTTTCTTTGATTGTGTAAATAGTAATTAGTAAATAAATCATATTTGTATTTCCTACCTTGGTTCTTCTTCTTCTTCTTCTTGACATCCGTTCGTCTTTGTCTTTTCCCCATTGAAAACCTGTGGCACGATTTGGCCAACGTTCAAGAATCGGGTCTAGTCCTTGTTAATAGTTCATGCCGCGGTTGCTAAAACCGCTCGGCAATTAACATCTGTCCGCGGTACGAACGGGGCTGCGCACCTGCCTTTCCGGAGGTAGCTGTGTAGTGTCAGGAGCGGAGACGGCCAGTGAAAATACAAGGGGGGATTAACCCCCCCCCCTAAGGGGAGTGCCGTACTCCGGTTCCGTAACAATTGGTGTCAGGAGTGTCGGATTCGGACCTGAAGCGCGAATAGCGCGCTCAAAATTTCGAGTGGCCCGAGATTTTATTTTTAACATCCTAAATTAAAAAAATCGTGCCATGGATGGTCAAGGCGACGGGATGCCGGTGGGGGAATTAGAAGAGGGTTTAGGGGTAACCCAGGACCAGAGGGAAGAAATGGAGGAGGAGAGAAATGGTGAGGTGGTTGAGGGGGTTTCAGGCGCACAAAATGGCGCCCTCGCGCACGTGGTTGCAGCGGCACCAAATTTAGCCGCGCCCGTGCCCGTAGCAGCACCGGTGGATTTTAAACCTTTTTATGGTGCAAATGGAGGCCCTTATGGCCAAGAATAGTGAGCAATTGGGAAACCAAATTGGGAAAACAGAATGGGGGGCCAAATGGGGGCAATGAGGGACGAAGCGAGGGGTACCAGTGCCCAAATTGGGAAGATAGACAGCAAATTGGAGGGGTTAGACAATAAATTTGAGGGGTTAGACAATAAATTTGAGGGGTTAGACAATAAATTTGAGGGGTTGGACAACGGGATAAAAGGGGTGAAGAATGGGTTAACGGGGCGAGAAGACAAGATGGAAGACAAATTGCGGGAAATAGGGGAGCAATCCGCCCGGGAAATCAAACAGATGGGGAACCAGATAGAGGAGGTGAAAATCGGGTTGGAAGGTAAACTGGATGCTCAGAGGAATGAATTGGAACAGATGAGGGCGGCATCTACTAAAGAGATGGGAGAAATGGGGGAGGAGATAAGACGAGGTGTGAGCGAGGATGTCTCGAGGGTACGCGAGGAGGTAAAGCGAGGTGAGGAGCGTATGGAGAAAGAGGTGAGAACTAGTACGGCTAGGTTACAGGGGGGCATAGAAGATCTAACGAGGGGAGTGGAACAGCTGACGGTGGGACAAAGGGAATTAGTGGATCAAGTGGAAAAGAACATTGCGATAATCGGGGGGTTAAAGGCGACGCAGAAGGAGATAAAGGAAGGACTTATAGCGACGAAGAGGGAATGTAAGATGGTACGTGAGGGGTTGACAAAGCGTTTGGACGAGGTGACAGAGGCAATGGAGACGAAGGACCGGGAGGTGAGGACGCATATAGAAACGGTCAAGGTGGCATTAGAGGAAGAGATCGAGGGGGCGCACCGGGAAATGAGGGAGGTAAAGGAGAAATTAGAGGAAGTGGAAGAGGGGGTGAGTGAAATTAAGAAGAGACGGAGGGAAACTAAGAAGGAGATAAAGGAGGAAGTGATGGAATATGTGCAAGGTCTGTGCTCAAATCATGATGATGTGCTTGCTAACCAAATAAAGAGTTTGCAGGTGGCGGAAGAGGTGCGGAGACGAGGTGCCGAGGTGAGTAGCGATATACTCGGAAATGTATATGGTGTGAGGGGAGATTCAGTCGGCTTGGGGGTTGGTTTGGACCCGGGTGTTCGTGAGAGGCCGCTGGTGAAGTGTACGACAGGTACGGAGTGTGAAGGAGGAGGTGTGCGAGGATGTCCGACTATGGGGTGTTTGAGGAAAAAGTGCGTGCCGAGGAGTGAGTGTGCTGTCGAGAGTGAGTTGGTCGTAGCGCGTGTGCGGGGGGGCACATGGAAGCGCGTGATGGGGAGTGTTACAGGGGATGTAACGGAAGAATGCACACCTGTGGTGAGTGTTATGGAGGGTGTAACGGGAGAGTGTGTGCAAGAGGATGCGCGAAAAAGGTGTGTAACAGAGGAGTGCATGGTTACAGAGTGCGCTGTCAAGAGTAAGAGTGAATGCGCGACCGAGTGTGGTGGTGAGAGTAGTGAGAGTGACACGGAGCACGAGTTCGTTGTAGCAGGTGAGAGAGGATGCACACCTGGAATGGAAGGATGTACACCTGGAATGAAAGGAAGCACACCTGGAATGGTCGAGCGCGTGTGGGAATGCACGCTTGAGTTGGTAGTGAGGCATGTGATTGGGTGTGCAGGTGAGTGCACACCCGTGGTTGTCACAGAGGATGTGACTGAGGAGTGGGCGCGAAGAGGTGTGTTGGTGAGGTGTACGAACGACGAGTGTGTGTCAAGGTGTGCGGTGGTCAGGTGTGTGACAAAGTCTGTGAGCGGAATGAGTGTACCTGGGTGTGTAAGAGAAGGTGCAATGACGAAGAGCATGGAGACAGCTGGATGTGTGAGCAAGGAACGGAACGCGGGGTGTGAGCATGCAAGTGGAGCATCGACATTAAATGGAGCAGCGGTTAGATCGACTTGCAGCCGAAGCGAGCCCTCGGTTCGTGCCGGGCTTCGTGTGCTGCGGGAACCAGCGGGGATCGTAACCGCGGCGGTTTCGAAAGAACCGCCGTACGCGATCCACGCCGGGCGGCGTGCTGAACGGCCGCGTCCGTGCTCCGCTAGGCGGAACGGGCGGCCCGGTAAGAAGGGTCGGGATGGCAACCCCTTTTGGTTGTGGCGTTCCGGCAGGGCGAAATCGGGTCATCAGGCGGGAGACCGGACGGCTCCGCGCCGAGGTGGACCTTGGGATCTCGGCCCGAGTAAACCTCCTTCCCTGCACCGAATGCCGGACGGATCCAACCGCCGGCACCGAAAAACCCGCATTCATTGCTCGGCTTTGCGAAGCCGAGCTTTGGAAATGAATTGGCGCACCGAGAGGCTCCAGTGAGTAGACTGTGATGATGATAGTGTTTTGGACCCGAAATTGAGATAGAAAAATTAGTGATTGGCAACTGATTGGTAGAATGATTGGCAGTTTTTGGGAAATTTTTGATTGGTTGGAATTGGATGAGCCAAATTGATAGTGAGACATGCCCGATGTGGTGGGATGGCAACTTTGCCATCTCTCACAAAAAAAAGGGGGCAAAGGAGCAGTAGCTATGGGGTTTATGGCAGTGAAAACTAGCCCGGGAGGGTTAGGATAAAGTGTGTAGGGATCTAGAGAAGATGACCATAGGTAACTGTAAGTTTAAGTAGCAACAGTGGACAGGTAGTGGGGACATAGAGAGGGTCGTTGGATTATAATGACGAGGGAGCGCAATAGTTTAAAGGGGCGACTGGGAAGCGCGAGTTTCAGAGGGGAGTAGTTAGATCAGATGATGCCGAGTGTTTGAGGATCGGAAGTGTATGGAGCAGTGTATGACTGAGTCGTGGTGATTGTGTGTTGTGTTGACCAAATGGTCCAGGGAGGAAGGAGGGTGCAGGAAGCACCAGGTGTAGGAGTGATTGCACAGGTGTGCAAATTACAGGTGTATGGAGAATGGAGTATGGAATATATGGAGTATGGAATGGATGGTATGGAGTGAGTATGGTGAAAACTGTGGAGTGGAGTGGATGGTGCGAAGGTGTGAATGGGGGGAAAAGTGGACCCCTATCACGAGTACCCGGGGAGGGTAGTTTAAGAGTTAGGTAGAGGGTACAGGTAAATTGTGGTTGGATATTGGCATCTGTGGTGCGTGGTGGAAGAATGGTGTTTGGATGGGTGCATTAGTGACGTGGAAATGGCTGGGCGTGTGGCCTGTTAATGTGTGTAGTTGAATGGACACTCCGCCACTGTGAGGATGTCGGCCAGGTGAGGCCGCAGGTGGGCTCTGGGAGCCGGTAGAGTTGTGGATGGGGCCCGAGGATCCGGAGGACGGACCCGGGTAGCCCAGTGCCAGAGGGCACCGAGTGGGGAGAGCGCCAGAGGGCCTTCCCCAGTTAGATCGGTTAGGGTGAGGAGCAGGTAAACTCGGAGGCAACTACAGTGGTGGAGGTGTGCAGGTGGGTAGACCTGCTGGGAGAGCCACACGACCCAGTCCTGAAATTGTGCAAAGGCACAGGGAGTTGAATCGGGGGAGTGAGACCCCAAATTGATGAAGCACCACAGTTTGGTCAATGGGAATTTGGTTCTTAAAACCGTATAGAGTAAGTTGGCCAATGGTTTGGCAGGGAAAGACCCCAGGTAGTGTAAAGTGTATTAAAGTCATTTAGGAAGTAGTTAGGATTAAGAATCTCCTCGCACCATCTACATCCACTCACCTGGGGTGACAGAACTTCACACCATGCCATGTTTTTATTATTTTGTTGTGCAAATGTTTGGATTGTGAGATGCATCGTGACGTGGGTGTGACATTGTGCTTTGTTGTTCCATCTCTCCCTCCTTATGAGGATTGATGATGAATTGGTGATGGCAAATTTTGGTTAGAGCGATTGTGGGGACGAATTTGGTATTAGGGGAGATATGGGGAAGACGTGACAGTCGTGACAAATTTGTAAATGTGTAGGTTTATGTACATATGGGGTAAGGGCAAGGGTAGAGTGTGTAACAGAGGAGTGCGTGAGTACAGAGTGCGCTGTCGAGAGTAAGGGTGAATGCGCGACCGAGTGGCGTGGTGAGAGTAGTGCGAGTGACACGGAGCACGAGTTGGTTGTGGCAGGTGAGAGAGAATGACTGTACACCTGGAATGGAAGGATGCACACCTGGAGTGGTCGAGCGCGTATGGGAATGCACACTGGAATTAGTAGTGAAGCACGTGATTGGGTGTGCAAGTGAGTGCACACCCGTGGTTGTCACAGAGGATGTGACCGAGGAGTGGGCGCGAAGAGGTGTGTTGATGTGTGCGAACGACGAGTGTGTGCCAAGGTGCGCGGTGGTCAGGTGTGTGACAAAGTCTGTGAGCGGAATGAGTGTACCTGGGTGTTGTATAAGAGAAGGTGCAATGACGAAGAGCATGGAGACAGCTGGATGTGTGAGCAAGGAACGGAACGCGGGGTGTGAGCATGCAAGTGGAGCATCGACGGTAACCGGGTTAGCGGTTAGATCGACCTGTAGCCGAAGCGAGCCCTCGGTTCGTGCCGGGCTTCGTGTGCCACGGGAACCAGCGGGGATCGTAACCACGGTGGTTTCGAAAGAACTGCCGTGCGGGATCCACGCCGGGCCGCGCTCTGAACGGCCGCGTCCGTGCTCCGCTAGGCGGAACGGGCGGCCCGGTAAGAAGGGTCGGGACGGCGACCCCTTTTGGTTGCGGCGTTCCGGCAGGGCGAGATCGGGTCATCAGGTGGAGACCGAAAGGCTCCACGCCGAGGTGGACATTGGGATCTCGGCCTGAGTGAACCCCCTTCCCTGCACCGAATGCCGGACGGATCCAACCGCCGGCAACGAACCACCCGCATTCATTGCTCGACTTGGCGAAGCCAAGTCCTGAGCATGTGAAGAGGCACCGAGGGCGAGTTAAAGGACATTTGGTAGGGATAGGGAATTTGGAATTGGAAAATTTTTGATTGGCTGAATTTGGTGAGCAAATTTTATAGTGGAAGATGCCCGATGTGATGGGATGGCAACTATGCCATCCCTCACATCACCACGGGGGCAAAGGAGCTATAGTTTATGGGGTTTGGCAGTGAATACTAGCCAGGGACGGTTAGGATAAAATGGTAGAGATCTAGAGAAGAAGGACCATAGGTAACGGTAAGGTAAGTAGCAACATTGGACAGGTAGTCGGGGACATAGAGAGGGTAGTTGGATGATAATGACGAGGGAGCGCAATAATGTAAGGGGCGACGGGGAAGCGCGAGTGTTAGCAGGAAACCAGGTAGATCAGATGATGCCGTGTGAGTGTTGGAGGTGTATTCAGAAGTGTATTGTGAAAAGGTGATTGTGAGTTGTATTGAGCGTGGAAGTGTATGAAGCAGCATATGAGGAATAATTGATTGTGCATTGTATTGAATGAATGGTCCTGGAGGAAGGAGGGTGCAGGAGGCACCAGGTGAGATTGCACAGGTGTGCAACTGGACAAGTGTATTGAGCAGTGTATGAGTGAGTAATAGTGATTGAGTGTTGTGTTGACCAAATGGTCCAGGGAGGAAGGAGGGTGCAGGAAGCACCAGGTGTAGGAGTGATTGCACAGGTGTGCAAATTACAGGTGTATGGAGAATGGTTGTGTGGAATACATGGAGTATGGAATATATGGAGTATGGAATGGATGGTATGGAGTGAGTGTGGTGAAAACTGTGGAGTGGATGGTGCGAAGGTGTGAATGGGGGAAAAGTGGACCCCTATCACGAGTACCCGGGGAGGGTAGTTTAAGAGTTAGGTAGAGGGTACAGGTCAAGTGTGGTTGGATATTGGCATCTGTGGTGCGTGGTGGAAGAATGGTGTTTGGATGGGTGCATTAGTGACGTGGAAATGGCTGGGCGTGTGGCCTGTTAGTGTGTGTAGTTGAATGGACACTCCGCCACTGTGAGGATAGCGGCCAGGTGAGGCCGCAGGTGGGCTCTGGGAGCCGGTAGAGTTGTGGATGGGGCCCGAGGAACCGGAGGACGGACCCGGGTAGCCCAGTGCCAGAGGGCACCGAGTGGGGAGAGCGCCAGAGGGCCTTCCCCAGTTAGATAGGTTAGGGTGAGGAGCAGGTAAGCTCGGAGGCAACTACAGTGGTGGAGGTGTGCAGGTGGGTAGACCTGCTGGGAGAGCCACACGACCCAGTCCTGAAATTGTGCAAAGGCCCAGGGAGTTGAATCGGGGGAGTGAGACCCCAAATTGATGAAGCACCACAGTTTGGTCAATGGGAATTTGGTTCTTAAAACCGCATAGAGTAAGATGGCCAATGGTTTGGCAGGGAAAGACCCCGGGTAGTGTAAAGTGTATTAAAGTCATTTAGGAAGTAGTTAGGATTAAGAATCTCCTCGCACCATCTACATCCACTCACCTGGGGTGACAGAACTTCACACCATGCCATGTTTTTATTATTTTGTTGTGCAAATGTTTGGATTGTGAGATGCATCGTGACGTGGGTGTGACATTGTGCTTTGTTGTTCCATCTCTCCCTCCTTATGAGGATTGATGATGAATTGGTGATGGCAAATTTTGGTTAGTGGGATTGTGGGGACGAATTTGGTATTAGGGGAGATATGGGGAAGATGTGACAGTCGTGACGAATTTGTAAATGTGGAGGTTTATGTACATATGGGGTAAGGGCAAGGGTAGAGTAGGTAACGGGGGGGGGGGGGGGGGGGGGGGTGACGTACGGTAGGGACGAGCTTTCTCACTTCGCTCTCCGTACGCACCTCGTCTTGCATTGCCTTGTTTGATGTGTACCCTTGTGACCTTACCCCTCACTCACCTGTCTTCTATCCCCCTGTCTCCCACCCGAGGACTGTGCTCTCTGGGCACCGAGGGGAGCGTGCGGGAGTCCGCCATTGTGTGCCCGAACTCTCGCAACCACATCTGCCTACATCGATGCACCACTTATGGACCACATGTCTGTGGCGGAGCACCACTCATGGACCCCACGGGTTGGGGCATGGCCCCTCTGCTGGAACCGGCCATGATGTCCCGAGATCTTGCTGGCGGACCTTGGTAGCATGGCACCTATGCTATACAGGTGAACCACTCCTAGTCAGCCCTGTGGGCCATAAATAAAAATAATGGACACGTTCTGTGCTTGTTTTATTATGTCCAAATAGGCCGCCAGCAAGAAGAACATGAAGAAAAGACAACAACTGGAAGAATAACAATAGCCAGCAGAGGGAGCCGAAGAGCAAGACACCAACAGGGGTTTGTTGGTTATTACGAACTGTGATGACTGTGCACTGGTTGGTGCTTTTGGTGCTTTTTGGTGTTTTGGTGCGTTTTTGGTGCTTTCTGGTGTGTCGATGCAGGGCAGGCTGTCTCCCCCCCAAAAAGAACAATCACAGGTCCTGGGTTAGTTTTGTAAATACAAGTAGCGTCAACTGTAAATAATGCTCCCCCATCGTTCATGTTGTAGTTTGAAGACAATTCCGCAATTCGGTTAGCTGTGGGCGTAAATCTGTTAGATAGGGTGCAATGCAGCAGCGGGACATATTTATTTGTGTTTTAAAACTCACACTCAGGCTCAGGTTAAAAGTAGAGGGAACTACACCTACGTGCCACACTAAAGGTAAAAGTTTAATAGGCCCGGGACATGCCTAAGAGGAGGAGGGTGCAGTGTTGTGGATTTGAGAATTGCTGTGTTTTTTTTAATTGTAGTGTAATGAATTGTTGTAAAAATCACCCTCCGTGTTGTGTGTAAAGGTCAAAGGTCGTCCCTTAGTTAGGCCATATACAATCACGTAGCAAATCATAGATCTCCCTGTTCAGTAGTTATCTCCTTATTATGTGTATTAGTTTAAGGCTCTGTTCCCACTAGTTGACACTGCATTGCACCAAATGAAATAAGGTAGAATCCCCTTTCAATTGCCACCAAAACGCAATTGCCGGCAGCGTTCGCTGCTCTTTGGCTGGGGCTCGCTCGAATCGCCCCAAAACCTCCGCACGCGGTCAAGTTGGGAAAGAAAGGCGTGTCTCCACCTCGTCATCAGAGGGTGGAGCCAGGAGAGCCCCTACAACCAACCAAGCACGAGGGGTTTGGCTTGAGAGGGCGGAGGAAGAACGATCGGGGAGGTTCGCGAAGGTTCGAGGGTGTGGCCGATATAACCCGCGGCGGGACGCCCCCACCTCAGATGAGTCCTGAGAGAGCACGCGACGTCCCCACGGCGGCACGAAGAGACGATTGAGGAAAGAGAGAGACGTGAGGGGGTGCCTGCATTGCGGCAATAGGCCGAGACCCTCTAGGCCCTATTGCCTGTCGGTGAGACGCGAGGCCGTTTTTGCCGGGTTTTCGCCTCGAGCCTGGAGCGTGAACCGCGAGCGTGGACCTCAACGCCTGAATCATCTGCCCCGGACCTTCCTCCCGGACCACCTGCCTGGACCCTTCGCTCCACCCATTCCTGCCATAACATCCTTTTGTGTACGTGAGTTTGTTCTGTGTGTCTTGTCCCTGGGAATAAGTTAAGCCTGTTTAGATAAGTTAATATTTGCACTGTGTCTCCTTCCATTCTTTCTGTCTTTATTTTATTAATCCTTCCTTCTTCCTTGGTTTCTTTGATTGTGTAAATAGTAATTAGTAAATAAATCATATTTGTATTTCCTACCTTGGTTCTTCTTCTTCTTCTTCTTCTTCTTCTTGACATCCGTTCGTCTTTGTCTTTTCCCCATTGAAAACCTGTGGCACGATTTGGCCAACGTTCAAGAATCGGGTCTAGTCCTTGTTAATAGTTCGTGCCGCGGTTGCTAAAACCGCTCGGCAATTAACATCTGTCCGCGGTACGAACGGGGCTGCGCACCTGCCTTTCCGGAGGTAGCTGTGTAGCGTCAGGAGCGGAGACGGCCAGTGAAAATAGAAGGGGGCATTAACCCCCCCCCCCCCCCCCCCTAAGGGGAGTGCCGTACTCCGGTTCCGTAACAATATGAAGCATGCAAACAAACACCAGTACGTTAGAAACACCAATCACATAGCAGTGTTACCATATTATTTCTTTGCATGTTCCCTCAAGACAAAAGTTTCTGAGACCATATGAGATACTAATAAAATACCTTTAACACATTTTAATATCTAACCACACAAATTAACAGAAAAAAAAATACAAAATACATAGTAACTGTTTCATAAGAGTAAATTGTTTAAAAAAAACAATTGGACACAGGGTTGAAAGAAATATGAACCTGACTAAAAGCCTGAAAATTACATGCATTATGGTCAGAAATTAGAAGACGATGGTAATGACTTTCTTTAACATTATGACACAACATGTGGATCGCAAAAACAAAACAGATTGGTAAAAACAACCTCTTTCATGCCACCTTCAGAGTTCAATCATTTGTTTCTACACCACTCCTTTCCTATGCCATCTCCCGGCGCTGCATGACGTCATTGCCGGGCACTGAAGAGGGCTGGGCAATGACGCGCACTGAAAGGGAGTACGCAGTTTTCACTCCGGTTTCTTGGTTTCTTGTTTTCTTGTTTTTCCGGGCAATATCTCAGGCATCCTTTGAGCTTGGAAGCTGAAATTTTGTCACAATAATGAGCACGTGCTTTGGCAAAAAACGGTGTTTTGTTTTTTGATTAATCAATGAATTAATTAATTACTTAATTATAATCAATTAATTACTTATTTATTATTGATTAATTAAGTACTTATTTATTTACTTTCTCTTCTGGGCATTATCTCAGGCACCTTTGGAGCTAAAAAGCTGATATTTGGACATGACAATGACCAAGTGATTTGGCTGTGAAGGCTATTTTTTATTTTTTGATTAATCAATTAATTGACTAATTATTTAATTATTCGATTAATGAGCTAATTAATTATTTTTTTTCATAGCAGATGCGGATTAAACGGTGGTGGTTTAGGTATTCTATTTGCCAATTGATTAATTATTTCATTATTTTATGATTATTATTTCTTTCTTTTCATTAATCATTTATTTATTTTCTTTCTCATCTAGGGACAAGACAGTGACAAAGTGATGTGGCTATAAAGGATATTTTTGATTTATTGATTAATCAATTAATCGATTAATTAATTTATTGATTAATCAGTTTTTTTTTTTTTTCGATTAATGACCTATTTAATTAATTTTCAAAAAGTTACAGCTTCGGATGAAGCACTGGTGGTTTAGGTATGCTATTAGCTAATTGATTAAGAAAATATTGTATGATCATTATTTATTGATTTTAATTATGCAATTAATCAATAAATTATTATACACCTCTCACTTCCAATACATTCTCTTTGAGCTGCACGGCAGTATCGCAGAGCGCCAAAGGTGCCCCGGCAATGCCGTGCTGGAGGATATTTATTTATTTGGCATGGGGGTTGGTGGACGTGTACTTTGAATGTGTCTGGACTTGTTGTTTTATTTATTTCGAAAATTGAGTGGATCTGTGTATAAGGGAGAGAGCATGTTTCTGTGGAAGAATTGCCAGGGTGAGTTAATATCATGGGCAAGTGTGAACTATGTAATCTGAAAGTGTGAACTGATGTTACTGGGTAATCCTCGCCGACGCACTGATGACATTTCTTGTCATCGGTCTTTAAGTTGTCAACACCATATTTTATGTCCATTCTGTATATCTTTTTCATTCGTTTCAGCTTTCCATTCAATCATCCTGCTGTCTTGCAGCAATTGGTTGTTAAAATGAACCGAGAAGAATGGAAAGCATCACATACATCTGTCTTTTGCTCAGACAACTAGGAAGAATCTTGCTTTGACAGAACAGGTCAGATCACAAGACTCAGAGCAGATGTTGTGCAACAATATTTAACTTTCCAGCACATGCACAGAAGGTAATTTTATTTTAATTATTGAAATGTAATAATGGTGTCCATAAAAAATATCCATAAAAATCCTTTCAATCCATAAAATAATTTTATAATAAAAAAATTGACCATGCATCTGTGTTTTCAGGGAAACACGTAGGTAAACTAATTTAAAATGAGTTAAAACATTTCATTTCATCATTGTATCTTCCAGTGAAAGGAGAATGGAAAGCCACCCAAGGTGCGACATCACCCTCAAATGGAAGCTAGAATGACACTCGGTAGAGGGTGCATACCTCCGCCAGGCTGAACAGTTTACGTTTTGTATCCCACCGATGGGTCAGATCTGGCTTCGGACCTGAACCAAAATCAAATTGGATTGTTCCTGTCACCTAACTAACTCATCCACCAAGTTTTGTCATAAGTCATCCACAACTTTTTGAAATATCAAGATATATATCGTTTTTGGTCCCAACACTCAATGGTGAAGAATCACTTGTAAATTAAAAAAGTTCTTGTATCTGGATCCATATTAGAAACATCACCAAAATCGAATTGATTTGTCCTTGTCGCACATACAACCTGACCACCATGTTTCGTCCGAATCAGTCCACAACTTCTTGAGATATTCTGTTCACAAACAAACAGACATACAGGGGTGAAAACATAACCTCCATCCACCTTCGGTGGCAGTGGTAATAATCAACCGGTAGAGGGACCCAAGACACCAGAATTTAGCACTCCAGTGAAACACCATGAAGTGTCCATCGTCCAAACAGTTCACTCATACTTCACAAGTAAAAGTCAATGAAGCATCAAGCGTAAAATGAACAGCACAACTGCCAAGCTGTTCAGTACGAAGAAACCGCATAAGTATGGTACACGCAACAGCATTTGTGACGTCTCCATAAGAGGGTTGATTCATTGGGAACTGTTGTCAACTCACTACAGCACAAGAAACTTGTTTCTGAGAATGGAGCAGACCTATTGTCAAAGACATTATCGGGTGTTCCCTCTGAGCTAATGAAGAGAATGCTGACAAACAAACAAAGTGCATCGAAAGGTAACTCATGAAACATATAGCCACCTGTGCTGAGAGCTTTTGCATTGACTTTGCAATTCTATTCCACCAAGGCTTACAAGTATGTTTGTAAGACTTGTTGACCGTGTACTTCCACATCCCACAGTGATAAGGAAATGGTACAGTTTGATCAATGGAGAGCAAGGCTTCACACAGGAAGCCTTTGCAGTGCTTCAACTCAAGGTATATGAAGCAAGAGCAGCAAAAGCAGATGTGTTATGTGCCTTGATGCTTGATGAGATGGCCATTCTACAGAAGCATTTGTCTGGAGAGGAAAGAGTCAACTTGTTTAAGCAGTGTCTGCGCAAGCTGAATGATATTGGACACACGTGTGATGGTCCTTCTTGCAATTTCACAATGTTGAAGAGTCTGGGTGCAAATATGAAAGTTTCAGAATGAGAGCCTTCATTTCCTCATCCCAGCAAGCCATCACATCATGTCAATGTTCTTCTTCATGTGTAATGCTATGGCTGTGCTGCTACGGAACACTAACAGCAAAAGGGGTTTTGGTCAATCTCTCTAGAAAGGAGATAAAATGGTCATACATTGAGGAACTCTATCAGTTCCAAGAGAGATAGAGTGACTTATAGCTGGAAACAAGTTGAGGTCAGCGCACATTGAGTATCAGAAACAGAAACTGAAGGTCAACTTAGCAGCCCAAACGTTCAGCAGTGGTGTGGCCGATACCCCCTAAAGTTCTTCTAGCAAGATTTCCAGTTTACCCAGTTCAAGCATTGTGAAGCAATGGAAGAGTTTATTTGAATCTCTGACTGCTTGTTCCATTTGATGAACTCTAGTAATCAATCCTCTTGCACAGATCTTCAAAGCACCGATGCACCCATGTAACGAACCAAAGTGGTGCTCTTTCCTGAGAAAAGCGTTCCTATGTATTTCATCACTAACATGGCGTTTACACGTCCCCGAGAGCCGAGGAACTCTCCCCGCCTCGCGGAAAAAGTAAAATGGTAAAATGCCGAAAACAGAGCCCAGTCTGAAGATACTATAGAGTATAGAGTATAGATGAAGAAAAGGGATGTCTGTGGGAGAAGGCTGAAGTGGAAATTTTACTGGAAATGTGGTCATTTTTGGAGATACAAGGCAAACTCTACGGCTCTGTGCACAACTTGGTCGTTCATGCGGCCATCGCCAAGCGTTCGGCGGAAGCCGGATTTCAGAGATCTGTAACGGCTATTCAGAACAGAATGAAGTATATGAAGAAAATGCACAGGACAGTGAGAGATGATAATTAATAGACTGGTGTGGCGGGCACGATGGTCAATATTTCTGCGCACCAGTGGGTGGCACGAGCGTCCGGGCGTGGAACTGAGATTCATGCCCCGCCTTTCGGCCGTTCGGCCACGCCCGGGGGCAAGGCGTGGCCTCGGGATATATATGCGGGCTCTAAGGTCGAGCCCGCCCAGTGCTGATGTGCGAGCTTGTAATAAAGTGCTTTCGTTTGTATCCACGCGTTGTGGCCTAACTTTCTGGAAATCGAGTCATGTGTGCACAGCACCACACTGGTGACCCCGACTGGTTCAGCCGTTGCTGACCCCCAAACGCGCCATGGCTATCAACGCTGTCGCCATCAAACTCCCGGAGTTCTAGGAAGCGCAAGCCGACGTTTGGATTGTGCAGGCCGAAGCTCAATTCCAACTCCGGGGCATCACGGCAGACGAGACCAGGTACTACCACGTGGTCGCCGCCCTCGGGCCCGGCACTGCCGCCCGCGTCATGTCCATCCTTCGGCGCCTGCCGGGCGACCACAAGTACGAGGCGCTCAAACGTCTCCTCCTCGCCACGTTCGGGCTCACGGAGGTCGAACGCGCTGACTGCCTCCTGGACCTTCCCGCCCTCGGCGACACACGACCATCCGTCCGGATGGATTTTATGCTGTCCCTGCTTGGAGACCAGCGCCCGGAATTCTTATTCCGAGCACTTTTCCTCTGCCAGCTACCTGTACAGGTGCGCCTCGCGCTGGCCGGTTCCAAAATAACGGAACACCGCGCCCTGGCCAGAGAGGCCAACAAATTTTTCGCGGCCTGCGACACGCAGTCGGTGTACGGTGCTGCCGTAGTGGATCCCGGTGCGGAGGCTCCAGCACCCCCTGCTTCCCTCGTGGCCGCTGCTACGCCCCGCCCACTACTGCTGCCGACACCACCACCGCCGCCGGGACGGCCGACGCAGCCGCCGCCGCCGCAAACCTGGTGCTACTACCATGCCAGGTTCGGCCGCAAGGCTAGAACGTGCCGCCCGCCATGTTCTTTTGACGGGTCGGGAAACGACCGGGCCGGCGCTCACTTGTGGCCATGAGCGTCGGCCATTCCGGCAGCCTCCTGTTCATCACGGACACCTCGTCTGGTCGTCGTTTTCTGTGCGACACGGGAGCGCAGGTAAGCGTCCTCCCTGCCTTTTGCGTCCGACAAGCAAGCCGCGGGCCGGTGCCCTGCTTTGCTTGCCGCCAACGGAACACACATCCGCACATTCGGGAAGCGTTGCCTCTCACTGCGGTTCGGAGGGCAGCGTTTCAAATGGTCGTTCGTCAACGCCAGCGTGCCAATGGCCCTGCTCGGTGCGGACTTCCTTTGTATGAATGGGCTGTTGGTGGACGTTAAGCGTCGACGTCTCATCCAGGCCGAAACGTTCAGCTCGCTCGCTTGTTCGCTGAGCGGCTCGTTGAGCAGCTCGCTGAGCGGCTCACCGAGCGGCTTGCTGATTGGTTCCGTGCCGGCGAGATTAGTTTGTACGCTTCCGGCAGTGGACGAGTTTACCCGCCGCCTCGCCAGTTTCCCGGCACTCACGCGGCCCACCTTCTCAGCGGTGGCCGTCAAACACGGGGTGGAGCACCATATCCCCACCGTCGGCCAACCGGTCTACGCCCAGGCGCGCCGCCTCGACCCCACGAAGCTCGCCGTGGCGAAAGCGGAGTTTGCCACGCTGGAACGGCTGGGCATCGTACGGCGCTCCAACAGCGCTTGGGCCTCTCCTCTGCACATTGTGCCCAAGCCCGGCGGCGGATGGCGGCCGTGCGGTGACTACCGCCGGCTCAACGATGCCACCACCCCCAACCGCTACCCGGTCCCACATATTCAAGACTTTTCCGCCCGGTTGGCAAACACGACTGTTTTCTCTAAAGTGGACCTCATCCGGGGCTACCACCAGGTCCCCGTACAACCGGACGATGTCCCAAAGATGGCCGTCATCACCCCTTTCGGCCTCTTTGAGTTCCTGCGGATGCCTTTTGGGTTGAAGAATGCGGCCCAGGCGTTCCAGCGGCTCATGGACAGCGTCTTGCGCGACTTACCTTTCATCTACGTCTACCTGGGCGACATCCTAGTCGCGAGCGCGTCCAGGGAGGAGCACCTGCTCCACCTCCGCACGCTCTTCGAACGCCTGGGCCAGCATGGCCTGATCATCAACCCCGCGAAGTGCCGTTTCGGTGTCACCGCCATCGACTTCTTGGGACACTGCATCACCAGGCACGGGGCCATCCCTTTACCGGCCAAGGTGGAGGCCGTCAAGAGTTTCTCACGCCCCCGCACGATCAAGGGGCTCCAGGAATTCCTGGGCATGGTAAATGTTTACCACCGCTTCGTGCCCCGTGTCGCCCAGCCCCTGCGCCCCCTGCACGAGGCCCTCCGGGGGGAAGCCGGGCAAAGGTGACATCGCCTGGACGGAGCCGATGGACGTGGCGTTTGCGGGCGCAAAGCTGGCCTTGGCCAACGCCACCATGTTGGCGCACCCGGCGCCTGATGCACCAATCACCCTCACCACCGACGCGTCGGACTACGTGGTGGGCGCGGTGCATGAGCAGTGGGTGCGTGGTGCTTGGCAGCAGCTGGCGTTTTTTAGCCGGCAGCTTCGCCCGCACGAACGCCGCTACAGCACCTTCGACCGCGAGCTGCTCGGACTCCACCTGGCGGTCCGGCACTTCCGCCATCTGCTCGAGGGCTGTCCGTTCACGGCTTTCGTCGATCACAAGCCCCTTGTGTTTGCGATGGCCAAGGTCGCCGAGCCATGGTCGGCCCGGCAGCTGTGTCACCTCTCTGCCGTGTCCGAGTATACGACGGGCATCCGTCACGTCGCGGGTAAAGACAAGCCGGCGGCGGATTGCCTTTCCCGGTCCGTCGCACACGCGGTCCACCTCGGGATCGACTATGCCCTGATGGCGGAAGTCCAGACCGCCGACCCCGACATCCAGGCCTTGCGGACCGCCGTCACGCGCCTCCGCGTCACCGAGGTGCCGTTCGACGTCGCGGGCACGGCCCTCTTGTGCGACGTCTCCCTCGGGCGGCCTCGCCCCATCGTGCCCGCTGGCTGGCAGCGCCCGGTTTTCGACACCATCCACGGCCTGTCCCACGCGGGCACGAAGGCCTCCCAGAAGCTCGTCGCGGCGAAGTTCGTCTGGCGTGGCCTCAGGAAGAACGTCCGCGACTGGGCCAGGACGTGCCTCGCGTGCCAGCGCGCAAAGGTCCACCGCCACACCCAGGCCCCGGTGGCCCCGTTTACGGTGCCCGAGCGGCGGATCGACCACGTCCACGTCGACTTGGTGGGACCTCTGCCCCCCTCGCGGGGGTTCATCCACCTCACCATGGTGGACCGCACCACCCGGTGGCCGGAGGTCGTGCCATTGGCGGCGACGACTGCGGCTGACGTCGCGCAAGCCTTCATCGCCACGTGGGTTGCCCGGATCGGTGCCCCCTCGGACATCTCGTCCGTCCGCGGCCCCCAGTTCACCTCGGAGCTCTGGGGAGTGGTGGCGCAAGGGCTCGCCGTCAAATTGCACCGCACCACGGCCTACCACCCCCAGGCCAACGGCCTGTGCGAGCGCTTTCATCGCTCGATGAAGGCCACGCTCCGGGCCAGCCTCCGCGACGGCAGCTGGGCCGACAGGGTCTCCTAGGTCCTGCTGGGCCTCAGGACGGCGCCCAAGGACGACCTGCGCGCGTCCTCAGCGGAGCTGGTCTTCGGACAACCGCTGCGGGTGCCGGGCGAATTTATCCCCGACTCCACGGTTCCTTGGTCCGCGGCGCAACAGCGCTCCACCCTGCAGGAGACCACCAGGAAGTTCATCCCGGTGCCGACGGCACACCACGGTTGCCCGTCCTTCCACGTCGCCCCGGGGCTTCACATGGCGGAGTACGTTTTCGTCCGGCACGATGCCCACCGGGCATCGCTGTGGCCCCCGTACGACGGGCCCTTCTGCGTGCTTGAGACCGGGGACAAATATTTCACTGTGGACATCGGCGGTGCCCCGGATCGTATCTCCGTGGACCGCCTCAAGCCGGCCCACCTCGATCTGGACCACCTCCCGCAAGCAGCTCTGCCTCCGCGTCGAGCCCGCCCCCCGACGGTCAGGCCCCCGGCACCCCCCAGCCCAGCCGTCCCGCTACCCCCCAGCCCTGCACGCATCGCCAGGGGGCGTTTCCGCCGGGTCATCCGGCTTCCCCGCATGCTCACCCTTCATGTGCGCAGGAATTTGGGGGGGCGCGTGTGGCGGGCACAATGGTCAATAATTCCACGCACCAGTGGGTGGCGCGAGCGTCCAGGCGTGGAACTGAGATTCATGCCCCGCCTTTCGGCCGTTTGGCCACGCCCGGGGGCAAGGCGTAGCCTCGGGATATATATGCGGGCTCTAAGGTCGAGCCCGCCCAGTGCTGATGTGCGAGTTTGTAATAAAGTGCTTTCATTTGTATCCACGCGTTGTGGCCTACCTTTCTGGCAATCGAGTCGTGTGTGCACAGCACCACACTGGTACTCCAGTCTCTGTATGCGTCGTCACCTAATTTCTGTTGCCAAAAATTGTCTCTGAACAGACTGCTATAACAAACATGGGCAATGAAGAAGGCTACGAGAGCAAGGTTGAGATAACCTAGCATCATATCGCGATCAAGATGGATGTCTTTGTTGTAGAATAAAAATGCCGCGAAACAGCGCGTTGGAGAAGAAAAATTCTAGATTCGTATACAGTAATAGGCCTCGACTGCAACTGTGGGAAATAGTGCGGTTAAAATATAACCTATGACACGGACGTAGTGGACTACTTCCGCTCGCTCGTTTGCGCCTGCGCGAAGAGATTCGAGGGTATACAAGGTCAACAAACTTTCGTGAGCTATTCCCGGCTCACTGGGTACGTGTTGACGTGATGACGAAGGAGAAGAGTCTTGATCGCATGCGCGATAAGCAGTGTCCCCGAGAGGTGGGGACAACGTGTAAACGCAGCCTAAAAGATACTGGAGGTAATCCAATGCATGAGACACTGAGAAAAACAGCCTTCATCGGATTTCACGTGGCAATCAAGAGCCATCAGGCCCTGCATGACTCTTTGGTTGGTTGTGTTGAACCAAGACGCAAGTCCTTGCTGACCCACAAGACAGGCCAAGATTACCTTGAGTTGTTCTTCTGCGCAGTATGTACAGCGGGTGGAACAAACAACAACCGGCCACATCAAGGCAGTTTGCAGCTGCACAAAAGATGCTGTTGGTTCTTCATGAGGTTGTGGGACAGGGAGGAAACTGTATCGCTCAAGACAATACTGGTGTCCTTCATGCGACAAGTGCATGCACCAAAGCACAAAGGGAGCGATTGTTACTTCAGAGGTCCAGGATATGTTCTTGATAAGAAAGTATGACAGGCAGATGCTTTCTCCAGCTGATGAAGATCACAACTACGTTGATTCCCCCAACCTTTGACCTCCTACATGGTACAAGAAAGAAGTTATAGTTGCATATGTTATATGTAGCCTGTGGCTGCTGGTTGTGTCATTTTTCTGAAGGCACGGCTCTGCCACTGACGCAGTGCCCCCTGTTACCAGTAAGTTGATACTCATTTTGCCAACCTCGAAAAGATGACAGCTTGAGTCAACCCACCTAGTGTTATTTCAACAACACAACAGAGGCTCAAACTCAAGACCATAAGATCTTAAGCCAGCCACCTTAACTGTTAAGCCAAGACCAGGTTTAGAAGTTATAAGGTACGTCACTGAATTTATTGTCCATATGGCATTGAAGCGCATTCCTTGATCAGAATGTATCGGGTGTTGATGACCAGTAGTGATGTTTTTTTGTGGAAGTCTGATGCAATGGAAAAAACCAGCGGTGGCATTGTCAAGGTGTCTTCTGATGTGGTACAAGTTTGTGTGATGACAGAAATGCATTCAGAGGCTTTTGAAGACAACAGATGGTGGGTGAACTCCCACAGTCTAAGCAAAGGAGATTACTGTCTCCGCCAGCCATCACAACAGCTGTGCTGAGTGAAGTAGCCATGCAAGGTGTTCGACCAGCTGCACGAGCACGCACACAATGGGTCTCCTGACTGTCATCACGTGTTCCTGCTCATCTATTTGCTGACCCACAAGATCACATTATGTTGTTCTTCTGTGCAGTGTGTGCAGCAGCACACTGTGTATATAAGTGTCTGGTGGAATGCTACATAAAAATCCGGATGTACCATCTGACCAAGCAGTTCTAGGTGAAGATGACAGGGTCAAAAGATCGCAAGCAGGTATCAAAGCTGGTTCCGTTCAGGCATCAGAGAACTCGGGTCTCTTTGGTTGTTTGTAAATGGCCAGAGCATCATATACCAGATTTTTATTTTTTATCTATGGGTGTGATGGCTAACGACAAGCAGAATGCCACTCGTTGGTGGCCCTTTGCTCTAAGGAAGGGCTAACGCCTGAAATGTAGCGTCTCATTGCTTCCAATGACGGTTAGCATACCTCGACCATCTTCCTGTCAATTTCATCCATTGTACAACAAGTACCCACCAGGCTAGCAGGAATGCCTAAAGGTATACACACTCTCCTCTTGGCCATCTTGCCTGGGTTTGAATCTCGGCCCAGCTACAAACTGTCATCCTAGTGTCTCGCAGACAGGGAAAGGCATCAACGTGTGTGCCGTCCACTGGATGGAAGTTAAACTGGGTGTCCCATATGCTAGCGTTACTTGGTGGATGTTAAAGATTCCATGGTATCTTTCGCAAAGGGTAGCTGTGCTATCCCCGACACCCCGACCAAATTCCAAATTTCTGCCAAAACCTACAGGTGTGTTGCATCAGCGGCACAGCCCTCCCCCAGCCATTGATGGTACTTGCAGCCTTGCAGTGGTGTAGTCTAGTTTTTTGTAGTGGGTATACTGTGATTTTTCCCTTCCAGCCTCATAGTCACCCGTCCCAGAGCGACGCGCCCCGGAGCGACACCCGTCCTGAAGCGACATTCATATAGTGCATTTTATGAATGAAAGTTATTTATATGGTGCATTTATGAATGAAAGTGTGAAAGTTCTGTCACGAAACTATGTTGTTACGTATCCTCGCGCATTTTAAAGTGGGTATACGGAAATCCTGGACCTTTCCTAGTGGGTATACGGCGTATACCTGCGTATCACGTAGGCTACACCACTGCAGCCTTGCGCTGCATGGGAAAGAAGAAGTGAAGATACTGCACACCAAACAAAATATCGAGGATCAACAGGATTAACCTTTTCCTCATACTTTAAGAGTATGAGTTTAAGAGTTTAAGAGTTTAAGAGTATCCACCCATACTTTGGCTGTGAACAGTGCAGCTCTGTCTGTGCTTGGTAGCAGCCAGCTCCGCGTGGAGGTGGGGGAAAACTAAAGTGAGTAAGGGCCAATTGGTGGTGCAGGAGTTGGTTCTTCTCTGTATACTTGGTGCTTAATGGTTGAAATACCATATAAATATCTGCCAGTAACGACTGGACGGCATGACCGACTGTGTTCCCCCACCCGATCACTATGGAGGTTTCACCCCGAGCTGGGTTGGCCTGCCTATTCTGGCCACAATCAGGAGATCCCAGCTTTTCATGAGGCGTTGGTACCATTGTGGTGGTCAACAAAAGTGGACCCAGGTGACAGCAGGGAATCATGGACCGTGATCTCTCATACTGATTGCTTGACGCTAATGGACTTGCTGACAGCTACTGTGACGGGTTTCTGTGAAGTCGGTGATCGCATAATAAGGGGGTAGAAAGTGTAAAATATTCCACTGTGTCGAAGTGGGAATGCTTTTCTGAGTGGGAGAAGGGTGAGAGTAGGGATGGTACAGCTTTGGAAGGGGGAGGTTGGGGCTTTGGGGAGGGGAGCGGGGTTGAGGACTTTCAGTGTGGATGGGGTGATTTGAAGGCTTGAGTGGGGGAAGCAGATTGATTCCTTACGGTTGGGGTGGGGGGAAGGGTGATGACTTAGGGTTGGAGGGGGGGAGGGGGAGAGGGTGGGGAGGAAACAAAGTTGGGAGGGAGAAGTTGAGGATTTTTTGTTGAGTTGTTGGAATTGCATGTGTAGGTTTACTCACAGTAAAAATGTGTGTGTGTGTGTGTGTGTGTGTGTTTGTGTGTGTGTGTGTGTTTGTGTGTGTGTGTGTGTGTGTGTGTGTGTGTGTGTGTGTGTGTGTGTGTGTGTGTGTGTGTGTGTGTGTGTGTATGTGTGTATGTGTGTATGTATAAGTCGTTGGGGCTGGGGGAGGATGCAGCCACTCATTAGATAATGCGCTTCTACAATTTCACTATTGCATTCTATTTGAGTTTTGGAACGCAATTTGGAACGTGCAATAGCGTTTTGGAACGCGCTGTAGCCACTCAACTCAAACATCATCTCTCTGCCAATAACTTGTATGAAACATTCCAATCCGGATTCCGCTCCAACCACAGTACTGAAACTGCTCTCCTCAAAATCACCAACGACCTTCTCCTCTCCTCTGACGCTGGCAACCTCAACATTCTCGTCCTCCTCGACCTCAGCGCTGCCTTTGATACCATCGATCACACTATCCTCCTCACCCGACTTGAATCCACCTTTAACGTCACCGGCACTGCCCTCTCTTGGATTAAATCATACCTCTCTGACAGATGCCAGTTCATCTCCATCAATAACTGCAAATCCCCCACTGCTCCCCTCCCCCAAGGTGTCCCCCAAGGTTCAGTTCTTGGCCCCCTCCTCTTCATCCTTTACCTGTCCCCGCTCGGTCACTTAATCCGCCGTCATGGTCTCCAATTCCACTGCTTCGCCGATGACATCCAGCTTTTCATCTCCACCAAGTCCGTCTCCACCGACACCCACTCTATCCTGACAAACTGCATCACTGAAATAAAATCCTGGCTTCAAATCAACTTCCTCAAGCTTAACTGTGATAAATCTGAAATAATCATCATTGGCCCAAAAACGCTCACAAAATCCACCCATAACTTTGCCCTCAACATCGACGGTATCCCAGTATCCACCTCCCCTCACATCCGGAATCTTGGCGTCATCTTTGACCAAACCCTTTCCTTCGACAAATACACTAAACAGATCACAAAGTCAGCCTTCTTTCACCTGAAAAACATTGCCCGTCTCCGCTCATCCCTCTCCTCCACGGCTGCAGAAACCCTCATCCACGCCTTCATCACCTCCCGTCTGGACTACTGCAATAGCCTCCTCTATGGTTCACCCTCAAAAATCACCAATAAACTCCAATACATTCAGAACTCCGCTGCCCGTCTACTCACTCATTCCCGGACCCGTGACCACATCACCCCCGTCCTTTACAAGCTTCACTGGCTCCCCATCCCCCAGAGAATCCAGTACAAAATCCTCCTCTTGACATACAAAGCCCTCCATAACCTGGCCCCATCCTACCTGGCTGACCTCCTCTCCAGACACACTCCCACCCGCAACCTCCGCTCTGCTGGTACCAACCTCCTGACCCCCTCCATCCGGACCAAATTCAGATCCTGGGGGGACAGGGCCTTCTCCATCGCTGCTCCCACCCTCTGGAACTCACTACCTCACACCATCAGAGACTCCTCCTCACTCACCACATTCAAAACATCACTAAAGACCCACCTGTTCAACGCTGCATTCAACATTCAACCCACAGCATTTAACCCCTGACTATCTCTTCTCCTTCTCCCTCCTTTTGCTTTAAATATTTCCCTATTGATTCTTGTCTTGTCTTTTTGATTCTTGTCTTATATATATGCCGTATATCGCTGCTGTTTGTTTTCTTGATTCTTGTCTTTTTGCAATTGTTGTTTTCATGTATTGTTATGCATTATGTTTTCCACTCTGTCAAAGCGCCTTTGGGCTTCTGGAAAAGCGCTATACAAAATAAATGAATTATTATTATTATTATTTGCGAGTATTCCTGCAGGTTCGACGCAGGTGGCCCGCCAGGTGGAGCTGTACACCTGCCATATGCAGCGCTCAGGAAAGGGTGCTCCACGCGCTTGCAAGTCAAGAAAGACCTGTGGGTGTCACCGGGCACTTTATTTCGTGCTACAAACTAAATAAACACTCCTGAATTATCGGTGTTTGGGGTCATGATGTATTTACTGCCATCGCCGTGACAGTTTGATACCAGATAAAATAAATAAATAATCTTAAATGAAATAGGTCGAATACGTTCATTTCAATAGGGTGAATGGTTCCTCGTTTGTTACAGAGCAAATCCTAAAGTGAATGGAGCCAGTGAGACCGGGTCCGGCTTTATTGCGGCCATGTGGATGTGACATGAGAGTAATGGGCGGATCGGACCTTTTGCCCGTCTATTGGCCTGCCTGTTTACTCCTCTTCAAAAGTGCCCGTTTGCTCTTCCCCGATTCGCTCCCATGCCAGCCAAGGCCGGCCCCTGTTCTCTCTTTTGCCCTCCTGGCATGCGGACAACCCGGCTTGGTTCTGGATCTGACCGTTCCTGTCAGTGCTCCCGCTCCGTGCTGTGGGGTCATTGAACATGGAATGTGGGTGAGTCTGAGACTCGCACAGGTCGCGCTCGTTCAGCTTTTACTGTTCACCTTTTGAAGGTGCGAGTCACGTGATGCTGTGTGTCACTGCAGGTGGTTGCGCATCCTCGCGGTGCTGTGCGTGCTCCGGACCCGGGACAGCCTCGCCCAGCCGCAAGGTAAGGCGCGTGCTGTGCGACCCCAACACCCCGTGCCGTACGTACATCAATCGTAGTGTGTGTACTGCGAGCACACCTTTCCTTATTAGTATCGTGTCCAGGTGAACACGTGCGTGAAGTGGAACACTGGCACGATGGGCCAAAAGGTCTTTGGCTGTGCCTTCTTTACCTTACCACACACACCTTATTAGTTGGACCGGGAACGCGAAGCCACATTTTCCGGTTTGTGAATTTATACAATGTGCTGTGTACTTGTACTATGTGTACCTGTACTGTGTCTGTGTGTACCCGTATTGTGAGTACCCGTACTGTATGTATCGGTACTGTGTGTACCCGTTCTGTTTGTACCCGTTCTGTGTGTACCCGTTCTGTGTGTACCCGTTCTGTGTGTACCCGTTCTGTGTGTACCCGTATTGTGTGTACCCGTACTGTGTGTACCCGTACCGTGTGCACCCATATTATGTGTACCCAAACGGTGTGTGTCCGTACTGTGCGTACCCGTACTGTGTGTACCCGTACTGTGTGTACTTGTACTGTGTACCCGTATTGTGAGTACCCATATTGTATGTACCCGTACTGTGTGTACTCATGTGGTATTTAAGTGCTGTACCTTAAACATGCCTCGTGTAAATGCTCATTTACCATTTTATACTTAAATTACACATCCTAATTTATGCAAAATCATCATTTACCATTTTATACTGGATTTACACATCCTCATTTATACATAATCATCATTTACCATTTTATACTTCATTTACATATCCTCATTTATACAAAATCATCATTTACCATTTTATACTTAATTTACATATCCTCATTTATACAAAATCATCATTTACCATTTTATACTTCATTTACACATCCTCATTTATGCATGATCATCATTTAGCATTTTATACTTAATTTACATATCCTCATTTATGCATGATCATCATTTACCATTTTATACTTAATTTACATATCCTCATTTATACAAAATCATCATTTACCATTTTATACTTCATTTACACATCCTCATATATGCATTATCATCATTTACCATTTTATACTTAATTTACATATCCTCATTTATACAAAATCATCATTTACCATTTTATACTTCATTTACACATCCTCATATATGCATTATCATCATTTACCATTTTATACTTGATTTACATATCCTCATTTATACAAAATCATCATTTACCATTTTATACTTCATTTATGCATCCTCATTTATGAATTATCATTTACCATTTTATACTTAATTTACACATCCTCATTTATGCATAATCATCATTTACCATTTTATACTAAATTTATACATTATCATGCATACATAATCATCATTTAAGATTTTATACTTAATTTACACATCCTCATTTATACATATTAAAACGTTACCATTTTATACTTAATTTACACATACTTATTTATACATCATTATGATTCACCATTTTATACTTATTTACACATCCTCATTTATACATACTCAAAATGTACCATTTTATACTTCATTTACACATCCTCATTTACAGATACTCAAAATTTACCATTTTATTCTTCATTTACACATCCTCATTTATACATAATAATGATTTACCATTTTATACTTCATGTACACATCCTCATTTATCTCTTCTCTCTTCTCTTCTCTCTTCTCTCTATATAATAAAAGAAAGTTTTTGTTTGTTGGTCTGCGCAAGCTAATCTCCTGAACGGTGAAAGATAGGAGGAAACCTCTAATACAAAAAATGTCGGGACGGGCCCCGGGAAGGTTTTAGGCTAGGTGGCGAGGCCGGTCGAGGCCACTTCGGCCGAGCTGGGCCCATTTCGCAATTAAAAGCTGAGCTGAATTATAGTAGTCAATCGTCTACGGCCGCGAGTAAAAGCTGAATTATGGTAGTAAATTCATTCAAAAAGAACCAAAAATATCGGGACGGGCCCCGGGAAGGCCGCGAGGTGCATCGGTCGAGCTGGGCCCATTTCGCAATTAAAAGCTGAGCTGAATCGTAGTCGTCAATCTTCTACGGCAGCGAGTAAAAGCTGAATTATAGTAGTAAATTCATTCAAAAAGAACCGGGGCAACGCCGGGTGCATTCGGCTAGTACATAATAATGATTTACCAGTTTATACTACATGTACACATCCTCATTTATACATAATAATGACATACCAATTTATACTTAATTTACACAACCTCATTTATACATAATAATGATTTACCAGTTTATACTTCATGTATACATCCTCATTTATACATAATAATGACATACCAATTTATACTTCATGTATACATCCTCATTTATACATAATAATGATTTACCAGTTTATACTTCATGTATACATCCTCATTTATACATAATAATGACATACCAATTTATACTTTATGTACACATCTGCATTTATACATATTTAAACTTTACCATTTTATACTTCATTTACACATCTGCATTTATACATATTTAAGCCTGGTGTTGGCTTAGCGGTTGGGGTGCTGGCTTGGGATCCTAGGATTCTGAGTTCGAAATCCCGGTCGATCACTAAATTAACGCCATGGGGGTTGACTCAGCCCGTCATCCTTCCGAGGTCGGCAAATTGAGTACCAGCTTGCTGGGATGAATGATCACGGTGTGTACCCCGATTTAGAATTGGTACACCGTATCCCTGCGCATCGTAAGAGGCGATAAGGCGTAAGAGGCGATAAGAAGGGTTGGCGTCAGGAAGGGCATCCGGCCATAAAAACATTGCCTCAAACAGGGAACCATGATTGTCATGGGGCCCGCAAGGCTAACCCTCGCTCTAGCGGGGAAAAATGGCCTTAAAACGATCATTCATTCATTCATTCATTTATACATATTTAAACTTTACTATTTTATACGTCATTTACACATCTGCATTTATACATATTTAAACATTACCATTTTATACGTCATTTACACATCTGCATTTATACATATTTAAACGTTACCATTTTATACCCTATTTACACATCTGCATTTATACATATTTAAACTTTACCATTTTATACCCTATTTACACATCTGCATTTATACATATTTAAACTTTACCATTTTATACGTCATTTACACATCTGCATTTATACATATTTAAACTTTACCATTTTATACGTCATTTACATATGTTCATTCACACATTCCCATTGTTCACATTTGCACCTCATTAACACATTTTTCTAAGTTTTTTTTTTTTTTTTTTTTTTGTATACAAGATCGAGGCTCGTGAAAGAGCGAACATTTATCACACAGAAAGACAAACCGACAAACCGACACATAACCGACAAACCGACACATAGAACAAATAACATCGGGAGCGGTAGATAAGATGGGGAGAGAGGGGGAAGGACACAAACACAACATTTTAGAGCAGGAACCGAGAGACATGGAGACATCGAGAGATCTGTGGGAGGGAGAGGGCTTTGGGGGGGAGGCATGGGAAAGGGGGTGGGAGAGGCATAAAACATATGGACACTGTCAGGACTACCAGGAAAGAAGTTGGAATTACAAACAAGGTGGATCTGGGGTGAATTAGTGGGGGTAGAAAAGATCAAAGTTTTGGATGGGGGAAGATAAGAGATGGTGGTGAACAGCTGTTTTAAAGACCTGGAGGGAGGAGTGGGATTGAAGGAAGTGTGGGAGTTTGTTCCAGAGGCGGGAGAAAAGAGGAATGAAGGAGTGAAGGTGAGCAGAGAGCCGAGATTTCGGCAGTTTAACCATCAGAGGCTTGCTGGCAGATCTTGTGCGACCTGTAGGAATATTTGGGGGACAGAGCACAGAGAGAGCTGGGGGAGCAAGGCCGGAGAGGAGTCGGTAGAAGACGGAAAGACCACCAACCTGCCTGCGGTGAGTGAGTGAGAGGCCCTTGGAGTTAGCTTCATCACGGGAGATTCCAATGATTCTGAATGCTTTGCTTTCAACAGCGTGAAGACGAGCTAGGTGTGAGGCAGGAGCACCAGCCCAGAGGGGAGAGCAGTATTCCATTGAGCTGCGGATGAAAGCCTTGTACGTGGTGAGGAGCTCAGGTGTGCCAAGGAAGGACTTCGCACGACGGAGGATGCCCAGTCGGCGACTGGCTTTGCAGGCCAGCTTGGAAATGTGGTTTTCCCAAGAAAGATCATGGCAGATAGTGAGACCCAAAAGCTTCAGCGACAGAACTTCTTGGAGAGGATTGTTGAGAAAGTAGATGGGAGGGTTGCCCAGTCGATCTTTTCGGAGAGACATAGTAAGAGTGTGAGATTTGTGAGATTTGTTAATTTAAGTCTCAATTACCTCTTGCACCCTTTTCCCGGACGGTGGAGCTCGTTTTTGGAACCAGACCGTCGAGTTGTCGATTGACGAGTTGTCCGTGCAAACAGCCATCCTCATTATGTGGTGACTCTCCCTGGCCTTTTTTGGTTCCATTTGGGTTTTGGAGATTCTAGTATTTTCTCCCCCAAGTGCTGGACTCGGCTCCTAAGGTTCCTCCTGCGCGTTCCGAAGCGGTTGAACATTCCCAGCCAGGGCTCTGATAATAGCTTCAAAGTTCAAACACAAAATTTTGAGAATCTGCGGTGAGTTTAGAGAGTCCATACTTTGAGTGTGCCTGTCTCCCACTCTTACATACTCTATTAGAATGGGCTCACCAAAAAAAACAATTTTCACAGGGAATCTGGAAGGATACAAACACCACTTTACAACAAATGTGTGTTTGACCCATTCAAGAGGACTCAATTGTAAATGGCGCACAATTGCCATACTATGTAACACTTGTTTATTATCTTTTTTAACCCTTTAGAATTCTAAGGCCCCAAAGACACCCCAGGACATCCTAAGACCCCCTAATAAGACCAAAGATCCCAAAGACCCTAAGACCCTAAGACTCTAAGACCTCTAAGACCCTCTTCATAACCTAATGCAGCCCGACTACGACTGCCCTCCATCGGGGGACTGGCGTCTGTCCCACTTGGAACTATTCATTATAAAAATTATCAAGTCCCGATGGCATAAACACACTGCAATGAATGGTTAACATCACTCCACATGCTCACCCATCACTTCACCAAATCCTCTCTGTCTCCTCCCATCTCTCTGCCTTCCCTCATCTCTCCCTACCTCCCTCCTATCCTATCTCTCTATACCTCCCCCATCTCTCGATACCTACGCCCCCTGTTTTTCTCTACCTCCTCACTCTCATCTCACTCTACCTCCACCCCATCCATCTCCCTCAACCTCCTCTACTCAATATCTCGCTACCTCCTCCTCCCCATCTCTCGCCCACCCTCCCCATCTCTCCCACCGTCCCCTTCTCTCTTCACCATTCCCCATCTCTCTCCCTCCCTCCCCATCTCTCTCCACCCCGCCCCATCTCTCTCCACCCCGCCCCATCTCTATTCCGCACCCCCTCCCCATTTCTGTTCCACCCCCTCTAAATATCTCTACACCCCCAAGCCCCAGGATGGAAGGATGTGGAAGGATGATGTGTTTATGTACACACAGTGTACCATCTACACTGCCAAGACACATCTTTGAATTAATTAATTATGTACACTACAGTGTCACCTCTATGACATATACTACCTTGAATTGTTTATTTATACACATACCAAAATGTTTTTGGCATGGGATGTTATCTAGAATCTAGATGATTGGGTTGTCAGAATTCCAATAGACCTTTGATGTTCCACACTTGCCGTATCTTGACATACATGTGGCGGTGCTATGATGACTAAAACCGAGAGCCGATGTAGTGGTGTGCTGTGCAAGATGCCACAGAACGTCCACATTGCTACGTTCACCTGGATATCCACCTGTTTATGTGTATGCTTCCAGCCCCAACTGGGGCACAGTTTTCTGCCATGGAGAACCAAAGCGCTGTTGATGCTGTGTGAAGAGTAGCCGCTTTTGCTCTACACCTCATTCCCACAAGCTACTGTACGAGGTTAACCCATAACTTTGTCTTTGACGCAACATTCTGTAAGTGTTTGCCGAATGTGAGGCTTCTGTCAAGACGTATACCGAAAGATATTTAGGGAACCTCTCATGTTGCAGTTGTAGACCACAGAAGTTTACGGTGAGCTTTTTTCAGTGAGGACATTATTCAAGTAGATCAAAGTTATGGCAGTCCTTTTTTTAGGTTTGGAAGGAGTCACCAGTCATGAATTCCATGAAAATCGTCACCCACGTGTAAAAAATTCAATCCATTAATTTATACTCCTTGTGCTGATTTTATTGTGCCATATATTGTGCCTTCTCCTTCTCCCTCCTTTTGCTTTAAATATTTCCCTATTGATTCTTGTCTTGTCTTTTTGATTCTTGTCTTATATATATGCCGTATATCGCTGCTGTTTGTTTTCTTGATTCTTGTCTTTTTGCAATTGTTGTTTTCATGTATTGTTATGCATTATGTTTTCCACTCTGTCAAAGCGCCTTTGGGCTTCTGGAAAAGCGCTATACAAAATAAATGAATTATTATTATTATATATCTCGTAGGTTTTGGTTATAAACAAAAAGAAACGCTAACTTTTAATTTCGTTTTGTATCAAGGATATTTGGCTTGGCTAACCCCCGCTTTTGGATATTTGGCTATTTAATTTGGCTAACCCCCGCTCTAGTAGGGAAAATGGCCTTTAAAATGCATGTTGTGTGTTGTTGTGTATCAAGGAGATAACTAGGCCTAGCGGTCAGAGTAGCTTAATAATAACCGTTACATGCTCAATGATGAAATTAAAATTAATTTGTTAATTTGTTTAATTGCTTATTATTTGTTCCTCCATCCGAGTTCTGTATATCCACAACTTTCTCTACTAAGATTTCCAATCCTATTTTGGATACTTTGTCATTTCAGCTGTGTTAACATGTCACAAGCACACTTGTGATTCCGTCACATTACCTGGTCTGCCACCTATAGTTTGCAGTTTCTGCATTGCATTACCAATAAGACTGCGATAGGAAAGCAGTACTATTGTTGACGTCCGAATTTTTTTTTCTAGACCTTGTGTTCACTAACAGAGCAGAGTTTTTATATCAAATCTCATTAGTCTGTTTACCATGTCCACATAGTGTGATTCCGTCACAAGACTATTCTAGGTAACAAATTTTGTTAACCGGGGTAAGCCTCACTGAGAGTAGTACTCGTCTGTAGCCATGTGACAGTTCTGGTTCAATACATATAATTGAATTCTCTCTGCTCTTCTTAGCATTCAAGATAATTACCTTATATGTTCAAAATTAGAGTGCACATGGTGATTCCGTCACGATGGAATTCATGCAGTATTGTTTTATCATGTTTAGTCACTATAAGGTTGTCTCGGACATTTTATTTTGGGCAGACTTCAATGGCTAACCCTTGATTGTCAGCATAACTAAATTTTCCACTCACAGTGGCAGAGAGTTTGCTGATATGCTTTGGCCCCTGTGGAAGGCCATTATTTTGTCGACAAAGTTTACTTCCCATGCTTCCCAGGTGTATGTTGTATTGTCTGTTGGGCAGCAAGGGGGAAATGAGTCGTACAGTCTGACGGCATATGATGACTTGACACCTTCATAAGTAAGCCTTCACTGTTTTGGGTGCCTGAGAGGAAGATAAATGCAACTTTGCTGATGTTTTTGGACTGGTATCCCACTTCAATATGGGTGGTAAACCTCAGAACCTACTCACATGTACTGTGGAAGTGCCAAAACCCGGTTTGTTTCAAGGGAATATGCTCCTCGAAAATTGGAGACATGTGGGTTAGAGCAGCATTTATGGAGCTTTATGTCGTGCTGAGGAGGAAAATTGGCCTGAAGTTGTTTGGGTCCTTAGTTGGTTTGCCATGTTTATGGACGGCCATAATTTTGTTTGTCACCATTTCTTTGAGGTAATCCTCCTGAATCTATCTCAGGTTCAAGAAGCTTGGAATCCAAATCCGAATATGGATGTCTGTCCGTCCAGTCGTCCGTCTGTTAACTTTTTTTGCTATTTTTGATACTCCTCCCTTATCACTTGGCTGATTGTTCTGAAACTCGACACATTAACACAAGACAGTGTCCCGCACAATCACTCACGCTTCGATTTTTTAAAATGCTGATCATGGGGGCTCCCAGGAGGGTTTAACACCCAAACTTCGGATCCTTATTTGCCAACTTATTGCTTTGAAACCTGATGCAGCCCTTCTAAGTGATGGCCCACACAATCACTCAGGCTTCGATTTTGAATCATGGGCATTTCCAGGAGGGGAGGGGTTGGGGGTTAATCCCCTGAAACTTTGGATCCCTACTCATCCCTTATTCAAAAACCAATTGCTCTGAAGCTCAGTACAGCCCTTCAACTCAATGGTCCGCTGGATCAACCAGTCTTAGATGCTTTGATTTAGTGTCAGGGTGGCTCCCAGGGCGGTCCTCCAAAATCAACAGAGGTCTGAACAACAACCTCAAGAGCTGATCATCAGCCCGCTCAGGGCTATTTTTATGGCGTAGCCCATAGGGCAAAGCCGACTAGAACAGTGTTTGTCTGTCTATATGTATGTTTGTCCCCTCAAACGTACACCAATCAGGGCTGAGGATCTAGTCACATGACAGGGGTGATGTGATGTCATTACAGCAGGACGACGACTGACTCCACACACTGCCATTTTGATTCCTATGCCGTTCAGGCCGGACATATCGTTGAACCTGTCATGTATCACAATCTGCATGGTCTACCTTTACATTGTTCATTCAGTGTAAAACTCAAACAAACCAATTGTTAAAATGAGTATGAAATATCGAAAGCATCAGCGTTAGGATCTTCGAATGACACAGTACGTATAGGCCTTAGGCTTCATGCCTTCATAGTTCATGCTTCACCTTCAGGCCGCTTTGGACAAATTCGCCCAGGTTTCTTAATACAGTAGTATTGTTTTCGTAATAATAATAACGTTAATACTAATAATTTAGTGAATATAATCGTAACGCTGCAATCCCGTTTTCGTCACTGCAAGGTTACTGGATTGAAGCGGTGTATGGTTGGTTCATTGTTGACTCAATGAGAAGTGGGTGTACTGGTCAGGAATTAGCCTCGGTTTATTAATATAGTAACATCGTCTTCGTAATGATAATAACGTTACCAATAATATAGTAAATATAATCTTAACACTGTAAGCCCATCCATCCCTTTCAAATCTCCCCCCTTGCCCCCTCCCTCCTAAACTACCCCCTCACCCCTCCCTGCCAAGACGCCCCCTCGCCCCTCCCCTCCTAGACTCCTGCCTCACCCCTCCCCTCCAAATCTCCCCCATATCCCATCCCTTTCAAATCCCTCCCCTTGTCCCTTCCCTCCCAAACTCCCCCCTCACCCCTCCCCTTCAAATCTCCCCACCCTCATTGCTTCTCAATTTCCCCCCTCTCACTCCCCCTCCTCAAAGCATCCTCCCCGCTTCTTCCCCCTTCAAACTCTCACCTCCATCTCCCCCAACCTTCTGCCTCGCTCTTCCCCCTCCTCAAATAACACCTCATTGTGGCTCACCCAATCACCATCAAACCTTTTGTCCGCCCCATCCTTCCCTTTCTCCGAGCTATTCTGAAATCTCTGACACACCTTCAACAGCTCTCCCTACCTCTTCCACCTCTTCCACATCTTACCCTACCCCTCCTCCCCCCTGTTCTGTATCTGATGCTCCCCCTTCCTCTTCATTAACGGTATGGACCTCAAACATCCGGGGCCTTCGTTCAAACTTAACTGATCTCTCCATACAGGTTGCTTCTGTCAAACCAGACGTGATCTGCTTAACAGAAACTTTCCTCCTTTATGATGTCTCTGATTCCATAGTATCTCTCCCGGGCTACTCCCTCCTCCGGTATGATAGACCTGAGCCTCGTCCTGGAGGCGGGGTTGCTATCTTTATCAAAAACTCTCTTCCTCACTCGCCCTGCACTGCACTCTCTCCACCTCACCCCCAGGAATACCTCTGGCTACGGCTTCCCCTTCGCTCCCACCTCTTGTTCATATGTGTGTTGTACCGTCCACCAAACAGTGATGACTCCATCTACATCTCGCTGTCTGATGATATGGACCAACTTCTATCTACTCATCCCAACTCTCTCTTCCTCATATGTGGTGATTTCAACTGTCATCATGCCAGTTGGCTGGGTGTGGGTACCTCTCTCACCAGCCATGGCTCCTCAGCAAAGGACTTCTGCGACTCACTGGGACTGACACAATCTGTCAATTTCCCGACCCGGATCTCAGTCAACGGAACATCTTCTCTTCTGGACTTGGTTATGACTAACTTCCCTGAAAATGTCTGCTGCTCTTCTTCTGCTCCGATCGGATCATCTGATCATGTCCTTGTTAAAGTGGACATCTCTCTGACCATCCTCAGGGAGCCTGCTCAGCGTCGACGAGTCTGGCATTTCACTCAGGCCAACTGGCACGGTCTTCAAGCAGCCATCAATCATCTGGACTGGTCTCCCATCTCTACCACCTCTGACATCAACTCATCCTGGGAATTCTTCCAAAGTAAATTGCTCTCTCTCATGCACAGATTTATCCCATCTCGTCTTCAGTTGTCATACCCTTCCTCCCGTCCATGGTACACGGAATCTTGTGGTGAGGCTGTTGCCCAGAAACAACTTGCCTTCGTCTCCTGGAAAGCAAATCCAACGGAAGGAAATCTCATTTCCTTTCACAAAGCCCGAAACAAGTGTGTGTCCACCCTCAGGAGAGCCAGGAAACAATATCTCTCCGTTCTCAAGACCGAACTCTCTTATCTGTCTCCCTCTTCCAAATCCTGGTGGCGTCTGGTCAAATCCGTTTCTGGTGTTTGTTCCCCCTCCATCCCCTCCCTTACCTCAAACGGCTACACAGCTGACTCCGCACGTGAAAAAGCTGAATGCCTCAACTCTGTGTTTGCCTCTAAATCTTGTGTCCCAAACCCATCCCTCTCTGTACCCACCATACCCAGTCGTACCCTGCTGCTCCTGGACTCCGTGTCCTTTCCTCCTGACAAGGTGGAAAAGTTTCTGTCAACCCTCGACTCTGATTCTGCAACTGGACCCGACGGCATCAGCCCACGGGTCCTAAAATCCTGCTCTGCTGCTCTATCTCACCCTCTCTCTGTTCTCTTCACCCTCTCTTTTGCTCAAGGTCAACTGCCATCTGCTTGGAAATCAGCCAACATCACCGCTTTGCACAAAAAAGGTGCAAAAACAGATCCTAGCAACTACAGACCAATCAGCCTTCTCCCAATTATCAGCAAAGTCATGGAATCCATCATTGCTTCTGATATGAAATCTTTCCTCTTCTCCAATGGCTTGATCTCTGATCATCAATTTGGTTTCAGACCAGGTCACTCTACTCTGGACATGCTGCTTCTGCTGTCTCAACAATGGATGGAGGTCCTCAATGCCAAACAGGAAATTAGAGCTGTCTCCCTCGACATATCACGTGCCTTCGACACGGTCTGGCACCCCGCTCTGCTCACCAAACTCTCCTCCTTTGGTATCCATGGAAATCTCCACGCATGGCTGGCGGACTTCCTCTCTAGTCGTCGTCAACGTGTGGCCCTGAATGGGTTTCTCTCATCTCCTCTTCCTGTTCAGGCTGGAGTTCCCCAAGGCAGTGTTCTGGGCCCCGTGCTTTTTCTGGTCTTCATCAATGATCTCTCTGACTCTCTCGAAAATCCTCTCTATCTCTTTGCTGATGACTCCACTCTCTGCCGCTCCATTCCTCTTCCCTCAGATCGGCAGTCTGCTGCCTCCTCACTCTCTGAAGACCTGGACAAAATCACAGACTGGTCAAACAAGTGGAACATGTCTTTCAATCCTGACAAATCTCACACTCTTACTATGTCTCTCCGAAAAGATCGACTGGACAACCCTCCCATCTACTTTCTCAACAATCCTCTCCAAGAAGTTCTGTCGCTCAAGATTTTGGGTCTCACTATCTGCCATGATCTTTCTTGGGAAAACCACATTTCCAAGCTGGCCTCCAAAGCCAGTCGCCGACTGGGCATCCTCCGTCGTGCGAAGTCCTTCCTCGGCACACCTGAGCTCCTCACCACATACAAGGCTTTCATCCGCAGCTCAATGGAATACTGTTCTCCCCTATGGGCCGGTGCTCCTGCCTCACACCTAGCTCGGCTTCACGCTGTTGAAACCAAAGCTTTCAGAATTATTGGAATCTCCCGCGATGAAGCTATCTCTGAGGGCCTTTCACTCACTCACCGCAGGCAGGTAGGTGGTCTTTCTGTCTTCTACCGACTCCTCTCCGGCCTTGCACCCCCAGCTCTCTCTGTGCTCTGTCCCCCAAATATTCCTACAGGTCGCACAAGATCTGCCAGCAACCCTCTGATGGTTAAACTGCCGAAATCTCGGCTCTCCGCTCACCTTCACTCTTTCATTCCTCTTTTCTCCCGCCTCTGGAACAAACTACCTCACTCCCTTCAATCCCACTCCTCCCTCCAGGTCTTTAAAACAGCTGTTCACCACCATCTCTTATCTTCCCCCATCCAAAACCTTGATCTTTTCTACCCCCGCTAATTCACCCCAGATCCACCTTGTTTGAAATTCCAACTTCTTTCCTGTAAGTCCTGGCAGGGTCCATATGTTTTATACCTCTCCCACTGCCCCCTTCCCACGCCCCCCCCCCCCCCAAAGCCCTCGCCCTCTCTCAGATCTCTCGATGTCTCCATGTCTCTCGGTCCCTGCTCTCAAATGTTGTGTTTGTGTCCTTCCCCCTCTCTCCCCATCTTGTCTACCGCTCCCTATGTTATATGTTTTATGTGTCGGTTTGTCTTTCTGTGTGATTAATGTTCGCTCTTTCACGAGCCTCGAACTTGTATACAAAAAAAAAAAAAAAAAAAAAAAAAAAAAAAAAGCCCTTTGTCGTGATTGCAAGGTTAGTGGATTGAAGCGGTGTATGGTTGGTTCACTGTTGACTCGAAACATATCGAATAAAACAGTGCCTCAATGCAATCTCTTCACTTCCATGGTGACAGACAGCTTAGAGACTTAGAGTATGTCAAAATAATTTAATACTTACATTATTTGCTAACTGGTATCTCCACCCAAGTCATACTATCCTCTTAAACTAAAGTATCAAACAAGCCTGGGTACGCCGCTGTTAGACTTTCGGGCTTTTTTTTTTTTTTTTTTTTTAATGTTTGGAGTTGGTCAATGCTTAGTTTTAACCAAGTGAGCAATAGATAGTTCTTAACCAGCTAACTTGCTGTAAAATCATTTTCCTCTCTGGTTATTAATTGTTTAAGATAACCATTGTATTGCACATTGTATATATTAATGAAGGGTTAACTAAGTTATATGATGGTTACAAGCATGCACACCCTTGTTAAAGCTGTAGGAATCACCAAAGTGCAACCAACCACCCGATTGTGATCTCGGATAACCTTTTACAATAACTTGCCTTGACTTGGTGGCATAATGGGTAGAGGGTCTTCTGAGTGAAGGTGTTCGGCAATTCAAAACCCGACCATGGCCGAGTTATACCAAAGACATTAAAACTGGCAAGTGCTGCTCAGCATTTAGAGGATAGAGCACAGACAAACAACCATATGTGGGCAAGCAGAACACAGTTTCTGATGGGCCCAATGGCCTCCTCCTTCACTGAAGTTCCTTTTAACTGAACTCATATTATCTTACTTACCAGGGACTTGTTTTGGTTCATAAGTGTACCACTTTCTCCAGTTTGGGCAAATTCGACTTTCTAACTTGAGGTAAACTTTTTATTGTTTTATTACTTACCTTCACCATGTTAATGTACAAGAAACCCATGTCTTCCCAACAGGGTGCTTGCATTTTCGTTTTTTTATGGGAATGACTGCAAGGTTTGGGGGTGTTTGTGCAGCACTTCAGTTCACCATGCTAAACATAGCCCTTACATTGCATGTAGAGAACTCCTGTATATTCTTGGACGTACCTTACTTATAGTACGTGGGAGGGGAAACTTGTGCGGTGTAAAAATCTCTGCTGGTATTTTGAGACATCATGTTACTCGATACTGAACAAAACATCTGTCAACATAATGGACCTGCGGAAACGCCGTTGCTCATGGGTGCTGCCGTGGATTCTGAAAACTTTCTTTCTCGGCATTCAGGATAAAAACCCGTTGAGCTTTTAACCTTACCGTGATCAGCAAAGCGGCTTAGGGATGCTGGTATTTGGTGAAACGGGTACTTAGTGAAATGGGCAGCTTGAAGCTTTGGCCTGAAAGTCGATCGCGAAATGCCACACAAATTCCATTTGAGGGACAATACAAACCCATAAGGACCACCAACGGGAATGACTGTCTGAAAATGGCTCAAATGACATCTCTGCACAGTCAATGGATTGCATCCGTCACTCATCAAACTTAACATGTGTCCTGACCTTGTCTGCCCTCCCATTCCAGCCTCCATCCTAAACATTCCTTATCTCAACCGACATGGCCACTGTGCTTTACACTACCCCCAATCAACTACGTGTTTGTGTGTGTGTGTGTGTGTGTGTGTGTGTGTGTGTGTGTGTGTGTGTGTGTGTGTGTGTGTGTGTGTGTGTGTGTGTGTGTGTGTGTGTGTGTGTGTGTTGCAGGAGTGGGTCATCAGTGGGTGTGGTTTTGCATGAATGGTTTTGCATGTTTGCATGAGTGGTGCATGTTGGTGAGGGTAGGTGGTTGGTTGTGTGTCGTTTTTATTTTATTTTATTTTTTGTTACTATTATTATTTCTTATTTTGTGTATGTGAGTGAGTGAGTGGGTGAGGGTGTGTGTTTTTGCATGGGTGTGTCTTTTTGTATGTTGAGTGGTGTATGTTGTAAGGGTAGGTGGTTGGTTGGTGTTGTGTGTGGATGTGTGTGGATGTGTGTGGATGTGTGTGTATGGGTGTGTATGTGTGTGTATGTGTGTGTATGAATGATCTGGTGTGTTTTGTTGGTGAGTGGTGAAGGGTATAAAGGTGGGTGTTTGAGTGTTCCACCATGTTTGTTTGGTGCTGTGGATTCTGGATGCGGAGGTGTTGTTGTTGTTGTTGTTGTTGTTGTTGTTGTTGTAGTAGTAGTAGTAGTAGTAGTAGTAGTAGTAGTAGTAGTAGTCTGCGTTCGCACTGGCTGGGGGTGGGGGTATGTACGCATCCAGGTGTCGTTGCTGCATGTGGATGTGTATGTGCCCCTGCTGGCCCACCTTAGCTGACCGTATCGAGGTTGAAGGGCCGAAACGGGATGATGCTGAGGACCTCGACTGAGGACCCGGTCAGTGCGGCACACTTGTGACCTGGTATGTTTTGAACTTATACATGAACTTATATATATATATGTATATGACACAGATCAGGGCATGGGTATAAAAATATTTTAAAGGCTTTGAATATCCCTTGGAGCACGGTCAAGACAATCATTAAGAAGTGGAAGACATAATGTACAACCAAGACTACACTCTAGTGGCCAAGGAACAGAAAGATAAATGTCCTTGAGTGGCCCGGTCAGAGCCCCGACCCAAATCCAATCGAAAATATGTGGCATGACTTGAATATTGCTGTCCATCAACGCTCCCCATGCAACTTGACTGAGCTTGAACAGTTTGTCCAGAAGAATAGGCAAATATTGCCCAATCAAGGTGTGCAAAGTTGGTAGAGACCTATCCCAAGAGACTCACACCTGTAATTTATATTAAAGGTGCTTCCACCAAGTATTAACGCAGGGGGGTGGAAACTTATCCTACCAAGATATTCTAGGTTTGTATTGGTTCACGAGTTATCAAACAGAGTGACCACTATATTCGTCATGGGTGTGTGTCTGTCTGTCTGTGTGTGTGTGTCTCTCTGTCTGTATGTCCGCAGCATAACTACCCGATGATATCATCCGATCTTGATGAAACTTGGGTGGGAGGTTGATATCATGATCTAGTTGTGTCCTGCCGAGAGTGGGCGTATTGCGCCCATTGTGGGCGGAGCGTAGCACTCTACTGCAGGACATTTGCTCAAAATTTGCTGTTGGAAGTACTCGGACATAGCAAGAAGCCACAGTAGGAGTGGATGAGCCTGGATACATGGCAGCTGTAGAGGACAGGAAGGCCTTCAAACTAATACTGTTGAATGCAGGGGAACAAAATACGCTAGGTGAATACAAAGAGAACTACAGACTGTTGGACAAAGCGGTTATAAGATCAGCCCACAATACAAGGATAAGCGGGTGTTTATAGACCAGCAAGCAACGGAGGCAGAACCAACAGCAACATGATAACAAAGAAACTTTGCATCAAATAACAAGGAAACTTGCGGGAGACTGCTCAAACAATGACGGTCCTGTAAGACAAGAATGGTAATACACTGTCAAATACAGAAAGCATGAGAGATTGGCAGAATATGTCAGACATTTTGAATAGACCAGCATCTGAGTATCTACAGATAGTTTGACCAAACTTCGAGAATGTTTTAGCTATATGGTGATATGAAAAAATTCAAAATGGCTGAGATTCCTTGCGCAATTTGAAAGCTGAAGAGCTTTGGTAATGAAGTAATGAATGGCTTTAGAATAAGTGAAGTAATTCATGGCAACCTCCGGTAATCTCCGACCTTGTACACTTTCAAAGAATCATTTGATGGTGTTGAATGTGACTCATTGTGAAAGATATTGCAGATTTCTGGCTTTCCCGAAGCCAAGTGTTCTGTCAAAGTTTGCAAAGAAGCAGCAGATTACTTTGATGTCACTACAGCAGGGATACATTCCATGTCATGTGCTCTTTTGAGTGGCAATTGGTTTTGTCATGTGGCATACGGATCCCATTAAATCGCGAATTCAGTGGAACGACTCAACTTTCTTGATGATATTTTCCTCATAAATGATAATGGCAGGGGGATGCAAGATAAAAACGGCTAACTTGGCACAAACATCGAGCAAGATTGAGGAACAATAACATCACTTCAACCACGCCCATCCTCGAAAATGGAAAACAATGTTGAAAAGTTGAAATACCTAGGCGGCAACACACAATGTTTAAAATACCGAGGTAGCAACATGCAAAGTTTAAATACATGGGAAGCAACATACAAAGACTGTTTTCTCGACGATAAAACGAGAATTGCAAAAGCAAGTAGTGCCTTTCAAGATCATCAGGTAGAAGACAAAACTGAAATTGATCAACAGCAATATTATCTGTATTGCTGTATGGGACGGAGACCTAGAGGACCAAGAGACAAGTTGAATGAAAACTGTTAAGCTTTCAGCGTAAATGTCTGCAGAGAACATCAAGTGGTTCAATTTTATCTCAAATACAGAGGTAGTGGAAAAGGTGAACGCCCAGCCACTGACCACCGTTGTGACACACACACATGCACATACCTGGGGCATGTCCTCAGAATGTCTGATGACATAATGCCGAAACACGCATGGAAATGGACCCCAATGGGGAAAGGAAAAAAGGCAGACTCAAGGGTACCCTCAAAAGAACCATCTCGACTGAGGGAGAATACATTGCATTTACAGTGTAAGATCTGGAAAGGTTAGCCCAGGACAGAGCCAAACGGTGTCTGTCTTCGTCTTATGCACCTAAAAGCAAGGGGAGGTTTTGTGTTTGTACGTACACAAACACACACACACACACACACACACACACACACACACACACACACACACACACGCACACGCACACACACAGTCACGTGAAAAAGTAAGTACACCCCATGTAAAGTTTTGACTTTTTCAACATATTTCAACAAACAGCTATTTGATCTTCATTTCAACAATATTGATAGATAAAGGTGATATAATATAACAAATATCATGGAACATTTACATTTTGTAGTGCATTGTATAATTTAAATAAACATAATGCAAATTTCGCATGTGGAGAAAGTAAGTACACCCTTGGCTCTAATAGGTGGTATTGCCCGCTTTGGCAGAAACAATCTCAAGTAGGCGTTTCTTATAACTGTCTACCAGTCTCTGACAACGACTGGGAGAAATTTTTGCCCACTCCATGCAGAATTCTTTCAGCTGTGCAATGTTTGAGGGGTTTCTTGCATGCACAGCTCGTTTCAAATCCCCCCACAACATCTCGATGGGATTTCGATCCGGGCTTTGATTTGGCCATTCCAGAACCCTCCATTTCTTTCTTTTCAGCCATTCCTTGGTGGATTTACTGGTATGTTTAGGGTCATTGTCATGTTGCAAGGTCCACCTTTGGTTGAGCTTCAACTTTGCGACAGATGGCCTAACATTATCCTCAAGCACCCTCTGGTACAATGAAGAATTCAGAGTGGATTATATGATGGTGAGCTGCCCAGGCCCTGATGCAGCAAAGCTGCCCCAAACCAAAATATTTCCACCACCATGCTTTACAGTTGGTTTCAGGTGCTTGTGGTCAAATGCTGTCTTTGGTTTTCGCCAAACATGTCTTCTGGTACTGTGGCCAAATAGCTCTACCTTTGACTCATCTGTCCAGGGCACATTGTTCCAGAAGTGCTGGTCTTTGCCGAGGTGTTCATTGGCAAACTTTAGTCTTGCCCTGATGTTCTTTCTGGACAGCAAAGGTTTCCTCCTGGCACACCTCCCATGTAGATCAAATTTGTGCAGCCTCTTTCTAATGGTAGACTCGTTCACTTTGACATCAACAGTGGCAAGAGCTACCTGTAGGTCCCGTGATGACATTCTGGGGTTCTTAGAGACTTCTTTCAGCATCTTGCGGTCTGCTCTCGGGCTGAACTTGCTGGGGCGGCCTCGCCTGAACAAGTTGGCAGTTGTTTGGAATCTTCTCCACTTGTAGATGATCTTCCGGACAGTCGAATGATTGATTTCAAATTGTTTGGAGATCTTTTTAAATCCCTTCCCAGACTCGTAGGCATCTATAACCTTATTTCTGAAGGCCTCAGAGAGCTCTTTTGATCTAAGCATGGTGACGCCGCACACTTCAACAACAAAGAGCAAACCAAACTAAATGTCTGAGGTTTAAATAAGACAGGTTCCTCCAAGATCCTCTCTAACGATGTTCTAATCATTTGCACCTGAGCTGGTGCACCTGATTCTAATTTTAGGTATTTGATGTAGTGAGAAATGTAAGGGTGTACTTACTTTTCCCACATGCGAAATTTGCATTTATATTTATTTAAATTATACAATGGACTACAAAATGTAAATGTTTCATGATATTTGTTGTATTATATCACCTTTATCTATCAATATTGTTGAAATGAAGATCAAATAGCTGTATGTTGAAATATGTTGAAAAAGTCAAAACTTTGCACGGGGTGTACTTACTTTTTCACGTGACTGTATATATACAGTTGTGGCCAAAAATTTCGGCACCCTTGCACATTTTTCGAATAACTCACAATTTTCTCTAAAAATAAGTTGAAATTGACAAATGTATCTCAATCTGGTCTCCACAATTCTTCATTTCACTGTTAATATTACGGAACCTTTGTTTTTGATTCAGAACTTGATATATCCTTTTAAATCGTAAAAGAAAAAGAAATGGAATTGACAAAATTAATGACAACCGAGACGTAATATTTGGTAGCACAGCCTTTGGACAAAATAACTGCAACAAAGCGCTTCATACAGCCATGAATAAGTTTCCTACAGCTCTCTACTGGCAGTTTGGCCCACTCTTCTTGTGCAAACTGCTCCAGTTCTCCCAGATTTGAAGGGTGCCTTCTCCCAACTGCTGTTTTCAGATCTCTCCACAGGTGTTCAATGGGATTTAGATCTGGACTCATTGCTGGCCACTTCAGAACAGTCCAGCATTTTGTCTTGAGCCATTCCTGGGTGCTCTTTGAAGTGTGTTTGGGGTCATTGTCCTGCTGCAAGACCCATGACCTTCGATGGAGGACCCAGCTTTCGTACACTAGGTTGAACATTGTGCTCCAAAATGACTTGGTAATCTCCTGATTTCATGATGCCATGCACACATTCAAGGCACCCAGTGCCAGAGGCAGCACAGCAATCCCAAAACATCACTGAACCTCCACCATGTTTGACTGTGGGGAAGGTGCTCATTTCTTTGAATGCTTCATTTTGTTCTCTGCAAACATATAGATGATGTGCTTTACCAAAAAGATCTTATTTGGTCTCATCTGTCCACAGGACATTATCCCAGAAGGATTTTGGCTTGTTCAGGTGTTTTGGCAAACTCCACTCGGGCTTTCTTAGCAGTGGGGTCCTCCTGCGTCTTCTACCATAGAACGCCCTTTCATTGAGTTGGCGACGGATGGTGCGAGCTGAAAGTGTCGTACCTTGTGTCTGAAGGTCAGTTTGAGTCTGTTTGGCAGTTGATTGAGGTGCTTTCTCCACCATTCGAACAATCCTTCGCTGCAATCTTCGATCAAGTATTCTCTTGTGGCCACGTACAGGGAGGTTGGCTACAGTGCCCTGGGCCTTAATCTTCCCAATAACATTGCGTACGGTGGACACAGGAACATCAAGGTCTCTGGAGATGGATTTGTAGCCTTGAGATTGTCCATGCTTGGCTACAATCTTGTGTCTGGCCTCCTCGGACAATTCTCTGGTTTTATTTCTTTTCTTCCTGCTCATTGCGGTATGCACAGTGACACAAAACAGCAGAATGACTCCTTTTCTCCATTCATACTAGTTGAATGAGTGGTTTTATATTGCAGGCACCTGCAACTCACCACAGGTGAGTTCAATTCCAAAGTAAAGGAGAATCACCTGCTTGAAATCTAGTTATTTCTATCAACTTCTAAAAGGTACCAATAATATTGTCCAGGCCATTTTAGGATTTCTGTGTGAAATAAGCTAAGATTTAGTAGTTTTTTCAGCTTTTTGTTTTGTTCCACTGCAAACCAAAGAAATACATATGTGGATACCAAAATAGATTTAAATTTATACAATTTTCTGGAAGAAATGGTGCATTATTTGAAAAAAGTGCAAGGGTGTCAATATTTTTGGCCATGACTGGATATACAAGCTGAACTACCCGGGGTTGCACCAGATCGGGGTGGGGGTGGGGGGGGGGGGGGGTGTGGTGATGGAGCGGGAAGGAAATGGTTAGGGGTAGACGGAATGTAAGAAGGAAGGAAGGAAATGTAGGAGGACAAATTTACCTGTGCGAGGAATGCTTCAAGTTCAGCGTTGCCCAGGTAAAAGAGGAAATTGTAATACCCTCTGCCACCCCACCAGATGCCACTACATGGTACACTTTTCAATAGATAATTTATGCCTCCCACACTCACCCCAACGTCCCCCTGTGAGGCCGCAATCACACAGCCTGTTACCTTCCACACAAAGTTGCATTTGTACCCCGAGTTTGGAGTTTGTAGCTTAAAAGATGTGGCCGTGCATAGAACACATACACAGAGAGAGAGAGAGAGAGAAGAGAGAGAAGAGAGAGAAGAGAGAGAAGAGAGAGAAGAGAGAGAAGAGAGAGAAGAGAGAGAGAAAGAAAGAGAAAGGAAGGAAAACAAAGAGAGAGAGAGAGAGATAAAAAGACAGATTTTTGCTTTTTATAGGTATATGGTATATTGGTATATACTGTATATACATTTGTGTTTTGTCGCATTGGCAGCAGTATCTTCATTATCCGCCACTTGTATGATCATGCCGCCACTTGTATCTTCATTACCTCGCTGTACAGCAGGGTAATGATATTATCATTTATTCTTACAAATAAAGGTCACCTGTTATTGTGTCTTAGACATGTTTAATGTGTTGTACCTAAATTATATTCTTACCTTTAGCCACCGTTAATGTCTACAGTGAAACAGATCTCAAGCTGGCATCGCAAAATGTATTGGGTCTTGTTGCCAAATATGCACATACTATTACTGGCTGGGTATGAAACACATGCACTTCCTGGAGAGAGAGAGAGAGAGAGAGAGACAGAGACAGAGACACTCCTGCTACTTTGCAAAAGGTCAAAACAAGTGTTTCTCTTCAATCTCCAATGTCTTAGTATGGCCTCATTGTTTTTTATTTTGTTTTTACTTTGCTTTTATGAACCAGAGACGATTACCTAACAGTATGTCCGTGTGATTACATTGCATGATGGATTTGTGTGACGTCAGCACACAACTCAAAAATGAGATGTATTCTTGCTGTAAGGGTGGTATTTGTCTCGGCATAACTCGTGTGTGGGAAAATCTTCTCTCCTTGCATAGTTTGTGAGCAGCTGTGGGAATTCATCTCACACTGATGAGGGCAACACAACAGGGCTTTCCCCACTCAACCCTTCTGTTCAGGTGCCACAAGTTTATATATATATATGTATGTATATATATATATATAATATATATATATATATATATATTATATATATATATATATATATATATATAATATATATATAGATATTAATATATATATAGATATATATAGATATAATATATATATATAGATATACAGTATATATATATATATATATATATAGATATATATATATATATATAGATATACAGTATATATATATATATATATATATATATATATATATATATATATATATATATATATATATCTCTATATATATATATCTCTATATATAAAGGAGGAGTGTGTGTGTGTGTGTGTGTGTGTGTGTGTGTGTGTGTGTGTGTGTGTGTGTGTGTGTGTGTGTGTGTGTGTCTGTCTGGATGTCCGCTTATAACTCAAGAACTACACATCGGAGAAAAGTTTTAGACACAGATTCGAATCAGCATAAAATCCCGGTGGTTTTAGGCTACGTTTTATTTTAATATCAATGGTTTAAAAAAACCGCACCAGCTGCAATTCCATGGTGTAGTTTGTGGCGGCGCTAGACGTTTCGGGGTGTATTGCAATGGTTTGTCGGGTTTGGCTGTGGTCGAGAATAGCTCCCATTTCCTTATGTTCTTCCACTTTTATTTTGATTCTTCTGTTACAACGCCTTCCTTAATATCTACCTTATATCCCCCCGACGAGGCCTCTACATAATTTCATGCGGCAGAATTTCGTGCATTTTGAGTGAAAGAAGTGAGACGAAGTTGTAGGAGGAAGAAGAGGGCGCGGTCACTGTGGAGGCCTCAATCGTGAGTGGAAATGGCGGGAATTGCGTTGTATCGCAAAGTAAAGGATCTGCATTCATTTCTGAACTTGCATTGGTGGATTGTTATACATCTGCATTATTTTTCAAAAAACAACTTCATGTTGAACTTGAAGGCTCCAAGCACGGACGATATATATAGCCCTCATTGAGGTAAAAATAAAAGTAAAAAGCCTGCTATCGCTTGCCAAGCTAGCCGTTCCCCCCTCCCCCCTCCCCCTCCCCTCCCCCCTCTCCCTCCCCTCCCCCCTCTCCCTCCCCTCCCCCTTCCCACTCCCCTCACCCCTCCCCTCCCCCTCCCCCCTCCCCTCCCCCTCCCCTCTCCTCCAACCCCCTCCCCTCTCCTCCAACCCCCTCCCTCCTCCACTCCCCTCCTCCTCCCCCTCCCTCCTCTTCTCCCCTCCCCCCCCTCTTCTCCCCTCCCCCCCCTCTTCTCCCCTCCCCCCCTCTTCTCCCCTCCCCACCCTCTCCTCCCCTCCCTTCCCCCGCCCGGCAATGCCGGGTACTTCCCATGGCGAGCTGTACGTGGGCTGCTCGAGGGTTGGAAAACCAAGCAATCTTTATGTCTTGGCACCAAGTAAGAAAACCAGAAATGTTGTACACCAAGAGGTTTTGAGAAATTGAAAATTGACAAAACGTCATGTAGGAAATGTACTGTGATATTGCTCTAAAATATACATGTTCTTTTCATCATATATTTTCAACCCGGGCGAAGCCGGGTACCTCAGCTAGCATATACAGTCATATATACAGTCATATATATATATATATATATATATATATATATATATATATATATATATATATATATATACATATATATATATATATATACATACATATATATATATATATATATATATATATATATATATATATATATATATATATATATATATATATATATATGTATATATGTATATATATATATATATACAGTCATGTGAAAAAGTAAGTACACCCCATGTAAAGTTTTGACTTTTTCAACATATTTCAACATACAGCTATTTGATCTTCATTTCAACAATATTGATAGATAAAGGTGATATAATATAACAAATATCATGAAACATTTACATTTTGTAGTCCATTGTATAATTTAAATAAACATAAAGGCAAATTTAGCATGTGGAAAAAGTAAGTGCACCCCTACATTTATCACTACTTCAAATACATAAAATTAGAATCAGGTGCACCAGCTCAGGTGCAAATGATTAGAACATCGTTAGAGAGGATCTTGGAGGAACCTGTCTTATTTAAACCTCAGACATTTAGTTTGATTTGCTCTTTGTTGTTGAAGTGTGCGGCGTCACCATGCCTAGATCAAAAGAGCTCTCTGAGGCCTTCAGAAAGAAGTTTATAGATACCTACGAGTCTGGGAAGGGATTTAAAAAGATCTCCAAACAATTTGAAATCAATCATTCAACTGTCCGGAAGATCATCTACAAGTGGAGAAGATTCCAAACAACTGCCAACTTGTTCAGGCCAGGCCGCCCCAGCAAGTTCAGCACGAGAGCAGACCGCAAGATGTCGAAAGAAGTCTCTAAGAACCCCAGAATGTCATCACGGGACCTGCAGGTAGCTCTTGCCACTGTTGATGTCAAAGTGCACAAGTCTACCATTAGAAAGAGGCTGCACAAATTTGATCTACATGGGAGGTGTGCCAGGAGGAAACCTTTGCTGTCCAGAAAGAACATCAGGGCAAGACTAAAGTTTGCCAATGAACACCTAGGCAAAGACCAGCACTCCTGGAACAATGTGCTCTGGACAGATGAGTCAAAGGTAGAGCTATTTGGCCACAGTACCAGAAGACATGTTTTGGCGAAAACCAAAGACAGCATTTGACCACAAGAACCTGATACCAACTGTAAAGCATGGTGGTGGAAATATTATGGTTTAGGGCAGCTATGCTGCATCAGGGCCTGGGCAACTCTCCATCATAGAATCCACTATGAATTCTTCATTGTACCAGAGGGTGTTTGAGGATAATGTGAGGCCATCTGTCAGAAAGTTGAAGCTCAACTGAAGGTGGACCTTGCAACATGACAATGACCCTAAACATACCAGTAAATCCACCAAGGAATGGCTGAAAAGAAAGAAATGGAGGGTTCTGGAATGGCCAAGTCAAAGCCCGGATCTAAATCTCATTGAAATGTTGTGGGGGGATTTGTAATGAGCTGTGCATGCAAGAAACCACACAAACATCGCACAGCTGAAAGAAATCTGCATGGAGGAGTGGGCAAAAATTTCTCCCAGTCGATGTCAGAGACTGGTAGACAGTTATAAGAAACGCCTTCTTGAGGTTGTTTCTGCCAAAGGGGGCAATACCACCTATGAGAGCCAAGGGTGTACTTACTTTTTCCACATGCGAAATTTGCATTTATGTTTACTTAAATTATACAATGGACTACAAAATGTAAATGTTTCATGATATTTGTTATATTATATCACCTTTATCTATCAATATTGTTGAAATGAAGATCAAATAGCTGTATGTTGAAATATGTTGAAAAAGTCAAAACTTTACATGGGGTGTACTTACTTTTTCACGTGACTGTATATATACAGACTTGGCATTTAATATGGAATATTATTTTTTGTGGGGGTGAACTTACTTTTCAAGATGTCTTGGAACCAAAAGTTCATTGGAATTATGTTGAAATTATTCTAGATTTTGTTAATGTGACCTTTAAAAGAAACAAAAACCACATTTGACATTTCGAAACAAATAAATTGATCCTTGAAAGTGATGTAAACTGATATCGAACTCAATTCATGGACAGTACTGTGTTAAACTTCTGTACGTTTTCCAGAAGTATCTCTTTATTTTGCACATTAGCCAAATTTTTTTTTAACAAAAACAAAAGTTAAATTACGACTGGGATTACGGACAGTAAAATTACAGTTCAGTACTTCGTGTAACTCCCACGAGCATTCAGGAGAGCACGTATACGTTGAGGCATGCTGTTCACGAGATTTGCCAAGGTTTGGACAGGAATCGCTTGCCATGCAGTGGCCAAGGTTTGGACAGGAATCGCTTGCCATGCAGTGAGAATAGTCTGCTGCAATTCACGCACAGAGGTCGCCTGCTGGTCCAAGTGGTCGATTTGACGCGTTAATTCTGCCCACAAGTTCTCTTTCGGATTCATATCCGGGGACATGGCAGGCCACTCCATATGCTCTACACCACGGTCAGCAAGAAAGTGTTGGATCATGCGAGCACGATGAGGCCGTGCATTGTCATCTTGGAAGACAGTTTCCTCGAAAGGCTGCACGAGCAAATGGAAGCAATGTTTCTTCCAGAATGGCCCTGTACTTGAACTGGTTCAGGTTTCCATTCAGAACAACCAGGTCAGTTTTGCCCCCTGCATGAAAGGCAGCCCAAACGGTCACCCCACCACCTCCAGCTTGGACTCTTGGCACTATACAATCTTTGTTGTAGGCTTCATGCACTTGTCTACGCACTCGGACGCGGCCATCTTGACGATAGACCAGAAATCTAGACTCGTTACTGAAGATCACGTGATTCTAGTGTCCTGGCTGCCATTGACAGTGCTCTCTGGCCCACTGCTATCGGCGCTGGCAGTGTTGTCTAGTCAGGCGTGGCTTTCTCAGGGGATGCCTGGCACGATAGCCTGCTTGAACCAGTCGTTGGTTGACTAGCCTTCTGGATACAGGCACATTTGTCAGTTGCTGCCACTCAGCCCGAAGCCGATTAGCTGATTTGGTACGGCCATTGCGGACTAACCGGTGCAGCTGGCGATCATCTCTCCTTGTGGTTCTGCGGGGACATCCTGGCCTCGGTATTGGAGAAGGGACACCCCTCTGAGCATTTCCTTTCAGTATCTTTGACACCTGACCTTGAGTGATGCCATACTGCCGAGCAATAGCATGCTGTTTCATGCCGTAATTTCGTAAAGCCACCACTCCATGACAAACAGCATTGTCGAGTTGACGGACCATCTCCAGAGGAAGCGGCAATAACTTTTGGAGATGTGCAGCGGTTGTTTTCCACCAATACAGAATGCAACAACCCTTGTATACCAGACTGTGAAGCCAATCATCAAATGCACCTGTCCGTACATTTTGCCACGCCACCTGTGATAGTGTGATACAATCCTGTTGTTGACTTCTTGCTGCGACAGACAATCAGTGACATGGTTCTTTTAACAAATAAATCACCAAAGTGTAAAAGAAACTCACCAGATTGATATACTGAGTTAAGAAAGTAAACCCAAGTCAAGGAAAAAAAAAAAATTCCATATTAAATGCCAAGTCTGTATATATGTATATATATATATATATATATATGTATATAAATAATTTAAAAACACACCTCATCACAAGTGTTCCTCACTGACCGGGTCCTCAGTCGAGGTCCTCAGCATCATCCTGTTTCGGCCCTTCAACCTCGATATGGTCAGCTAAGGTGGGCCAGCAGGGGCAAGCATGCCTCCGCATGCAGCAGCTACACCTGGATGCGTACATGCCCTACAACAACAAAACCACCTCCACTCCCAGAATCCACAGCCACAGTACCAGAAGGCGGTTTGAGCTCTCTCTATCCACTCATAGTAAGGGAAACATGTGAAAATCTGTTAACTAAATTGTTACCAAAAAATTTCTTCACCAATATGTTTGTAAAGGTGTGTAATAACATGTGTTAAAATGTTGAAGGTCAACTCCCGTGGGAAACCCAGAAAAAAAGCTGTTGAATTCGGGTACCGAAAAATTATTTTCGAGAATTTTTATTTTTTTTAATCGGCCCTTAAGTAACTTATGAGGGGTCAAATAAGGGTTTTTCATGATTCTGAGTTGATTGTTAACATTTATATTTCACCACAGACACTCCTTTGTGGAAAAATAATTTCTAAATATATCTCATTTTCTACTTTGCAGGACATGGAGTCTAGCAATATGGATGAAGACGTTACTCCACCTGTGCTCAATTGCTTCATCTGTGCACGCTCAGATACACCAGCTGAAAGGCTCATACAGGCAACTCCAAAGGGATACTCAACTTTATTGAAACAAGCAGAAACTGTCGAAAATGTTACTGTTGTGGAACGTATGAAGGAGGCTCAAAAGGAAGGAAAACTGAGGTACCACCAGAAGTGTAAAAATGATCTGTACAACAACTTTGTTGCAACCACCAAGAAGTCAGCTCAAGCATCAAAGGCAGAGAAAGAGTCATCAAAGTTGAAGAGAAGACGCACTACTTGTGAGTTCAGTTCATCAACTGGCTGCAGTTCTAGAAGATCACAGTCAGTTGACCTCCTGTATAAGGATGTATGCATTCTTTGCAACCAACCAGCCCAGCTCTACAAAAATAATCCAGCACAAGCTAGAAAGAAATACAGAGTGCCAGATAATTTGACTGCAGATACACTGAAGGCAAGCTTGCTGAAGACAGCACGGAGTCACGGGGATGACTGGGGCACTGAAGTCACTGGACGCCTGGAAGGGATCAACGACTTGGTAGCAGAAGAAACACTGTACCATTTGCGATGCAAACTTATGTTTGCGAGAGGTGACAGTTTGTCCAAGACTGATGAGGAAGGAAAAAGGAAGAGAGGACAGAGGAGTATTGATGAGGAGCGAGAGGCAGTTTTTATTGAATTCTGCGAATGGTTAGACTCAGAATTAGAGCATGGGGTAATGAACATGGACCAAGTCCATGAAAAGCTGCAGGAGTTTGATCAGTCACCAGAGAAGAGCCTTTCTTATTCAAAGCATTGGCTAAAGATAAAACTTCTAGAGAAATACGAAGACACCTTGTATTTCACAACACAGGAAAGAAGGGCAGATGTACTCTGTCTCAAAGATGGCACCGACAATATTCTGCGAGCGCATCATGCTAATCTTGACCATGGAGATGAGAAGACTCAGATCATAAAGACGGCACTCAAGTTCATATCCAATGATATTGCCTTGATTGATTTAGGTCCAAAGTCATACCCCACCACACACAGTATGACTGACATCGATAGTCAGCTGACACTTGTTCCTGCAAGCCTTCAGATGTTCTTGAGACCGATTGTCAAGACAGACGAAAGAGTTGCCGTTTGGGGGCAGAATTTTATTAAGGCCTGTCGACCTCGGTCTGGAGTATTGCCACACCAAATGGGGCTTGCCATACAACTTGATCATAGATTTGGGTCAAAATGGATGCTCAACAAGTTCAACCGGCTGGGATACACTGAGTCTTACACGGAGACACAAAACTACAAATACTGCTTCCTTAATAGTGGGAGTGGAGATGATGTTCCAGATACTTCTGGCACTCTTGACACCATTGTGGAGGAAACCGATGAACAGATCAATGATGAGGTTGCGGTTGATGCTGCGCTTGAGGATCAATCAGTGATGACAGCCAAAGTGCCAGCCAGTGAAAGTGAATTGTCAAGTAATGATCAGGTGGTCTTTATGGAGGTTGGGGAAACAAACAATGCAGTCACTCAGTTTGTTGGAGACATTATAGATTTAAACATTGTCTCTATTCACGGAAACACTCCCTTTCACTCAATGGGTTGGATCGAAGTCACCTCTCCGGCACCACCTTTGCCAGATCCACAGACAACAGCAGCTTTCCCCCGGGTGAAGTTGAAGGCACTCGACAAAGCTAAGATCCTGAGAGGAACTGAAGTAAAGATTATTCCATTTACGAACAGGAAACAGATAGGAACGAACGCGATCATGTTTCTCCCCCTCGCTGAGCTTTCCTCCTCCCTGGCTCATGATCAGCCACTCCTCACTCCAGGTGACACACTCTGGGCAGCGGGGTGGGTGATCAAAGCCAACGATCCTGAGTTCCCACACTCCAACTGGAATGGCTGGATGAAGAGAATCCATGCTAATGATGCAAAGCAGAGCACACAGATCGAGTTCCTCCCAGTTATTGAAGGAGACCCTAATGACCTCAACACCATCTTCACCACTCTGAAAGAGTGCATACGGCGCGCTGGGGTCGCTATAGTGACCTTTGATCTTCCGATTTGGCTGAAGGCTGTGAATATAATAAAGCAGGCAAATCTACCCGTCATTCCAAGGTTGGGTGGTTTTCACCTGCTGAAGTCTTATCTTGGATCAATGGGTAACATCATGGAAGATTATGGACTACTAGATGTGATCCAGTTGATCTATCCTGGAAGTACGACAGCCAAACTTCTGTCCTACCTGCAGACCCGGGACTGGATCCTTCTATAGAGCATGTCTCTGAACCCCAGTGACTATGGATGGACAATAGGTGTGCATGGGTATGAGCCAGTTCCAACACTGGACCCCACGGCTCCTGAGGAGCTATTGCAGTTCACGAGCTGTAATTGTCATGGAGATTGCAGCAACCGGCGATGCAGCTGCAAGAAGAATGGGGTCACGTGCATCTCGGCCTGTGGAGTCTGTAATGGCATTACATGCAGAAACTGCAGTCATGATGTTGTTGAGTCTGAAGAAGACATAGACAATGACTGTTGAAACTTCTGACATTGTGAATGAGAAATAACTCTTGAGTATTATATATGTATGTGAAATAAAAGCTACTTTGTGTGTAAATGTAAAAGTGAAAATATAAATGTTAACAATCAACTCAGAATCATGAAAAACCCTTATTTGACCCCTCATAAGTTACTTAAGGGCCGATTAAAAAAAATAAAAATTCTCGAAAATAATTTTTCGGTACCCGAATTCAACAGCTTTTTTTCTGGGTTTCGCACGGGAGTTGAACTTCAACATTTTAACACATGTTATTACACACCTTTACAAAGATATTGGTGAAGAAATTTTTTGGTAACAATTTAGTTAACAGATTTGTGAAATATCTCATAAAATGCCCTTACTACTCACTCACACACACCAAAAAAAAACCCCCCAAAAAAACCCGACCACCACCCTTACAACATGCTCCACTCAAACAAAAACACAATCATGCAAAACCACACTCACTCCTGCAACACACACGCACACACACACACACACAGATACATACACACACACCATTCACACATCTCCATTGCTCTTCCACACTCAGTCACTAACCCTTTAGGCTGAAATGAACCACCAACCTCAACCTACACCGTTTGATGTGCCTCCATAAACTTCCTCCATATCCAAAGTGAGCCTTTCAAGGCAACCTCGGCCACTTTGTCGCACATCCTCCTTCTTTCTGTCCCACACACAACAAGCCGAGCAAGAAATGCAGAAAAGGAATTGCCAATATACCCTCTACACCCCACCTCAAATGGCTGACAAGAAACTCGCCAACCCTTCTCCCGGCACTCTGCCTCCAGCTCACTGTACTTTCCTCTCTTCTTTTCGTGCACCTCCTCCATGTTCTCTTCCCAAGGTACAGACAATTCCCCGAAGATGTCCTGTCTTTTTGCACCTGACCAGATGACAATGTCAGGCTGCAACCTTGTCACACAGATCTCCTTTGGGAATACCAATTGTGGCTTCAGATCTGCCACCACCTGCCAATCACAAGAATCTGACAGCCCTCTTGCTTTCCACCTCCACCTCTTACCACTTGGCCCTCTTTGACAAACAACACCTCTCCCCCATCGGTCTCTTTCTCCACTCTTCTCTCTCTCTCGATCTCAGCTCCTCTTGTTGCACCATCTGCACTACAACCGCCAGCACATGATCATGCCGCCACTTGTATTTTCCTGCTGACAATGCTACTGAGCATGCACTCAGTGCATACTGCACCATTCCCAAACCTCCACACAAATAACATCTCTCCTTCTACAACAACGCCCACAATCTCAAGTTTACTGGTGATGGAAGGACATCATACATTGCCCACAACAGGAAACTCAACAATATTAGCTCCATCCTCCAAATCTCTTGCCACTTCAATGTCCTCACCCGCACACCTTCCCACCACGTTCAAGCACCTTGCTGTGCCTGTCTGACTGCTTTCACTTATCTCACCCCCTCCTCCTTTCTTCTCACCTGCCTCTCAACCATCTTCCTCCTCTCCTTCACACATGCCTTTCCCCATCGCTCAAGCTTCATCCACCCCAAGCCATGCTTCCCGTGCTGCACCATCCCCACGACCTCCTCCTGTTGCAACCACTCCTCCATCTCATCAACCTCTGCTCTTGTATTCCACTTCCCTTCCCTTCTTCTCTGGGAGAGCATTCTTTACCACTGAATCACTTGAATACCGCAACATCAAGAACTTCCGCATCCTCACCACCTTGAACTCCTCGGTCAATGATGTCAAGGGAAACGGGAGTTTTCCACCGTGACCATAAAAGGCAATGTTTGTCAAACGGCGTGGCACTCCCAACCACCTCCTCACAAACCCGCTCACCACAACCTCCATCCTCTCTACATGCCAATCGCAATATCATACATCATCAATGGCCACAATACTCATGTCATCAACCCAAACTTCAAACACCATACGTTCAACTTACCTGGCAAACCACATCCATCAATCCTCTTCAAACCTTTCAAAAACTTGTTCCTCACCTCCTCCACCCTTCCCACATCATTCAACTCCACTGTATACCATCTTCCCAAACTCTTCACAGGGGCCTCTGTCAATGATGGAACCACCTCCCCTCCCAGCTCAAACCTGTGCATGTTATCCACCATTTCTCGTCTCACAACCACACTCCTCGACTTTCTTGCTTTAAAGCCCATTCTTGTCCACCGCATCAACCTTTCCAGTCGTCACAGTACCCCTACTGCTGCATCAGCCGACTGTTGGACAACTGTCAGTTCATCCATGAATGCAAACATCGCTGGAAAACTCTGACCAGGGGCTAGCTCCACTGCTTTCCCATGTCCACTCACCGCAGCACGTATCAACAACTCCATAACCAGCACAAATAAAAATAAGGGAGATGGTACATCCCATTGGGATCCCCACTTCCAACTTCTGCCACTTTGTTACATAGGACTGTGTCACAACCCGCATCCAAAACTGATCATAATATGCCATCAAAAAATCCCTAAATTTCCGTGGCACCTAAAAGAAATCCATGGCATACCTGATCAAGGCATGCGGCACTGACCCATATGCATTCTCCAAATCCAGCCATACAACCGCAACATCCTTCCTTTGCCTCTTTGCCTCCTGTAACACTTGCCAGACCATTGCCAAGTGTTCAATGCATCCTGGTGATCCTGGTATTCCTGCATTCTGCACAGAACCATCCACAAAACCATTCTCTCTGATGAAGCCTGAGAGCCGTGCCGCAAAGACACCCATCAATATCTTCCCATCTACATCGAGCAATGATATTGATCTAAACTGCTCAAGTGTCACAGCCTCCTCCTGCTTTGGAATATAAACTCCTTCCGCCCTACTCCATTGACTGGGCACCACTCCTTGCCTCCATACCACCTTCAGAGCCTTCCACAGATACTGCCTGATGCCTTCACAACTCTTAAACACCTTGTAAACACCTTGTATATATATAAACGATTTCAGCATAAGGCTGCAACATAACAATGTGAAAAAAGTGAAGGGGTCTGAATACTTTCTGAATGCACTGTTTATATATATATATATATATATATATATATATATATATATATATAAAATCAATGAACATAACAGCGTGACGAGCGCTGTCCCGATCTCCTGTGGACCGAAGTCCTAGACCAAAGCGTCACCTCCGACCCAAAGGGTCTTCTGGAGGCCTCAGCCCGGCCACTCTGTCAACAGACAGAGTTTTGTTCATTGGTCCCCATTGGCTCATTGGTTAGATTTTTTGCAGTATGCCGTCCTGACGAGGGTCAATAAGCCCGAAATCTGGAATGGTGGCTCTGCTTGATGTTTAGCCAATGGGGACCAATGAATAAAACTCTGTCTGTTGACAGAGTGGCCGGGCTGAGGCCTCCAGAAGACCCTTTGGGTCGGAGGTGACACTTTGGTCTAGGACTTCGGTCCACAGGAGATCGGGACAGCGCTCGTCACGCTGTTATGTTCGTTGATTATTATCCCCGCCGATCGCACCGCACCCCCTGGTTTTGGTTTACACTGGTGGGAACGATGGTCTGTGTGGCAGACAGGCTGTTGGTTCCTTGCGGGTTATGCGGTATTTACCGTGTGAGACATAATTCGTGGCTGGTGCTCACCATTAAAGCTAGGAGGTGCCTTGATCATCTTAATAGACGATTTTGGTCCTCATTGGTTAGATTTTTTGCAGTATGCCATCCTGACGAGGGTCGGTAGACCTGCATGCAAATCGGACCTGGCAGGAGTAATGCCCTGCTGGTGGATTAAGGGGTCTTACTCCTATTAAGAGGAGTGGTCCCAATTGTATGACCATGCATTGTGGCCCTTCGGGGGCATGATGCATGCGTTTGAATGACCATGTGCTTCCCCCTCGGGGTTGAGGCGCATGTGTATTGTTATGGGGACAGCCTTGTTGACGTTGTGCCTTGACCATGGGGTCAAGGTGCACGTCCGAGGCTGTTCAAATGTTTGGACTTTTTACCTTTTTTCATTGTAAAAAAGGCAGGCCTTCAGGCGGGCCCTAAACGTCGGTAGACCTGCATGCAAATCGGACCTGGCAGGAGTAATGAATGCCCTGCTGGTGGATTAAGGGGTCTTACTCCTATTAAGAGGAGTGGTCCCAATTGTATGACCATGCATTGTGGCCCTTCGGGGGCATGATGCATGTGTTTGAATGACCATGTGCTTCCCCCTCGGGGTTGAGGCGCATGTGTATTGTTATGGGGACAGCCTTGTTGACGTTGTGCCTTGGCCATGGGGTCAAGGTGCACGTCCGAGGCTGTTCGAATGTTTGACTTTTTACCTTTTTTCACAAGCAAAAAAGGCAGGCCCTGACTGGGGCCCTAAAACAGTCAATAAGCCCGAAATCTGGATTGGTGGCTCTGCTTGATGTTTAGCCAATGGGGACCAATGAATAAAACTCTGTCTGTTGACAGAGTGGCCGGGCTGAGGCCTCCAGAAGACCCTTTGGGTCGGAGGTGACGCTTTGGTCTAGGACTTCGGTCCACAGGAGATCGGGACAGCGCTCGTCACGCTGTTATGTTCGTTGATTATTATCCCCGCCGATCGCACCGCACCCCCTGGTTTTGGTTTACACTGGTGGGAACGATGGTCTGTGTGGCAGACAGGCTGTTGGTTCCTTGCGGGTTATGCGGTATTTACCGTGTGAGACATAATTCATGGCTGGTGCTCACCATTAAAGCTAGGAGGTGCCTTGATCATATATATATATACAGTGGAACCTTGACTTACGAGTGCCCCAACTTACGAGTTTTTCGAGATACGAGCCGTCGCTCGGACGGTTTATTGCTTTGAGATGCGAGCCGAGATTTGAGTTACGAGCTTTCGCCACCCGGTCACGTGGTTATCTTGCCGTGCAAGTACAGTATCTCTGCCGTATAGCGCTGCATTTTTGTTTTCGCATGTTGGTTATTTTGAGTTTACGCCACCAGGTGGGTTCCGGTCACGTGGTTATCTTGCCGTGCAAGTACAGTATCTCTGCCGTATAGCGCTGCATTTTTGTTTTCGCATGTTAGTTATTTTGAGTTTACGCCACCAGGTGGGTTCTGGTCACGTGGTTATCTTGCCGTGCAAGTACAGTATCTCTGCCGTCAACTTGTTCAGAGTGCCGGCGATAGCTCGCCTTCTCTTTGTGGAAAACACGGTACTGAGAAGAAGAAGAGGATGATGTGCTTGGATATAAAACACGCAATCGTCGAAAAACATGAGCGAGGTGTCGAGGAGGACGTATATAACGGCAGAGGAGAAGAGCATGCCAGGCCACAACTTGTGGATATAAAACACGCAATCGTCGTGTTTTATATAAAACTTGTGCTTGGATATAAAACACGCAATCGTCGAAAAACATGAGCGAGGTGCCGAGGAGGACGTATATAACGGCAGAGGAGAAGAGCATGCCAGGCCACAACTTGTTCAGAGTGCCGGCGATAGCTCGCCTTCTCTTTGTGGAAAACACGGTGAGATCCTTAACATCCAACAACTAATGGGACGCAAACGGGGCGCCCAGTTTAGCGGTACACACATTGATGAATCACCCTGCCTGTGATTCACCCATGACAGGTTATAGCTGGGTCGGGATTCAAACCCAGGCTGGACAGTTTAGACTTTAGAGTCAAGTGTGCGTACCTCCAGTCCAGGCCATCCTGCCAACTTGTATGCTGCATACACGTGAAATATAAAGCGCGAGATATTTTTATATATACTGTATATTTTTTAAAAAATTGGTGTGGTTTTTGGCGGGCTGGAACGGATTAATAGCATTTCAATGCATTTTAATGGGGAAATTTGATTTGAGAAACGAGCAATTTGAGTTACGAGCTCGGTCACAGAACGAATTAAACTCGTAAGTCAAGGTTCCACTGTATATATATATATATATATATATATATATATATACGTATATATATATATATATATATATATATATATATATATATATATATATATATATAATAATAATAATAATAATAATAATAATAATAATAATGCATTTATTTGATACTAGGGCATGCCCGTACTATATATATATCTAAAATTATATCCCCCCCCTCTATTTACATGAAATGGTTTGGTCCATTCGCAAAGCCAAAGCGAACGGCTTGCGAGTACGGTGACAATCCCCCCCCTCTATTTACATGAAATGGTTTGGTCCAAAGCGAACGGCTTGCGAGTACGGTGACAATCCCCCCCCTCTATTTACATGAAATGGTTTGGTCCAAAGCGAACGGCTTGCGAGTACGGTGACAATCCCCCCCCTCTATTTACATGAAATGGTTTGGTCCAAAGCGAACGGCTTGCGGAGTTTGGTAAAGAAATCGCCATAGCGTGCACAAACGCGCAGGAAAGCGAAAGAATCGCAAATTAGTTTTAATTAGTTTTAAAACATAGTTTAACGCCAACATAGCGGCAACATAGTTTGCCAACGTGAAATAAATGAATACGCTCTCAAATGTGCCGTCCGAGGCAGAGTCTGTTCGGCACGTTCGGCACACGTGATAGCTCGCTGCTCTCTGATTGGTTGAATCGTTTTTTGGACATAGCTCGGTAACTACTTGTCCGATTAATATGAAACCTTGAAAAGGCACATCCTCAGGTCCCCAGCAATATACCTGGCAAGTTTAAAGTATATCGGACCCGTGGTTGTCGAGAAACAGCGGTCACAGACACACAGACACACAGACATACACACAGACATACAGAGATTACTGGAATTATAGATAGATAGCGCTTTTCAGGAAGCCCAAAGACGCTTTGACAGAGTGCAAAACATAATGCATAGCAAAACATAAAAACAATTGCAAAAAAAAGAAGAATCAATAGGGAAATATTCAAAGCACAAAGGAGGGAGAAGGAGAGGAGATAGTCAGGGGTTAGATGCTGTGGGTTAAATGTTGAATGCAGTGTTGAACAGGTGGGTCTTGAGTGATGTTTTTAATGTGGTGAGTGAGGAGGAGTCTCTGATGGTGTGAGGTAGCGAGTTCCAGAGGGTGGGAGCAGCGATGGAGAAGGCCCTGTCCCCCCAGGATCTAAATTTGGTCCGGATGGGGGGGGGGGGGGGGGGGGGGGGGGGGGGTCAGGAGGTTGGTACCAGCAGAGCGGAGGTTGCGGGTGGGAGTGTGTCTGGAGAGGAGGTCAGCCAGGTAGGATGGGGCCAGGTTATGGAGGGCTTTGTAGGTCAAGAGCAGGATTTTGTACTGGATTCTCTGGGAGATGGGGAGCCAGTGAAGCTTGTAAAGGACGGGGGTGATGTGGTCACGGGTCCGGGAATGGGTGAGTAGACGGGCAGCGGAGTTCTGAATGTATTGGAGTTTATTGGTGATTGTTGAGGGTGAACCATAAAGGAGGCTATTGCAGTAGTCCAGACGGGAAGTGATGAAGGCGTGGATGAGGGTTTCTGCAGCCACGGAGGAGAGGGATGGACGGAGACAGGCGATGTTTTTCAGGTGAAAGAAGGCTGTCTTTGTGATCTGTTTAGTGTATTTGTCGAAGGAGAGGGTTTGGACAAAGATGATGCCAAGATTCCGGATGTGAGGGGAGGTGGATACTGGGAAACCGTCGATGTTGAGGGCAAAGTTATGGGTGGACTTGGTGAGCGTTTTTGGGCCAATGATGATTATTTCAGATTTATCACAGTTAAGTTTGAGGAAGTTGATTTGAAGCCAGGATTTTATTTCAGTGATGCAGTTTGTCAGGATAGAGTGGGTGGCGGTGGAGATGGATTTGGTGGAGATGAAAAGCTGGATGTCATCGGCGAAGCAGTGGAATTGGAGACCATGACGGCGGATTAAGTGACCGAGGGGGGACAGGTAAAGGATGAAGAGGAGGGGGCGAAGAACTGAACCTTGGGGGACACCTTGGGGGAGGGGAGCAGTGGGGGATTTGCAGTTATTGATGGAGATGAACTGGCGTCTGTCAGAGAGGTATGATTTAATCCAAGAGAGGGCAGTGCCGGTAATGTTAAAGGTGGTTTCAAGTCGGGTGAGGAGGATGGTGTGATCGATGGTGTCAAAGGCGGCGCTGAGGTCGAGGAGGATGAGAATGTTGAGGTTGCCAGCGTCAGAGGAGAGGAGAAGGTCGTTGGTGATTTTGAGGAGAGCAGTTTCAGTACTGTGGTTGGAGCGGAATCCGGATTGGAATGTTTCATACAGGTTATTGGCAGAGAGGTGATGTTTGAGTTGAGTGGCTACAGCGCGTTCCAAAACCTTTGACAGAAAGGGTAGGTTGGAGATGGGTCTGAAGTTATTTAGGGTGTCAGGGTTTAGTCCAGGTTTTTTCAGAATGGGGGTAACAGCAGCAATTTTGAGGGATGGTGGGACGATGCCTGTAGACAGGGAGGAGTTTATTGTTGCAATGATAAGTGGAGAGAGAGCAGGAAGGGAGGCCTTGACAAAGCTGGAGGGGATGGGGTCAAGAGTGCAGGTGGCAGTTTTCATTCCGATGAGAAGTTCAGAGAGGTCAGTAGGGGAGACTGGGGAGAATTGAGACAGGGGATGGCAGGATAAGGGGGGGCAGGTGGTTTGAGGGGGAGCGGGTGTGGCGGTGGTCAAGCTGTTGTCGATGTTTTCAATTTTGCGTTGGAAGAATGAAAGGAAGGAGATGCAGTTGTCTATTGTGAATGACTGGGTGGTGGTGTTCAGGGGGCTGAGGAGTTTGTTTATTGTAGAGAAGAGTGCTTTTGGGTTTCCGGAGCCAGAGTGGATAATTTGAGAGTAGTAGGCGGAGCGGGCGCGGGAGAGGGCATCTTTATAGTGTTGTATGTGGTCCTTGTAGGCCTGGGAGTGAACTGTGAGACCTGTTTTATTGCGGAGTCTTTCAAGTTGGCGAGCACGAGTTTTCATCAGGCGGAGTTCAGGGGCAAACCAGGGAGCAGAATGGGTGAAAGAAACTGTTTTGGTTTTTATAGGCGCAAGTTGGTCAAGGCAGGAGGAGAGAGTGTGGTTGTAGTAGTCAGTGAGGTCAGAAGGGGTGTGGAGGTCAACGAAGGGAGAAGTGGACATTTTTTCAGAGAGGGTCGATGAGAATGAGGTAGGTGAAAGAGCGTTTAGCTTACGGAAGTTGATAGTGCGATAATGCCTTGGTGCTGGGGTGGGGATGTTGATGGTCAGAGTGATGGCTAGGTGGTCAGAGAGAGTGAGGTCGGAGCCAGAGAGATGGTGCAAAATTAGTCCAGTAGAGCAGACAAGGTCCAAAATGTGACCACGGTTATGGGTAGGAAAGTTGACATGTTGAGTGAGGTTAAAGCAGGTGAGTAAATCAGTGAAGTCAGTGGTTAGCGTGGAGTCAGTGGAGTCCATGTGGATATTGAAATCACCAAGGAGGAGGATTGAGGGGGAGAGGGAACATAGCTGGGTCAGAAAGTAGGAGAAGTCAGACAGGAATGATGGGTGTGGTTTGGGAGGGCGGTAGACAACAGCCATGACTGACTGTGTGTGACCAGAGAGTTTAAAAGCCAGGTGTTCAAATGATGGAGCAGATGAGATGGAGATGAGGTTGGTCTTGATGTCTTGTCGGTGAATAACGGCAATTCCACCACCTCGGCCCTCCGAGCGTGGTTTATTGATGTAAGAATATCCATTGGGTGTGGTGAGGTTGAGCGTGTAGTAGTCCAGTGGTTGTTGCCAGGTCTCAGTGAGACAGAGAAAGTCCAGTTTATTTTCCAGGATGTAGTCGTTCAGGATGAGGCATTTGTTGTTGAGGGACCGGGTATTGAACAGGGTGAGCTTGATGTTGTTTTGTACGGCGGGTATGAATCCAGGTGATTTGGCCAGGGTTCGCAGACAGGAGGTGCGATTTTGTGCGTTGTTGTGACCAGGTGTGTTGGGACGATGAGTGGGAGTGCGCTGAGCCGACCAGAGGATGGGGATGGAGTGACCTGATTGTAAATAAACAAACACGACCGGAGCCACGGTGAATGTACCTGGGTCGACGCAGGAGTCCATTCGATTTGATTGCAGAGATGCATGATGGGGTGGAGCGGGTTTTAAGCAGGAGAAGCCTTGCGGCGGAGTACCGCAGAGCCATGCCAGCAGGAGCGAAGGGACGAGCACGAGGCCAAGGGTGAGGAGGCGAAACAATCGTCACAACCCACGGGAGTGGGCCCGAGGAAACAGCGAAGGAGCCGAGCAGGTGAAGCCAGGAGCAGAGCGGGACCATGCAGAGGGCAGACAGGAGCGAAGAGACGAGCACGAGGCCAAGGTTGAGGAGGCAAAGCGGCAAATGCAGCGGCAAACGACCGCCGCCGCTAATCAAGATCACGGCGGCAAACCGCCACCACCGCCGCTGCAAACAATGGGCACAACCCACGAGAGTGAGCCCGAGGAAACAGCGAAGGAGCCGAGCAGGTGAAGCCAGGAGCAGCAGAGCAGAGCCGGGACCGTGCAGAGGGCAGACTCAATGGCCAAAAATCCGCCACGACCACCAGGAAAGCAAGATACGGACAATGGTCCAGTCAGAGAAGCGGCGAGCAAGTGACGCCAGCGTCCTCTCACGACCGGACCGGAAACGGAAACCTATATATATTGTTACAGACGCGGTTTTGGATGTTAGTTTACCGAGCGGTTTGGTATGACCGCGTCTGCACAGTTTACCCGATTATACTCGAACGTTGGCCGAGTCGCGCTACGCTAAATCAATTGAGGAAAAGGACACAACGGCTGGGATTAAATGACACGACACCAGGGGTACAGTTCTCAAGACCTCCGGAGGAGGATATAATATGGGACATGTTTAGATTACACCGACCAGAGGTACAGCACAGTAAGGTGGGCACTTAAACACGGTCTTATATTAGCCCCGACAGACCACAGATAAACAGGACAAAACTGACTCACACAGGGATTGATGGCAAGGAGGGGCAGGTAGTTGATAGCTCAAGGTGCACCTTGGCTCAGGGGCAGGATCCACACGGTCCGGTCCAGAGATGCGGGAGGTCTCTCTCAGCGTCAGCGTTAGAAGGTGACGTTCTTTCTCCAAGCTGGGGGCGCATCTCACGTCACGTCCGGTAAGTCGCTGCGTATATCCGGCGGGGAGTGACACGCCCTCGGCTCGTTAGCTCCGCCCCAGATGGAATCGGCCCGTTGCTTCTTATTGGGTGCGGGGGTTACCGGGCTCCGCCCTTGACGAGGAGCTGACAGCCAGCCCCTTCGTGGTAACCCCGTGGGCGCACATGGCAATGGCGGCTAACCAAGCCGGTGTGAGGACGCACACTCCCCGCACCGCGGCCGCGCCGCCCCCGCTGTGGTTGTAGTTGTTGTTGTTGTTGTTTCATGGGGAAGATTGGAGGAGGTATGGGGAGGTCCTAAACTCACTACTGGTGCCATACAATCACATTCTGGTGCAACGAAGAGTCAGAATTAATGGAAACGAGTCCTTAACTGACATAGACTAAGAATAACTAGCAAGAGGTCCGAAAGTTGTCTACGTGAGATGCGGTGGACCTGGGCACGACATTTAATGGGGGAAGAAGGGGAAGGTCGGTTCTACAGAGTGTTGTTTACAGACAATGGGACTAGGGAATGGGGGATTGGGGATAGTTGGGGAGTATTGGGGAAATAGGGGAATATTTACAAGCGGATATGGAGGCCAAGTCCCATATCCGCAACATTGCACCCTTCTCTACCCTCGGGGCGTCCCAACCCGATAAATTTTTACCTATTTTAGTGTGGCACTCAGATGTAGTTCCCTCTACTATTAACTCTACCCTGAGTGCGACAGTTTTACAGATATTCACAAATGAGTAAATATGTCCCCCTGCGACGTTGCACCCTTCTCCTCACAGAAACACACCCACAGGATAACCGAATCGCGGAAAGAATTCGCAAATTAAACATACAGCCGGTAGGGAGCATTATTTACAAGACTACGCTGATATTTACACTACGATCCAGGACCTGTTTTTGGAGGAACACATGCAGATGTTATGCATACAGAGAGCACGCATGCCAGCATCGATACACCAACCCACGAGTGCTCTGTGGCCTTACGGCCTTTAATAACGTGCAGAGCACCCCTTCCAAGCACCACTACACACCCAAGCACCAATCGGTGCAGTCACCATTGTTCATTAAAATAAAAACAACAACCCCTAACCCTGCAGGTGTCTCTTGCTCTTCGTGTGGTGCACTTGGCCTTCTTGCTTCTTTAAAAATAAAGAAAGGCGCCAACCGCGTCCATTTCTTTATTGTGGCCGTCAGGGGGCCAACTATTAGTGGTTCACCTGTATGGCATAGGTGCCACGTTGACCCATAGGTCCATCCACGGGTGGTGCTTGTCCGCAAAAGAACTGCGGTCCATTGTGGGTGGCCACCAAAATTGCGGTCCATATGGTGTATCGATCCAGGCAGCAAGCAGCGAAAGTGCAGGCCCACAACTGCGGAGCCAGCACCTCTCTCTCCTCTCTCTCTGCCCCAAAGCCAGATCCTCGGAGGTGGGAGACAAAAGAAAAGACAAGTGAGTAAGGTGGTAAGGGCGCAAAAGTGCACGCAATGTAAGGTAATGCACACTGGGGGCACATGGGAACCAGGTGAGACAGGTACGTTCCTACCGTACGCCCCCCCCCCCACCAGGTAACCTACATGGCCCCTCCCTTACCCCTTACTGTATCCACAAAACACAACACTACCCATAAACATCTACTTTACAAATCAACAAACGTCCCTACTGTCTTCCCCGTTCCTCCCATAAACCAAATTCGTCTTCTCTCCCTCCTAACCAATCAAATTTGCCATTTTCAACTCTCATCAAAATTTGCCATCTCCAACTGAACATCAAAATTTGCCATTACCAATTCATCATCAGTCCCTCCTAAGGAGGGAGAGATGGAATCACCCCAATGTCTCATCCACGTCGTGATGCGTCTCACCAATCCACACAGCAATTCTCATTTCCTGCACACAGAACAAAGAAAACACAGGTGTGGAGTCATCATCACCACAGGTAAGTGGCTGCGTATGGTGCGACAGGTTCATCAATCCTAACTATTTCCTAAATGACTTTAACAAATTTACATTACCCGGGGTCTTTCTCCTGCCAAACCATTGGCCCTCTTACACTATGGGTTCTAAAAACCAATTCCCATTGACCAAACTGTGGTGCTTTTCAATTTGGTGTCTCACTCCCCCGATTCATCTCCCGGTGCCCTCGCACAATTTCTGGGCCGCGACGTGTACCTCTCCCAGCGGGTCTACCCACCTGCACACCTCCACCACTGCAGTTGCCTCCGAGCTTAGCTGCTCCTTACCCTAACCTAACTACCTGGGGAAGGCCCTCTGGCGCTCTCCCCACTCGGTGCCCTCTCTGGCACTGGGCTACCCGGGTCCGTCCTCCGGATCCTCGGGCCCCATCCACAACTACCGGCTCCCAGAGCCCACCTGCGGCCTCACCTGGCCGACATCCTCACAGTGGTGGAGTGCCCAACCAACTACACACACTAACAGGCTACACGCCCAGCCATTTCCACAACACTAATGCACCCATCCACAATACCATTCTGCAACCGCACCACAAATGCCAATATCCAACCACAATTTACCTATACCCTCTACCTAACACTTACACTACCCGCCCCGGGTACTCGTGAAAGGGGTCCACTCTTCCCCCATCCACACCTTCGCACCATGCACACCACTCCGTACCACTTACTCCATGTATTCCACACACCTGCACTTGCACACCTGTGCTCTCACACCTGGTGCCACCTGCACCCTTCTCTCCCCAAGCGCATTCGCGCTGATCCACAACACTCACTACTCATACACTGCTCCACACACCTGTCCAGTTGCACACCTGTGCAATCACACCTGTTCAATTCTCAACCACACGGCATCATCTCATCTAACTACTCCCCTCTAAAACTTGCGCTTCCCAGTCGTCCCTTTAAACTATTGCGCTCCCTCGTCATTATCATCCACACTAATCTACCTGCGTCCCCACTACAGGTATCAGTCACTAACTAATCTTAACGTTACCTAATGTCATCTTCTAGGGCCCTATCAATATCCTAACCCACCCGGGCTAGTTTTCACTGCCATACACCCCATAATCTATTGCTCCTTTGCCCCCACATGGGAAGGGTGGCAGGGATGCCCCCCTTACCCACCGGGCCCATCGCTCATCACCAATTTTGCACATCAAATTTGAACAAATCAAAAATTTTGCCAATCACTACTCATCATCTGCCAATCATTACTGCCACTCCTTTGCCAATCATCAAATTTTGTTTTTTTCTAATTTCGGGGCCAAAACACTAACCTCATCACACAGTCTACTCACTAATGCCTCTCGGTGCGCCAATTCCTGTCCAAAGCCCGGCTTCGTAAAGCCAAGCCATGAATGCGGGTTGTTTGGTGCCAGCGGCTGGATACGTCCCGCATTCGGGGCAGGGACGGGGGCTTACCCGGCCCGAGACCCCACGCACCATCTCGGCACGGAGCCATCCCATGGCTCGATCTCGACCTGCCGGAATGCCTCAACAAAAAGTGGTCGCCATGACGACCCTTCCTACCCAGCCGCCCGCTCCGCCTAGTGGAGCACGGACGCGGCCGTTCAAAGCGAGGCCCAGCACGCACCGAGGGCCCGATTCGGCTAAAAGTCGCTCTAACCTCTAACCCGGTTACCTTCGATGCCTCACCTGCATGCTTACACCCCGCAGCCCGTTCCTTGCTCACACATCCAGCCGTTCCCATGCTCCTCGTACCTTTCCTTACACACCCAGGTACCCTCATTCCACTCACAGCCTTGGTCACACACCTGACCACCGAACACTTTGGCACACATTCGTTGGTCGCACACCTCACCAACACACCTCTTCGCGCCCCCTCCTCAGTCACCTCCTCTGTGACAATCACAGGTGTGCCCTCATTCGCACACCCAACCACGTGCCTCACTACCAATTCCAGCGTGCATTCCCACTCACGCTCTACCATTCCAGGTGTGCATCCTTCCATTCCAGGTGTACATCCTCGCTCACCTGTCACAACCAACTCACGCTCCTTGTCACTCTCACTACTCTCACCTCCACTCTTGACAACGCACTCACCCTTACTCCCGACAGCGCACTCTTTCCCCATGCACCTGTCCGTCACACACCTTCCTCGCGCACACTCCTGCGCACACTCTCCCGTCACACCCTCTGTAACACTTACCACACCGCGCTTCCATGTGCTCCCTCGCACACGCGCTACGACCGACTCACTCTCGCCAGCACCCTCACTCCTTGGCACGCACTTTTTCCTCACACACCCCAGAGTCGGACTTTCTCGCACACCTCCTCTTTCGCACACCAGACCTGTCGCACACTTCACCAACGGCCTCTCACGAACACCCGGGTCCATCTCGACCCCCAAGCTTCTTAAATCCCCTGGCGCATCATACGCACGACCATATTGGTCACCACTTACACCGGGTCCTCTTCCTCTTCGCTTCTCCTCCATCACCTGCGAATCCCTCATCCGGTTAATGAGCACATCATCACGATCCAAACACAGACTTTGGACCAATTCTTTTATCTCCTCTTTTATCTCTTTCTTATCCCCTCTCCGTCGCTTCTTAATTTCGCTCACCCCTTCTTCCACTTCTTCTAATTTCTGCTTCACCTCTTTTATTTCCCGGTACGTCTCCTCAAGCTCATCCTCTAAGGCTACCTTGACCGTTTCCAGGTGCGTCCTCACCTGCCGGTCCTTCGTCTCCATTACCTCTATCACCTCGTCCAACCTCGTTGTCAGTCCCTCACGTACCATCTGACATTCCCTCTTCGTCGCTATCAAGTCGTCTTTTAGTTCTTTCTGTGTCGCTTTTAAACCTCCTAATACCGCAGTGTTCCTTTGAACCTGCTCCGTTAGTCCTTTTTGTCCCTCCGTCAGCTGTTCCACCTCCTGCGTCAGGTCCTCTATGCCCCCTTGTAACTTTACAGTCCCCTTTCTCACCTCCTTCTCCATGTGCTCCTTACAGTGCCTCACCTCCTCGCGCATTCCTCCGACCTCCTCACTCACACCTCTTCTGATCTCTTCTCCCATCACTTGCATCTCCTGCCCAGATGCCACCCTCATCTGCTCCATTTCCTCCTATCCCTGTGAGCATCCAGTTTGGTTTCTACCCCCATTCTGACCCCCTCTATCTGCTGCTCCATTTGTTTAACTTCCCTTTCCGCTTGGTCCCTCATGTCCCTCAATTTGCCTTCCATGGTGTTTTCTAACCCCTCTAACCCTTTTTGCATCCCTTCCATTTGATTCTCTTGAGCGGCCATTCTGTTTTCTACCCCCATTAACCCATTTTTCACCTCTTTTATCCCGTTGTCTAACCCCTCAAATTTGTCGTCTAACTTCCCAAATTTCTTGTCTAATCCCTTAAAATTATTGTCTAACCCCTCACCGGTACCCCTCGCTTCGTCCCTCATTATCCCCATTTGGTTTCCCATTACCCCCAATTGCTCACTCTGAGCATCCATCCGATTCCCCATTTGTCCCATACTGCTTTTCAAACCTCTAATTTGGTCTCCCAATTGCTCACTATTCTTTTCCATAAGGGCCGTCATTTGCATAAAAAAAAGATTCAAATCCCCCGGTGGCGCTACCACGGTCGCGGGCGTGGACGCCGTGGCCATCTGCGAGGCGCCATTTTGCGCGCCCGCTACTTCGTGCGTGACGGCGCTATTTTGCGAATCTGCTACCCTCACTGCTTCGCTCTCCTCTTGTCCCTCAATTTGGTCCTGGATCGACCCTACCTCACTCTCTACCGGAACCCAGCCGTCTTGGTCTGCCATAGCGCGACTTTCAAAATTCGGGTTTTTATTTTTTTCGTAAAACACAATTAAATTTCGTTGTTATAATTTCGAGCGCGGGAAACGCGCTCCGGATCGAATTCTACTTCCCGACACCAAAATGTTACCCTAATGGTACAATTGGTGTTCCAAAATTTGGGCCTAACTGAATTTAGTCCCAGGTCCGAATCCAACTCCTCGACACCAAATGTTACAGACGCGGTTTTGGATGTTAGTTTACCGAGCGGTTTGGTATGACCGCGTCTGCACAGTTTACCCGATTATACTCGAACGTTGGCCGAGTCGCGCTACGCTAAATCAATTGAGGAAAAGGACACAACGGCTGGGATTAAATGACACGACACCAGGGGTACAGTTCTCAAGACCTCCGGAGGAGGATATAATATGGGATATGTTTAGATTACACCGACCAGAGGTACAGCACAGTAAGGTGGGCACTTAAACACGGTCTTATATTAGCCCCGACAGACCACAGATAAACAGGACAAAACTGACTCACACAGGGATTGATGGCAAGGAGGGGCAGGTAGTTGATAGCTCAAGGTGCACCTTGGCTCAGGGGCAGGATCCACACGGTCCGGTCCAGAGATGCGGGAGGTCTCTCTCAGCGTCAGCGTTAGAAGGTGACGTTCTTTCTCCAAGCTGGGGGCGCATCTCACGTCACGTCCGGTAAGTCGCTGCGTATATCCGGCGGGGAGTGACACGCCCTCGGCTCGTTAGCTCCGCCCCAGATGGAATCGGCCCGTTGCTTCTTATTGGGTGCGGGGGTTACCGGGCTCCGCCCTTGACGAGGAGCTGACAGCCAGCCCCTTCGTGGTAACCCCGTGGGCGCACATGGCAATGGCGGCTAACCAAGCCGGTGTGAGGACGCACACTCCCCGCACCGCGGCCGCGCCGCCCCCGCTGTGGTTGTAGTTGTTGTTGTTGTTGTTGTTTCATGGGGAAGATGGGAGGAGGTATGGGGAGGTCCTAAACTCACTACTGGTGCCATACAATCACATTCTGGTGCAACGAAGAGTCAGAATTAATGGAAACGAGTCCTTAACTGACATAGACTAAGAATAACTAGCAAGAGGTCCGAAAGTTGTCTACGTGAGATGCGGTGGACCTGGGCACGACATTTAATGGGGCAAGAAGGGGAAGGTCGGTTCTACAGAGTGTTGTTTACAGACAATGGGACTAGGGAATGGGGGATTGGGGATAGTTGGGGAGTATTGGGGAAATAGGGGAATATTTACAAGCGGATATGGAGGCCAAGTCCCATATCCGCAACAATATAATAGGCGTATATATATGGTATATATATATAAGTGGTATATATTGTTACAGACACGACTTTGATGTTAAGGTGGGCCGAGCGGAATGGCCGTCGTGTCCGCACAAATTACCCGATTGTACTCGAACGTCGACGAAGCCGCGCTACGCTGGCTCAATAGGAAAGAGAAGACACCCGGCTGGGTTATAATGACACAATACGACACCAGGGGTTCAGTTCTCAAGACCTCCGGAGGAGGTTATATTAAGGCGGAAGGTTAGATTACAACTACAAGAGGTACATCATAGGAAGACAGGCACTTAGACACAACCTTATATTATTCCCGACAGACCACAGAGAAACAGGACAAAAACTGGCTCACACGGGGATTGATGGCTAGGAAAGCGGGTATTCGATGGCCAGCACAAGGTGCACCTTGTGCTCAGGGACAGGATGGCGCGGCCCAAAAGATGCAGGAGGTCTCTCAGCGCTCGAGGTGGCGTCTTGTCGTCTCAAGCTGGGGGCGCATCTGACGTCACGTCCGGCAAGCGGCTGCGTATATCCGGCGGGGAGTGACACGCCCTCGGCTCGTTAGCTCCGCCCAGATGGAATCGGTCCGCCCTTCTTATTGGGTGCGGGGGGGGTTTACCAGGCTCCGCCCTTGACGAGGAGCTGACAGCCAGCCCCTTCGTGGTAACCCCGTGGGGCGCATGGATAATGGCGGCTAACCGAGCCGGAGGGAGGACGCACACTCCCCGCGCGCGCCGTTGTTGTAGTTGTTGTTGTAGCTGTAGTTGTTGTTGTTGTAGCTGTAGTTGTTGTTGTTGTTGCTGTAGTTGTTGTTGTTGTTGTTGTAGCTGTAGTTGTTGTTGTTGTTGTTGTAGCTGTAGTTGTTGTTGTTGTTGTTGTTTGGGGAAGAAGATGGGAGGAGGTATGGGAAGGTCCTAAACTCACTACTGGTGCCATATAATCACATTCTGGTGCAACGAAGAGTCATAATTAATGGAAACGAGGCCTTAACTGACATAGATTAAGAATAACTAGGAAGATGTCCGAAAGTTGTCTACGTGTGGTGCGGTGGACCTGGGCACGACATTTAATGGGGGAATAAGGGGAAGGTCGGCTCTACTGATTGTTATTTACATGCAATGGGACTAGGGAATGGGGGACTGGGGAAAGTTGGGGAGTATTGGAGAAAATAGGGGAATATTTACAAGCGGATATGGAGGCCAAATTCCATATTCGCAACATTGCACCCTTCTCTACCCTCGGGGCGTCCCGACCCGATAAATTTTTACCTACTTTAGTGTGGCACGCAATGTAGTTCCCTCTACTATTAACTCTACCCTGAGTGCGACAGTTTTACAGATATTCACAAATGAGTAAATATGTCCCCCTGCGACGTTGCACCCTTCTCCTCACAGAAACACACCCACAGGATAACCGAATCCGGAAAGAATTCTCAAACTAAACATACAGCCGGTAGGGAGCATTATTTACAAGACTATGCTGCTATTTACACTACGATCCAGGACCTGTTTTTGGAGGAACACATGCAGATGTTATGCATAGAGAGAGCGCGCTTGCCAGCATCGATACACCAACCCACGAGTGCTCTGTGGCCGACGGCCTTTAATAACGTGCAGAGCACCCTTCCCGAGCATCAAAAGCACCACCCCACCACCAATCGGTGCAGTCACCATTGTTCATTGGAATAAAAATAAATTCGACAACCCCTAACCCTGCAGGTGTCTCTTGCTCTTCTTGTGGTGCACTTGGTGTTAATTAACAGTGGTTCACCTTTATGGCATAGGTGCCACGTTGACCCATAGGTCCTTCCACGGGTGGTGCTTGGCCGCAAAAGAGCTGCGGTCCATTGTGGGTGGCCACAAACATTGCGGTCCATATGGTGTATCGATCCAGGCAGCCAACAGCGAAAGTGCAGGCCCACAACTGCGTAGCCAACACCTCTCTCTCCTCTCTCTCTACCCCAAAGCCAGATCCTCGGAGGTGGGAGACAAAAGAAGAAACAAGTGAGTAAGGTGGTAAGGGCGCAAAAGTGCACGCAATATAAGGTAATGCACACTGGGGGCACATGGGAACCAGGTGAGACAGGTACGTTCCTATCGTACGCCCCCCCCCCACCAGGTAACCTACATGGCCCCTCCCTTACCCCTTACTGTATCCACAAAACACAACACTACCCATAAACATCTACTTTACAAATCAACAAACATCCCTACTGTCTTCCCCGTTCCTCCCATAAACCAAATTCGTCTTCTCTCCCTCCTAACCAATCAAATTTGCCATTTTCAACTCTCATCAAAATTTGCCATCTCCAACTCAACATCATAATTTGCCATTACCAATTCATCATCAGTCCCTCCTAGGGAGGGAGAGATGGAATCACCCCAATGTCTCATCCACGTCGTGATGCGTCTCACAAATCCACACAGCGATTCATCTCCTGCAACAAAACAAAGAAAACACAGGTGTGGAGTCATCATCATCACCACAGGTAAGTGGCTGCGTATGGTGCGACAGGTTCATCAATCCTAACTATCTCCTAAATGACTTTAACAACTTTACACTACCCGGGGTCTCTCTCCGGCCAAACCATTGGCCCTCTTACACTATGGGTTCTAAAAACCAATTCCCATTGGCCAAACTGTGGTGCTCTTCAATTTGGGGTCTCACTCCCCCGATTCATCTCCCGGTGCCCTCGCACAATTTCTGGGCTGCGGCGTGTACCTCTCCCAGTGGGTCTACCCACCTGCACACCTCCACCACTGCAGTTGCCTCCGAGCTTACCTGCTCCTTGCCCTAACCTAACTACCTGGGGAAGGCCCTCTGGCACTCTCCCCACTCGGTGCCCTCTCTGGCACTGGGCTACCCGGGTCCGTCCTCCGGATCCTCGGGCCCCATCCACAACTCTACCGGCTCCCAGAGCCCACCTGCGGCCTCACCTGGCCGACATCCTCACAGTGGTGGAGTGCCCAACCAACTACACACACTAACAGGCTACACGCCCAGCCATTTCCACAACACTAATGCACCCATTCACAACACCATTCTGCAACCGCACCACAGATGCCAATATCCAACCACAATTTACCTGTAGCCTCTACCTAACACTTACACTACCCGCCCCGGGTACTCGTGATGGGGGTCCACTCTTCCCCCATTCACACCTTCGCACCATGCACACCACTCCGTACCACTTACTCCAACTCTCTCCACACACCTGTACCTGCACACCTGTGCTCTCACACCTGGTGCCACCTGCACCCTTCTCTCCCCAAGCGCATTCACGCTGATCCACAACACTCATTACTCACACACTGCTCCACACACCTGTCCAGTTGCACACCTGTGCAATCACACCTGTTCCATCCTCACACACACGGCATCATCTCAGCTAACTACTCCCTTCTGAAACTTGCGCTTCCCAGTCGTCCCTTTAAACTATTGCGCTCCCACGTCATTATCATCCACACTAATCTACCTGCGTCCCCACTACAGGTATCAGTCACTAACTAACCTTAACGTTACCTAAGGTCATCTTCTCTAGATCCCTACACACAATATCCTAACCCACCCGGGCTAGTTTTCACTGCCATACACCCCATAAGCTATTGCTCCTTTGCCCCCCCATGGGAAGGATGGTGGATTTGCCATCCCACCACATCGGGGGTCTCTCACTACCAATTTTGCACATCAAATTTCAACAAATTAAAAATTTGCCAATCACTACCCATCATCTGCCAATCACTACTGCCAATCCTTTGCCAATCATCAAATTTTGTTTTTCTCTAATTTTGGGTCCAAAACACTAACCTCATCACCCAGTCGACTCACTAATACCTCTCGGTGCGCCAATCCCTGTCCAAAGCCCGGCTTCGTAAAGCCAAGCAATGGATGCTGGTTGTTCTGTGCCAGTGGCTGGCTGCATCCTGCCTTCGGTGCAGGGAAGGAGGTTTACCCGGCCCGAGATCCCACGCACCTTCTCGGCACGGAGCCATCCAATGTCCCGATCTCGACCTGCCGGAATTCCTCAACAAAAAGTGGTCGCCATGACGACTCTTTCTATCGGGCCGCCCGCTCCGCCTAGTGGAGCACGGACGTTCAAAGCGAGGCCCAGCACGGATCGCGCACGGCGGTCCTTTTGAACCCGCCGTGGCTCGGATCCCCGCTGGTTCTCGCGGCACGCGAAGCCCGGCACGCACCGAGGGCCCGCTTCGGCTAAAAGTCGACCTAACCTCTAACCTGTGTAACGTCGATGCTTCACCTGGACGCTTACACCCCGCAGCCCGTTCCTTGCTCACACATCCAGCCGTGCCCATGCTCCTCGTACCTTTCCTTACACACCCAGGTACCCTCATTCCACTCACAGCCTTGGTCACACACCTGACCACCGAACACTTTGGCACACATTCGTTGCTCGCACACCTCACCAATACACCGCTTCGCACCCCCTCCTCGGTCACCTCCTCTGTGACAATCACAGGTGTGCCCTCATTCGCACACCCAACCATGTGCCTCACCACCAACTCCAGCGTGCATTCCCACTCACGCTCTACCATTCCAGGTGTGCATCCTTCCATCCCAGGTGTACATCCTCGCTCACCTGTCACAACTAACTCACGCTCCATGTCACTCTCACTACTTTCACCTCCATTCCTGACAGCGCACTCACCCTTACTCTTGACAGCGCACTCTTTCCTCAGGCACCTGTCCGTTACACACCTTTCTCGCGCACACTCTCCCGTTACACCCTCTGTAACACTCACCACAGGTGTGCATTCTTCCTTGCCTTTGACAGCGCACTCTTTCCTCATGTACCTGTCCGTCACACACCTTTCTCGCGCACACTCCTGCGCACACTCTCCCGTCACACCCTCTGTAACACTCACCACACCACGCTTCCATGTGCTCCCTCGCACACGCGCTACGACCGACTCACTCTCGCCAGCACACTCACTCCTTGGCACGCACTTTTTCCTCACACACCCCAGAGTCGGACTTTCTCGCACACCTCCTCTTTCGCACACCAGACCTGTCGCACACTTCACCAACGGCCTCTCACGAACACCCGGGTCTATCTCGACCCCCAAGCTTATTAAATCCCCTGGCGCTTCATACGCACGACCATATTGGTCACCACTTACACCGGGTCCTCTTCCTCTTCGCTTCTCCATCACCTGCGAATCCCTCATCCGGTTAATGAGCACATCACGATCCAAATACAGACTTTGGACCAATTCTTTTATCTCCTCTTTTATCTCCTTGTTATCCCCTCTCCGTCGCTTCTTAATTTCGCTCACCCCTTCTTCCACTTCTTCTAATTTGTGCCTCACCTCTTTTATTCCCCGGTACGTCTCCTCAAGCTCGTCCTCCAAGGCTACCTTGACCGTTTCCATGTGCGTCCTCACCTGCCGGTCCTTCGTCTCCATTACCTCTACCACCTCGTCCAACCTCGTTGTCAGTCCCTCACGTACCATCTGACATTGCCTCTGTGTCGCTATCAAGTCGTTTTTAATTTCTTTTTGTGTCGCCTTTAAACCTCCTAATACCGCAGTGTTCCTTTGAACCTGCTCCACTAACTCCGTCTGTCCCACCGTCAGCTGCTCCACCTCCTGCGTCAGGTCCTCTATGCCCCCTTGTAACTTTACAGTCCCCTTTCTCACCTCCTTTTCCATGTGCTCCTCACAGTGCCTCACCTCCTCGCGCACTCCTCCGACCTCCTCACTCACTCCTCTTCTGATCTCCTCTCCCATCACTTGCATCTCCTGCCCAGATGCCACCCTCATCTGCTCCATTTCCTCCCTGTGAGCATCCAGTTTGGTTTCTACCCCCATTCTGACCCCCTCTATCTGCTGCTCCATTTGTTTAACTTCCCTTTCCGCTTGGTCCCTCATGTCCCTCAATTTGCCTTCCATCCTGTTTTCTAACCCCTCTAACCCATTTTTCACTCCCTCTATTTGATTCTCCTGGGCAGCCATTCTATTTTCTACCCCCATTAACCCATTTCTCACCTCTTTTATCCCGTTGTCTAACCCCTCAAAATTTTTGTCTACCTTCTCACCAGTACCCCTCGCTTCGTCCCTCATTACCCCCAATTGCTCACTCCGAGCCCTCGCTTCGTCCCTCATTACCCCCAGTTGGTTTCCCAACCGCTCACTATCAGCCCTCATTCCCACCATTTGTTCCATAAGGGCCCTCATTTGCAGGAGGAAAAGGTTCGAATCCACCAGGGGCGCTGCCGCGGGCGTGGACGCCGTGGCCACCTCGTGCGTGACAACGCTATTTTGCGACCCTGCCGCCCTCACTGCTTCGCTCTCCTCCTGTCCCTCATGTCCCTCAATTTGGTCCTGGACCGACCCTGCTTCACTCTCCCCTACCGGACCCCAGCCGTCTTGATCCGCCATAGCGCGACTTGCAAAATTCGAGTTTCGTAAAACAAATCCAATTTTTTTTTTCGTTATAATTTCGTCGAGCGCAGTACGCGCTCCGAATCGATTTTCCCTCCCAAAATTTGGGCCTAACTAATTTAGTCCCGGGTCCGAATCCAACTCCTCGACACCAATTGTTACTCTAATAGTACAATTGGTGTTCCAAAATTTGGGCTAAATAAATTTAGTACCAGGTTCGAATCCAACTCCTGACAACCAATTGTTACAGACACGACTTTGATGTTAAGGTGGGCCGAGCGGAATGGCCGTCGTGTCCGCACAAATTACCCGATTGTACTCGAACGTCGACGAAGCCGCGCTACGCTGGCTCAATAGGAAAGAGAAGACACCCGGCTGGGTTATAATGACACAATACGACACCAGGGGTTCAGTTCTCAAGACCTCCGGAGGAGGTTATATTAAGGCGGAAGGTTAGATTACAACTACAAGAGGTACATCATAGGAAGACAGGCACTTAGACACAACCTTATATTATTCCCGACAGACCACAGAGAAACAGGACAAAAACTGGCTCACACGGGGATTGATGGCTAGGAAAGCGGGTATTCGATGGCCAGCACAAGGTGCACCTTGTGCTCAGGGACAGGATGGCGCGGCCCAAAAGATGCAGGAGGTCTCTCAGCGCTCGAGGTGGCGTCTTGTCGTCTCAAGCTGGGGGCGCATCTGACGTCACGTCCGGCAAGCGGCTGCGTATATCCGGCGGGGAGTGACACGCCCTCGGCTCGTTAGCTCCGCCCAGATGGAATCGGTCCGCCCTTCTTATTGGGTGCGGGGGGGGTTTACCAGGCTCCGCCCTTGACGAGGAGCTGACAGCCAGCCCCTTCGTGGTAACCCCGTGGGGCGCATGGATAATGGCGGCTAACCGAGCCGGAGGGAGGACGCACACTCCCCGCGCGCGCCGTTGTTGTAGTTGTTGTTGTAGCTGTAGTTGTTGTTGTTGTAGCTGTAGTTGTTGTTGTTGTTGCTGTAGTTGTTGTTGTTGTTGTTGTAGCTGTAGTTGTTGTTGTTGTTGTTGTAGCTGTAGTTGTTGTTGTTGTTGTTGTTTGGGGAAGAAGATGGGAGGAGGTATGGGAAGGTCCTAAACTCACTACTGGTGCCATATAATCACATTCTGGTGCAACGAAGAGTCATAATTAATGGAAACGAGGCCTTAACTGACATAGATTAAGAATAACTAGGAAGATGTCCGAAAGTTGTCTACGTGTGGTGCGGTGGACCTGGGCACGACATTTAATGGGGGAATAAGGGGAAGGTCGGCTCTACTGATTGTTATTTACATGCAATGGGACTAGGGAATGGGGGACTGGGGAAAGTTGGGGAGTATTGGAGAAAATAGGGGAATATTTACAAGCGGATATGGAGGCCAAATTCCATATTCGCAACAATATATAAGTGGTGTTGCCCCCTTTGGCAGAAACAACCTGAAGTCGGCGTATATATATATATATATATATATATATATATATATATATATATATATATATATATATATATATATATATATATATATATATATATATATAATATAACAACAACATATATATATATATATATATATATATATATATATAATATAACAACAACATATATATATATATATATATATATACAGTGGAACCTTGACTTGCGAGTTTAATTCGTTCTGTGACCGAGCTCGTAACTCAAATTGCTCGTTTCTCAAATCAAATTTCCCCATTAAAATGCATTGAAATGCTATTAATCCGTTCCAGCCCGCCAAAAACCACACCAATTTTTTAAAAAATATACAGTATATATAAAAATATCTCGCGCTTTATATTTCACTTGTATGCAGCATACAAGTTGGCAGGATGGCCTGGACTGGAGGTACGCACACTTGACTCTAAAGTCTAAACTGTCCAGCCTGGGTTTGAATCCCGACCCAGCTATAACCTGTCATGTCGGTGTTTCACAGGCAGGGTGATTCATCAATGTGTGTACCGCTAAACTGGGCGCCCCGTTTGCGTCCCATTAGTTGTTGGATGTTAAGGATCTCACCGTGTTTTCCACAAAGAGAAGGCGAGCTGTCGCCGGCACTCTGAACAAGTTGTGGCCTGGCATGCTCTTCTCCTCTGCCGTTATATACGTCCTCCTCGGCATCTTTTTCCAGAAGAGCCCTGTCTCGTCACAGTTGAAGATTTGCTGGGGGATGTATCGTTCGGCTTCTATCAGTTCGGCAAAAGTTATAATAAAATCTTCAGCTGCCTTCACATCCGCCTCACCAAGTCGACAACACGCACACCTCGCTCATGTTTTTCGACGATTGCGTGTTTTATATCCAAGCACATCATCCTCTTCTTCTTCTCAGTTATAATAAAATCTTCAGCTGCCTTCACATCCGCCTCACCAAGTCGACAACACGCACACCTCGCTCATGTTTTTCGACGATTGCGTGTTTTATATCCAAGCACATCATCCTCTTCTTCTTCTCAGTACCGTGTTTTCCACAAAGAGAAGGCGAGCTATCGCCGGCACTCTGAACAAGTTGACGGCAGAGATACTGTACTTGCACGGCAAGATAACCACGTGACCAGAACCCACCTGGTGGCGTAAACTCAAAATAACCAACATGCGAAAACAAAAATGCAGCGCTATACGACAGAGATACTGTACTTACACGGCAAGATAACCACGTGACCGGGTGGCGAAAGCTCGTAACTCAGATCTCGGCTCGCATCTCAAAGCAATAAACCGCCCGAGCGACGGCTCGTATCTCGAAAAACTCGTAAGTTGGGGCACTCGTAAGTCAAGGTTCCACTGTATATATATATATATATATATATATATATATATATATATATATATATATATATATATATATATATATATATATATATATATATATATATATATATATGTATATATATATATATATATATATATATATATATATATATATATATATATATATATATATACATATACATATATACATATATACATACATACATACATACAGACATATATATATATATACATACATACATACATACATACATACATACATACATACATACATACATACATACATACATACATCACACACACACACACATACACATATAGTCACGTGAAAAAGTAAGTACACCCCATGTAAAGTTTTGACTTTTTCAACATGTTTCAACATACAGCTATTTGATCTTCATTTCAACAATATTGATAGATAAAGGTGATATAATATAACAAATATCATGAAACATTTACATTTTGTAGTCCGTTGTATAATTTAAATAAACATAAATGCAAATTTCGCATGTGGAAAAAGTAAGTACACCCTTGGCTCTAATAATAATAATAATAATAATAATAATAATTCATTTATTTTGTATAGCGCTTTTCCAGAAGCCCAAAGGCGCTTTGACAGAGTGGAAAACATAATGCATAACAATACATGAAAACAACAATTGCAAAAAGACAAGAATCAATAGGGAAATATTTAAAGCAAAAGGAGGGAGAAGGAGAAGAGATAGTCAGAGGTTAAATGCTGTGGGTTGAATGTTGAATGCAGTGTTGAACAGGTGGGTCTTTAGTGATGTTTTGAATGTGGTGAGTGAGGAGGAGTCTCTGATGGTGTGAGGTAGTGAGTTCCAGAGGGTGGGAGCAGCGATGGAGAAGGCCCTGTCCCCCCAGGATCTGAATTTGGTCCGGATGGAGGGGGTCAGGAGGTTGGTACCAGCAGAGCGGAGGTTGCGGGTGGGAGTGTGTCTGGAGAGGAGGTCAGCCAGGTAGGATGGGGCCAGGTTATGGAGGACTTTGTATGTCAAGAGGAGGATTTTGTACTGGATTCTCTGGGGAATGGGGAGCCAGTGAAGCTTGTAAAGGACAGGGGTGATGTGGTCACGGGTCCAGGAATGGGTGAGTAGACGGGCAGCGGAGTTCTGAATGTATTGGAGTTTATTGGTGATTTTTGAGGGTGAACCATAGAGGAGGCTATTGCAGTAGTCCAGACGGGAGGTGATGAAGGCGTGGATGAGGGTTTCTGCAGCCGTGGAGGAGAGGGATGAGCGGAGACGGGCAATGTTTTTCAGGTGAAAGAAGGCTGACTTTGTGATCTGTTTAGTGTATTTGTCGAAGGAAAGGGTTTGGTCAAAGATGACGCCAAGATTCCGGATGTGAGGGGAGGTGGATACTGGGATACCGTCGATGTTGAGGGCAAAGTTATGGGTGGATTTTGTGAGCGTTTTTGGGCCAATGATGATTATTTCAGATTTATCACAGTTAAGCTTGAGGAAGTTGATTTGAAGCCAGGATTTTATTTCAGTGATGCAGTTTGTCAGGATAGAGTGGGTGTCGGTGGAGACGGACTTGGTGGAGATGAAAAGCTGGATGTCATCGGCGAAGCAGTGGAATTGGAGACCATGATGGCGGATTAAGTGACCGAGGGGGGACAGGTAGAGGATGATGAAGAGGAGGGGGCCAAGAACTGAACCTTGGGGGACACCTTGGGGGAGGGGAGCAGTGGGGGATTTGCAGTTATTGATGGAGATGAACTGGCGTCTGTCAGAGAGGTATGATTTAATCCAAGAGAGGGCAGTGCCGGTAACGTTAAAGGTGGATTCAAGTCGGGTGAGGAGGATGGTGTGATCGATGGTGTCAAAGGCAGCGCTGAGGTCGAGGAGGATGAGAATGTTGAGGTTGCCAGCGTCAGAGGAGAGGAGAAGGTCGTTGGTGATTTTGAGGAGAGCAGTTTCAGTACTGTGGTTGGAGCGGAATCCGGATTGGAATGTTTCATACAGGTTATTGGCAGAGAGATGATGTTTGAGTTGAGTGGCTACAGCGTGTTCCAAAACTTTTGACAGAAAGGGTAGGTTGGAGATGGGTCTGAAGTTGTTTAGGGTGTCAGGGTTTAGACCAGGTTTTTTTAGAATGGGGGTAACAGCAGCAATTTTGAGGGAAGGTGGGACGATGCCTGTAGACAGGGAGGAGTTTATTGTTGCAATGATAAAGTGGAGAGAGAGCAGGGAGGGAGGCCTTGACAAAGCTGGAGGGGATGGGGTCAAGAGTGCAGGTGGCAGTTTTCATTCCTATGAGGAGTTCAGAGAGGTCAGTAGGGGAGATTGGGGAGAACCGAGACAGGGGATGTCAGGACAATGGGGGGCAGGTGGTTGGAGGAGGAGCGGGTGCGGCGGTGGTCAAGCTGTTGTAGATGTTGTCAATTTTGCGTTAGAAGAAAGAGAGGAAGGTGGTGTTGTAGGTGGTGTTGCCCCCTTTGGCAGAAACAACCTCAAGTAGGCGTTTCTTATAACTGTCTACCAGTCTCTGACATCGACTGGGAGAAATTTTTGCTCACTGCTCCATGCAGAATTCTTTCAGCTGTGTGATGTTTGAGGGGTTTTTTGTATGCACAGCTCGTTTCAAATCCCCCCACAACATCTCGATGGGATTTCGATCCGGGCTTTGACTTGGCCATTCCGAACCCTCCATTTCTTTCTTTTCAGCCATTCCTTGGTGGATTTACTGGTATGTTTAGGGTCATTGTCATGTTGCAAGGTCCACCTTCGGTTGAGCTTCAACTTTCCGACAGATGGCCTCACATTATCCTCAAGCACCCTCTGGTACAATGAAGAATTCATAGTGGATTCGATGATGGTGAGCTGCCCAGGCCCTGATGCAGCAAAGCTGCCCAGGCCCTGATGCAGCAAAGCTGCCCCAAACCATAATATTTCCCCCACCATGCTCTACAGTTGGTATCAGGTTCTTGTGGTCAAATGCTGTCTTTCGTTTTTGCCAAACATGTCTTCTGGTACTGTGGCCAAATAGCTCTACCTTTGACTCATCTGTCCGAGCACATTGTTCCAGAAGTGCTGGTCTTTGCCTAGGTGTTCATTGGCAAACTTTAGTCTTGCCCTGATGTTCTTTCTGGACAGCAAAGGTTTCCTCCTGGCACACCTCCCATGTCGATCAAATTTGTGCAGCCTCTTTCTAATGGTAGACTCGTGCACTTTGACATCAACAGTGGCAAGAGCTACCTGTAGGTCCCGTGATGACATTCTGGGGTTCTTAGAGACTTCTTTCAGCATCTTGCGGTCTGCTCTTGGGCTGAACTTGCTGGGGCAGCCTGGCCTGAACAAGTTGGCAGTTGTTTGGAATCTTCTCCACTTGTCGATGATCTTTTGGACAGTCGAATGATTGATTTCAAATTGTTTGCAGATCTTTTAAAATCCTTTACCAGTCTCGTAGGCATCTACAACCTTCTTTCTGAAGGCCTCAGAGAGCTCTTTTGATCTAGGCATGGTGACTCCGCACACTTCAACAACAAAGAGCAAACCAAACAAAATGTCTGAGGTTTAAATAACACAGGTTCCTCCGAGATCCTCTCCAACGATGTTCTAATCATTTACACCTGAGCTGGTGCACCTGATTCTAATTTTAGGTATTTGAAGTAGTGATAAATGTAGGGGTGTACTTACTTTTTCCACATGCAAAATTTGCATTTATGTTTATTTAAATTATACAATGGACTACAAAATGTAAATGTTTCATGATATTTGTTATATTATATCACCTTTATCTATCAATATTGTTAAAATGAAGATCAAATAGCTGTATGTTGAAACATGTTGAAAAAGTCAAAACTTTACATGGGGTGTACTTACTTTTTCATGTGACTGTGTGTGTGTATATATATATATATATATATATATATATATATATATATATATATTATATATATACACACACACACACAGTCACATATATATTCCTTGTAAAAAAATAAAATTGGACTGAACGCAAGGTTTAATTTTGTGTGTGAAAAAGTAGAACGACCTTTGGAGGCCATTTTTCCCCGCAGAACAGGGGTTGGCCTTTTTCGGGCACCGTGGTCCCTCTTTTTGAAGCAATGTTTTATGGCCGGATGCCCTTCCTGTCGCCAACCCTGTTAGTCGCCTCTTGCAACACACAGGGAATTACCAGTGAGCTGGTACTCAATTTGCCGACCTCAGAAGGATGACATGCTGAGTCAACCCACCTGGTGTTAATTCAGCGATCAACCGGGATTCGAACCCAGGATCCTCGGATCCCAAGCCGGCACCCTAACCGCTAAGCCAACACCAGGCAAATGCAGCCATTGGTGCAGCATTGAAAATGATTTGTGCTGAACAGGTGGTGGAGGGAGGGCAGGTGGGTGGATGGTTGTAGCAATGAGAAGAAGCATTATGTGGTGTTGATACAAGGAATGTTGGATGTGTATTAAAAACGATTATGTAAATATGAATGTGCACTTGTAATTTGGAAAAGCAAATGTAACAGTATAATTGGAGAGAGTTAGGAATTATTTGGCTTTGTTGTATGAGAGACCGAATTCTACTTCCATTCTGAGGTTGATCTGCTCCTTCTTATGTTGTTGTCCTGATGTACAAGTCGTTAGACGTGTCTACGTACATTCACGATTGAACATGCTGCAAATTTGTCCATCTCACCTTGACTTTTCGTCTGATCTTTTGGGTGACATTTTATTGGAATTCCAAAAGTGATTGATTTATGGATCGCGTGTTAAATGAGGAAATTATTACAACACGAGGAATACTTGTTTCTATGAAATACAAGTTACAATAAAGCCGTTGTGAAGGCACTGCATCATTGTATATTTTGTTTATGGTAAAGTTAGGGTAAAGTTTGGATGGATGTCATTGTGGAAGACAATGCATGATTGTATATTTTTGTTTATGGTAAAGTTAGTGTAAGTTTGGATTGATGTCATTGTGGAAAGCAATGCATGATTGTATATTTTGTTTATGGTAAAGTTATGGTAAAGTTTGGATGAATGTCATTGTGGAAGGCTGTGCATGATTGTATATTTTGTTTATGGTAAAGTTAGTGTAAAGTTTGGATTGATGTCATTGTGGAAAGCAATGCATGATTGTATATTCTGTTTATGGTAAAGTTAGTGTAAAGTTTGGATTTATGTCATTGTGGAAGGCATTGCATCATTGTATATATTGTTTATGGTGAAATAAGTGTAAAGTTTGGACTGATGGCATTGTTGAAGGCATTGCATCATTGTATATATTGTTTATGGTGAAATAAGTGTGAAGTTTGGATTGATGTCATTGTGAAAGGCATTGCATCATTGTATATATTGTTTATGGTGAAATAAGTGTGAAGTTTGGATTGATGTCATTGTGAAAGGCTGTGCATGATTGTATATTTTGTTTCTGTTAAAGTTAGTGTGAAGTTTGGATTGATGTCATTGTGAAAGGCATTGCATCATTGTATATATTGTTTATGGTGAAATAAGTGTGAAGTTTGGATTGATGTCATTGTGAAAGGCTGTGCATGATTGTATATTTTGTTTCTGTTAAAGTTAGTGTAAGTTTGGATTGATGTCATTGTGAAAGGCTGTGCATGATTGTATATTTTGTTTATGGTAAAGTTAGTGTAAGTTTGGATTGATGTCATTGTGAAAGGCATTGCATCATTGTATATATTGTTTATGGTGAAATAAGTGTGAAGTTTGGATTGATGTCATTGTGAAAGGCTGTACATGATTGTATATTTTGTTTCTGTTAAAGTTAGTGTGAAGTTTGGATTGATGTCATTGTGAAAGGCATTGCATCATTGTATATATTGTTTATGGTGAAATAAGTGTGAAGTTTGGATTGATGTCATTGTGAAAGGCTGTGCATGATTGTATATTTTGTTTCTGTTAAAGTTAGTGTAAAGTTTGGATTGATGTCATTGTGGAAAGCAATGCATGATTGTATATTCTGTTTATGGTAAAGTTAGTGTAAAGTTTGGATTTATGTCATTGTGGAAGGCATTGCATCATTGTATATATTGTTTATGGTGAAATAAGTGTAAAGTTTGGACTGATGGCATTGTTGAAGGCATTGCATCATTGTATATATTGTTTATGGTGAAATAAGTGTGAAGTTTGGATTGATGTCATTGTGAAAGGCATTGCATCATTGTATATATTGTTTATGGTGAAATAAGTGTGAAGTTTGGATTGATGTCATTGTGAAAGGCTGTGCATGATTGTATATTTTGTTTCTGTTAAAGTTAGTGTGAAGTTTGGATTGATGTCATTGTGAAAGGCATTGCATCATTGTATATATTGTTTATGGTGAAATAAGTGTGAAGTTTGGATTGATGTCATTGTGAAAGGCTGTGCATGATTGTATATTTTGTTTCTGTTAAAGTTAGTGTAAGTTTGGATTGATGTCATTGTGAAAGGCTGTGCATGATTGTATATTTTGTTTATGGTAAAGTTAGTGTAAGTTTGGATTGATGTCATTGTGAAAGGCATTGCATCATTGTATATATTGTTTATGGTGAAATAAGTGTGAAGTTTGGATTGATGTCATTGTGAAAGGCTGTGCATGATTGTATATTTTGTTCATGGTAAAGTTAGTGTAAGTTTGGATTGATGTCATTGTGAAAGGCATTGCATCATTGTATATATTGTTTATGGTGAAATAAGTGTGAAGTTTGGATTGATGTCATTGTGAAAGGCTGTGCATGATTGTATATTTTGTTTATGGTAAAGTTAGTGTAAGTTTGGATTGATGTCATTGTGAAAGGCATTGCATCATTGTATATATTGTTTATGGTGAAATAAGTGTGAAGTTTGGATTGATGTCATTGTGAAAGGCTGTGCATGATTGTATATTTTGTTCATGGTAAAGTTAGTGTAAGTTTGGATTGATGTCATTGTGAAAGGCTATGCATGATTGTATATTTTTGTTTCTGGTAAAGTTAGTGTGAAGTTTGGATTGATGTCATTGTGGAAAGCAATGCATGATTGTATATTCTGTTTATGGTGAAATAAGTGTAAAGTTTGGATTGATGTCATTGTGAAAGGCTGTGCATGATTGTATATTTTGTTTATGGTTAAGTTGGTGAAAGTTTGGATTGATGTCATTGTGGAAAGCAATGCATGATTGTATATTTTGTTTATGGTAATGTTCGTGTAAAGTTTGGATTGATATCATTGTGAAAGGCTGTGCATGATTGTATGTTTTGTTTATGGTAAAATAAGTGTAAAGTTTGGATTGATGTCATTGTGGAAGGCCATGCATGATTGTATATTTTTTTATGGTAAAGTTGGTGAAAGTTTGGATTGATGTCATTGTGGAAAGCAATGCATGATTGTATATTTTGTTTATGGTAATGTTCGTGTAAAGTTTGGATTGATGTCATTGTGAAAGGCTGTGCATGATTGTATGTTTTGTTTATGGTAAAATAAGTGTAAAGTTTGGATTGATGTCATTGTGGAAGGCCATGCATGATTGTATATTTTTTTATGGTAAATTTGGTGAAAGTTTGGATTGATGTCATTGTGGAAGGCCATGCATGATTGTATATTTTGTTTATGGTAATGTTCGTGGAAAGTTTGGATTGATGTCATTGTGGAAAGCAATGCATGATTGTATATTTTGTTTATGGTAAAATAAGTGTAAAGTTTTAGTTGATGTCATTGTGAAAGGCATTGCATCATTGTATATATTGTTTATGGTAAAGTTAGTGTAAGTTTGGATTGATGTCATTGTGGAAGGCTGTGCATGATTGTATATTTTTTTTTTATGGTAATGTTTGTGTAAGCTTGGGTTGATGTCATTGTGAAAGGCTGTGCATGATTGTATATTTTGTTTCTGTTAAAGTTAGTGTAAAGTTTGGATTGATGTCATTGTGGAAAGCAATGCATGATTGTATATTTTGTTTATGGTAAAATAAGTGTAAAGTATGGACTGATGGCATTGTGCAAGGCATTGCATCATTGTATATATTGTTTATGGTGAAATAAGTGTAAAGTTTGGATTGATGTCATTGTGAAAGACAATGCACAATTGTATATTTTGTTTATGGTAAGGTTCGTGTAAAGTTTGGTTGATGTCATTATGGAAGGCAATGCATGATTGTATATTTTGTTTATGGTAAAATAAGTGTAAAGTTTGGATTGATGTCATTGTGAAAGGCTGTGCATGATTGTATATTTTGTTTATGGTAAAGTTAGTGTAAAGTTTGGATTGATGTCATTGTGGAAGGCAATGCATGATTGTTTATTGGTTTACACTATACCATTCTATCTGCCTTGGCTTTCATGGAAATGTATATATAAGCTCTACTTGTATTGAGCTCCAGTGTAAGGAGAGAAATCCGCTGGGTGAGAATAAGCACAACAACACACCTTTGTGTCGAACACGATTACGCTGAGATGTAGGTCAATGTCACCACGTCATGCAAAATGGGCTTTTTGTTGGAGACTTGTGTTTTTTTCCAAATGGAACAGTTCATGCCGTGCAAACCTGTCGACACCATTGAAGATGAACAAACGCCTCCAATCTTGCTCACAAGACCTCTGTGCCTCTGCTTTCTGCTGTCGAGTCTCGTAGTGAAACGGCCCTTCAACCCCACTGTGCCAGCGGTGGAAAAACCACCTTGTGCCAGTGGATGTAATTGGCTACGCATTTCACATTCCTTGTTCCTGCAATGAAACAACCTGGTAAAACCACTTTGTACCTCTGGGGAAACCACAATATATCCTTTATATGAGGCCTATTATAGAAAAAGCTTTTAACATGAAAAGGTTTGATTTGCACCATATTTGCCTTTTCAAACATCTCCATAATAATTTATATTTCCTTGTTACCCTCTCCTGAGGAGAGGGTATCACATTCGAGTCCGTTTGTCTGTCTGTTTGTCTGCACAAAAGAAATACGATTTTCTCTGCAACGGTTGGTCCAATTGGCAGGAAATGTTCACCATAGGTGTAACTCCACCTGTATAATTTTTAATGATAATTATGACGTCATCGGTCACGTGGTTCGGCCGCCATCTTGGAAAAACCGAAAAAAATTGCACCTCTATATCTCCGAAAGCACTAAATATAAAAAATTGAGACATGGCTCATTTTAAAGAACTCTCCATGGGGAATAAAATATGTTAACAATGATGTCATAGGTGCCTCCATTATGACGTCATAATTCGACAAGTACGAAACTTCATCCGATCAAGATGAAATTTCTTGAGCATAATGTCGGAATAAATTATTTTAGAAAAAAAAAATGACGTCATTGGTCACGTGGTTCGGTCGCCATATTTGTTTTAACCCAAAAGCCTAAAAACCACTGAAAATACATCCTGGCGGGGTTTGCAATCTCTGACCACTCTTTTTCTTGTTTCTCTATTGCTTTGACTAATCATCAATGATTGTTAGATGGTATACTAGCAAGGGTGCCTGGCATTGCCCGGTGCTGTTCTTATGTTGTTGGCATTTTAAAGAAATCAAATCTTGTTTTTACCTGCAACGTGTGCAGGTCTACAAGAGCTCTGCATGGTTGTTGTTGTTGTTGTGGTTCTTGTTGGTGGTCGATTTTTGAAAGGTACACCCACTGCTTGGACAGCTGCTGACCCCACTACCATTTGTCACTTGACTCCATCCACCATGGCACCCATATGAAATAATATGGCCACTATCTTGGTTTTCTGGTGGGTTTAAGACATCGGGCATCAAGGCCTCTGCTGATTATACACTGCCCAGGTTTGTTGCATCAGATTCCATTGGCTTTGTTTGGGTCGAGTGTTATTCACGATGAAGGAGCGCAAACGATCTAATCATATGTCGAATAAAAATTATTAGTAAGGTTTATTCAAGCCTGTCAGCACGTACGGTATGCACCTACCTAAAAAATGTTATGTAATTTTTGAATGCCCCAATATTATGGTTAAACAAGCCATGAACATGTGACAAATCAGCTCATTCTGATATAATCATGGTGGAGGGTGACATGGATGAGAGGTGTCTATAGTTAATCTTTTAATAGTGCATTAAATGTTGTTTCCCTATTGTGCTGTTCATCTTTTAAGAGTACTGTGACGAGTCCTCTACAATCTCCTGGTCTCGGTAAACTCCGAACCCCGAGAGGAACCCCGGCAGAAAAATATATTACCCTGTGTTGAAGATCAATAGTGAAACCACACCAATGATTATAAATGAATAAACCTGTATTATAAATCACAAACAGGTAATACGGTACAGCAAATGGCCATTAAGAGTGCATTCTATATATATCTTATATAAAGTCAAGTGACTCACTGCTCTACCAGCAAATGAACGGACACTCCTCAATGTCTCTATGACTTTTCCCAAGGCGAATGGGATTCGCTCCAGTGGTCGATGGAACGAAATTCGGTCGAAGCCCGAATCTCGCTCTCCAGTCGATATCCGAAGCATGTACAGTGGGCAAGGGTGCTCTTCCCGCCAAACTGTACAACGGCGCCCTCCAGAGGTGCACCTTCACCGCTCCCTCAGCAAACCGCAACGTAATTGGAGACGAAGCGGTCTCACCCACTCATCCCCGACAGACGGTAGGATGTTGGGGGTGAAGATGACACGAAGCAAACGTTCACCGGTGTCCGAAGCTCGGGGTTCAAAATGGCTGACGGCTCTGGCTTGAGCCGATGCGACGAGGCAAGGATTCGTCGGAATCTCAGCGCCCCAAATCTGTCTACACAGATTTCTCCATTCCAGCGAATATTCTTATCACCGGATGTCCCTTCCAGGAACTCAAAATCCCCTCGCGGCTGTCGGTAAACCTGGCTCGTTACCGAGCGCTGACGTCACCGTCCTCTCCGACTTTGCGCGCCTTCCTTCTTCCTCTTCACCTCATTGTCTTCTCCTTCGGTTTCCTGTTTCACTTACAGTTATCCTTTTTAACTTTTGATAACCGTTTGTGAATAATAAACCTTGTGAAACTAATAATAATACATAATATCAGAAACATGTCCAGTGGGTGAAAACCACAATAACGGAAGTCACGAATCCGTAACTGTATGCGTTTCCCATTCGGCCCATTACCGGATTTTGTCACAGATTGTGACCACATTGTGGTCATTCCTGCTTTTCTATTTTTTTCCTGGGGGCCTAAAACACTTCCCTCAACCTACCAAGGAATGGGGTTTGGGATCATTTAATATTACCTTTCACATAGCTAGCAAAGGCTTCGGCACTGTAGAGCAATTTATTTTAAAAAATCCAAAATTTGTTCAATTTTTTTTTGCCTAAAGTACTACCTGGCACTTAAGCCCCTGTCACACCTTGACGATTTAGCCAGCATATGCCGATGTATCAAAATTTATCTAAAACGCTGGCGTTCGCTGAACTATCGATTTTTTTTCTTTCAGTTTTGAGCGTATAATAGCGTATTCATAACAAGTTGGACGTATGCATAACGTATTAGTAACGTACACAGAACGTTTCGATAACTTATAGATAACTTATACCAACGAATGCTTAGCGTGTTGTCGGCGTTCACAACTTATGCCCAACAATAGTCTAACTTATGCATAGCGCGCGGCAGCGTATTGCCAACGATCACGTGGCGTAGCCTATTAAAGGGCTGCCGCTCGACGATTCAAATCATAACCAAATCATAACTTGAAATGATGTTCATTTCAAGAGGAATCTTACTGTCTCTGAGGTCCTTTATTGCCTGAACAATGCAGTAATACAAATATCTAAATCATCCTATCTTGCCACGGAACTGCGCCAGCTGGGGGAGTTAACCCAGTGCTTGAGGAGATTCCTCTGTTTCTTTCCGTCCTTGGAGGCAGTGTTGGGGCCAGTAGCTGTCTGTGTATCCTCCAAGTGATGTCCCTCTCGCCATGCTCCTGGAACAAGGTCGCGGTTCTCATTCTCTGCCCAGTCAAGCTGCTGGTTCTGTAGTCCTGGGTACCTGGAATTTGAATGTGATTTTATTTACTTATAAAGCGCACCTATAATAAAAACATATATTCTAATGCGCTGTACAATAAAAAGTAATATAATGATACATATAACATTTAAGGTAAATCATATCTCTATATATAAAGGAGGAGTGTCTGTGTGCTGTGTGTGTGTGTGTGTGTGTGTGTGTGTGTGTGTGTGTGTGTGTGTGTGTGTGTGTGTGTATATGTGTGTCTGTCTGGATGTCCGCTTAAAACTCAAGAACTACACATCGGAGAAAAGGTTTAGACACACATTCGGAATCAGCATAAAATCCCGGTGGTTTTAGGCTACGTTTTATTTTAATATCAATGGTTTAAAAAAACCGCGCCAGCTGCAATTCCATGGTGTAGTTTGTGGCGGCGCTAGACGTTCGGGGTGTATTGCAATGGTTTGTCGGGTTTGGCTGTGGGTCCAGAATAGCTCCAATTTCCTTTTGTTCTTCTACGTTTATTTTGAATCTTCTGTTACAACGCCTTCCTTATCTACCTTATATCCCCCCGACGAGGCCTCTACATAATTTCATGCGGCAGAATTTCGTGCATTTTGAGTGAAAGAAGTGAGACGAAGTTGAAGGAGGAAGAAGAGGCGCGATCACTCTGGAGGCCTTGATCGTGAGTGTAAATGGCGGGAATTGCGTTTGTATCGCAAAGTAAAGGATCTGCATTCATTTCTGAACTTGCATTGGTGGATTGTTATACATCTGCATTATTTTTCATAAAAAAACTTTATGTTGAACTTGAAGGCTCCAAGCACGGACTATCTTCTCTATATATAAAGGAGTGTGTGTGTGTGTGTGTGTGTGTGTGTGTGTGTGTGTGTGTGTGTGTGTGTGTGTGTGTGTGTGTGTGTGTGTATGTAAATGTGTGTCTGTCTGGATGTCCGCTTATAACTCAAGAACTACACATCGGAGAAAAGTTTTAGACACAGATTCGGAATCAGCATAAAATCCTGGTGGTTATAGGCTACGTTTTATTTTAATATCAATGGTTTAAAAAAACCGCGCCACCTGAAATTCCATGGTGGTTTGTGGCGGCGCTAGACGTTCGGGGTGTATTGCAATGGTTTGTCCGGTTTGGCTGTGGGTCCAGAATAGCTCCCATTTCCTCATGTTCTTCCACTTTTATTTTGAATCTTCTGTTACAACGCCTTCCTTATGTACCTTATATCCCCCCGACGAGGCCTCTACATAATTTCATGCGGCAGAATTTCGTGCATTTTGAGTGAAAGAAGTGACACGAAGTTGTAGGAGGAAGAAGAGGCGAGGTCATTGTGGAGGGCCTCGATCGTGATTGGAAATGGCGGGAATTGCGTTTGTATCGCAAAGTAAAGGATCTGCATTCATTTCTGAACTTGCATTGGTGGATTGTTATACATCTGCATTATTTTTCATAAAAAAACTTTATGTTGAACTTGAAGGCTCCAAGCACTGACTATATATATAGCCCTCATTCAGGTAAAAATAAAAGTAAAAATCCTGCTATCGCTTGCCAAGCTAGCCGTTCTCCTCCGCCTCCTCCTCCTCCTCCTCCTCCTCCCTCCCCCTCCCCTCCCCCCTCCCCCATCCCCCCTCACCCCTCCCCCTCCCCCATCCCCCCTCACCCCTCCCCTCCCCCATCCCTCCTCCCCCTCCCCCCTCACCCCTCCCCCTTCCCTCCTCACACCTCACCCCTCCCCCTCACCCCTCACTCCTCACCTCCCCCCTCCCCTCACCTCCCCCCTCCCCCTCCCGCCTCTTCTCGCCTCTCCTCTTCCCCCTCCCTCCTCTTCTCCCTCCCTCCTCTTCTCCCCTCCCCCCTCTACTCCCCTCCCCCCCTCTTCTCCCCCCCCCTCTTCTCCCCTCCCCCCTCTTCTCCCCTCCCCACCCTCTCCTCCCCTCCCCCCCCCATTCCCCTCCCCTCCACTTCCTCCTCCCCTCCCTTGCCCCGCCCGGCAATGCCGGGTATTTCCCATGGCCAGCTGTACGTGGGCTGCTCGAGGGTTGGAAAACCAAGCAATCTTTATGTCTTGGCACCAAGTAAGAAAACCAGAAATGTTGTATACCAAGAGGTTTTGAGAAATTGAAAATTGACAAAACGCCATGTAGGAAATGTACTGTGATATTGCTCTAAAATATACATGTTCTTTTCATCATGTATTTTTATTATTCTTATTCAACCCGGGCGAAGCCCCCCCTCTCCCTCCCCCTCTCCCTCCCCTCCTCCTCCTCCCCTCCCCTCCCCCCTCCCCCTCCCCTCCCCCCTCCCCCTCCCCTCCCCCCTCCCCACTCCCCTCCCCCTCCCCTCCCCCCTCACCCACCTCCCCACTCCCTCCTCCTCCCCCCTCCCCCCACCCCTCCCCCTCCCTCCCTCCCCCTCCCCCTCCTCCACCACTCCCTCCTCCTCACCCCCCGCCCCCTTCCTCCCTCCTTCCCCTCCACTCCCCGCTCCCCCTCCCTCCCTCCTTACCCTCCACTCCCCGCTCCCCCTCCCCCTCCCCTCACCCCTCCCCCATCCCCCTCACCTCCCCCTCCACTCCCCCTCCCATCCCCCCTCCCCCCTCACCCCTCCCCCTCCCTCCTCTTCTCCCCTCTCCTCCTCCCCCTCCCTCCTCCCCCTCCCTCCTCTTCTCCCCTCCCCCCTCTTCTCCCCTCCCCCCTCTTCTCCCCTCCCCCCTCTTCTCCCCTCCCTCCTCTTCTCCCCTCCCCACCCTCTCCTCCCCTCCCCCCCCATTCCCTCCTCTCCCCTTCCTCCTCCCCTCCCTTGGCCCGCCCGGCAATGCCGGGTACTTCCCATGGCCAGCTGTACGTGGGCTGCTCGAGGGTTGGAAAACCAAGCAATCTTTATGTCTTGGTACCAAGTAAGAAAACCATAAATGTTGTATACCAAGAGTTTTTGAGAAATTGAAAATTGACAAAACGCCATGTAGGAAATGTACTGTGATATTGCTCTAAAATATACATGTTCTTTTCATCATATATTTTTATTATTCTTATTCAACCCGAGCGAAGCCCCCCCCTCTCCCTCCCCTCCCCCCTCCCACTCCCCTCCCCTTCGCCTCCCTCCTCACCCCCCTTCCTCTCCCCTCACCCCATCCCCCTCCACTCCCCCCTCCCCTCCCCCTCTCCCCTCCTCTCCCTCCCCTCCCTCCTCTCCCTCCCCTCCCTCCCCTCCCTCCTCTCCCTCCCCTCCCCCTCCCATTCCCCTCCCCTCCCCCCTCACCCCTCCCCCTCCCCCACTCCCTCCCCCTCACCCCCTCCCTCCCCCTCCCATCCACTCCCCCCTCCTTCTCCCCCTCCACTCCCCCCCTCCCCCTCCACTCCCCCTCCCCCTCCCCCTCCACTCCCCCCTCCCCTCACCCCTACCCCCTCACCTCCCCCCCTCCCCTCCCTCTCCCCCTCCCCTTCCCCCTCCTCTCCCCCCTCACCTCCCCTCACCCCTCCCTCTCCCCTCCCCCCTCCCCCTCACCTCCCCCTCCCCCTCCACTCATTCTCCCCTCCCCCTCCACTCATTCTCCCCTCCCCCTCCACTCATTCTCCCCTCCCCCTCCCCCTCACCCCTCCCCCTCCCTCCTCTTCTCCCCTCTCCTCCTCCCCCTCCCTCCTCTTCTCCCCTCCCCCCCCTCTTCTCCCCTCCCCCTCTTCTCCCCTCCCCACCCTCTCCTCCCCTCCCCCCCATTCCCCTCCCCCTCCCCCCCATTCCCCTCCCCTCCCCCCCCCCATTCCCCTCCCCTCCCCTCCCATTCCCCTCCCCTCCCTTGCCCCGCCCGGAAATGCCGGGTACTTCCCATGGCCAGCTGTACGTGGGCTGCTCGAGGGTTGGAAAACCAAGCAATCTTTATGTCTTGGCACCAAGTAAGAAAACCAGAAATGTTGTATACCAAGAGGTTTTGAGAAATTGAAAATTGACAAAACGCCATGTAGGAAATGTACTGTGATATTGCTCTAAAATATACATGTTCTTTTTATCATATATTTTTATTATTCTTATTCAACCCGAGCGAAGCCGGGTACCTCAGCTAGTAATGTTTATAAGCATAGGCTAAAAGTTAAATTGCATTGTATACTGTATAATATATGCTATGTAAACATGAATTACCTGGTCCTCATGAGGTTGTGCAGGATCAAGCATGCTTTGACAATGAGCTTGACAGTGGAGGGGTGATGCTGCATGGTACTTAGCAGAACCTGGAATCTGTTAGCCAGGATGCCGAATGCATTTTCTACTACCCTCCGTGCTCGGCTAAGCCTGTAGTTGAAGATGCGTTGTTCATTCGTCAGACCCCGGAGGCTGTATGGCTTCATCATGGTTGGTCGTAAGGCGAAGGCATCGTCACCGATAAAGAAGTAAGGCACGTCCTGGTTGTCGTTGGGAAGAGGCTCAGGGTCAGGGAAACCAAGGGTACCGTCTTCAGCGCATTCCTTCAGCTCACAGTCATTGTATATCTGCGCATCTGATGCTGATCCAGTACCGCCGACATCTGCCCAAATGAATTTGTAGTCAGCATCCACAAGCACCATCAGAACAATGGAGTAGAATCCTTTGTAGTTCAAGTATTGGGACCCACTCTTTGGAGGACAGCGGCAGGCCACGTGCTTCCCGTCAAGTGCCCCACATGTATGGGGAAAGTTCCATCGTTGGAAGAACTTGTCAGCTATGGCGCGCCAACCATCAGGAGTACTTGGGCAAACCAGCACCTCATCCACGTATTCGTCAATAATGGCTTGACAGACTTCTCTGACCACTAGGGACTGGGTGTTGTGAGGGACCCTCCATCCGAACTTCATCGAGGCATACTTGTTTCCAGAGGCAAGGTGACGCAAAGTCAGTGCCAGCTTCATGCCAGGCTCAAGCGGATCCCTGTAGAAGGTGTACTGCTTGGTTATCCTTGGACCTACTCTGGCTAGCAGCTCGTCGAACATCGCTGGGGGCATACGCAGGAAGTTGGTGAAGGATGCATGGTCCTCGTTACGGAGTTCCACCATGAGCTGGTCATACATGCCAAACTGCCGTCGCCTCCCGATCCATGGTCTCACCCAGTTCCTTCTCCTCCGTTCACCTCTTCTTCTCCTGGCTCTATTGGCACACAACTGGTACAGTGTCAAATCGATGAGGTCATGTTGATGTTGGAGGACAGCTAGTAGGTATTCTCGTCTCAGCCTTGCCGGATCCTCCATCTCTCGGATGACATGGACATCTGCTCACCATGGAGTCTGGAACACTGACGGGTTCCTCCTGTGAACCCCATTTGTATATACCAATTCCCCTAGACGCTGCCAATACGCCATTATACGGTAGCTGTAAGTTAGAAACACGTTCAGTAAGTTCTGTGGTCGTCCGGAAGACGTCAAATACGTCTACATACGTCAATATGCGTTGGAGATACGTTACACATAGGTTCAAAGCACGTTACTCATAGGTTAGAAATAAGTTTCGGGTACGCTCGACATTATCTCGACGTATTTCGACTTATGAGTAACTTACAAGTAACGTGTGTCGACGTGTGTCAACGATCGCCTAACGTGCCTACAACTTATGGCCAGCGTATGTGGAACGTGTGAGTCATACGCTGGCATACGTCGACAAATTTTGTGCATGCACAAAATTTGTCGACGAGCTCGGCGTACTACGACGTATGCCAGCATGCTTCAGCGTGCTCTTAACGTATACAAAACTTACCCATAACGTATTCGACGTGTGCCAGCGTATTCGCCAAATTTTTCATACGTCGGCATACGCTGGCTAAAACGTCAAGGTGTGACAGCGGCTTTACTAATGAACCTCTGAAAATTTACCGAAGATACGTTCTGCCATTTCTGAGAAAAATGGCGACATACAGACAGACACAGACAGACAGGCAAACCTCTCAGTATAGATGGGTGGGTTCAGGACTGCTTCACTCCTCTAGCTTGGCGATGCCAATGGTGGTTGTTGTTGTTGTTGTTGTTGTTGTTATATAGCCCCGGACAATTCTCTCGAACAAACCAGGGGCATGGAGCCAGCTGATCGTTCTCCCAGGAGCGAACCAGTTTCCCCGCATCCAGCATGGTGTACACCCGCCTTCACAAAGTCACGGCCACGACAGAGTTAGAGTTAGAGACAGAGACAGAGACAAGAGGGAAAGAGGCTGATCCATGGGGACCGATCAGCACTGAACGTGACAGCGCTTCTCTGTCGAATCCAGGCAGCAGGGAAGAATGGGGAAGATTTTGCCCCTGATTTGTGTTGGGTGGGACAACCACCGCAAAGAGGCGTGGTAGTTGTGGTGGTGGTAGCTAATGTTTGAAAAATATATTGGTGGTGAGGTGAAGTGGTTCGGTTGGTAACATGCTCACCATTTGGCTCTCCAATATGGGTCTCTAATATGGGTTCAATCCCATAGTATCTGAAAACTTGAGGTCATTGTTTGGCGGTGTGCCGGTTCGCTGGATATGTTACCTCTATAATTATCATTACCATTAGTTTGCAAGAGTACTGTGCAGGGATATTGATATGTCACGGGCATGAATGGGCCAAATGACCTTTATCCACTACTCATTACTTTGTGTATGTGTGTGTGTAATTTGTTTTTGTTTTTTCATTCACTCATTAACCAGCAATAAAACATTTTAATTATGTCTTTCAGATAATGTACAGCGTATGCCAGTACTCCTGATACCCTCTAAGCCAGGATTTAAAACTACAGCTCCAGCTTTTGGCCACTTCCTGTTGTTATCAATTTGTGCGTTTTGCATACAAGCTCCCTGCTTGTGAAGCCTGGTGTTCGCTTAACGGTTAAGGTGGCTGGCCTAAGATCTAGAGTATCCTGAGTTTGAGCTCCTGTCATGCCGATGATTAACACCAGGTGGGTTTATTCAACCTGTCATCCTTCTGAGCTCGACAAAATGAGTACCAGCTTACCTGGATGAATGAGTCATTCGAGTGTCATACGTCGGAGTGGCAACCTGTCTGGGATTGTACCCAATAGCCTAGGAAACTGCTTCGGCAAACCTACGCAAATGGAGTGGTCTTCTTCTTTGCTTGTGGAGAAACATTGTTCAAAATGACTTTCAATGATAACTCTTGGCCGCCCAGGATGAGCCGAATATCTCTCCATGCTGCGATATGCATACCTGAAATGGATCATTCACTGTAATCTAGCCCGTAATCAGGGGTGTAGTCCATCCGGAGCGCACCGGAGCAGCGCTCCAACACGTCAATCGATAGCTCCGCAACAGTTTAAACTAGAACAAGTCGGGAGACGACGATGGTTCACGAGCGAGCGGTATTCAATGACAAAGGTCAAAACCGACATTGAAAATCTATAAATAGGAATGTATTATCTGTTATGAGACTAGTTAGCTACACAATACCAAAAATTCGGTTCAAATCTGACAACTTTGAAAATTGGACCTTTGTGACCTTGAAATGTCAAAACGAAGGTTACTGACCTTGAAATGAGATAGAAAATAATGTATAATCAGTTATGAGGTTAGTTAGCTACACAATACCGAAAATTCGGTTTGATTCCGACAACTTTGAAAATTTTACCTTTGTGACCTTCAAAGGTCAAAGGTCGAAGATTCTGAAATTTGTTGGAAAACTTGTATTTCATGATGTATGTGATAATATAAGATCATGTACGACATTTCACCCTATCAGGAAGCGAACAATGTAATAAAACCATCAAAAATCGACTTTTCTAAATTTCGTGACCCTGTGACCTTGACCTTGGGGCGAAAATGAAAAATCGAGCTCCGTGGGGCTAGACACATGACATTGGCCTAACCAAATACCGAAACCCCTGTCAGATTCCATCAACTCCCTCGGAGAAGATGTAGCTTGAAATCGATTACCCCCGAAAAAGACATCTTTTTTGGGCGTGGCTCCGCCCACAATGGGCGCAATACGCCCACTCTATTCAGGACACAATTAGATCATGATATAAACCTCCCACCCAAGTTTCATCAAGATCGGATGATATCATCGGGTAGTTATGCTGCGGAAACACAGACACACACCCATTACGAATATAGTGGTCACTCTGTTTGATAACTAGTGAACCAATAATAATAATAACTAGCCGAAACCCGTGGAACATCCACGGAAGGGAGGATGTGGTGTATGGATAGAGTATACCATTATGGATGGCATAGGGGATTTGCTTGTCCGAGTAAGAGTTAGGAAGAAAGATGAGAATGAAGAGTGCGTATATGAACAACGATCGCCGACACCGGCACAAATGCATGCTCTGGATTGTCCACTCAGTGGACGGCTTGCTTTCGCCTTCGCCTGTCCAATCAGCGGACGGCTTGCTTCGCCTTCGCCCAGCAGACGCCAATACGATGGCGTCGTAAGATGGCGTCGTATCGGCAGTTAATCGGATGCTTTTGGGCCCCAACGTCGCCTAATTCAGATTTTTCGAGTATGGCTGTACGTAATAAACAAAGAGCGCGGTTCGTAGATTGTAAATCCATTAGTGCCGTGGGCATCGGGTCGCTGGGTGCAGCGTAAAAGGGATAACAAAGTCGAGTCCTTACGCTATTATTATATAGATAAACACCCACGTTCATGATCAGTTGAGTTATTGTGCTTTGTGTGCTTTCATTGGCCAAATAATAGGGAATAAAACCTTGGATATGTCGATATGTTGGACACTTTGTCTCGGGAGCGATATTAACAATACAGGTTATCGATAACACAGACCCCGATGAATTGCTGAATACGAGCTTCAGTTTCCAGACAAATGTTGCAACCATTTTATATCCAGATTTCATGAATTGTCTTATGTTTACAAAGTACGAGGATATAAGACCCGTCTCTTCGCTGACGGAAATACCAATCTTTGCTGCGATGGATAAATCGATGGGGGAATAAAAAAAAAGGATTCCTTGGGAGATCAAGTTCTCTGTGCAGGGATAACCAACGTCACGTGATGGCATTTGCAGTTTTGACACGTGTGTCCATGTACCCATAACAAAAAAAATTACATTTTTTTTTTGGCTCACAAACACTCCTGGGAGTTACCCGAATCCACCGTAGATGGATTTATTGAAATCCGTTAATCCGTTCTCAAGTTATAACACGACAAACAGACAAACAGATAGACAGACAGATAGACAGACACGGCTCCTTTTATAATATAGATTTACACCCTGGATGCCATGGAAAAGTTTGGATGGTTACAACTAGTTAAAGTCTGGGTGGATCAGTGATGTTCTTGTGAAGAATGGTTATCACGTGGTACGAGAAAAGGTAGGCCGGTAATACAAAAATGACACGGACTCTTATTGGCAAAGCAGGTAAGCATGATGTTACATGATACTGTATACTAACATCATCTGCTCTGACATCTCCTTACTTGGATGGATGTTTATCTTGGATGTTTATCCAGCCCCAAAGCTTTATCTTCTTTCGTCAATTCCAAGAAAGACACCAACTAGGACACAACAACGTTGAGATATTGGAGATGACGTCACGGAATTTTTGAAGCTCCACACGATCTCCACGTTTTCAAAGTTAAGTCATTGTTAGCAATTGTATTTTGTCGAAACTGTATTTATCTTTCGGCGTGTGAACCTATAGTGTGCCCCTTGGAAGTTTCTCGGTGTTTATCTTTCATAAATTAATCGTTTCTGTTTGCCGCGCCGCGTGTGAGGCCTTGCAGCCTCAGGCTTCCCCCATCGAAGTTTGTTCCTTCCTTCGCTGTTTTTGCGAGGTTTTTAGATTTTCCCTTCTCCCCCAACCTTCCCGGAACATCTACTCTTTGTCTAACTTTGTAACCCCCCCCCCCCCCCCCCCCAAAAAAAACCCAGAAAAAAAACAAACTTTTATTTCCTTTTCTCCTCGTGTGCTTTTTTCCCATTGTGCACCTCTGTCCATGTGCGCTGTTCGCCCCACCCCCATTCACCCCACCCTTGCCTTCCACCTTTTGCCCTGTTCAAGTGACTCGTGGTTGTCCCTCTCGGCTCCCTCTCCTCGTTGGCATTTTTGTGTGAGATTGTTCACAAAGTTGTTACGATTGTTCTTCACGGTTCTGTTTAAATATGTTTAAACTTCCCCCTGCAGTGTTTTATTCAGTGGTTTATTACAACACGCTGTTTTTCTTCCTATTTAAAAGGCTCCTTTCAATTTCCTCTTCAACTCATTCCATTTCAAAAAATCTCTTATTTAATTACAAAATTACAAAAACTTATTACTCTTATTACAAAAAAATCTTATAATTTTCAAAATCTCTTATAATTCTTTCTCACTACATGCTCTAAATTCTCATTCATTCCATCCCTCCTCCGTCGTTCTTAAACGGATCGCTAACTTGACAATCACAATAAACCCAATTTGTTATAAATGTTCGTCTTTCATTAATCATCCACTTTCTAAACTCCCCCCTTGCCCCTCCCCTCCAAATCTCTCCCCTTGCCCCTCCCCTCAAAATCTCCCCTCCTAAACTCCCCCCTTGCCCCTCCCCCCTGAACTCCCCCCTTGCCCCTCCCCCCTAAACTCCCCCCTTGCCCCTCCCCTCCAAATCTCCCCCCTTGCCCCTCCCCTCCAAATCTCCCCCCTTGCCCCTCCCCTCCTAAACTCCCCCCTTGCCCCTCCCATTCAAAACTCCCCCCCAACCCCTCCCCTTCAAATCTCCCCCCCCCCACCATCCCCCCAAAATTCTCCCTCCTCCCACCTCCTTCTCAAAGCTGCCTCCTCCCCACTTCGTCTCCCTTCTATCTCATACCTCCACCTCCCCCAACCTTCGACTTTCCTCTCCCCCCCCTCAAACAACCCCTCACTGTGCCTCATCCCATCACCATCAAGCTTTTCGTCCTCCTCATGCTTCCCTTTCTTTTAACTCTTCTGTAATCTCTGACACAATATCAACTGCTCTCCCTACCGCCCCCTCTCATCCTTCATCTGACCCTACCCCTCCCCTCCCCTGTCCTGCACCCGATGCTCCCCCTCTCTCCTCATTAGCGGTGTGGACCTCAAACATCCGGGGCCTTCGCTCAAACCTGATTGATCTCTCCATTCAGATTGCTTCTGACAATCCAGACTTGATCTGCTTAACAGAAACTTTCCTCCTTCAAGATGTCTCTGATTCCTTAATATCTCTTCCGGGTTCCTCCCTCCTCCGGTACGATAGACCTGAGCCTCGTCCTGGTGGTGGGGTGGCTATCTTTATCAAAAACTCTCTTCCTCACTCTCCTTGCACTGCCTTCTCTCCACCCCACCCCCAGGAGTACCTCTGGCTACGGATTCCTCTCCGCTCCCACCTTTTGTTCATATGTGTTCTGTACCGTCCTCCAAACAGTGATGACTCCATTTACATTTCGTTGTCGGACAACATGGACCAACCTCTACAAACTCATCCAAACTCACTCTTCCTCACATGTGGCGACTTCAAATGTCATCATGCCAGCTGGCTGGGTGTGGGTTCCTCTCTCACCAGCCATGGCACCTCAGCAAAGGACTTCTGCGACTCATTGGGAATGACACAATCTGTCAACTTCCTGACCCGGATCGCAGTCAATGGAGTATCTTCTCTTCTGGACTTGGTTATGACAAACTTCCCTGCAAATGTCTGCTGCTCTTCTTCTGCTCCAATCGGTTCTTCTGATCATGTGCTTGTTAAAGTGGACATCTCTCTGGCCATTCTCAGAGAGCCTCCTCAGAGCCGACGAGTGTGGCATTTCACTCAGGCTGACTGGCACGGTCTGCAAGCAGCCATCAATCATCTGGACTGGTCTCCCATCTCGACTGCCTCTGACATCAATTCTTCCTGGGAATTCTTCCAAAGCAAACTGCTCTCTCTCATGCACAGATTTATCCCATCTCGTCTTCAGTTGTCTTGCCTTTCCTCCCGTCCACGGTACACTGAATCTTGTGGTGAGGCAGTTGCCCTGAAACAACTTGCCTTTGCTTCGTGGAAGGCAACTCCAACTGAAGGCAATCACAGTTCCTTCCACCAAGCTCAGACCAAGTGTGTGTCTACCCTCAGGAGTGCCAGGAAGCACTATCTCTCCACACTCAAGATTGAACTCTCAAACCTGTCTCCTTCCTCCAAATCCTGGTGGCATCTGGTCAAATCCTTTTCTGGTGTTTGTTCCCCCTCCATCCTCTCCCTTACCTCAAATGGCTACACAGTTGACACCGCACGTGACAAAGCCGAATGCCTCAACTCTGTGTTTGCCTCAAAATCTTGTGTCCCAAACCCATCTCTCTCTGTTCCCACCTTTTCCAGTCGAACCCAACTGCTCCTGGACTTTGTGTCCTTCTCTCCTGACAAGGTGGAGAAGTTTTTGTCAAACCTTGACTCTGATTCTGCAACTGGACCAGACGGCATCAGCCCACGGGTCCTAAAATCCTGCTCTGCCGCTCTATCTCACCCTCTCTCTGTTCTTTTCACCCTCTCTTTTGCTCAAGGTCATCTGCCAGCATCTTGGAAATCAGCAAACATTACTGCTTTACACAAAAAATGTGCAAAAACAGATCCTTACAACTACAGATCAATCAGCCTGCTTCCAATTATCAGCAAAGTCATGGAATCCATCATTGCTTCGGATATCAAATCCTTCCTCTTCTCCAATGGCTTGATCTCTGATCATCAATTTGGATTCAGACCAGGTCATTCTACTCTGGACATGTTGCTTCTGCTGTCTCAACAATGGATGGAGGTCGTCAATGCCAAACAGGAAATCAGAGCTGTCTCCCTTGACATAACACCTGCCTTCGATACTGTCTGGCACCCAGCTCTGCTCACCAAACTCTCCTCCTATGGTATCCATGGAAATCTCCACTCATGGCTTGCGGACCTCCTCTCTAATCGTAGGCAACGTGTGGCCCTGAATGGATTTCTCTCATCTCCCCTACCTGTTCTGGCTGGAGTTCCCCAAGGTAGTGTTCTGGGCCCTGTGCTATTTCTGGTCTTCATCAATGATCTCTCCGACTCTCTGGAAAATCCTCTCTATCTCTTGGCTGATGACTCCACTATCTGCCGCTCCATTCCTCATCCCTCAGATCGGCAGTCTGCAGCCTCCTCACTCTCTGCAGACCTGGACAAAATCACAGACTGGTCAAACAAGTGAACATGTCTTTCAATCCTGACAAATCTCACACTCTTACTATGTCTCTCTGAAAAGACTGACTGGAAAACCCTCCCATCTACTTTCTCAACAATCCTCTCCAAGAAGTTCTGTCGCTCAAGCTTTTGGGTCTCACTATCTGCCATGATCTTTCTTGGGAAAACCACATTTCCAAGGTGGCCTCCAAAGTCAGTCGCCGATTGGGCATCCTCCGTCATGCGAAGTCCTTCCTTGGCACACCTGAGCTCCTCACCACATACAAGGCTTTCATCCGCAGCTCAATGGAGTACTGCTCTCCCCTCACCAGGTTGGTGGTCTTTCTGTCTTCTACCGACTCCTCTCCGGCCTTGCTCCCCCAGCTCTCTTGGGCTCTGTCCCCCAAATGTTCATCCAGGTCGCACAAGATGTGCCTGCAACCCTCTTATGGTTAAACTGCCAAAATCAATACTCTCTGCTCACCTTCACTCCTTCATTCCTCTTTTCTCCCGCCTCTGGAACAAACTCCCTCACTCTCTTCAATCCCACTCCTCCCTCCAGGTCTTTAAAACGGCTGTTCACCACCATCTCTTATCTTCCTCAATCCAAAACCTTGATATTTTCTACCCCTGCTAATTTCACCCCAAATCCACTTTTTGAGGTGCCGACTTCTTTACTGGAAGTCCTTGGTGTCCTTGCGTTTTATACCTCTCCCACCTCCCCCCAAGCCCTCCCCTCCCACATTTCTCCCGATGTCCCTGCTCTCAAATGTTGTGTTTGGGTCCTTCCCCCTCTCTCCCCAACTTGTCTACCGCTCCCCTTATTTTTGTTTTTTTGTGTCGGTTTGACTTTTTGTGTGATTAATGTTAGCTCTTTCACGAGCCTCGATGTTGTATACAAAAAAACAACAAAAAACAAACAAACAGGTAGCATACTAGATACTCAGCTTCATGTCCATCCGTGGGCCCAGACTAGACAGTTTAGAGGTGTGTGTGCACCTTCAGGTCATCCTACCAGCCCTTACCACATGATATTGAGTAGTTAAATTTTTTTAACCACATGGTAAAACATGGTAAAATTTCTTGAAACATATGTAGTTTTTTCGAAAATGGTAACCTTTTATTAAAAGGGGATGTGTGTGTGTGTGTGTGTGTGTGTGTGTGTGTGTGTGTGTGTGTGTGTGTATGTATATATATATATATATACTGTATATATATATATATATATTTATATATATATATATATATATATATATATATATATATATATTTATATATATATATATATATATATATATATATATATATATATATATTGTTGTGGATATGAGGATTGTGTTTTTTATTGTGTTTTTTATTATTGCTTTATTCTGGACCCTCCTGCCTCCAGTCTGTGTATAAAGGTCAAAGGGCGTTCCCGTAGTTAATTCCATAAAACATACACGAAGGACACCATATATCCCTGTTCAGTAGTTATATCTTTATTCTGTGTATTAGGCTAAGGCTTTGTCTTCCATTAATTAATACTCCATTGCACCGAATCAATTAAGAATAGCTCCCCTTCAATAATTCCATTTCCCAGCCAAACTCTCCATCTCTGGGTAAAGCAGTTCACAAGCGTGGGGTGCGCGCCCTCTCATTTCGCTGCTATAGTGAATATGTGCTCCGTGCTCTGTTTGAACAGTGCATACCGAGACCGACAGTGCATATGCACCCCGGTGCATACCGATGGCGGCTGTGCATGTGTGAGATCACGGAGCTCGCGACGCGGCCTTGCTTCCTTCTCACCACGGACTGAGAGCACTGTCATTGGATGCTCAAAAACGTTAATTCCAGGAATTGTACGGCTCCGGAAAGATACGAACGTTGATCTCGATTAACCCACACGAGGTTTTGGACAACTGCTGGGCTCTTGGAAGCTGAAGGCCGCATTAGGCTTGACGGTAGAGAATCGAAAGGAGGCCGTCTAATCTGCTCGCCTCACGCTTGTTGTGTCTTCGACGCGCGGTGTTCGACACCGCCATTTTGGACCACTTCCCGCATGAGTGGCTAACCCAGTTTCAACAGCCGCCAAGCTCCTGAAAGTACTCTTTGGGACACCAAGCTAAGTGCCGGCTGAAGGGGTTTATTTTCATTTTATCTTTCCCTTGACGCCGAGGAGTTCTGGAAATCTCGCAAGATTGTGAAAGAAAACATCTGTCATTATTTACTTTTAACAATGCGTATAAAGCAAGTCGTATAAAGCATCGGGGCCTGGCGAAGCGTACGGGCGGACGGAGGGCTTCCTCGCGCCGGAGCTTGGAGCCGCGTGTGGACGGTGGACAAGACGACGGACAGCTACCACATTTCCCCACACGAGGTTTTGGACAACTGCTGGGCTCTTGGAAGCTGAAGGCCGCATTGGACTTGACGGTAGAGTATCGAAAGGAGGCCGTCTAATCTGCTCGCCTCACGCTTGTTGTGTTTTCGACGCGCGGCGTTCTACACCGCCATTTTGGACCACTTCCCGCATGAGTGGCTACCCCAGTTTCAACAGCCGCCAAGCTCCTGAAAGTACTCTTTGGGAAGCCAAGCTAAGTGCCGGCTGAAGGGGTTTATTTTCATTTTATCTTTCCCTTGACACCACCCCCCCCCCCCACCCCCCAGAATTTCCATGTTTTAAACGTTTCCCGGTGTGTACCCTGGATAAGAATAGGTACACCGTATCCCTGCGTGTCGTAAGAGACGACTAAGAGGGTTGGCGTCAGGAAGGGCATCCGGCCATAAAAACATTGCCTCAAAAAAAAAGGGAACCATGACAATTACAACTACATATGGGCAGGGTACAGCCCGAAGTGGAGATCGGTTTCTGAGGTTTGGGACATGGAATGTAGGGACAATGACAGGGAGATCAGGAGAAGTGGTGGAAGTATTGGTCAGAAGAAGAGTGGACATATGTTGTGTGCAAGAGACGAGATGGAAGGGAAGTGGTGTGAGAATGGTGAAGGGTAGGCAGGGACAGAAATACAAGTTTGTGTGGCAAGGCTGCCCGAAGGGCGTGAATGGTGTTGGTGTCCTGTTTTCTGAGGAGTTTGTAGACAGTGTGGTGAGTGTGACTAGAGTGAGTGATAGGTTGATGATGGTGAAAATGATGATTGGAAAGCTCTTGGTGAACGTCATCTCGGGATATGCTCCGCAGGTTGGTCGAAGCGATGAAGAAAAGGACAAGTTCTGGTGTGCGATAGAGAAGCTGATGGAAAACGTGAAAGATGAGGAAGTTGTTGTGGTAGGAGGAGACCTAAATGGACATGTGGGAAGGAGTATGGATGGTTTTGACGGAGTTCATGGGGGTTACGGATATGGTGTGAGAAATGGAGAAGGTGAAAGGATTTTGGAGTTTGCTGATGGAGCTGACTTGTCGATTTGTAATACTCAGTTCCAGAAAGAGGATAATAAGCTTGTTACATACACGTCAGGTGGGTCGACGACAACCGTTGACTACCTGATGGTGCGTAGGCGAGATAGGGGGCACCTCCGGGACACAAAGGTGATCCCGGGGGAGGAGGCTGTTTCACAGCACCACTTGGTTGTCTGCGACGTAAGGGTGAAAGGTGCGAGGAGAGCTCGGCGGGTGAAGTACCAACCGAGAATGAAGGTGTGGAGGTTGAAAGAGGTGACAGTAAGGGAGGCATTAAAAGAGAGGCTGAGTAGGGTCGAGGATGATGTGGTTGAGCTTGAAAGTGGTTGGATGTCAATGAAAGCTTGTCTGTTGGGAGCCGTTGGTGAGGTATGTGGATGGACAAAAGGACCACCGAGGCACTCGGAAACATGGTGGTGGGATGATGAAGTTGGAAAGAGGATTGACGAGAAGAGGAAGAAGTTCAAGGAGTGGCAGAAGGCGAAGGGTACGGGAGCAGAAACAGCAGAGCATGAAAGTTATAAGGCAGCCAGGAAGGCTGCAAAGAAAGAGGTAGCAAAGGCGCCGGAGGCATGTAGGAAAATGTTCGGAGAACGCTTGGATTCGGAAGAGGGTCAGAAAGCAGTATTCAGGATTGCAAAGCAGATAGCGAAAGAGAGGTGTGATGTGATGGGGGTGAGTTGCTTGAAGGATGAAGTGGGACAAATCGTTGTCGACCCAGATGGAATTAAAGGAAGATGGAAAAGATATATGGAAATGCTGTTGAATACAGAGAATGAATGGGATGGCAACATAGAGAGTAACCCTGTTTTAGGACCGGCAGAGAAGATAACTGAGAAGGAGGTTGAGGAAGCGATAAAAGCAATGAAGGGTAGAAAAGCGGGAGGGCCGACGGGAGTTGTGGGAGATATGTTGAAGGCAGCAGGAAGTTGGGCTGTGAAGAGAATGACAGAGATCTGTAATCTGGTGGTGAAAGAAGGCCGCATTCCAGTGGATTGGGAACTGAGTACCCTCATCCCTCTATACAAGGGGAAAGGTGACCCTCTGGAGCAGGGGTCGGCAACCTTCGGCACGCGTGCCACCATTGGCACGCGGCAGCGTAATCATTGGCACACTGGCGAAAGCAGTGCCCTCTCCGCTGCATGTCAAATCACCTCTTGAACAGCCATTGGCTGTTGCGCGTGTTGCACTATAACAGTATTCTGGTGTGATGGTGCAGGGTGTTGAGGTAGATGGATCAGAGCAGAGTCACCATTCCAATTCCAAATTCTTTTACTGGAATAATAATCAAAGATGCACAACATGAGATGCCGGCCTGGCGCATTCAAACACAATATTCGCGGCAACCAGACGTGCTGTAACAGTAAGAACAGTGGTGTTGTTCACAGCAGATGGTCCGAGGCTGCATCTCCACTCATTATTATTATTCGGACTTGTTTCTGAGTTTTAACATTAATCTCATCATTATTCTGAATTGTATAATAATCGCAGATATAAAACAGGAGATGCAGGCTTGGTGCCTTCCGATACGCCGTTCGCGGCAACCTGAGGTGATGTAAGAGTGACTATGTGTTAACACCCGGTGGTCAGCGGTTGCATCTCCACTCTTTGTTATCATTCAGGCCGCCTTCTGTGTTTTAATATTAATATCGTCATTATTTTGAGGTTTTTTTTATGGGGTGGTGGTAATGAAAATGGGGGTAGTAGTTTTTCTCGTAACACGCGGCCTGTCTTATTTAGTTTGATTGACGGTACGGCCTCCCGCTCACATTTCCCACAGGAATTGCAGTGATGCGGTTCAAGTTCGGTAGATGATGGCAGCCCTGCTAGCTAAGAAAGCTGAAGTAAAGGTTCGGGTATTCCAGCCCTCATGGACAGAAGACTGGGGTTTTGTTTTTCAGAAGGACCGTGCTGTGTGTACTTTATGTTTTGAAAATGTTGTTTGTCGAACGTCGAGTGTTAAGCGCCATTTTGAGACAAAGCACGAGAAAACTTTCAAAGATCAGGCAGACAAGGCAGAATCCATCAAACGCGCCGTGTCCAGGTATGGGAAGCAAGCCAACACCCTCATAATCTTTGCCATTGCTAAAAGCCATGCGAATGAAGCAAGCTATCGCATTGCTCATTGCATTGTGAAACGCGGAAAGCCATTCACGGATGGCGAATATATTAAGGAGGTTTTTCTCTGTAGCTCAGAGGTTCTGTTTGAAGGCTTACCAAACAAAGAGACAATCAAATCAAGAATAAAAGATATTCCCATGTCAGCTAGAAGTGTTGAGCGATGCATCGAAGAAATGGCAGAAAATGTCAGCGCGCAGCAAATAGCTGGGTTAAAAGATGCTGTGGTATTTAGCATTGCACTTGACGAGAGCCCTCATGCTCTCAGGTTTGGCAGTCATTGGCATTTGGCAGTCGGCAAGCTAGCAATGTTTTCAAGCGATGTTGCTACCTCCACTTTCCACTACTTCAGACACGTAAGGGAGCTTTCCTCGCAGCACAGCATCAGCACCGCTGAAATATGCAAATACATGAGCGAGCTTGAGTCGGAGTTCACAACACGATTTGGGGACTTTCAGAAGTATGGACCCATGTTCTCTTTCTTGATCAAGCCAGACAGCTTTGATGGACACGAATTGGATTTATCTCTGATAGACTGGTTGGATACACAGGACATGGAAATGCAGCTGATTGAGCTGAAGAGTTCAACACTGTGGGTGACTAAGTTTGCAGAGCTCCGGAAACAACTAGAAACCACAGCAGTGCAAGATCACTAAACCTGCATCTTCACCTGCTGGACATCCGTGCCGAAGAAGTTCACCTGTCTCCGGAACGTTGCACTGGCTTTGCTGTCAGTCTTCGGGTCAAAGTACCTCTGTGAGCAGATATTCTCACACATGAAGAACGTGCTCAGCCCCTCCCGCAGTCGTTTGACAACCGACCACTCCGAAGCATATGTGCAACTTAAAGTGACTAACTTCAACCCCCAGATAATGGAGCTCAGCTAAGGAAAGCAGGGCTAGGGATCACACTGACTGGTAGCCATCTGTTTATTTGTAGTACACATGGGTTTGCATATGTAGCTGTTTGTCCATCTCTTTTTTTTCCAACTCAGATGTGGATGTTTTCATGAGGATGGCAGCATTCTTGTATAGTACTGGTATTTCTGTTTGATACACTTTATTCTCCCTTTTTGACATTTGTTCCCAATGCAATACTTTGTAAATGAGTTACTGAAAGCAGTGTTTTGAAATGGGGTCCATGCATATAATTTGTAACGTCATTGGGGACAAATTTTACAATGATAAAATGATCATTACAATGTCCTGATGATGAGAGATAAATGTTTCTTTAAAATGTTGTTGCTATGCATATAGCCTATATGGATGGAATTTAAATTCCATGTCTGTTGGAAGTATTTTTTTGATGTGGTGTCATAATTCAACTTAATGTTAAACTTAATGTTGATATGGCACACAAATTAACAAGAACATTTCAAACTGGCACTTCATGTCAAAAAGGTTGCCGACCCCTGCTCTGGAGTGTGGCTCGTACCGAGCGATAAAGTTATTGGAGCATGGAATGAAGGTATTGGAAAGGGTGTTGGAGAGGAGGATAAGGAAGAAAGTGAAGATCGACGAAATGCAGTTTGGGTTCATGCCAGGAAGAGGAATGACAGACGCGCTTTTCATTGTGAGGCAGTTGCAGGAGAAGTACATGGAGAAGAGGAAGAAGTTGTTTCTTGGGTTTGTTGATCTGGAGAAAGCATTCGATAGGGTACCACGCAAAGTATTGACATGGGCATTGAGGAAGTTAGGAGTGGAGGAATGGTTGATCAGAGTAGTGATGGCAATGTACAAAAGAGCGCGCACAGCTGTAAGGACGAAGGACGGGAACAGTGGTGAATTTGAGGTGAAGGTGGGAGTGCATCAGGGGTCGGTACTAAGTCCATTACTATTTGTAGCTGTGATGGAGGTGCTGGCTCAGAACGTAAAGGAGGGTTTACCGTGGGAGTTGTTGTATGCAGATGATCTGGTGTTGATTGCGGAAAGTATGGATGGACTGAAGGAAAAGATGAACACGTGGAAGGAATGTATGGAGACAAAAGGTCTGAAGGTGAATATCGGAAAGACGAAGGTGATGGCAAGTGGTAAAGCATGTGGTGAGGTGGAAAGAACTGGGAAGTGGCCCTGTGCTGTGTGTAGGAAGGGTGTCGGAGTGAACTCCATTCAATGTACAATGTGCGCTGAGTGGGTTCATCAAAAATGTAGTGGTCTGAGAGGGTCATTAACCAGTGTGGCAGCTACATTCAAATGTAAGGTGTGCACAGAGGGAGCTGCAGATGGAGGAAATGTTGAGTTGGATCTTGGAGATGGCGTGAAGCTGGAAGGTGTGAAAACATTTTGCTACCTCGGAGACATGCTGAATGGAGAAGGTGGATCAGACTCGGCAACGGTTGCTCGAGTGAGATGTGCATGGAAGAAGTTTCGGGAACTGGGTGGCGTGCTGATGATGAGGGGAGTGTCGTTGAAGCTGAAGGGAAAGGTGTATGCTGCATGTGTGAGAAGTGTTATGATTTATGGGAGCGAGACATGGGTAATAAACGTAGAGCAGCAACGAAGGTTGGAAAGGGTGGAAATGCGAATGGTTCGGTGGATGTGTGGAGTATCGTTGAGAGAGAGGAAGACAAATGATGAATTGCGAAAGATGATGGGAATAGAGCCTGTGATTGATGCTGTGAAGAGGAACAGGTTGAGATGGTTTGGTCATGTGTTGAGGAAGGATGAAAGTGACTGGTTGAGAAGAGTGATGGAAATGAATGTAGAAGGAAGCAGAGGACGGGGAAGACCGAAAAAGACTTGGCTAAAGATGGTGGAAGAAGAAATGCGGGCAAGGGGGTTAACAAGGAGAGATGCAGAAAATAGGGCAAAATGGAGAAGATTGTCATGGGGACCGCAAGGCTAACCCCCGCTCTAGCAGGGAAAATGGCCTTTAAAATGCATGTTGTTGTTGTTGTTGCTCTGTTTGAACAGGAGGGGCGTGGTCGCCAGGGAGAGGCAAGCCCAGGGCGCGCCACGAAGGGCGGGGCTGTTCAGCCCCATGCCCAAATAAGGAAACAAGCCCGTGGCTCGCCACGAGGGGCGTGCCGTCGGCGCCATGCCCAAATAAGGAGACAAGCCCGCGGGATTGCCATAAAAGGTCACGAAACAGAGCACGGGGGTGGGGGGGGGGGGGGAGGAGGGCGGTACCGAAACCGACGAGGGCGTGTGACACCCGCGCTGAAGGTATGAGAGAAGGGTGCGACGATCGCTGGGAAAAGATACACCAGAGATACGGCAGATGAGTCCAGGTGCGTAAGAGGGTTGGCAGTCCACCGGGAGAGAGTTGAGAGTTGCACCGGAGTTGCGTGAGAGATACGGAAAGCCTTTGGGTGGTTGTTGCGTGAGAGATACGAAAAGCCTTTGACAAATAGCCGCTTCAACCAGCCCCGTGAAGCCCTGACGGGGCAGCGAGTGACCCTGCCGGTGTGCGGTCGAAAGCCGAATACAAGGAGCTGCCGGCTCCTCGCTTCCCGCCCGGAGTGGACCTGCTCGCTGTGCCCTGTGATTCCACCTGCTCATCCCTCCAAACGATTCCTGCCCTTCGATCCTTTTGCATACGTGAGTTTGTTTTGTTTGTTCTGTCCTGGGTAATATGTTAAGCCTGTTTAGTTAAGCTAGTATTTTCACTGTGTCTTTCTGGTCCGTCCCTCTTTCTGCTTTATTTTCTTATCTTTCCTTCTTCCTTGGTTTCTTTCAATCCTGTACATAGTAATAAATTATATTCGTATTTCAAACCTTTTTGTCTCCTTCTTCTTCTTCACATCCGTGTCGCCTTTGTCTTTTCCCTATTGAATATCTGTGGCGCGATTTTGGCCAACGTTCAGGAATCGGGTTAGTCGGGGTAACTGTTCGGGCGCGGCGGCCATCCGCTCGGCAAATCCAGTAACATCCTAGCCGCGTCCGTAACAATATATATATATATATATATATATATATATATATATATATATATATATATATATATATATATATATATATATAGATATATAGATAGATATATATATATATATATATATATATATATATATCTATGTGTGTGTGTGTGTGTGTGTGTGTGTGTGTGTGTGTGTGTATATATATATATATATATATATATATATATATAATCATATATATAATCGGGAGATTCAATCAGACGCGGACGTAGCTTCAGGACGTCTCTCTTTAATTTCCGACAAGCTTTCGACCAACAAAGGTCTTCTTCTTAGTCGTCCCCAAGTTCAACAGACTTCCGTTGAACTTGGGGACGACGAAGAAGAAGACCTTTGTTGGTCGAAAGCTTGTTGGAAATTAAAGATCGACGTGTGGGAGCTGTGCTCGCACGATAAACCAAACAAAATGGACGACACAGGAACGAAGTTTCACCGAGCTATTTATTTAGCTCAAAACCAAAGAACTCAAAAGCACACTGAATCCACCCCTCGAACGGCAATTTATAACGCAAACTCAACACACAAAAGCCACATCTCTCAGGCGGGGCATGGTATGCAAAAGAGGTAAGTCACACCTCTTGACGGGGCGTGGTATGCAAGGCAAGTGTTCGCCCGAGAGGGCAAGTCGTGACACGCCCGGGCGAGTCCGGACACGTGACCGCTCGCCGGTTGCGTCATCGGCCGGTGCACGGTAATTGTGTCATGCTTCCGGTAACCGCTACATGCGCCCCCCCCCAGAATTAACCTGCACCGGGAGAGTCAGTTTGAGGGGGGTCCTGATGACCCGGCCGAAACGACCCCTGGCGATTCGTGTGGGGGTGGTAGGCGGCGTGGCGGTGGATGGTCGGGCGGGGGACTTGGTTGACGGGGGACGGCCCCATCGTGGAGGATGGGCCAACCGTGGAGGTTGGTTGAGGTCCAAATGGGCCGGCTTGAGGCGGTCCACGGAGATGCGGTCCGGCTTGCCACCGATGTCGACGATGAATGACTTGTCGTCCCTCTGCAGGACCCGGAAAGGCCCATCGTACGGCGGCCGGAGCGGTCCCCGGTGTGCGTCGTGCCGGATAAAAACGTACTCCGCAGTGCGAAGTGCTGGGGGGACGAGGGGTTGGGGGCAGCCGTGGTGGGACGTGGGCACGGGGGCAAATCTCCTGGCGGCCTCCTGGAGGTCCGAGCGTTGGCGAGCCGCGGACCAGGGGCCGGTGGCGTCAGGGATGAATTCGCCCGGCACGCGCAGTGGCTGGCCGTAGACCAGCTCGGCGGTGGAAGCCTGGAGGTCCTCTTTAGGGGCTGTTCGGAGGCCCAATAGGACCCACGGGAGCCTGTCAGCCCAACCGTCGTCCTGGAGGCTGGCTCTGAGAGCGGCCTTCATCGAGCGGTGGAACTGCTCGCACAAGCCGTTGGCTTGGGGCTGGTAGGCCGTGGTGCGGTGAATCTTGACCCCCAAGGCCTGGGCGACCGCGCCCCAAAGCTCGGAGGTGAATTGCGGGCCTCTGTCGGAGGAGATGTCCGAGGGCGTTCCGAAACGGGCAATCCAAGTGCCAATGAAGGCCTGCGCCACGTCGGTGGATGTTGTTGATGCCAGCGGGACGGCCTCCCGCCACCTGGTGGTCCTGTCCACCATCGTGAGGAGGTGGGTGAAGCCCCGCGAGGAGGGAAGGGGTCCCACCAGGTCCACATTGACATGGTCGAAGCGCCGCGCGGGCACGTCGAATGGTGCCAACGGGGCCTGGGTGTGCCGGTGGACCTTCGCGCGCTGGCAGGCGACACAGGCATTGGCCCAGTCGCGGACGTCCTTACGGAGCCCGTGCCAGACGAACTTTGCTGCCACGAGCTTCTGTGATGCTTTCCGGCCCGGGTGGGAAAGGCCGTGGAGGGCGTCAAAAATGTGCCGCTGCCATCCGGTGGGCACGATGGGGCAAGGTTGGCTCAGGGAAACGTCGCACAGGAGAACCGTGCCTGTGTCCTCGAAGGGGACGTCGGCCAACCGCAGGCCTGTGTCCGCTGTCCGGAGGGCTTGCACCGTGGGGTCGGCCGTCTGGTCGGCCGCCATGCGGGCGAAGTCCACACCCAGGTGGACGGCGTTTGTGCGCCAGACCGGGAGAGGCAATCGGCCACAGCGTTGTCCTTGCCCGCAACGTGCCGGATGTCCGTCGTAAATTCGGACACGGCGGAGAGGTGGCGCTGCTGGCGGGCCGACCACGGCTCCGTAACCTTGGCCATGGCGAAGACCAGGGGTTTGTGGTCCACAAACGCCGTGAACGGGCGGCCCTCCAAAAGATGGCGGAAGTGGCGAACGGCCAGGTAAAGGCCGAGGAGCTCGCGGTCGGAAGTGCTATGCTTGCGCTTGTTAGGTCGAAGCTGCCAGCTGAAGAAGGCCAGCGGTTGCCAAGCTCCGTTCACCCACTGTTCATGCACGGCGCCCACCGCGTAGTCGGAAGCGTCCGTGGTGAGGGCGATGGGTGCATCGAGCGCCGGGTGTGCCAGTATGGTCGCGTTGGCGAGGGCCAGCTTAGCGCCCGTGAACGCCGCGTCCATCTCTGTGGTCCAGGCGACGTCGTGCTTGGCCGGCTTGTCCCGGAGGGCTTCGTACAGGGGGCGCAGGAGTTGGGCGGCGCAAGGCACGAACCGGTGGTAAAAATTTACCATCCCCAAAAATTACTGTAGGGCCTCGATGGAGCGGGGGCGCGGGAAACTTGTCACTGCCTCCACCTTGGTAGGCAGCGGGACGGCCCCGCGCTTGGTGATGCGGTGCTCCAGGAAGTCGACGGCCGTTATGCCAAACTGGCCTTTCGCCGGGTTGATGATGAGGCCGTGCTGGCCGAGGCGCTCGAAAAGCGTGCGCAGGTGGACGAGGTGCTCCACCCGGGAAGTGCTGGCGATGAGAATGTCATCCAGGTAGACTAACATCCAGGAGGAATGTCATCCAGGAGTTTGGCCGGGTCGCGGCTGCGAGCCCTGGCGTAGACCGGTGGACCTGTGGTCCGGATGTGGTGTTCGACGCCGTGCTTGACGGCGACGGCCGAAAACGTCGGCTGCGTGAGGTCGGGAAACTCGGCGAGTAGGTGGGTGAAATCGTCCACGGCAAGGAGCGCGCAGGCTAGCTTGATTGGTGCGGAGCCGCTCAATGAGCAAGCGAGCGAGCTGAAGGTCTCCGCGTTGATGAGCCGACGCCGTTTGACGTCCACCAAAAGCCCACGCGCACAAAGAAAATCTGCACCCAGCAAGGCCATGGGCACGTTCGCTGTGATGAAGTCCCATCTGAAGCGCTGGCCCCCGAAGCAGAATGCGACGCTGCGCGAACCGAAGGTGCGGATGGAGGAACCGTTTGCGGCGACCAAGGCGGGACCGCAAAGCGCGGCCTGTTTGTCCTCCACCGAGGCGGGTATCACACTCAGCTGAGCGCCGGTGTCGCACAAAAAACGCCACCCAGACGCTGTGTCTGTCATAAACAGAAGGCTGCCTGAATGGCCGACGCTCATGGCAGGCAGCGAGCGCCGGCCTGGTCGTTTCCCGACCTGCCGAAAGTGCACGGTGGGCGGCACATTCTGGCCTTCTGCCCGAACCTGGCGTGGTAATAGCACATGGTCCACTCTGGTGGAGGCTCCGGCGGTCGCGTCGGGTTCGGTCGACGGGGTGTCGCGGTGGCCACTGCCGCCAGTGGCGCGGACTCGCCCGGTGGAGGCGCCGGTCGTGGCGCGGGCGTTGCCTCGGTCGGCCCAGGGTCCCAGGCGGCCGGTCCGACGTGTCACCTGGCCGAGAAAAATTTATCGGCCTCCTTGGCCAGGGCGCGAGGGTCCGTGATGGGCGAGTTAGCCAAAGCTAAGCGTACCTGCCCGGGTAGCCGCTGGAGGAACAGCTCGCGGAAGAGGAAGTCCGGGCTGTGGTCACCGAGAAGAGCAAGCATGTGGTCCATGCTTTCGGACGGACGGGCCTCGCCCAGCTCCGGGAGGTGTAGTAGTTGTCGTGCGCGTTTGGTCTCCGTGAGTCCAAACGCACCGAGGAGTAGGCCTTTGAGCGCGCCGTATTTGTCGGTGTCCGGCGGGTGCTGTAGGAAGCTCAGGACCCGGGCAGCAGCGGAGGCGTTGAGCGCGGAGACCATGTAGTGGTAGCGCGTCGTGTCCTCCGTAATGTTCCGCAGGGCGAAGAGAGAAGCCGCTTGAGCAAACCAAATGGCCGCGTGAGATTCCCAAAAGCCCGGGAGCTTCAAAGCTACAGCTGACTCCATCGCCGTGTTCGTAGAAAGGTGTCACCAATTGTGGGAGCTGTGCTCGCACGATAAAGCCAGACAAAATGGACGACACAGGAACGAAGTTTCACCGAGCTATTTATTTAGCTCAAAACCAAAGAACTCAAAAGCACACTGAATCCGCCCCTCGAACGGGCGGCAATTTATAACGCAAACTCAACACACAAAAGCCACGCCTCTCAGGCGGGGCATGGTATGCAAAAGAGGTAAGTCACGCCTCTCGACGGGGCGTGGTATGCAAGGCAAGTATTCGCCCGAGAGGGCAAGTCTGGACACGCCCGGGCGAGTCCGGACACGTGACCGATCGCCGGTTGCGTCATCGGCCGGTGCACGGTAATTGTGTCATGCTTCCGGTAACCGCTACAGACGTCCTGAAGCTACGTCCGCGTCTGATTGAATCTCCCGATTATTTATTTATTATGCAAATGAGACGCCCTGCTCGTACTGTGGAGTTTCTACTATTTCTCACAGTTATATATGTATATATATATATATATACACATACATTATATATATATATATATATATATATATATATATACACATACATTATATATATATATATATATATATATATATATATATATATATATATATAGATATATATATATATAGATATATATATATATATATATATATATATTGTAACGAATTTGAGAAAGTGTAAAGAATGTGAGAATTATGGTTTTGTTGTGTGGAAATGTCACCCTCCGTAATGTAAAGAAAGGTCGAAGCTCGTCCTCTTAGTTAATTCCATAAACCTACATGCAGGGCACCATATATCCTTTTAAATAGTTAGTCTCTTATTCTATGTAGTTTAAGGCTGTGTTTCCCAATAGTTTGACTCTTCATTGCACCGAATTAAATAAGAGTAGGTCCCATCTGCAAAGTGTCAGGTTTGGATGGTTTTCGCCGCAAATGGACTCCATTGAGCACGCAGTCGGTTGGAAGAAGAAAGGCGGGTCTCCACCTCGTCATAGAGGGGAGGAGTGAGTCGGCCCCGCTCATCCAACCCAGAACGAGGGGTTTGGCTTGAGAGGGCGGAGAGAGAGAACGCTTGGGGGAGGTTCGCAAAGGTTCAAGGGTGGGGCTTATATAACCCGCGGGAGACGCCCACACAAAGGAGATGCGCTGGAGATGAGCAGGTTTGTCCAAGCCGCCGTGATACGTGCCGGGCTGCAGGAAATACGGACCGAGGCAACGCAAGGAGCGCGCGATGCAGCAGCGCGGAGAAAGGAACTTCGCCCGCGCAGTTTGGGACCGCGGGAGTTCGCACGACCGCGGTTCGGCTTTTTGACGACGGTGCCTTCTGGCCCGACCGTGCCCAGTCCCCACTGAACCTTCCTTGCCTCTCAAAGCCATCCATCTCCAAGCCATTCGTTCCTGCCATCATTTCCCCGTGTAAGTGTGAATGTTCGTCTGTCGTACACATTGTCCTGGGGTTTATTAATTAAGACTTAATAGGTAAGCTAATGATCTCACTGTGTCTCCTGCTCCTTCCATTTCCCTGTATATAACCTTGACTGCTCTTTTTGCTTTGGCTTGTGTAAATAATTAATAAATCCTGTTATTCCTCCGTACTTCTTCTTCTTCTTCTTCATTCTCGTTCGGTCGCTTTAGTGGTTTCAATATTGAGTGTACGTGGCGCGATTCGGCCAACGTTCAGGATCTGGTTTAGTGAAGGATAATGACTCGAACTTCGGGTTGCTAAAAACCGCTCGGCAACTAGACCATCCAAACCGGGGTTCGAGCGGTACTTGTCTCCCTAGTCTGCGGAGGGACGGATAAAGGTATTCGGGATAAACCCTGGACCCATAACCCTGATCCGTTCCATCCCGCGGGATAGCGTTACAAGTGCCAGGAGCGGAGACGGTCAGCTTAACAAGACAAGGGACTAACCACCCCTTGTTAAGAGGGAAGAGCCGTACTCCGTATCCGTAACAATATGTATATATATATATATATTGTGTGTGTGTGTGTGTGTTTGTGTGTGTATGAATCTTTTGTTTACCATGTTAAAATTTACGTATTTCATGTATCACTCATTTTGGGGATTCAAGTGGTTGTGTCATTTTAAAACTTGATATGATGGTAGATAAGATCTGTTGGTGACGTCACGATACATTTTTGCAGGGCTCCGTCTGGTACCTCAGAATTTGGCACTACACTACTGGCTCTGACATAGGACCATTCGCTGTACTCGAACCCATACTTGCACCATTATACTGTACTCCCAACCTGTAATGGGAACATTTACTGTAACTGCAGTCTTCAACTCGTACTGAGAGCATTCACAGAGGAGGGCAAGTTTGGTTAGACGGAACATCTATGTATTACGTGTGGCGTTATGGTTCGACGTGAGAGCATCCGCTCTGAGTCTAAGAGGTCCATGGTTAGAACCCCTATAAAGTAATATCAAAGGCTTTAAAATGGTACCTGCCTTGCTTAATGCTCTTTGTACTCATGATTTTTAGCCTCGCCCCGAAGAGGTTGAATGCCCCTGTCTGTGTGTCTGCGTCCATATATTCACTTTTAAAATGTTTTTCTCTGCAACTGCTTGTCCGATCAATGCGAATCTTAAAATATAGGAGGGAATCCCCATGGATAATATTTTATTTCTACTCTGATGTCATAGGTCACATGGTATGGTAGCCATATTGAATTAAAGGAAAAAATTGGACATCATTTTCACCAAAACCACTCAATGAAAAAAATGGAAACTTGGCACGTGTCATCAACTCACCATAGGGTATATAGGGCGATAATGATTCTATCATTGGAGAAGTGGTATTCCAGCCATAATTTCTTGAATTGAAATTCTTTCTTCCGAAAAAAGTGAAACTTCATATATGTGATATATGACCCGATATGAGAGAAAAATTAAATGTATGCCGTTCATAACCATGCCAATAAACTATGTGACATAATAGGGTCTATGGATGATATGGGTATATGAGCCATAATAGTAGCGTGTTCAGTTAATGATGGTAATTTTGTTCAGAATGAACGTGTGAGGCGAGACTATGCGTTCTGACTAGTGCTGTTTTAGACCTACAGACACCTTTTAGACCTTTTGAGACCCTTTCAACACTTTATATCCATTGAGACCCTTATACCCTTTAGACACCTTCGACCGTTTAAACCATAACTACGATTGGAATGCACCCTTTAGACCCCTTAGACCTATTCGATCCTTTCGACTCTTTAGACCCTGTCTGTGAAACACTGGGATGACAGTTTATAGCTGGGTCGGGATTCAAATCCAGGATAGACAGTTAGATCCCTTATGACCCTTCCTATAGACCCCTTAGAGTTGTAGACCCTTTCGATCCTAAAGACCTTTTTCGTCCTTTTAAGACCATTTGCAACCAAAAGATCTCTTGCACACTATACATATCTTACACCCTATAGATATCTTACACCCTATAGATCTCTTGCACCCTATAGATCTCTTACATCCTATAGATCTCTTGCACCCTATAGATGTTAGACCTTTTGTACCACTTTAGACCCTTAGACGTTTTTACACCCATTTAGGGCCTAAAAGGGTTTATGATGAATGATGAGTCCTTTCATTGAATAAAAACTTATGGAAATTTTTTCATCAATTCAGGGCCCGCTCATCCTGTAACTAATCCTAAGTGTTTGTTGTTTGTTACTCTCTCACCGCTAAACTGTTGCACCTCAAGGCCTCAAATTTTTGGTGTCAGTACGTTGGAATCTGGCCAAGATTTCAAGCTAACGCATGTTGGCCTTGAATGCTTCTTTGGGACTAAAAGCTGCTATAAAGTGTATATTCGGATGTGGGATCAGGCAGTGCTGCCCCCGGCCCGCAGGAAAAAGGTAACCACCATGAGGCTAATAACTCCATAGCTTTTCAATGTCCTCTACGTCCACAAATCCTGCCGGGAGAAGCTCACCTGGCCAGGCAGCACCAGGTGCCCTGAGAACTCCCTCCTAGTCGTACATACTTTTCACTGCCCGAAAACAATCATGTTATCTGACCTTTTGGCCGCCACTGCCCCTAAATTCCCATCAAATGTAAGTGAAAATCAATTTTATCACCTAATGCACCCCCAATATGACAGCCATCCACCAAGAGACGAGCATCTGCCCCACTTGGAACAATTCATTAATGGATCTCTTGGATATTTTACTGTAACCAGGCACTATAAGGACTTGGTACAAGTGTCCCATTGTCATATACGAGTAAGGATGACACTGTATTTATCCATGATTCCATTTAACACGTCACCATCTTATTGTCGACGCAATGATTTCATGAAGCCAGACAGTGTGTGCACCACACCACCCAAGCGTACAGAAGGTTTACTGTTTAGAGGGTCTGAGGAGGTGCATTGGGTGATGCAGTGGTTGTGGTATGCTGCAGGCAATTGCCCAACGAGCAAGGGGAGGATCTCAAATGGGATCCAGGCCACAAATGGTCTCCTCACTCTCGCTTAGCTAAGCCGTACGTCTCCATCTGTCAAGCTGGCAGATATTTCCACTTTGAAGTGTGCTACTTAGCGTGTCTGAGATCTGAGGGGCTTTCCGTAATGCAAGATCATTTGATCACCCCACATCAGAGGACATGTTAGGGCGACCGTTATCCGATTGTTTCCTTTCACAAGGAATCCAGTCCGTTTATTATGACGAGGAATTTGCAGCTCCAGCCATTGCGAATCGATGTTTACAATGCCATGTTGTCTTTGTGCAATTGCCTTTGTTTTCACATCTACAGTAACTTTCAGATGCAAACGTACAAAGAACTGAACTGCATGGTGTCTTCCCTATCTTTTTTTCCACAATCGCATTGCTTTGTACTAACATTTACGTGACTAACATCACAACACCTTGTACGAGCATCTGTTGAAGATATGTAATGCTAATGAACCACCATGTTTATCATGAGGATTCCGAGCAATGGCAAAGCACAGATAATCCAGGTGCAGAATCTTCCAGAACATCAATAACCTCCTGCAATCCGGCCACAAAGCTGCATGTTTCAACTTTAACATCATATGTTCTCTTGCCCAGGCGCCTAAGATATCAAGTTTTACATTTCTTTTTCACTATTAATTTTTGAATCAATTAAGTAAGAGATCAAATAAATAAAAGATAAAATAAACTAGAGGTTCCAGGGAACCTGAACTCAACTGGTCTATATCAATATGGTTAGAAGATGCATAATAAATGAAAAGTCTCAAATATCTAAGTGGCAAAAGGCACAAGTTTCATCAAATTTCATCAGTATTTGTGACTTTTAGAGCTTGGACGTCGTCCGAACTGATGTTTATGGGTCAGGTCACGAGGTCATTTTTCGGACATCGGCAAAACCCGTAATATATGTGTTGAGGTTTGTTACATACTGTCTACACACCACGTTTCAGCCTTCTAGCTACATTAGGAAGTACCAGATTGACAAAAATTGATTTTTCAATATGGCCGCCCTGCCACGCCCATTTTTGGGCATGCAACGCCCAAATGCAATCCCAAACTAGTTTATGTCTTAAAGATGCTGCATAACAAGTTTCATCAAATTTCATCAATATTTGTGACTTTTAGAGCGTAGACATCGAATTGTTTACAGATGACAGACAGACAGACAGACAGACAGACAGACGACAGACGGACGACAGACACTGGGTGTCGACAAAAACTCAGCTGGACATAGTCCAGTTGAGATAAAAATAAGGTAAAATTAAAACTAAAAGAAAATTTCTCGATAAAAAAAAAAAAAAAATTAAAATTTAAAAGAAAAAAAAAAAGAAAAAGAAAAAGAAAAAAAAAGCTAGATATTAAAGAAAGAGGCCAAATTTTCCATCGTAACTGAGTCTACAAAGTTAGTGAAGTACTTTATGAGGTTGTTTGACTGCACAACTGAACCCAGCACATTCGCCATCTTTATTTGAATTCTACATGGTGGCCCACCAAATGACAACCGTTTTCTTTTCTTTTTGAATTTTGCTAACATTATGTAGCAACATATTGTGTAGCAAGAGTATGTTGTGCAAATACTGATTAATATATTTCTGGACATGCCTATTAAAGGTCATCTATCAACAGAAGAGTAGGAAGATGTTGCTATTCACCGAGACAAAGAGCACGACTCTGGTGCAACAATGATCGGGATAAATTGTTTTTTCAAGATGTTTTATTTGAGAGTAGATTTGAAAGGAAAAGCAATAGGTGCTTGAACCGAAGAGGCCGAACGGGTCTTGTCCGTCCCATATTCGTCAAATGAACAGTTAAACGGACGGTCTCTTGCCCCGATTGAATCTTGGAGTAGACAAGACTTTAAACAAAGGCCAAGGACGCTCACATAGCTGAGGGAAAAGGTTGTGAATTGTGCGACTCGGACAATGACGACTTGTGTCGCAGAATAATGAATAATTTCATTATTCGGTTGGAGGAGCTGCAAAGGCAGAATGGTATTCACCTTGAACATGCGCATCATGACGAATACATTTCTTAGGATCATTGCTCATGTATTGATGATTACTTTTGTACTTATTCATATTTTACATTTTCAAGTGCAATTGTTAATGCGTCATCATTTTGTGGGACAAGGTGTGTATGCTGCTAAATTCAAATCATTCACACCAAAGTGAATCATTTGCAAAAAAGATGGAGCATCAGAGGGACCACGAACAAGCACCATTTTCATTGTGGTGACTGTAATGGTCTGAAAATGCAAGATATTGGTATGCTCTTGTATTAAATAATGCGCTTATATTAAATGCTCTTGTATTAAATAATGCGCTTATATTAAATGCTCTTATATTCAATAATGCTCTTATATTAAATAATGCGCTTATATTAAATAATGTGCTCATATTAAATGCTCTTATATTAAATAATGCTCTTATATTAAATAATGCTCTTATATTAAATAATGTTCTTATATTAAATAATGCTCTTATATTAAATAATGCTCTTATATTAAATAATGCGCTTATATTAAATGCTCTTATATTAAATAATGCTCTTATGTTAAATAATGCGCTTATATTAAATGCTCTTATATTAAATAATGCTCTTATATTAAAGAATGCGCTTATATTAAATAATGTGCTCATATTAAATGCTCTTATATTAAATAATGCTCTTATATTAAATAATGCTCTTATATTAAATAATGCTCTTATATTAAATAATGCTCTTATATTAAATAATGCTCTTATATTAAATAATGTTCTTATATTAAATAATGCTCTTATATTAAATAATGCTCTTATATTAAATAATTCTCATATTAAATAATGCTCTTATATTAAACAATGCTCTTATATTAAATAATGCTCTTAAAATTAAATAATGCTCTCATATTAAATAATGCTCTTATATTAAATAATGCTATTATATTAAATAATGCTCTTATATTAAATAATGCTCTTATATTAAATAATGCTCTTATATTAAATAATTCTCATATTAAATAATGCTCTTATATTAAACAATGCTCTTATATTAAATAATGCTCTTATATTAAATAATGCTCTTAAAATTAAATAATGCTCTCATATTAAATAATGCTCTTATATTAAATAATGCTATTATATTAAATAATGCTCTTATATTAAATAATGCTCTTATATTAAATAATGCTCTGAAATTAAATAATGCTCTGAAATTAAATAATGCTCTTATATTAAATAATGCTCTTATATTAAATAATTCTCTTATATTAAATAATGCTCTTATATTAAATAATGCTCTGAAATTAAATAATGCTCTTATATTAAATAATGCTCTTATATTCAATAATTCTCTTATATTAAATAATGCTCTTATATGAAATAATGCTCTTATATTAAATAGCTTCTTATTCAATAGGACATTAATATTGCAATTGGTGACTTGTAAACTAATCATCTGTGTTGCTTCCTCATGATGACTTGCTGTACATTGAGAAGTGGTCTGGCCTCAGGCCCTACTACAGAGCAGGATGGGAATACCACTAACCTGGTCACTGATACCTCAATGGCTCAATTCTCCAGCATAAGGACGGAATATTTGAGTCATCTAAACCAGCCTCGGGCCTGGGAAAGTTTGTCGGGTTTGCTGTCAAGGCAACAGAACGTCTCTGTACTGTATGGTCCTTTAATTAGTGGGCCTTTTGGCCCTACTCCCTGGTACAGAGCAGGACGGGCACCCCACTAACCCGGGCACCTCAATGGCTCTATTCTCCAGCATGCGGCTGGAAGATCCGAGTCATCTAAAGCAGCCTCCGTCCTGGAAAATCTTCAGGCGGGTGTGCTGTCAAGGCAACAATGCGTCTCTGTATGGTCCTGCAGTTCGCCACCGGTAGAGAGGCCACTGGTAGAGAGAATATAATATACTAGGAAGAGTTTGTCCCCATTGAAGGGAAAAGTTTCAATTAATGTATAAATTTAAATTTTGTCATTGACTTTTAAAAGGTTAATTGTGTTGCATTCTTGGTTTCACTCGGAGCCAAAGCTCTGAGCTATTTACACCGGCCACCACGAAATGGTGGTGCAACATCGAGTGGCGGAGGTTGGATATATGTCGAAAAAGAGGGCAAAATATCCTGCTTGCGAAATAAAATTTGGTATCGACATTAGTCATGCCGGTTCCCCCGTAATTTCAAAAGTGAACGTTGAGTTTTTCAAAGCCAGCGTGGGAAGCGGCCGCCACAAATCGGAGACAGACGAACGCACTGATAGACATAATGGTTCACAATATATGTATAGATGACTTCCCTTTCCAGGAACTTCAAGCCTGCACAATGGTTGCCAATCTATGACAGTTTTTTTTGTATACAGAGTCAAGGCTCATGGAAGAACTAGAACACTGATCAGGATGCATCAGGACAAAAGGAACAGTAGAGAGGGGGGAACTCTCTCCCCTCTCCCTCTTCCCCTGCTCTCTCTTCCCCTTACTCCCACCCTACCTCTCATCTTTCTCCCCTTCCCTCTCATCATTCTCCACCCCACCGCCTTTCCTCTACCCCCCCTTATCTTTTGAAATGTTTGTTTGGTATAATGCATTTCTTCTGGTCGAATGTTCAGCTTTGCCTGCGTATGGAGCTTTTCAAAAGCAGCGTCCGAAGCGGCCTCCGGAAACAGGAGAGAGCCAAACGCATGGACAGATGACCCACTTTGCATTATATAATAGATAATAATCTGGGAGCCTTTTTCTCTGTTATTCCTGCTTCTTCTCCCACCTTTCCCAACTGAAATTCCAACAGCATTGCAGCAATTCCAGGCTGATCAGCAGCAGTAAAAGTGAGGAACTTCTGTCTCATAATCTCCTGCCTAAAGGCAATGCCAAACGACCATTCCAAAGGAAATGATAAAGACTGTTTAATGTTCCACCTGTTCCTTAGACATTTGGATTGTGGTCAATGTGATCACTCAGGCACACATTTCCTCAACTCACTTGAATGGCTTTTGTTATTCCCACAATGTTATCTCAATTACCTGTTACTCTTGTAACAGGTTTCATCAGCAGGAATGATAAAAATATTTGTTTTGATAATTGAACATTTGTTCAATCGTTTGTGAAAATATATCAGTTAGTTATACAATCACTGGTGTTTTTTTTTCGTTACCATGAGGTACTGACAGGTTCCCATTTCATGCTGTAGTTTAGCACTCCTTGTTGGTGTTAATTCGGAATGTTTATTATAGATTTTTTGAATCAAAAATTTCCTCACTCCTCCCCCTTTATGCCCCACTCCGCCCCACCACGCCCCACTACGCCCCACTACACACCACTCATCCCACATGCATCATAACCTTTTGTACTTTGCCAAAGTTTGCCTTTTCTTTCCATTGGATACCGAAGATCCAAATCTAATGTTCAGCAAATCTGTTCCACAATGCTCTGACCCAAACAAAATGGAGTATTTAAGAGACATTTAAAGGACGCCATTGTTGGTGTTTAAATTCTGTCTAACAGCTTATGCCTGGGTTTTGTATCAATATCATAATAATCAAGCTAAAGACGTTAGCTTTGCCATTAATAAAACTGTCCAATATGCCCATCAGGACTTTAGGAAACTATGAATGAATGCGTGATTTATCATGATGATTCATATTTGCTTTATCATGAACATCTTCACAAACTCTTTTGTCAAGGTATCACTTGTTTTATGCCACCACAGTTCTGTTACTTCGTCTTTAACAATCTGTAACCTTGTAAGTGTGCCTCCCATATATTCACCACTATATGGTTGGCTCTTCCTAACACTCATTTAAATCGCTACCGGGCTCATTTAGATAGCTCCAGGTCTCATTTAGATGGCTCCAGGGCTCATTTAGATAGCTCCAGGTCTCATTTGGATGGCTCCAGGGCTCATTTAGATAGCTCCAGGGCTCATGTATTAGATGGTTCCAGGGATCATTTGGATGGCTCCAGGTCGCATTTAGATGGCTCCAGGTCTCATTTAGATGGCTCCAGGTCTCATTTATTAGATGGCTCCAGGTCTCATTTATTAGATGGCTCCAGGGCTGATCTATTAGATAGCTCCAGGCTTCATTTGGATGGCTCCAGGGCTCATTTATATAGCTCCAGGGCTCATGTATTAGATGGTTCCAGGGATCATTTGGATGGCTCCAGGTCTCATTTAGATGGCTCCAGGTCTCATTTATTAGATGGCTCCAGGGCTGATCTATTATATAGCTCCAGGCCTCGTTTAGATGGCTCCAGGGCTCATTTAGATAGCTCCAGGGCTCATGTATTAGATGGTTCCAGAGCTCATTTAGATGGCTCCAGGGCCCACTTAGACTGTTCCAAGGCTTATTTACATGATTCCAGGGCTCATTTAGATGGCTCCAGGGCCCACTTAGACTGTTCCAAGGCTTATTTAGATGACTCCAGGGCTCATTTAGATAGCACCAAGGCTCATTTATTAGATGGCTCCAGGGCTCGTTTAGATAGCTCCAGGGGAATGGCATCACCCAAATTTGGATGTAGAGGTTTAGCACCAGGCTGTGGGTGAAATGGACACCAAACGATCGGCTTGATCTGAAAATAGGTGAAAATGGCCATTTAATTTCACTTTGTCTTCTTGATAAAGGACAATCTGTGGTGTAAACACCAGACTGTGGTGTACCAGACACCAGACTAGGTAGTATATAAGTACCAGACTCAGTGGTGTAATAGTTAGAGCATCTGCTCCGAGTCTGGGAGGTCAGCAGTTTGAACCCGGCTACGTCATATCAAAAATGTTGTACGTGCTGCTTCCTTGCTTCACGCTTAGCATTTCAAAAGGACAGAGTATGGACAAACAACCATAGTTTGGCAACCATTGCTCAGGTTTGATGGCCATATGGCCTTGAAGTTCCTTTTTTAAGGGAACTCATTATTATAATTAAAACTTCCAGGATTTCTCATCTCAAGTCCTCACTTGTTTCCTATAAACTTGGCAGTAATCGTTGGAAGTTGCCACTAGAATGCGCCCCATAAACCTTTAGATCACCATAAGGGCCAAGACCTTCACATTATTAGAGGATTTTTGTTAGCTGATTTCTATGGAAGAAATGTTTTTTGGTAATGATAAACAACACTCAACATGTCCGAGGGTCTCTCCGGCCTATTCGGGAGATCACTCAGTTGACCGTTTCCTTTTTCAGTGCTCTTTTGCATTTCGATTCTGTTCTCCCACATTCTCGCACGTTTTACTTGATGCACTAAAAATATTTCCTTTTCCTCATTAGGTGTGGTTTATTTTTTCCGCTACTGCCGCCTATTTCTATCTCGCATACAACTAGCATGCCTTATGGTGGCTCGTGATGTGTCTGCTCCCCCACCACGGGTGCCCAATTGGGTCACGGAAAAAAACAACTTATGGCCTGCAAAATGAAGACCCTGTTAACTTTAGGAAAATCCTGAAATCATTTCGCAAATTCCCCTTATGATCCAGTGTGAATGGTGGCACATCCCAGACAGAGTAAACCGGTTGTCAGAGTTGATCCGAACACTTGGTCAATCGATCAATGTCCGTTGCCGGTCAGTTGAGCCAAACTTGAGATCTTTGTTCATGGAAATGGAATCCAAATATAAACTGATGTTCATGTACAAGTGAATGTGTTTTGGTTTGCAGATTTCAGTATGTATGTATATATATATATATATATATATATATATATATATATATATATATATATATATATATATATATATATATATATATATATATATATATATATATATATACACACACACACACACACAGTCACGTGAAAAAGTAATTACACCCCATGTAAAGTTTTGACCTTTTCAACATATTTCAACATACAGCTATTTGATCTTCATTTCAACAATATTGATAGATAAAGGTGATATACTACAACAAATATCATGAAACATTTACATTTGGAAATGTAAATGTCCATTGTATAATTTAAATAAACATAAATGCAAATTTCGCAAGTGGAAAAAGTAAGTACACCCACGCATTAATCACTACTTCAAATACCTAAAATTAGAATCAGGTGCACCAGCTCAGGTGCAAATTAATGATTAGAACATCGTTAGAGAGGATCTTGGAGGAACCTGTCTTATTTAAACCTCAGACATTTAGTTTGGTTTGCTCTTTGTTGTTGAAGTGTGTGGTGTCACCATGCTGAGATCAAAAGAGCTCTCTGATGCCCTCAGAAAGAAGATTATAGATGCCTACGAGTCTGGGAAGGGATTTAAAAAGATCTCCAAACAATTTCAAATCAATCATTCGACTGTCCGGAAGATCATCTACAAGTGGAGAAGATTTCAAACAACTGCAAACTTGTTCAGGCAAGGCCGCCCCAGCAAGTTCAGCCCGAGAGCAGACCGCAAGATGCTGAAAGAAGTCTCGAAGAACCCCAGAATGTCATCACAGGATCTACAGGTATCTCTTGCCACTGTTGATGTCAAAGTGCACGAGTCTACCATTAGAAAGAGGCTTCACAAATTTGATCTACATGGGAGGTGCAGGAGGAAACCTTTGCTGTCCAGAAAGAACATCAGGGCAAGACTAAAGTTTGCCAATGAACACCTAGGCAAAGACCAGCACTTCTGGAACAATGTGCTCTGGACAGATGAGTCAAAGGTAGAGATATTTGGCCACAGTACCAGAAGACATGTTTGGCGAAAACCAAAGACAGCATTTGACCACAAGAACCTGAAACCAACTGTAAAGCATGGTGGTGGAAATATTATGGCTTGGGGCAGCTTTGCTGCCTCAGGGCCTAGGCAGCTCACCATCACAGAATCCACTATGAATTCTTCATTGTACCAGAGGGTGTTTGAGGATAATGTGAGGCAATCTGTCGGAAAGTTGAAGCTCAACCGAAGGTGGACCTTGCAACATGACAATGACCCTAAACATACCAGTAAATCCACCAAGGAATGGCTGAAAAGAAAGAAATGGAGGGTTCTGGAATGGCCAAATCAAAGCCCGGATCTAAATCCCATTGAGATGTTGTGGGGGGGATTTGAAACGAGCTGTGCATGCAAGAAACCCCTCAAACTTCACACAGCTGAAATAATTCTGCATGGAGGAGTGGGCAAAAATTTCTGCCAGTCGTTGTCAGAGACTGGTAGACAGTTATAAGAAATGCCTACTTGAGGTTGTTTCTGCCAAAGGGGGCAATACCACCTATTAGAGCCAAGGGTGTACTTACTTTTTCCACATGCGAAATTTGCATTTATGTTTATTTAAATTATACAATGGACTACAAAATGTAAATGTTTCATGATATTTGTTGTATTATATCACCTTTATCTATCAATATTGTTGAAATGAAGATCAAATAGCTGTATGTTGAAATATGTTGAAAAGGTCAAAACTTTACATGGGGTGTACTTACTTTTTCACATAACTGTGTGTGTGTGTGTGTGTGTGTGTGTGTGTGTGTGTGTGTGTGTGTGTGTGTGTGTGTGTGTGTGTGTGTGTGTGTGTCGCCGTGGCCTTTTCTTTGATTTCTATACAATTCCATACCCTTGTCTGATTTCCACCAAATTCTGCATACGTGCTAGGGGTACCAGGGTCAACTCATTCGCACAGCACCCCCATCCTCCCTCCCCCACCCCTCCCCCCCCCCCCCCCCACACACAGTGTGTGTGTGTGTATGTGTATACATCTGTTCACTGTGGAATGGAAAATGGCGAGGCCGATTTGTGGAGACGACTTGCGATTTTCGGTTGTACAAATTGAATTTGGAATTGAAGTGGTGAATTTGAAATGGTGGAACAGTGCAAGTGGTTTAACCACTGATCCCTGCCAAATGGAGGGGATATTGACACCATATTTTGCTTTAGAAGGCAGCAGGTATTTCTAGTTACAATTGGGGAGTTCATAGAACACGATACTCCGCACATTGTTCAATACATACTTCAATTTTAATAAAATAATGATTTTAACACGTTGATTGCCGACTACGTAACAATACGCAATGTTTTCAGCCTACTGCTAAATACCGGGGAGTCTCTGTGACTGTCTGGGATTGTATCTCAGCTTTTGGTTTTAGAAAACTTGTTAAAATTAACGTGGCACTAACAAAAGAGAAGTACAAGCAGATACTGCAGCACCATGCAGTACTTCGTGGGAATTGTTTAATTGGAAGTGGATTCATTTTCCGATAGGATAATCCAAATTACACTTCCAATATAGTAAAACAGTAGTTGGAGGGCAAGGTGGTGGTGGTGTGCACCAAGTGTTAGAATGGTTACCTATGAGTCTGGGCCCGAGTCCCATCATGGCCATATGGGATTTTTCTTTGTATACATAGTAGGGTGGTTCTTAAAAATGAAAGGTAGAAAAGTCATGCTCCTAATACTTAACATTTTTGTAGGTATGAAAACACCCTTGTGGTGAAATCTTAAGCCATTTGGACTAAATTTATGGGTTGCACACGGAGTTTGTAATTTCACATATTTGGCTCGCATAAATGTTTGGAGTTGATTATTTATTCTCCACTGCTATTAGTTATTATTTATTATTCATTCTCCACTGCTCCACTCCTCCACTACTTTATATTCTCCATTTGTGATTTTGACCATTACAGTTGACCTTGCTATGTACTGCACATTTTGAAGTTGTTTTTAAGTTAATTGAATACAGTACAGCTGTACTCTGGTGTATGCAGTTGCTCGCATTGAAGAGTACAATCGTCTCCTGATGAGGGATGGACAGCAAACCCAGTATCTGCTTCAAGTTGTGACAGAACATCGCAAGAGGTTTCCCGATTGCAGGAAATCAACACTTATTGGGCACAACGCTTATTGGGCACAAACATCGAGTGGCTGGCAACCATGAGTCACAGTGCAACCCCTAAAACTTGGTGTATTCAAAAAATATTTCACAGGCAGAAGTTTTACCTCAATACCCAAAAAATTAAAGGTTCGGAGTAAAAAAAAACAAACATTTTTTTTGCCCTTATGTAGCTAAGAACCACCCTCATACATAGTCAAGGGTCGTGAAGAGCCACTACTAGTACACCGGACGGATCAGGATGGAACAGTATAGAAAAGGGGGAAATACAAATAGCAGAGCCGAAGGCCAAGACAGATGGTGCCCAGGGCAAACAATGGGTGCGAGGAGGAACAGGGGGAAGGAGAGGACTTGGGGTGGGCAAGATGGACACAGAAGGAAACTCCCAGGAGGGAAATCTGGAAGGAGGAGGAACAGTGGTGGGGTTGAGGGGTGCTGGTATTGGCCCATGGAGATCTAGTTTTGTATCCCCAGTCTGTGGTGGTAACGTCATTTGTTTTCATCATTATCTTCTCTGCCCATCCTGTCTTATCCTCTGGGTTCACTTGTTCTGGTTAGGTAAAGGATTGTGAGGCAACATAAGCAAATTAGTGAATGATCTAATTTACTTTCGAGGCCATTCAACTTGCCTTGGCGTAGGGCCTTGATTTTATGCTTTCTTTCATTGTACGAGTATAATTTCTGATTTATTGCAAAGAACCAGCATCTGTGAGATCTAAGATCGCATCTCATAAATTCCTTGAATTTTGACCATAAATCCAGAAAATAACTCCAAAACGCGATGAACGTGTGTGATTGTGAAACGTTTATATGAATTGGGGAATGATTAATTTGCTGATACAATTGATTGAATATAAGATCAGTTATGTCTGGATGCCAGTGTATGATGCATTATCATGATCGATGGGGTGGTCAAATTAACTTCTGATTCCAAGTACGTGTTGGAAAGGAAGAGTGCGGAAGGAGGATTTTGCTCCTCCATGTGCCTAGATTATGGAAAGACACATAAATACAATATTGTGGAAGGCAAATGGCCATGAGTCTTACACAAGCACCGAGGAAATGCTAACAGTCTTTATTTATCACCGAGAGTTTACATAACATCTACTCACGGAGCCAATGGAAAATCCTTTCCAATAAAACCCCCAAATATAGCATTCTGTTCCAGACATCAAGTAGTGGTAGCTGCTTCTATCAGACATGTTTACACAGCCCATCAGGGTCGAAGCCGACCAAAGCACACAGGCTAATGTGAGCAAGCTGGACAGCATATCCCATCTAACCGTTTTCATGTCAAACATGATGTTCAAGGACTGCATCAGGCATCAAATAGATGGTGTCGTATGCATGCTACATTACTGACATGCGTGACAGCCACCTGTTTATTGCACGTGCAAAAACCCATGCCTTTTCAATGTCTGCCCCATGCATATTTAATAAATAAATATCTAACAAATGATTCCCCTTCGGCACACCCCATGTCCCCCTCAAAAACCAAACCATTTCCAAACACTACCGAGCAATGGTGTTGTTGCTGATCTATGCGTCACCACATGCTGGGTGTTGGATTTCCAGATGCTTATTTAGACATGTGTGCTTCCCTTCCCATTAGACCCAGTACAGTAGAAATTTATGGATCACTTGGATACTAATGGGCCATGCAGTTGCTTCTTTAAAAGATCCATGAAAAACCACCATTTTTTTTTTTTGTATACAGAATCGAGGCTCATGTAAGAGCTAACACATTGAACATGAAAACATGCACAGACACATAAAACATACACTGAAGGGAGCGGGAGACAAGAGGGGTAGGGAGAGGGAAGCGCACAAGCACAACAACAGAAGAGAACAGTGGTGTCAGTAGATCTGTGAAAGGGAGGGGGCTGGGGAAGGAGGGAGGGATACACGGTATAAAGCAAATGTACACTTCGAGGAATTTCAGGAAAGAAGTTGGGGATTTAAAGAGGCGGATTTGTGGTGTTTTCACGGGGGTAGAAAAGTTCAAGGTTTTGGATGGGGGAAGATAAGAGATGGTGGTGAACAGCTGTTTTAAAGACCTGGAGGGAGGAGAGGGATTGAAGGGAGTGTCGGAATTTGTTCTAGAGGAGGGAGTAAAGAGGAATGAAGGAGTGAAGGTGAGCAGAGAGCCTAGATTTCGGCAGTTTAACCATAAGAGGGTTGCAGGCAGATCTTGTGCGACCTGCAGGAATATTTGGGGGACAGAGCGCAGAGAGAGCTGGGGGAGCAAGGCCGGAGAGGAGTCGGTTGAAGACAGAAAAACCTGAAAGAAAGATTTAGGAACTAATTTCCATATCTTCTTACCCTCATCTAGGAATTACTGATCAAGCTTGGTTGGCAATAATCATGTGATCCCTCTGCCATTAAGTGCTATTGTATAGCAGCTTTGGCCTCCCATTTCCTGTGAATGTGCTGAGCTGCTGTGAATTACAGGCCGATTACAGGCACAGTGAAATGGATGCTGAGCACTGCTCCAACTATATACCTGTTCGTACCTGTTGAAGATGCAAGGCGGTGAGAGTTAAATTGATTTAGTTGCTTACTTATTTGTTAACCCTCATGTGTCCTCTGATATTACTTGAGTAAACAGATCATCTGATCTATTGAGAGGAGGTTTGCACAAACTGCTTGGTAGTTGTCACCTAATAACACAAATTCAAACTTGCTATGTTGTTTGTTTATTTTGATGTTTACAAGCCTCATCATTCCAAGGGACAGCGCAGAGTCCAGCACTCAATGATATCGAAAATGAAGCTCAGATATTCCATTATCTCTGAGAAACCATAATTCTATGAACACTTGGACAAGTATTGTGTTCAAAATTCAAATAACTTATGTTTGTGAGAAGGAATTTCCAAAACTTTATAACAAAGCAAATGTTAAAGAGCTTAGTCATTCCCACCTTATAATCCATGTGGGTGGTTAAAACACAGTACATTACGGTGTTGGCCGATATGACAAAGGGGAATCTATAATTCAAACTACTCTCACTACATGTGGAAACCCAGAAGTGATGATTACCCCAATGTAAACATTTAAAACTACAACAACCCTTCATAGAGGGCATACTTCCGCTCGGCTGAACAGATAATGCTTTAATTGTATCACACTGATAGGCCAGATCTGGATTCGGACCGGGATCGAAATCGAATCGGCTTGTTCTTGCCACCGAACCAGCTCAGCCACCAAGTTTTGTCATAACTTGTCCACAACTTTTTGAAATATCTTTCTGTTTATCGTTTTTGGCCCCATCATTCAATGGCGAAGAATCACTTTAATTTTGAAAATTCTCATATCCAGATCCGTATTCAGATCTTCACCAAAGTTGAATCGATTCGTCCTTGTCACGCATCCAACCTGTCCACCAAGTTTCGTCCCAATACGTCCATAACTTTTTGAGATATCGTGCTTATATATCAGTTTTAGCCATAATACTCAAAATTGTAGTTGCTGGATCCTAATCTTCACCAAAATCTAATAATTTCGGCCTTGACATACGTCCAAGGCTAACCCCCGCTCTAGCAGGGAAAATGGCCTTAAAATGCATGTTGTTGTTGTTGTTGTTGTTGACATACCCAACATACGCAACCTCTCCACCAAATTTCGTCTGAATCTTTACAAAACTTTGGGATATCTTGTTCACAAACAGGCAGGGGTAATACAGCAAGGCAGGGGTGAAAACAGCAAGGCAAGGGTGAAAACAGACAGACAGGGGTGAAACAGCAAGGCAAGGGTGAAAACAGACAGACAGGGGTGAAAACAGCAAGGCAAGGGTGAAAACAGACAGACAGGGGTGAAACAGCAAGGCAGGGGTGAAACAGCAAGGCAGGGGTGAAACAGCAAGGCAGGGGTGAAACAGCAAGGCAGGGGTGAAACAGCAAGGCAGGGGTGAAACAGCAAGGCAGGGGTGAAACAGCAAGGCAGGGGTGAAACAGCAAGGCAGGGGTGAAACAGCAAGGCAGGGGTGAAACAGCAAGGCAGGGGTGAAAACAGCAAGGCAGGGGTGAAAACAGCAAGGCAGGGGTGAAAACAGCAAGGCAGGGGTGAAACAGCAAGGCAGGGGTGAAACAGCAAGGCAGGGGTGAAAACAGCAAGGCAGGGGTGAAACAGCAAGGCAGGGGTGAAACAGCAAGGCAGGGGTGAAACAGCAAGGCAGGGGTGAAAACCAGCAAGGCAGGGGTGAAAACAGCAAGGCAGGGGTGAAACAGCAAGGCAGGGGTGAAACAGCAAGGCAGGGGTGAAACAGCAAGGCAAGGGTGAAAACAGACAGACAGGGGTGAAACAGCAAGGCAGGGGTGAAACAGCAAGGCAGGGGTGAAACAGCAAGGCAGGGGTGAAACAGCAAGGCAGGGGTGAAACAGCAACGCAGGGGTGAAACAGCAAGGCAGGGGTGAAAACAGCAAGGCAGGGGTGAAACAGCAAGGCAGGGGTGAAACAGCAAGGCAGGGGTGAAACAGCAAGGCAGGGGTGAAACAGCAAGGCAGGGGTGAAACAGCAAGGCAGGGGTGAAAACAGCAAGGCAGGGGTGAAACAGCAAGGCAGGGGTGAAAACAGCAAGGCAGGGGTGAAACAGCAAGGCAGGGGTGAAACAGCAAGGCAGGGGTGAAACAGCAAGGCAGGGGTGAAACAGCAAGGCAGGGGTGAAACAGCAAGGCAGGGGTGAAACAGCAAGGCAGGGGTGAAACAGCAAGGCAGGGGTGAAACAGCAAGGCAGGGGTGAAAACAGCAAGGCAGGGGTGAAAACAGCAAGGCAGGGGTGAAAACAGCAAGGCAGGGGTGAAAACAGCAAGGCAGGGGTGAAAACAGCAAGGCAGGGGTGAAACAGCAAGGCAGGGGTGAAACAGCAAGGCAGGGGTGAAAACAGCAAGGCAGGGGTGAAACAGCAAGGCAGGGGGTGAAACAGCAAGGCAGGGGTGAAAACAGCAAGGCAGGGGTGAAAACAGCAAGGCAGGGTGAAACAGCAAGGCAGGGGTGAAACAGCAAGGCAGGGGTGAAACAGCAAGGCAAGGGTGAAAACAGACAGACAGGGGTGAAAACAGACAGACAGGGGTGAAACAGCAAGGCAGGGGTGAAACAGCAAGGCAGGGGTGAAACAGCAAGGCAGGGGTGAAACAGCAAGGCAGGGGTGAAACAGCAAGGCAGGGGTGAAACAGCAACGCAGGGGTGAAACAGCAAGGCAGGGGTGAAAACAGCAAGGCAGGGTGAAACAGCAAGGCAGGGGTGAAACAGCAAGGCAGGGGTGAAACAGCAAGGCAGGGGTGAAACAGCAAGGCAGGGGTGAAAACAGCAAGGCAGGGGTGAAAACAGCAAGGCAGGGGTGAAAACAGCAAGGCAGGGGTGAAAACAGCAAGGCAGGGGTGAAACAGCAAGGCAGGGGTGAAACAGCAAGGCAGGGGTGAAACAGCAAGGCAGGGGTGAAACAGCAAGGCAGGGGTGAAACAGCAACGCAGGGGTGAAACAGCAAGGCAGGGGTGAAAACAGCAAGGCAGGGGTGAAACAGCAAGGCAGGGGTGAAAACAGCAAGGCAGGGGTGAAAACAGCAAGGCAGGGGTGAAAACAGCAAGGCAAGGGTGAAAACAGCAAGGCAGGGGTGAAACAGCAAGGCAGGGGTGAAAACAGCAAGGCAGGGGTGAAACAGCAAGGCAGGGGTGAAAACAGCAAGGCAGGGGTGAAACAGCAAGGCAGGGGTGAAAACAGCAAGGCAAGGGTGAAAACAGCAAGGCAGGGGTGAAACAGCAAGGCAGGGGTGAAACAGCAAGGCAGGGGTGAAACAGCAAGGCAGGGGTGAAACAGCAACGCAGGGGTGAAAACAGCAAGGCAGGGGTGAAACAGCAAGGCAGGGGTGAAAACAGCAAGGCAGGGGTGAAAACAGCAAGGCAGGGGTGAAACAGCAAGGCAGGGGTGAAACAGCAAGGCAGGGGTGAAACAGCAAGGCAGGGGTGAAAACAGCAAGGCAGGGGTGAAACAGCAAGGCAGGGGTGAAAACAGCAAGGCAGGGGTGAAAACAGACAGACAGGGGTGAAACAGCAAGGCAGGGGTGAAACAGCAAGGCAGGGGTGAAACAGCAAGGCAGGGGTGAAACAGCAAGGCAGGGGTGAAACAGCAAGGCAGGGGTGAAACAGCAAGGCAGGGGTGAAAACAGCAAGGCAGGGTGAAACAGCAAGGCAGGGGTGAAACAGCAAGGCAGGGGTGAAACAGCAAGGCAGGGGTGAAAACAGCAAGGCAGGGGTGAAACAGCAAGGCAGGGGTGAAAACAGCAAGGCAGGGGTGAAAACAGACAGACAGGGGTGAAACAGCAAGGCAGGGGTGAAACAGCAAGGCAGGGGTGAAACAGCAAGGCAGGAGGGTGAAACAGCAAGGCAAGGATGAAACAGCAAGGCAGGGGTGAAACAGCAAGGCAGGGGTGAAACAGCAAGGCAGGGGTGAAACAGCAAGGCAGGGGTGAAACAGCAAGGCAAGGGTGAAAACAGCAAGGCAGGGGTGAAACAGCAAGGCAGGGGTGAAAACAGCAAGGCAAGGGTGAAACAGACAGACAGGGGTGAAACAGCAAGGCAGGGGTGAAACAGCAAGGCAGGGGTGAAAACAGCAAGGCAAGGGTGAAACAGCAAGGCAGGGGTGAAAACAGCAAGGCAGGGGTGAAACAGCAAGGCAGGGGTGAAAACAGCAAGGCAAGGGGTGAAAACAGACAGACAGGGGTGAAACAGCAAGGCAGGGGTGAAACAGCAAGGCAGGGGTGAAAACAGCAAGGCAAGGGTGAAAACAGACAGACAGGGGTGAAACAGCAAGGCAGGGGTGAAACAGCAAGGCAAGGGTGAAAACAGCAAGGCAGGGGTGAAACAGCAAGGCAGGGGTGAAAACAGCAAGGCAAGGGTGAAAACAGACAGACAGGGGTGAAACAGCAAGGCAGGGGTGAAACAGCAAGGCAGGGGTGAAACAGCAAGGCAAGGGTGAAAACAGACAGACAGGGGTGAAACAGCAAGGCAGGGGTGAAACAGCAAGGCAGGGGTGAAAACAGCAAGGCAAGGGTGAAAACAGACAGACAGGGGTGAAACAGCAAGGCAGGGGTGAAACAGCAAGGCAGGGGTGAAACAGCAAGGCAGGGGTGAAACAGCAAGGCAGGGGTGAAAACAGCAAGGCAGGGGTGAAAACAGCAAGGCAGGGGTGAAACAGCAAGGCAGGGGTGAAACAGCAAGGCAAGGGTGAAAACAGCAAGGCAGGGGTGAAACAGCAAGGCAAGGGTGAAAACAGCAAGGCAAGGGTGAAAACAGCAAGGCAGGGGTGAAACAGCAAGGCAGGGGTGAAACAGCAAGGCAGGGGTGAAACAGCAAGGCAGGGGTGAAACAGCAAGGCAGGGGTGAAAACAGCAAGGCAAGGGTGAAAACAGACAGACAGGGGTGAAACAGCAAGGCAGGGGTGAAACAGCAAGGCAGGGGTGAAACAGCAAGGCAAGGGTGAAAACAGACAGACAGGGGTGAAACAGCAAGGCAGGGGTGAAACAGCAAGGCAGGGGTGAAACAGCAAGGCAGGGGTGAAAACAGCAAGGCAAGGGTGAAAACAGACAGACAGGGGTGAAACAGCAAGGCAGGGGTGAAAACAGCAAGGCAGGGGTGAAAACAGACAGACAGGGGTGAAACAGCAAGGCAGGGGTGAAACAGCAAGGCAGGGGTGAAACAGCAAGGCAGGGGTGAAAACAGCAAGGCAAGGGTGAAAACAGACAGACAGGGGTGAAACAGCAAGGCAGGGGTGAAACAGCAAGGCAGGGGTGAAACAGCAAGGCAGGGGTGAAAACAGACAGACAGGGGTGAAACAGCAAGGCAGGGGTGAAAACAGACAGACAGGGGTGAAACAGCAAGGCAGGGGTGAAAACAGACAGACAGGGGTGAAACAGCAAGGCAGGGGTGAAAACAGACAGACAGACAGGGGTGAAACAGCAAGGCAGGGGTGAAAACAGACAGACAGGGGTGAAACAGCAAGGCAGGGGTGAAAACAGACAGACAGACAGGGGTGAAACAGCAAGGCAGGGGTGAAAACAGACAGACAGGGGTGAAACAGCAAGGCAGGGGTGAAAACAGACAGACAGACAGGGGTGAAACAGCAAGGCAGGGGTGAAAACAGACAGACAGGGGTAAAACAGCAAGGCAGGGGTGAAACAGCAAGGCAGGGGTGAAAACAGACAGACAGGGGTGAAACAGCAAGGCAGGGGTGAAAACAGACAGACAGGGGTAAAACAGCAAGGCAGGGGTGAAAACAGACAGACAGGGGTGAAACAGCAAGGCAGGGGTGAAAACAGACAGACAGACAGGGGTGAAACAGCAAGGCAGGGGTGAAAACAGACAGACAGACAGGGGTGAAGCAGCCAGGCAGGGGTGAAAATGGACAGACAGGGGTGAAACAGCAAGGCAGGGGTGAAAACAGACAGACAGACAGGGGTGAAACAGCAAGGCAGGGGTGAAAACAAACAGACAGACAGACAGGGGTGAAACAGCCAGGCAGGGGTGAAAACAGACAGACAGACAGGGGTGAAACAGCAAGGCAGGGGTGAAAACAGACAGACAGGGGTGAAACAGCCAGGCAGGGGTGAAAATGGACAGACAGGGGTGAAACAGCAAGGCAGGGGTGAAAACAGCAAGGCAAGGGTGAAAACAGACAGACAGGGGTGAAACAGCAAGGCAGGGGTGAAACAGCAAGGCAGGGGTGAAACAGCAAGGCAGGGGTGAAAACAGCAAGGCAGGGGTGAAAACAGCAAGGCAAGGGTGAAAACAGACAGACAGGGGTGAAACAGCAAGGCAGGGGTGAAACAGCAAGGCAGGGGTGAAACAGCAAGGCAGGGGTGAAAACAGCAAGGCAAGGGTGAAAACAGACAGACAGGGGTGAAACAGCAAGGCAGGGGTGAAAACAGCAAGGCAGGGGTGAAAACAGACAGACAGGGGTGAAACAGCAAGGCAGGGGTGAAACAGCAAGGCAGGGGTGAAACAGCAAGGCAGGGGTGAAAACAGCAAGGCAAGGGTGAAAACAGACAGACAGGGGTGAAACAGCAAGGCAGGGGTGAAACAGCAAGGCAGGGGTGAAACAGCAAGGCAGGGGTGAAAACAGACAGACAGGGGTGAAACAGCAAGGCAGGGGTGAAAACAGACAGACAGGGGTGAAACAGCAAGGCAGGGGTGAAAACAGACAGACAGGGGTGAAACAGCAAGGCAGGGGTGAAAACAGACAGACAGACAGGGGTGAAACAGCAAGGCAGGGGTGAAAACAGACAGACAGGGGTGAAACAGCAAGGCAGGGGTGAAAACAGACAGACAGACAGGGGTGAAACAGCAAGGCAGGGGTGAAAACAGACAGACAGGGGTGAAACAGCAAGGCAGGGGTGAAAACAGACAGACAGACAGGGGTGAAACAGCAAGGCAGGGGTGAAAACAGACAGACAGGGGTAAAACAGCAAGGCAGGGGTGAAACAGCAAGGCAGGGGTGAAAACAGACAGACAGGGGTGAAACAGCAAGGCAGGGGTGAAAACAGACAGACAGGGGTAAAACAGCAAGGCAGGGGTGAAAACAGACAGACAGGGGTGAAACAGCAAGGCAGGGGTGAAAACAGACAGACAGACAGGGGTGAAACAGCAAGGCAGGGGTGAAAACAGACAGACAGACAGGGGTGAAGCAGCCAGGCAGGGGTGAAAATGGACAGACAGGGGTGAAACAGCAAGGCAGGGGTGAAAACAGACAGACAGACAGGGGTGAAACAGCAAGGCAGGGGTGAAAACAAACAGACAGACAGACAGGGGTGAAACAGCCAGGCAGGGGTGAAAACAGACAGACAGACAGGGGTGAAACAGCAAGGCAGGGGTGAAAACAGACAGACAGGGGTGAAACAGCCAGGCAGGGGTGAAAATGGACAGACAGGGGTGAAACAGCCAGGCAGGGGTGAAAATGGACAGACAGGGGTGAAAGAGCAAGGCAGGGGTGAAAACAGACAGACAGACAGACAGGGGTGAAACAGCAAGGCAGGGGTGAAAACAGACAGACAGACAGGGGTGAAACAGCCAGGCAGGGGTGAAAACAGACAGACAGACAGGGGTGAAAACAGACAGACAGACAGGGGTGAAACAGCAAGGCAGGGGTGAAAACAGACAGACAGACAGGGGTGAAACAGCCAGGCAGGGGTGAAAACAGACAGACAGACAGGGGTGAAACAGCCAGGCATGGGTGAAAATAGACAGACAGACAGACAGGGGTGAAACAGCCAGGCAGGGGTGAATAGGACAGACCGACAGGGGTGAAACAGCCAGGCACAGGTGAAACAGCCAGGCAGGGGTGAAAATAGACAGACAGACAGGGGTGAAACAGCCAGACAGGGGTAAGAATAGACAGACAGACAGGGGTTAAACAGCCAGACAGGGGTGAAACAGCCAGAGAGGGGTGAAACAGCCAGGCACGGGTGAAACAGCCAGGCAGGGGTGAAAATAGACAGACAGACAGGGGTGAAACAGCCAGACAGGGGTAAGAATAGACAGCCAGACAGGGGTGAAACAGCCAGACAGGGGTGAAACAGCCAGACATGGGTCAAACAGCCAGACAGGGGTGAAACAGCCAGACAGGGGTGAAACAGACAGACAGGGGTGAAACAGCCAGACATGGGTGAAACAGCCAGACAGGGGTGAAACAGCCAGACATGGGTGAAACAGCCAGACAGGGGTGAAACAGCCAGACAGGGGTGAAACAGCCAGACAGGGGTGAAACAGCCAGACAGGGGTGAAACAGCCAGACATGGGTGAAACAGCCAGACAGGGGTGAAAACATAACCTCCATCCACCTTTGTTGGCGCAGTTAAAAGTGATCTAAAAAAGCTGACAAGTCCCAAACACCCAAAACCGTCAATGTAACACAGGGTCATGGTTTAATCTATATATATAAAACACAGTTTGTGTGTGTGTGTGTGTGTGCGTGTGTGTGTGTGTGTGTGTGTGTGTGTGTGTGTGTGTGTGTGTGTGTGTGTGTGTGTGTGTGTGTAATGTTACCGATAGACTCCTAAACGGAGAAGCTTACGTGCTTGATATTTGACATAGACATGGCCATTGAGCCTGGGACGAACATGGCCGAACTCAAAATATTTGACGATCCATATTTTTTATTCATATTTACCTCAGCGCATTTCAGCGAAGTACCCGCTAATCTCAGCCGGTTCCAGAGCAGCTCGCTGATTCGCTCAGAGCGATCACGTGATGTTCCATTCCCGCCGCCAGACTGATTCGCTCAGAGCGATCACGTGATGTTCCATCACGTCACACGTTTTTTCACCTTTTATGTGATCGTGTTTTGTATCGATTTTGTGCGATATGAATTAAATGTCTTTGAAACAGCTGTGAAACGTCTTTCCACAACCCTTCCGTACCCGATTGGAGCAGTTTATTGCCGCACAAAACGAGATCCGCGAAGCGAGTTGGTCGAGTCGTGTTGACCAAGATGGCGACACGGCGGCTTCACTTTTCACGGAGTATGAGCGTTCTATATATTTTCAATTCAGTGCGCTCTTGATTTGTGGCATAGACATGACCATTGGGCCTTCACGGTGTAATTTGTGTGAGGCTTTTGTCTGAGTGAGCTTGAGTCGAGAGGGCGAATGTACGGGTTGGGAATGTACGGGTCTCCCTTCCCCCGTCCGGCAACGCCGGTACTGGAGGACGTCATAGGATCGGTGAGTCTCCAAAGCCGCTTCGTGCTGTTGCGAATATGCAGGACTATGTCCGATTGTTGTGCTGCTCTCCGACCATGAGAACTGCAACGTCATTGTTGACTGGCCATCCCCTTCCCTCCCCCTTCCCCCTCCCCCCTCCGTCCCCCCCTCCCTTCCCCCTCCACCCTACCCCCTCCCCTTCTCCCCTCCCATTCTCCCCTCCCCCTCCCCCCTCCCCTACTCCCCTCCCCCCTCCCCTACTCCCCTCCCCCTACTCCCCTCCCCCTCCATTTCCCCCTTCCCGAATTTTTTTCCATGGAGCGGTTTTGGAGATTTAGATGTGTAAGGTTTTTCCAAGATGGCGTACGTGCCACGTGACCTATGACATCATAATTATGAATAAAAAAATGTATACAGGCGGAGGCACTTCCATGGTAAAATTTCATGTTTAATCGGACCAACGGTTGCTGAGAAAATTAATTTTTTAAATGTAGACACATACGGCACACAGATGTACGGCACATGGCAAACGTACGTACGTAGCTGAATGCTTAACCCTGCTTTTCGCTTCGCGAGCACAGGGTAAAAATGGCATTCAGGAAGACAGCACTACAGTACTTTATACATCTCTTAGTGAAATCTAGATCCTAAACTGAACGGGAATGGAAGTAAGTTGAAGAAAAAACGGGAACAAGCAAAACGGAAAGTGGAAAAAGCGAAATGTAAATGCGTACCTACTTCCGGTTCCGATTCTTCATCGTCAGAATCGTGTTTGGACTCCAAGCGGTGAACCTCAAAATATAACGAGACCACCTGAGCGGAATTATCTTGATTACATTTTATTGTTACGTGTATCCATCAGTAGGTTTATTTTTAGTGTTTTGTGTAAACATTTTTGTTACTCTTGAGTCTTCATGTTCTCATACATAAAAACCGCCTCTGCCATGTGATCTGCTCTACCCCGTTTCTTTTACTTTACCTCATTTTCCCTTTACTCTGATCAATTATTTTCTTCTTCATCTCTAACACCATTACTAACCCTCAGCAGCTCCATGTTCGACATGCCTTTTACTATTTTCTTTACTCTGTTAAAAAGCTGAGTGAAAATAAGTGTTGTTCTTCTTCTTCGTACTCCTCTTCGTCATACCCATATCTTCTGGAATGCCCTTCCTACTTTCAATCTCTTTTGCTTTCACCCGCTCCAGCACATCTTATATTCTTGATGCATCCAGCCCAATCGCAGAGCCACGTCACACCTCCTGACTTGCACATGGAAAGCCTCCCAGACTCCTAACACTCAAAACACCACTCACACCCAGACTAGATGTGAGACGATCAGCTAGACCAGCAGAGAGACTCGACTCACATTCCCGCCCACTCCGTCCCAACCCCTCTTCATCGGTGTTCTCCTGTGTGTTCTTCCCTCTCTCCAACCCCTGGTCCACCAATGTATGGCAATTTGCTGAAGCTGATTGGTCTCACCTAAAATTCACTCATCAGTCCAGACTGGACCATTATTCCATCAGGTCCTAACATTAGCTGCTCCTGGAATCTCTTCTGCAACGGACTAATTTATCTTCTTTACAAGTTCATCCCACCCCTTCCCCGCCCCCTATTCAACTTTTCTGTCTTGGGTTGTCTTCGGCTCAACATCAGGCTCACCTGTGATCCACGTTTCCCAGCCACTCACCGTCCTCCAAAGCTTGACGGGAGCTAGTCAAGTCTGTGTGTGGCACACAGATCTTTTCTACCCCCGCTAATTTCACCCCAATTCCACTTTTTTGAAATACCAACTTCTGTCCTGGAAGTCCTTGGTGTCCTTGTGTTTTATACTTCTCCCTCCCCCCCCCCCTTCCCACGCCTCCTCCCCCCAAGCCCTCTCCCTTCCACACATCTCCCGGCTCTCAAATGTTGTGTTTGTGCGCTTCCCCTTCTCTCCCCATCTTGTCTTCCGCTCCCTCTTTTTATATATTTTGTTTGTCTGGTTGATTTGTTTGTGAAGTAAATGTTAGCTCTTTCATGAGCCTCGATTCAGTATACAAATTCCTCTACAATTCCTTCCCTCATAAAGGACAGCGCCATGCTGGACACCACTCAGAAAAAGTAATTTTCGACTCTATCTTTACTTAAAAGGCCAAGGTGGCTTAAAATCCTCCATCCCTTCCTGTATCCACCCCTTCTCCCATTAGTGAATGTTCCCTACAGCATGTGCACTGCCATGGCGGAGAAGTTTCTTACCCTGCTTGACACCTCTTAGGTCTCTGCTTTGTACGATCACACCCTCTCCACTCTCTCCTTCATAGCTCATTCTTGGATGGGCAGCTTCCTCAATTTTGGAAAGTTGGAAACATCACTTCTATCCTTCAGAAAGGTTCCAAAATGAATCCCCTCAAGCAAAGACTTTCTCCCCATCACAAGCAAAGTAATGGAGTGCATTATTGCGGCCAACCTCAGGCAATATCTTTTTTTAAACTCACCAAGCTATTTTTGCTCTGATGAGGGGTTAACACCAAAACGTCAGCTCTCCTTGCTTTCCACAGTGGTTAGCATACTTCACTCAACTTCCTGTTGATTTAATCCAGGCTGGTTGGCCATCCACATGAATTTGTCCCCTTATTCTTCGGATCTCCTCTGTCTATTGTCTCGCCCTACTCAATTCATCCTTTCAAATGTTCTGTCCATCACTACCTCATGCACTCACCCATGCACATCCACAATCTCTTCTACACATGCTGATTCTTTCCCATTCTGTTCCTTTCTGGACAACTGTTTCTCATTTTTGTGTTCCTCCTTTCATCCTTTAGCATGCGCACTCCCCTCTCCTTGATCTGCATTACTCTTTGCTCATCTCTCAATCTGCTAGCCTTTGCTCTTTACTCCTCCACGAGCTGAGACAATGATGTAGAACAAATAGCTCAATGTAAATGAACACACAATAATTAAACAAAATGCCATTGAGCGAAATATAGGTTATAACAATGTACTGTATATAGAACCACCTTTAGAGGCCATTTTTCCCCGCAGAGCGGAGGTTGGCCTTTTTCAGGCACCGTGGTCCCCTTTTTGAAGCAATGTTTTATGGCCGGATGCCCTTCCTGCCGCCAACCCTGTTTTTTTTTTTTTTTTTTTTTTTTTTTTTGTTTTTTGGATACTGAATCGAGGCTCGTGAAAGAGCTGACATTTACTTCACAAACAAATCAACCAGACAAACAAAATATATAAAAAGAGGGAGCGGAAGACAAGATAGGGAGAGAAGGGGAAGCACACAAACACTTGAGAGCACACAACATTTGAGAGCAGGGAGATGTGTGGGAGGGAGAGGGCTTGGGGGGAGGAGGCGTGGGAAGGGGGGGGGGGTGGGAGAAGTATAAAACACAAGGACACCAAGGACTTCCAGGACAGAAGTTGGTATTTCAAAAAAGTGGAATTGGGGTGAAATTAGCGGGGGTAGAAAAGATCAAGGTTTTGGATGGGGGAAGATAAGAGATGGTGGTGAACAGCTGTTTTAAAGACCTGGAGGGTGGAGTGGGATTGAAGAGAGCGAGGGAGTTTGTTCCAGAGGCGGGAGAAAAGAGGAATGAAGGAGTGAAGGTGAGCAGAGAGTCTTGATTTTGGCATTTTAACCATAAGAGGGTTGCAGGCAGATCTTGTGCGACCTGTAGGAATATTTGCGGGACAGAGCCCAGAGAGAGCTGGGGGGGCAAGGCCAGAGAGGAGTCGGTAGAAGACGGAAAGACCACCAACCTGCCTGCGGTGAGTGAGTGAGAGGCCCTTGGAGTTAGCTTCATCGCGGGAGATTCCAATGATTCTGAATGCTTTGGTTTCAACAGCGTGAAGACGAGCTAGGTGTGAGGCAGGAGCACCAGCCCAGAGGGGAGAGCAGTATTCCATTGAGCTGCGGATGAAAGCCTTGTATGTGGTGAGGAGCTCAGGTGTGCCAAGGAAGGACTTCGCACGACGGAGGATGCCCAGTCGGCGACTGGCTTTGGAGGCCAGATTTGAAATGTGGTTTTCCCAGGAAAGATCATGGCAGATAGTGAGACCCAAATGCTTGAGTGACAGAACTTCTTGGAGAGGATTATTCAGAAAGTGGATGGGAGGGTTGTCCAGTCGGTCTTTTCGGAGAGACATCATAAGAGTGTGAGATTTGTCAGGATTGAAAGACATGTTCCACTTGTTTGCCCAGTCTGTGATTTTGTCCAGGTCTGCAGAGAGTGAGGAGGCTGCAGACTGCCGATCTGAGGGATGAAGAATGGAGCGGCAGAGAGTAGAGTCATCAGCAAAGAGATAGAGAGGATTTTCAAGAGAGTCAGAGAGAGTTAGTTGCTTCTGTTAGTTGCTTCTGTTAGTTGCTTCTTGCGACACACAGAGAATTACCAGTGAACTGGAACTCAATTTGCCGACCTCGGAAGGATGACATGCTGAGTCAACCCCCCTGGTGTTAATTTAGCGATCGACCGGGATTCGAACCCAGGATCCTAGGATCCCAAGCCGGCAACCTAACCGCTAAGCCAACACCAGGCAAATATTACACAGGCGCGGGGTTCAATGTTCTCTTACTGTGTCGGAATTGTATTTCCAGTCGTTAAGTAATCAGGCATAGTCGTTTGATCGATTTATTTTACACCAAGAGCTTGAGTTTTTCGAAGAAACAGCTGTGCAGAGCAGGTGTTTGACAGCAGCTGCCTCTGCCTGACCGTGATGGACCCACAGAGCTGGTGATGTGCTTGACAAGCTTGCAGTTGGGCCCATGCGGCATGAGGTTCACCTCATTCCTTTGCACAACAATAAGCAGCATCGTTGCATCCACTCTGCTACATCCACTCTGCTAATCAGAGCATGCTATTGGTTTCCTGGTTGTAGGTTCAGTCAAGACCAGAGTTGCAGAGGATGTGCATGGAGGCCCCTTAGAGATCAGGATTGCATTGTTGACCTGAGATTATATTTAGACTGCCTGTCTCTGCCGGTCTCTTGACACGAAGCAGGTCCGCTGGCATCCTAACTGAGGAATGTGTGGAACAAATGTTTCATATCATGAAATGCTGAGTTTCTTTGCATTCTTAATCTCACTTTGCCATAACGAACTGGAATCCACACAACATATATTAGATCGGACAGAACTTTGAGATGTTGTACAATAAGTAAAATGGTAGCGGTTTTGAAATTACAGCCAATTGTGGTATAAGAACAAAGTTTTTCTCATGTTTTTCTCTAACCTAGCTTTTGTAAATGTTGTTTGGAAACAATCTCTAGCCTTCAGCGGGCACAATAATTGTGGTTTAAATGTGAGCAGAAGCTTACAAAGCCTTGGCACATGTTATTGTGCCGGTCATACAAGGCACCTGGGTCTGGCTCTCAGCCAATCCACGTGCCCTGGAATCTTCTGAATGCACACAATGGACATCCCAAAGGCCACGAGGTTCACTGCGCCAATATTAACCAGCAGTGGGAACGGAAAACTTCTGCTTTGAATTCTTACCTTCCCGCTGGCAAGAGTACGGATATAATCAATTTCGTTGGACCAAAGTTCCCCAAAAAAGGTTTCTTGCATTACATTAATGAACCTTTTGAACTCTTTGTCTGTTTCTAGGATGCAGATTTAGCTTTATTTTTGTTTTAGTGTAAACCCTGTAATTACCAATGGAACCTTAACTTTCTGAGTCCCACCACACCCTGAGCTTGGAAAATCAAAGTGATGAAAGATGTTGAGATTTTTTTTGAACCGCAGCACATGTTGTGAATATTTCTAATTACAAACTTGTTGCTTTAATTACATGATGGTTTATTCCATGCTTTTTCCTTTCATATCTGTTGGGACCCAAGAGCCATGGATTTTTACTCATGAACTTGTATGTATACTTGTCATACACCAACATAGTATATCTAAAGAAGTGTCAGTTTGTTTGTTTGACTTCTATGTATTCCTGGATTAGGTGAGGATGACAAAAACGATGAGGAAATAATTGAAGCAACTGAGACATAGCTGAAGGAACTATCTGGAAACCTATATTTAATGGTGTAGAGGGGTTGAAGGACAGGCTGGCGTAAGTGCATTGAAATCACAGGAGTCTCTCCTTCCTCAACCTATTAGGATCCACCTTATAGTGCTTGCTCCCTTTATTAGAGACTTTTCATTGTCTATGCAGTCCTTGGATTTATTAGAGACTTTTCGTTGTCTATGCAGTCCCTGGCTTTATTAAAGACTTTTCATTGTCTATGCAGTCCCCGGCTTTATTAGAGACTTTTAATTGTCTATGCAGTTCCTGGCTTTATTAGAGACTTTTCATTGTCTATGCAGTTCCTGGCTTTATTAGAGACTTTTCATTGTCTATGCAGTTCCTGGCTTTATTAGAGACTTTTCATTGTCAATGCAGTTCCTGGCTTTATTAGAGACTTTTCATTGTCTATGCAGTTCCTGGCTTTATTAGAGACTTTTCATTGTCAATGCAGTTCCTGGCTTTATTAGAGACTTTTCATTGTCTTTGCAGTCCCCGGCATTATTGGAGACTTTTCATTGTCTATGCCGTCACCGGCTTTATTAGAGGCTTTTCATTGTCTATGCTGTTCCTGACTTTGTTGGAGACTTCTCATTGTCTATGCAGTCCCCAGGTTTATTAGGAGACTTTTCGTTGTCTATGCAGTTCCTTGGCTTTATTAGAGACTTTTCATTGTCTCTGCAGTCCCTCGCTTTATTCGAGAGCTTTCATTGTCTATGCAGTCCCTGGCTTTATTAGAGAGTTTTCATTGTCTATGCAGTCCCCGGCTTTATTAGAGAGTTTTCATTGTCTATGCAGTCCCTGGCTTTATTCGAGAGTTTTCATTGTCTCTGCAGTTCCTGGCTTTATTAGAGAGTTTTCATTGTCTATGCAGTCCCTGGCTTTATTAGAGAGTTTTCATTGTCTCTGCAGTCCCTCGCTTTATTCGAGAGTTTTCATTGTCTCTGCAGTCCCTCGCTTTATTCGAGAGTTTTCATTGTCTATGCAGTCCCTGGCTTTATTAGAGACTTTTCATTGTCTATGCAGTCCCCGGCTTTATTAGAGAGTTTTCATTGTCTATGCAGTCCCTGGCTTTATTAGAGAGTTTTCATTGTCTATGCAGTCCCCGGCTTTATTAGAGAGTTTTCATTGTCTATGCAGTCCCCGGCTTTATTAGAGACTTTTCATTGTCTATGCAGTCCCTGGCTTTATTAGAGAGTTTTCATTGTCTCTGCAGTTCCTGGCTTTATTAGAGACTTTTCATTGTCTATGCAGTCCCTGGCTTTATTAGAGAGTTTTCATTGTCTCTGCAGTCCCTCGCTTTATTCGAGAGTTTTCATTGTCTATGCAGTCCCTGGCTTTATTAGAGAGTTTTCATTGTCTATGCAGTCCCCGGCTTTATTAGAGAGTTTTCATTGTCGATGCAGTTCCTGGCTTTATTAGAGAGTTTTCATTGTCGATGCAGTTCCTGGCTTTATTAGAGACTTTTCATTGTCTATGCAGTCCCTGGCTTTATTAGAGAGTTTTCATTGTCTATGCAGTTCGAGTTCCTGGCTTTATTGGAGACTTTTCATTGTCTGTGCAGTCCCTGGCTTTATTAGAGACTTTTCGTTGTCTATGCAGTCCCTGGCATTATTGGAGACTTTTTATTGTCTATGCAGTTCCTGGCTTTATTAGAGACTTTTCATTGTCGATGCAGTTCCTGGCTTTATTAGAGACTTTTCATTGTCTTTGCAGTCCCCGGCATTATTGGAGACTTTTAATTGTCTATGCCGTCACCGGCTTTATTAGAGACTTTTCATTGTCTATGCAGTCCCTGGATTTATTAGAGACTTTTCATTGTCTATGCAGTCCCTGGATTTATGAGAGACTTTTCATTGTCTATGCAGTCCCTGGATTTATTAGAGACTTTTCATTGTCTATGCAGTCCCCGGCTTTATTGGAAACTTTTCATTGTCTATGCAGTCCCCGGCTTTGTTAGAGACTTTTCATTGTCTATGCAGTTCCTTGGCTTTATTGGAGACTTTTCATTGTCTATGCAGTTCCTTGGCTGTATTAGACACTTTTCATTGTCTATGCAGTCCCTGGCTTTATTAGAGACTTTTCATTGTCTATGCAGTTCCTTGGCTTCATTAGAGACTTTTCATTGTCTATGCAGTTCCTTGGCTGTGTTAGAGACTTTTCATTGTCTATGCAGTCCCTGGCTTTATTAGAGACTTTTCATTGTCTATGCAGTCCCTGGCTTTATTAGAGAGTTTTGATTGTCTATGCAGTTCCTGGCTTTATTGGAGACTTTTCATTGTCTGTGCAGTCCCTGGCTTTATTAGAGACTTTTCGTTGTCTATGCAGTCCCTGGCATTATTGGAGACTTTTCATTGTCTATGCAGTTCCTGGCTTTATTAGAGACTTTTCATTGTCTATGCAGTTCCTGGCTTTATTAGAGACTTTTCATTGTCTTTGCAGTCCCCGGCATTATTGGAGACTTTTCATTGTCTATGCCGTCACCGGCTTTATTAGAGACTTTTCATTGTCTATGCAGTCCCTGGATTTATTAGAGACTTTTCTTTGTCTATGCAGTCCCTGGATTTATGAGAGACTTTTCATTGTCTATGCAGTCCCTGGATTTATTAGAGACTTTTCATTGTCTATGCAGTTCCTTGGCTTTATTGGAGACTTTTCATTGTCTATGCAGTTCCTTGGCTGTATTAGACACTTTTCATTGTCTATGCAGTCCCTGGCTTTATTAGAGACTTTTCATTGTCTATGCAGTTCCTTGGCTTTATTAGAGACTTTTCATTGTCTATGCAGTTCCTTGGCTGTATTAGAGACTTTTCATCGTCTATGCAGTTCCTTGGCTTTATTAGAGACTTTTCATTGTCTATGCAGTTCCTTGGCTGTATTAGAGACTTTTCATCGTCTATGCAGTTCCTTGGCTGTATTAGAGACTTTTCATCGTCTATGCAGTTCCTTGGCTGTATTAGAGACTTTTCATTGTCTATGCAGTTCCTTGGCTGTATTAGAGACTTTTCATTGTCTATGCAGTCCCTGGCTTTATTAGAGACTTTTCATTGTCTATGCAGTTCCTTGGCTTTATTAGAGACTTTTCATTGTCTATGCAGTTCCTTGGCTGTATTAGAGACTTTTCATCGTCTATGCAGTTCCTTGGCTGTGTTAGAGACTTTTCATTGTCTATGCAGTTCCTTGGCTGTATTAGAGACTTTTCATTGTCTATGCAGTCCCTGGCTTTATTAGAGACTTTTCATTGTCTATGCAGTTCCTTGGCTTTATTAGAGACTTTTCATTGTCTATGCAGTTCCTTGGCTGTATTAGAGACTTTTCATCGTCTATGCAGTTCCTTGGCTTTATTGGAGACTTTTCATTGTCTATGCAGTTCCTTGGCTGTATTAGACACTTTTCATTGTCTATGCAGTTCCTTGGCTTTATTAGAGACTTTTCATTGTCTATGCAGTTCCTTGGCTGTATTAGAGACTTTTCATTGTCTATGCAGTTCCTTGGCTGTATTAGACACTTTTCATTGTCTATGCAGTTCCTTGGCTTTATTAGAGACTTTTCATTGTCTATGCAGTTCCTTGGCTGTATTAGAGACTTTTCATTGTCTATGCAGTTCCTTGGCTGTATTAGAGACTTTTCATTGTCTATGCAGTTCCTTGGCTGTATTAGAGACTTTTCATTGTCTATGCAGTTCCTTGGCTGTATTAGAGACTTTTCATTGTCTATGCAGTTCCTTGGCTGTATTAGAGACTTTTCATTGTCTATGCAGTTCCTTGGCTGTATTAGAGACTTTTCATCGTCTATGCAGTTCCTTGGCTGTATTAGAGACTTTTCATCGTCTATGCAGTTCCTTGGCTGTATTAGAGACTTTTCATCGTCTATGCAGTTCCTTGGCTGTATTAGAGACTTTTCATCGTCTATGCAGTGCCCAAGATGAAAATTTGTGAATGCTTCCCTCCATTGACTCCTTGACGTTTCCAAACATTAGGAGGACTGGCGCACTCTGCTGTTAGTACGGAAGAACACTCAGTAATGTTTGGAATATGAGAGGAAACATGTAGACACGGGGCCAGGCCAATTGGCCCCTCGATATTTTCCTGTATCATCTAATAATTTATTTATTTGGGATGTCCTAACTTTGTTTCTATGTCTATTCATTTAATCTAACTTAAGCTCCACAAATAATAATAAGGCTTTCTTTCCCTATCTGAAGAACAACAAGCTCGAAGAAGCAGTGTACCCTGCTGGCTTCATAATATAAGGGAAGTTTTAATCGGATTAGAGTTCATGCACAAGGTAACAAATCCAGGACCAGACAATTCGGAGGCGATCGTGATTGCAAATTAACTATAACATTCCATAAAGCTGAGTCGGTTGAGTCGGTCCGTGTTCATGCAGGCCGGCTGACGGAACAGTACATCGATGTCTATGCTAATGCATTTTTGTCCTGCATGTGATATAGTGGATCTCCAAGTTGCTTTGCTAGCCACAGATTCCTGAAATGCGATGGGATCAAGTGTCACGAAAGTGTGGGAAATGTATGAAGTACATTTGCTTCTTGGGACCACTCCATAGTGTAATGGGGAAGCATGGAGACATTCTCTCTTGAACAGTGAACACCCTAAGACCTAAGTGGTCCAATCATGACTTCTCTATTTGGGTGGGGGGGGGGGGGGGGCGGGGGGGAGGCAAGGGCTTGATATTAATAGTGGTTAGCTCGGTCTGACTTCCAGAATTGCCGTTTCTTAGTGAAGTTAGTGTACGTGAAATCACAAATACAGCTTGTGTTCATTATTTAATCACCCTTGTTTTTTGTTTTGGCCTGTCCCATGCACAGCAGGAGACAGGATTTTGTAATCAGTGTGTGTGTGTGTGTGTGTGTGTGTGTGTGTGTGTGTGTGTGTGTGTGTGTGTGTGTGTGTGTGTGTGTGTGTGTGTGTGTGTGTGTGTGTGTGTTTGTCCGGGCCGTAACTTTTTTACCATTTGAATTTTGGCATAAAGTTTTCGCCAAGGCTTTATCTATCTATAATTCCAGTAATCTCTGTCTGTACGTTTGTTTGTCTGTGACCGCTGTTTCTCGACAACCACGGGTCCGATATACTTTTAACTTGCCAGGTATATTGCTGGGGACCCGAGGATGTGCCTTTTCAAGGTTTCATATTAATCGGACAATTACTTACCGAGCTATGTCCAAAAAACGATTCAACCAATCAGAGAGCAGCGAACGATCGCGTGTGCCGAACGTGGCGGACACACTCTGCCTCGGATGGCACATTTGACAGCGTATTCATTTATTTCACGTTGGAAAACTATGTTGCCGTTAAACTATGTTTTAATAAAGTTTTAAAACTAATAAAAACGAATTTGCGATTCATTCGCTTTCCTGCGCGTTTGTGCACGCGATGGCGATTTCTTTACCAAACTCCGGAAGCCGTTCGCTTTGGACCAAACCATTGCATGTAAATAGAGGGGGGGGTTATAATTTTAGATATAGATATAGTACGGGCCTAGTTATGATAATACTGAAAAGGGAAATTAATAATTTTGTTAAAAGGTCAAAGGTCAGCATCACATAAAATCATCAATTTTCATCTAATTCACCTGAAATTTCAATTTGCCGTTTGAGGTGTGTCATCAAATTTTCAACAAAGCTGTATTATTAGAATATGGATAAGGCAAATGAATAATTTTGGTCAAAAGGCCAAAAGTCAGCATCACATAAAATTGTCAATTTTCATCTGAACGACCTGAAATCTTAAGAATTTGCATATTGGGTCACTGAATTGGTTCACTAATGAAAGGATAGGAGTTGATTGTTTTTTTTAGATCAAAATGTCAAAGGTCAAGGTTGCATAAAATCATCAATTTTTGTCCAATTGACCTGAAATTTTAATAACTTACATATTGGGTTAATTGGTTCACCAATCAAAATCTAGAAACTGATATTTTTTTTCGATCTGAAGATGAAAGGTAAAGGCTGCATATATAATCATCAATTTTCGTTTTCTATTTTTCGTTAAACTGTTTTTGTTATTTTGAGCAGGCGGAAGAAGAAGACGACGTATGAATAGAAACGGATGCGGACAGACTTTGCATTTTCAGATGCTTTCTAGTTTGACGTGCTTACCAGCTACCACCAATATTAGCACAACAACAAATTCTTGAATTAAAAAAAATAAAAAAAAAAAAAATAAATAAATAAATAAATAAATCAAGGACTTTATGAATCATGTCTCCTCGGTGATACACATACAAAACATTGTCTTACTATAAATACTGTTCTTACCTTAATGACTAAAGCAGGTACAATCGCTTTTCCCTTTGGTTAGTGTAAATGTCCACAATGGCCTCTGGAATCCTCTTCACAGTTATATCGCCTTCGATGTGAAGAAGAGTCAGTGAAGAACATCTTTCTCCTCACATGGTTGAGCACAAACAGTTTCTAATCCGTCTCATTGCAGAAAAGCTTCGCTCCGAAATGGCTTCATTTGTGAAAATCCTTCATTTGTGAAAATCCTTCATTTGTGAAAATCCTTCATTTGTGAAAAATCACAAATTTCAAAGTTGTGCATCTGATTTGAAAAAGGATGCAGCCAATCACGTCTGTCTATGCAAATACTGCGATATCTGCCGTGGTTGGAGGAAGAAATCCACGCACTTGGGTTCCGTTTTGCTCTGAAAATACGGGATGTTGTTATCTTCCTTGGAAACTACTGAAAAACAAATAAAGGAGAGTGAATTCCGCCCCTCCCCCATGCTGCCCCTCAAAAAAAATCTGCCAGTGGCTGGCAGGACAGGTGAGATGTTTGCACACTTCCCTCTGAGATGTCTCTCCTGAGTTTGAAACCTGACTCAGCTATAAACTGCCATCCTGGTGTTTTACAGGCATGGCGAGAGATCAATGTGTGCGCCGTCCCTCGGATGGACATTAAACTGGGAGTTTCCATCTGCTAGCATTTGTTGGTAGATACTAAAGACCCCACGGTGTCCTTCGCGAAGAGTAGGCAAACTATATCTGACTTCTAGCCAAATTCCAAATATCTGCCCTAACCTCAGGGGGGGGGGGGGGGGGGGGGGTACTGCATCAGTAGCACAGGAGGTACTGCATCAGTAGCACAGTGGGTACTGCATCAATAGCACAGTGGGTACTGCATCATTAGCACAGGGGGTACTGCATCAGTAGCACAAGGGATACTGCATCGGTAGCACAGGGGATACTGCATCGGTAGCACAGGGGGTACTGCATCAGTAGCACAGGAGATACTGCATCAGTAGCACAGTGGGTACTGCATCAGTAGCACAGTGGGTACTGCATCAGTAGCACAGGGGGTACTGCATCAGTATCACAGGGGGTACTGCATCAGTAGCACAGTGGGTACTGCATCAGTAGCACAGGGGGTACTGCATCAGTATCACAGGGGGTACTGCATCAGTATCACAGGGGGTACTGCATCAGTATCACAGGGGGTACTGCATCAGTGCATCAGTATCACAGGGGGTACTGCATCAGTGGCACAGCTGCACCCCCAACAATTATGCAACCAGCAACCTGCATATAAAATAAACGAAAAATAGGAACCTCTTTGCAGAATTTTTAAGGAATGGGTTATAAACTAAGAACAGTGTTTTAGCGACATGAACTGTCTGTTGTATACAAGACTAGCAGGTAACCACTGTTGCACGGGCCTGTTCTTATCCTGGGGTGCTGTTCAGTTACCAAGTTTCTTGTAGAGTGTTCACTTGGGGTGCTGTTCAGTTACCAAATTGCTGGTGGAGTGTTCGCTTGGGGTGCTGTTCAGTTACCAAGTTTCTTGTAGAGAGTTTGCTCGGGGTGCTGTTCAGTTACCAAGTTGCTGGTGGAGTGTTCGCTTGGGGTGCTGTTCAGTTACCAAGTTTCTTGTAAAGAGTTCCATGGGGTGCTGTTCAGTTACCAGTTTCTTGTAAAGATTTGCCTAAGGGTGCTGTTCAGTTTCCAAGTTTCTTGTAAAGAGTTGCCTAGGGGTGCTGTTCAGTTTCCAAGTTTCTTGTAGAGAGTTCCCTAGGGGTGCTGTTCAGTTTCTAAGTTTCTTGTAGAGTGTTCGCTTGGGGTGCTGTTCAGTTTCCAAGTTTCTTGTAGAGAGTTCCCTAGGGGTGCTGTTCAGTTTCTAAGTTTCTTGTAGAGTGTTCGCTTGGGAAGCTGTTCAGTTACCAAGTTTCTTGTAGAGTGTTCACTTGGGTGCTGTTCAGTTACCAAGTTGCTGGTGGAGTGTTCGCTTGGGGTGCTGTTCAGTTACCAAGTTTCTTGTAAAGAGTTCCCATGGGGTGCTGTTCAGTTACCAAGTTTCTTGTAAAGATTTGCCTAAGGGTGCTGTTCAGTTTCCAAGTTTCTTGTAAAGAGTTGCCTAGGGGTGCTGTTCAGTTTCCAAGTTTCTTGTAGAGAGTTCCCTAGGGGTGCTGTTCAGTTTCTAAGTTTCTTGTAGAGTGTTCGCTTGGGGTGCTGTTCAGTTTCCAAGTTTCTTGTAGAGAGTTCCCTAGGGGTGCTGTTCAGTTTCTAAGTTTCTTGTAGAGTGTTCGCTTGGGAAGCTGTTCAGTTACCAAGTTTCTTGTAGAGTGTTCACTTGGGGTGCTGTTCAGTTACCAAGTTGCTGGTGGAGTGTTCGCTTGGGGTGCTGTTCAGTTACCAAGTTTCTTGTAGAGAGTTTGCTCGGGGTGCTGTTCAGTTACCAAGTTGCTGGTGGAGTGTTCGCTTGGGGTGCTGTTCAGTTACCAAGTTTCTTGTAAAGAGTTCCCATGGGGTGCTGTTCAGTTACCAAGTTTCTTGTAAAGATTTGCCTAAGGGTGCTGTTCAGTTTCCAAGTTTCTTGTAAAGAGTTGCCTAGGGGTGCTGTTCAGTTTCTAAGTTTCTTGTAGAGTGTTCGCTTGGGAAGCTGTTCAGTTACCAAGTTTCTTGTAGAGAGTTCCCTCGGGGTGCTGTTCAGTTACCAAGTTGCTGGTAGAGTGTTCGCTTGGGGTGCTGTTCAGTTACCAAGTTTCTTGTGGAGAGTTCGCTCGGGGTGCTGTTCAGTTACCAAGTTTCTTGAAGAGACTTCCCTCGGGGTGCTATTCAGTTACCAAGTTTTTTGTGGAGTGTTCGCTTGGTGTGCTGTTCAGTTACCAAGTTTCTTGTTGTGAGTTCCCTCGGGGTGCTGTTCAGATACCAAGTTTTTTGTGGAGTGTTCGCTTGGTGTGCTGTTCAGTTACCAAGTTTCTTGTCGTGAGTTCCCTAGGGGTGCTGTTCAGATACCAAGTTTTTTGTGGAGTGTTCGCTTGGTGTGCTGTTCAGTTACCAAGTTTCTTGTTGTGAGTTCCCTAGGGGTGCTGTTCAGTTACCAAGTTTCTTGAAGAGACTTCCCTAGGGGTGCTGTTCAGTTACCAAGTTTTTTGTAGAGAGTTCCCTAGGGGTGCTGTTCAGTTACCAAGTTTTTTGTAGAGAGTTCCCTCGGAGTGCTGTTCAGTTACCAAGTTTCTTGAAGAGACTTCCCTCGGGGTGCTGTTCAGTTAACAAGTTTCTTGTAGAGAGTTCCCTAGGGGTGCTGTTCAGATACCAAGTTTCTTGTAGAGTGTTCACTCGGTGTGCTGTTCAGTTACCAAGTTTTCTGTGGAGTGTTCTGTAGGAGTGTTGTCCAGTTACCAAGTTTCTTGCAGAGTGTTCGCCAGGCGGTTTATGCACTCAAGCAGGTGCTCCATTCAAAACTATTGATAAGGAATGGCTGCCTAGACAAGAACAAACTCACTGCTCGGTAAACTGAACCCTGTTGGCATTTCAAAGAAATCATTTTTTTTTCTTTTTTTTTGAGGGGGTGGGGGGTGGGGGGGGGGGGCTAAAACACTTTCCTTTACCTACTGCGGAATGGGATCGGAGATCATTAAATATATTACCTTTCACAGCTACAAAGGCTTAGATAGAGTGATGAGAGAAAATCAAACTTTTTTTTCAAATTCTTTTTTTTGCTTGACACTCACTCCGCATTGACTGATGAACCTCTAAAGTTTGACGAAGATCTGTTCAGCCATCTCTCATAAAAATGGCGACACAGACACACCGACAGACAAACGGCTCATTTCTAGTATGGGTTGATACTCATTGAAGAGCAAGATCCTTGGACATGAAGTTCAGGTCTTGCTCTCCTGCTCAACAGGCATGGTGAGTATATGTTTATTTTAAAATGGAACAAATAAATCAAAAGCAACTGAAATTTAATCTTTTAGTAGGGTCAATATACGTAAAACACTCACCTAACCCCAAAAAAATTGATACAAAAGGTTTTTCAATGGATTCTGGTACCATTGGGCATGCTAAATAACATACTAAAAATCTAGTAACATCTGACTTCCGGAAAGGGGTCATTTTCAAGATGGCGTCCAAGATGGCCACCGGGAGCTTAAAATGGCCATATCTCAATTATTATTCAACCTAGAAAGGTGGTTTTGGTGTCTAACCCTCGGTTTTAGGGCCCAAGGAATCCAATTGAATCAATAAAATTACCATCAGTTAATTATTTATTGACAAGTCCAAGATGGCATCCCAAGGTGACATCCTGATCCACTAAAATGGCTCTGTCGAATAGAAGTCAACCTAGAGAGATATTTTCAGTGTGTATACCTAGATTTAAGGCACCCAGGAAATCATCAAAATTACTTAAATAAGCACAAAGTAATCAGGTAATCCAGTAAGCCAGGTTTACCAGCCCATTAGGCATTTGTTGTCTCATACAGTTAGTCGCTATTCATCGTCATCCTCCGACTCCTCTGGAAGAAACTTGTTATGTGGATTGTCACATTCTTCAAGTTGGCACGGTCCACAGGCAGTAGTACAAGGTAGTCCATATCGTCTACAAGAGCAGCGGAGTGTCTTGCAGGCAGTGGAGCAGTTACAATGAATGACCTTCAAGAGACTGTCTGGAGCAGCGTTCATTCTTGACATAAGTGGGACAAACTGATTATCCTGCAGGCTCCACCCCCATTTCATGGCATCCATACCCTCTTCTTTTCCCATCCACACCATGATCTGGTAGTACGCTCTATGGCAGTGAAGTTTGGTAGCAGATTCAGTTGGGGGCAGACGTTCGGGTGTTACAAAAGACGAAGCAGAGACAACCTTCTTGCTGAAGGTGTTGTATCGCATTGTTGCAAGGGAATCTTTGCACTTGCCACCAAAGAGGATAGCCATTACTCGGCATCCAAGGTCATCGATCACCTCTGTGGTCTGGTTTGGGATGGTGAATGTGTTGGCACAAGACCGAAGGACAGGGTCTCCTTTTACAAGCTTCTGGAAAGCAGTCTTTTCCAAAAAATTTCCAACACCAAAAATCCGAGAGGTCGTGTCACAACCAGTCATGGCATGGATGAATATCAACTGAGAACACATGTCATGTCCGAGGATTTCTTTTAGACGGTTGATGTCATACACTTTAAAACTGCCATCAGCTTTGGACTTGTCTGATCTGAAATAAAGGCTCTTACTGTCTCCCTGCGCATAGTAAAGGAGTAAGACGAGGAGATCAAGATCTTCTCCAATCAGTGTAGTGGTGTGTAGAAGAGATGTGACAATCCACATAACAAGTTTCTTCCAGAGGAGTCGGAGGATGACGATGAATAGCGACTAACTGTATAAGACAACAAATGCCTAATTAGTCTAGTAGGAAGACTAGGTCCCCCTGCACCGCCCGGAGATATACTTCTAATCAGTGTTTCTAGATTGGAAAAAATGTGTAGAAAATGACTAGCTATGGCCCCAAGCTGAAAAAATGTCCCACATACCATTTTTATGCAAATTACTGCTGCCATTATCAAAAAAACGATTTTTGACATATCTCAGCCAATATTGCAGATAATTGAAAAATGAAGGTGTCTAGACCCATGTTTTGAAGGGCATAGATCATGATAGAACTATTCATAACATGATTACATGTGTCTATGGTATACTAGTATGCTAATTAGTGCTTTATTTACAAAATAATCACAGTTTTACGAAATAATAGACTCATATTAAGGTCCGTCTACACAGACGTTAACACAAAGTTTTATTTTTCTAAATACCCTGTGAAATTCACCGAATGCCCTGTGAAACCTGGGATTCTTCTCCAGCTTTTTCAAGGCCCGACTTTTCCCTTCCCTTTGAAGGCACTGGTGCAGTCTTCTCCGCTGAACACATAGTACCCCAGGAGAGTGGCACAGTAGTCCTCTCCCAGGGATTCTGCCAGCTCAGAGACGTTGACAAGTTGGCGATGCTTCCCTGACCCTGTATCCAGGTACACCGTCAGCTTGATGTTGTGGGCATGGTGGAGCAGGATCAGGAGGATGTCTGTGTCCGGTGTTCTGACTACAGCGTTCTTGTATCCGATGGTAGCAGCATGATGGAGGTACAGAACCACCCTGGTATCAGTCTCTTCCTGGTTGCTGTAGATCGTGGGGAGTTCACGTACCTCGACCTGAAACACAAAAAGGCACCGCATTTCAATCACCAGTCACTGCCAGTTTCAGTATATCTCCGGGGGGTGCAGGGGGACCTAGTCTTTTTTTGATAATGGCAGCAGTAATTTGCATACAAATGGTATGTGGGACATTTTTTCAGCTTGGGGCCATAGCTAGTCATTTTCTACACATTTTTTCCAATCTAGAAACACTGATTAGAAGTATATCTCCGGGGGTGCAGGGGGACCTAGTCTTTTTTTGATAATGGCAGCAGTAATTTGCATAAAAATTGTATGTGGGACATTTTTTCAGCTTGGGGCCATAGCTAGTCATTTTCTACACATTTTTTCCAATCTAGAAACACTGATTAGAAGTATATCTCCGGGGGGTGCAGGGGGACCTAGTCTTCCTACTAGACTAAATGGGCTGGTAAACCTGGCTTACTGGATTACCTGATTACATTGTGCTTATTTAAGTAATTTTGATGATTTCCTGGGTGCCTTAAACCGAGGTATACACACTGAAAATATCTCTCTAGGTTGATGACTATTCGACAGAGCCATTTTAGTGGATCAGGATGTCACCTTGGGATGCCATCTTGGACTTGTCAATAAATAATTACCTGATGGTAATTTTATTGATTCATTTGGATTCCTTGGGCCCTAAAACCTAGGGTTAGACACCAAAACCACCTTTCTAGGTTGAATAATAATTGAGATATGGCCATTTTAAGCTCCCGGCGGCCATCTTGGACGCCATCTTGAAAATGACCCCTTTCCGGAAGTCAGATGTTACTAGATTTTTAGTATGTTATTTAGCATGCCCAATGGTACCAGAATTCATTGAAAAACCTTTTGTATCAATTTTTTGGGGGTTCAACCATATATTGACCCCTCTATTTTCACCTTACCTGCCGAACAAAGTTTAATGAATAAAAGGTGGGATTACGTGACTGTCCAACATCAAAGTTTGAAATGGTCTCTCCTCTTCCATGAATATTTTTAAAGGCAGAAATATATTTCCCACATGGGTTCCTTCTCTCGATGGAGTGAACACTCTTCAGCAGATGGCGCTGTATCCAAATAAATCATTTTTGTTTCTCTACATTCGACAAGACTCGGACTGGTCGGACACCTTGTTCTCGGACACCTTGTTCGTCATACCTCGTCTCTGTGAGGATGATGCCAGGAGATAGCGATCTGCACTTTACGATATTTAACACGGTACCGGTACATAAAAAGTTGTGAATGGATTCAGACGAAACTTGGTGGACGAGTTATTTGGTTAGATGACAAGAACAAGTCGATTATATTTTGGTTCAGGTCCGAATCCAGATCCGGCCTATCAGTGGGACACAAAACGTAAACTGTTCAGCCTGGCGGAGGTATGTGCTCTACTGAGTGCTGTTCTAGTTTGATACTGTCTCTCTGATCTTGGGTCCTCTACATTAGTACTTTCCACTAAAAATCCATTTGGCACGGTGTTTAGCTGGGTGATGCATTGGACAACACGGACGGATGGGACCTTAATGTCGAGTTGTTCATCAGTCGAGAGGTTGAGGAAGTCATATTTATTGATAAAGCTTGTCTATTGCTAGAATGGATTGGAAATGCATGTCCATTGGTACTGTCAATTTATAAAGCATGTCCATCAGTCGAGTGGATTTTATAGCATGTCTTTAAGTTGTCCATCCATAGGGGTTGTTCAACAGTAGAGTGGATTAGTAAAGAATGTTCATTGCTAGAGTGGATTAGTAAAGAATGTTCATTGCTAGAGTGGATTGGTAAAGAATGTTCATTGCTGGAGTGGATTGGTAAAGAATGTTAATTACTAGAGTGGATTGGTAAAGAATGTTCATTGCTAGAGTGGATTAGTAAAGAATGTTCATTGCTAGAGTGGATTAGTAAAGAATGTTCATTGCTAGAGTGGATTAGTAAAGAATGTTCATTGCTAGAGTGGATTGGTAAAGAATGTTCATTGCTGGAGTGGATTAGTAAAGAATGTTAATTACTAGAGTGGATTGGTAAAAGATGTTCATTGCTAGAGTGGATTGGTAAAGAATGTTCATTGCTAGAGTAGATTGGTAAAGAATGTTCATTGCTAGAGTGGATTGGTAAAGAATGTTCATTGCTAGAGTGGATTAGTAAAGAATGTTCATTGCTAGAGTGGATTGGTAAAGAATGTTCATTGCTAGAGTGGATTGGTAAAGAATGTTCATTGCTAGAGTGGATTGGTAAAGAATGTTCATTGCTAGAGTGGATTAGTAAAGAATGATCATTGCTAGAGTGGATTAGTAAAGAATGTTCATTGCTAGAGTGGATTAGTAAAGAATGTTAATTACTAGAGTGGATTGGTAAAAGATGTTCATTGCTAGAGTGGATTGGTAAAGAATGTTCATTGCTAGAGTGGATTGGTAAAGAATGTTCATTGCTAGAGTGGATTGGTAAAGAATGTTCATTGCTAGAGTGGATTAGTAAAGAATGTTCATTGCTAGAGTGGATTGGTAAAGAATGTTCATTGCTAGAGTGGATTGGTAAAGAATGTTCATTGCTAGAGTGGATTAGTAAAGAATGATCATTGCTAGAGTGGATTAGTAAAGAATGATCATTGCTAGAGTGGATTAGCAAAGAATGTTCATTGCTAGAGTGGATTAGTAAAGAATGTTCATTGCTAGAGTGGATTAGTAAAGAATGTTCATTGCTAGAGTGGATTGGTAAAGAATGTTCATTGCTAGAGTGGATTGGTAAAGAATGTTCATTGCTAGAGTGGATTGGTAAAGAATGTTCATTGCTAGAGTGGATTGGTAAAGAATGTTCATTGCTAGAGTGGATTGGTCAAGAATGTTCATTGCTCGAGTGGATTAGTAAAGAATGTTAATTACTAGAGTGGATTGGTAAAAGATGTTCATTGCTAGAGTGGATTGGTAAAGAATGTTCATTGCTAGAGTGGATTGGTAAAGAATGTTCATTGCTAGAGTGGATTGGTAAAGAATGTTCATTGCTAGAGTGGATTGGTCAAGAATGTTCATTGCTAGAGTGGATTGGTAAAGAATGTTCATTGCTAGAGTGGATTGGTAAAGAATGTTCATTGCTAGAGTGGATTGGTCAAGAATGTTCATTGCTCGAGTGGATTAGTAAAGAATGTTAATTACTAGAGTGGATTGGTAAAAGATGTTCATTGCTAGAGTGGATTGGTAAAGAATGTTCATTGCTAGAGTGGATTGGTAAAGAATGTTCATTGCTAGAGTGGATTGGTAAAGAATGTTCATTGCTAGAGTGGATTAGTAAAGAATGTTCATTGCTAGAGTGGATTGGTAAAGAATGTTCATTGCTAGAGTGGATTGGTAAAGAATGTTCATTGCTAGAGTGGATTGGTAAAGAATGTTCATTGCTAGAGTGGATTAGTAAAGAATGATCATTGCTAGAGTGGATTAGTAAAGAATGATCATTGCTAGAGTGGATTAGTAAAGAATGTTCATTGCTAGAGTGGATTAGTAAAGAATGATCATTGCTAGAGTGGATTAGTAAAGAATGTTCATTGCTAGAGTGGATTAGTAAAGAATGTTAATTACTAGAGTGGATTGGTAAAAGATGTTCATTGCTAGAGTGGATTGGTAAAGAATGTTCATTGCTAGAGTGGATTGGTAAAGAATGTTCATTGCTAGAGTGGATTGGTCAAGAATGTTCATTGCTAGAGTGGATTGGTAAAGAATGTTCATTGCTAGAGTGGATTGGTAAAGAATGTTCATTGCTAGAGTGGATTGGTAAAGAATGTTCATTGCTCGAGTGGATTGGTCAAGAATGTTCATTGGTTTTCCATTGGTGAGTTGATAAGTAAATAATTTCCATTGGTAGAGTGGAGTGGTAAGCTATATCAATCATTAAATTATGTGCTTGATCGAATTAGTTCTCCATTGATTGAGTGGATTGGTAAGGTTTAATCCATCAGTAAACTAGAACGGCACTCGGTAGAGCGCTTACCTCCGCCAGGTTGAACAGTTTATGTTTTCTATCCCACTGATAGGCCGGATCTGGATTTGGACTTCAACCAAAATCGAATCAGCTTGTTCTTGTCACCAAACCAACTCCTCCACCAAATTTAGTCCACCAACTCGGCACAATAGTGAGCAAGTCCTTTGTCAAAAACCGTATTTTTTGTTTTTTGATTAATCAATTAATTAAGGAGTTATTTAATTATTAGCGATTAATTAAGAACTTATTTAATTAATTAAAATTCCTTTATCTTCTGACCATTAACTCAGGCACCTTTAGAGTTAAGACGCTGATATTTCGACATGCCGATGACCAGGTGATTTGGCTGCAAAGGCTATTTTTGATTTATTAATTAATCAATTAATCAATTAATCGATTAATTATTTAATTATTTGATTAATGACTATTTTTTTAATTTTTTTTTAAAGTTACAGATTCTGATGAAATGGTGGTGGTTTATGTGTTCTATGAACGAATTGATTAATAATTTAATTTTTGAATGATTATTATTTATTTATTTTCATTATTAATCATTTATTTATTTTCTTTCTCATTTGGCCAATATCTCAGGCACCCTTTGAGCTCGGAAGCTAATATTTGGACATGACAGTGACCAAGTGATGTGGCTATCAAGGATATTTTTGATTTATTGATTAATCATTTAATCGATTAATTAATTTATTGATTAATCAATTAATTATTTTTTTATTTATTAATGACTTATTTAATTACATTTATAAAAGATACATCTTCGGATGAAGCACTGGTGGTTTAGTTATGCTTTTAGCCAATTGATGAAGAAAATATTTTGTGATACCCTTTTATTGATTTTAATTATACAATTAATCAATCTATATATATAAAACACAGTGTGTGTGTGTGTGTGTGTGTGTGTGTGTGTGTGTGTGTGTGTGTGATGTTACCGATAGACTCCTAAACGGAGAGGCTCACGTGCTTGATATTTGACATAGACATGGCCATTGAGCGTGGGACGAACATGGCCGAACTCAAAATATTTGACGATCCATATTTTTTATTCATATTTACCGCAGCGCATTATCAGCGAAGTACCCGCAAATCTCAGCCGGTTCCAGAGCAGCTCGCTGATTCGCTCAGAGCAATCACGTGATGTTCCATTACCGCCGCCAGACTGATTTGCTCAGAGCGATCACGTGATGTTCCATCCCGTCACACGTCACACGTTTTTTCACCTTTTATGCGATCGTGTTTTGTATCGATTTTGTGCGATATGAATTAAATGTCTTTGAAACAGCTGTGAAACGTCTTTCCACAACCCTTCCGTAACCGATTGGAGCAGTTTTTTGCCGCACAAAACGAGATCCGCGAAGCGAGTTGGTCGAGTCGTGCTGACCAAGATGGCGACACGGCGGCTTCACTTTTCACGGAGTATGAGCGTTCTATATCTATCTATAATTCCACTAATCTCTGTGTGTATGTTTGTTTGTTTGTTTGTTTGTCTGTGACCGCTGTTTCTCGACAACTACCGGTCCGATATACTTGAAACTTGCCAGGTATATTGCTGGGGACCCGACGATGTGCCTTTTCAAGGTTTCATATTAATCGGACAATTACTTACCGAGCTATGTCCAAAAAACGATTCGACCAATCAGAGAGCAGCGAGCTATCGCGTGTGCCGAACGTGGCGAACACACTCTGCCTCGGATGGCACATTTGAGAGCGTATTCATTTATTTCACGTTGGCAAACTATGTTGCCGTTAAACTATGTTTTAAAACTAATTAAAACTAATTTGCGATTCATCGTAACTGCGATTTGCGACCTTCCGGACAGTCAAATGAGGACGTCACTTCCGGACTTACGTAGCGGCTAGCGGGCGCCATTTGGAGGAGCTGGGAGGACTCAGTCGTGATAGAGTGAGCCTGATTGAGTATATCAAGACAAGAACAAGATCTAGAAGGAGGTATGTACGGTGCGATTCATATAATATATTGTTTAGTTATCGTCGATGAGGAATTTGGGGGCCCGATTAACTGCAGCGCCATCCGAGCTGCGGCGTCGGGACGATACATTCATTGTACGGTAACATCACGCACTTACGGGCACGTCCTATATATATAGTACGGGCATGCCCTAGTATTTTCAATTCAGTGTGCCCGTGATTTGTGGCATAGACATGACCATTGGGCCTTCACGGTGTAATTTGTGCGAGGCTTTTGTCCGAGTGAACTTGAGTCGAGAGGGCGAATGTACGGGTTGGGAATGTACGGGTCTCCCTTCCCCCGCCCGGCAACGCCGGTACTGGAGGACGTCACAGGATCGGTGAGTCTCCAAAATTCCGCTTCGTGCTGTCGCGAATATGCAGGACTCTGTCCGATTGTTGTGCTGCTCTCCGACCATGAGCACTGCAACGTCATTGTTGACTGGCCATCCCCTTCCCTCCCACTTCCCCCTCCGTCCCCCTTCCCTTCCCCCTCCACCCTACCCCCTCCACCCTACCCCCTACCCCCTCCACCCTACCCCACCCCTCCACCCTACCCCACCCCTTCTCCCCTCCCCCTCCACCCACCCCCCCCCCTCCCACCCCCACCCCCTCCCCCCTCCCCACCCCCCCATTTCCCCCTCCCCCTCCATTCCCCCTCCCCCCTCCCCCTCCCTTCCCCCCCTCCCTTCCCCCCCCTCCCTTCCCCCCCACCCTTCCCCCCCTCCCTTTCCCCCTCCCCCTCCCTTTCCCCCCTCCCTTTCCCCCACCCCCTCCCTTTCCCCCTCCCCCTCCCTTTCCCCCCTCCCCCTCCCTTTCCCCCTCCCCCTCCCTTTTCCCCACCCCCTCCCTTTCCCCCTCCCCCTCCCTTTCCCCCTCCCCCACCTTTCCCCCCTCCCCCTCCCCCTCCCCCCACCCCCTTCCCCCCCCCCCACCCCCCCCCTCCCCCACCCCCCACCCCCTTCCCCTCCCCCTTCCCCCTCCCCTCCCCCTCCCCCTTCCCCCCCCCCCTCCCCCTTCCCCCTCCCCCTCCCCACCCCCCCCCCCTCCCCCACCCCCCCTCCCCATCCCCCTCCCCCACCCCCCCTCCCCACCCCCCTCCCCCCCTCCCCACCCCCCCTCCCCACCCCCCCACCCCAACCCCCTCCCCTCCCCCCACCCCCTCCCCCTCCCCCCACCCCCTCCCCCCTCCCCCATCCCCCTCCCCATCCCCCTCCCCATCCCCCACCCCCTCCCCCCTCCCCATCCCCCTCCCCCTCCCCATCCCCCACCCCCTCCCCCCTCCCCATCCCCCTCCCCCTCCCCCCTCCCCATCCCCCTCCCCCTCCCCCCCCATCCCCCTCCCCCTCCCCCACCCACTCCCCCTCCCCCCTCCCACCTCCCCCCTCCCCTCCTCCCCCTCCCCACCCCCTCCCCTCCCCCTCCCCCTCCCCCTCCCCCTCCCACTCCCCCTCCCCCTCCCACTCCCCTCCCCTCCCACTCCCCCTCCCCCTCCCACTCCCCCTCCACTCCCACTCCCCCTCCCACTCCCCCTCCCCCTCCCCCTCCCCTCCCACTCCCCTCCCCTCCCCCTCCCACCCCCTCCCCCTCCCCCTCCCACTCCCTCCCCCTCCCCCTCCCACGCCCCCTCCCACTCCCACTCCCCCTCCCCCCCTCCCCCTCCCACTCCCCCTCCCCTCCCACTCCCCCCTCCCCCTCCCCACTCCCCTCCCCCTCCCCCTCCCACTCCCCTCCCCCTCCCCCTCCCACTCCCCTCCCCCTCCCCCTCCCACGCCCCCTCCCACTCCCACTCCCCCTCCCCCCTCCCCTCCCACTCCCCCTCCCCTCCCACTCCCCCTCCCCCCTCCCCCTCCCACTCCCCCTCCCCCCTCCCCCTCCACTCCCCCTCCCCCCTCCCCCTCCCACTCCCCCTCCCCCTCCCCCTCCCACTCCCCTCCCCCTCCCACTCCCCCTCCCACTCCCACTCCCCTCCCCCCTCCCCCTCCCCCTCCCCCCTCCCCCTCCCCCTCCCCCTCCCCCTCCCACTCTTCTCCCCCTCCCCCTCCCCCTCCCACTCTTCTCCCCCTCCCCCTCCCCCTCCCCCTCCCCCTCCCCTCCCCCTCCCACTCCCCCTCCCCCTCCCACTCCCCCTCCCCCTCCCACTCCCCCTCCCACTCCCCCTCCCACTCCCCCTCCCCCTCCCCCTCCCACTCCCCCTCCCCCTCCCACTCCCCCTCCCACTCCCACTCCCACTCCCCCTCCCCCTCCCCCTCCCACTCCCCCTCCCCCTCCCCCTCCCACTCCCCCTCCCACTCCCCCTCCCACTCCCACTCCCACTCCCCCTCACACTCCCACTCCCACTCCCCCTCCCCCTCCCCGTCCCACTCCCCCTCCCCCTCCCACTCCCCCTCCCACTCCCACTCCCCCTCCCCCCTCCCCCTCCCCCTCCCCCCTCCCCCTCCCCCTCCCCCTCCCCCTCCCACTCTTCTCCCCCTCCCCCTCCCCCTCCCACTCTTCTCCCCCTCCCCCTCCCCCTCCCCCTCCCCCTCCCCCTCCCCCTCCCCCTCCCCCTCCCCCTCCCACTCCCCCTCCCCCTCCCCCTCCCCCTCCCCTCCCCCTCCCCCTCCCACTCCCACTCCCCCTCCCCTCCCCCTCCCACTCCCCCTCCCCCTCCCACTCCCCCTCCCACTCCCCCTCCCCCTCCCCCTCCCCCTCCCCCTCCCCCTCCCACTCCCCCTCCCACTCCCCTCACACTCCCACTCCCACTCCCCCTCCCCCTCCCCCTCCCACTCCCACTCCCCCTCCCACTCCCACTCCCCCTCCCCCTCCCCCTCCCACTCCCCCTCCCCTCCCCCTCCCACTCCCCCTCCCCCTCCCACTCCCCCTCCCCCTCCCACTCCCCCTCCCACTCCCCCTCCCACTCCCCCTCCCACTCCCCCCCCTCCCCCTCCCCCTCCCCCTCCCACTCCCCCTCCCCCTCCCCCTCCCCCTCCCCCTTCCCCTTCCACTCCCCCTTCCCCTTTACAGTGGTACATTATCGGTATTTCAACATTTACAGTGGTACATTATCGGGATTTCATCATTTACAGTGGTACATTATCGGGATTTCAACATTTACAGTGGTACATTATAGGGTACATTATAGGGATTTCATCATTTACAGTGGTACATTAGAGGGATTTCATCATTTACAATGGTACATTATAGGGATTTCATCATTTACAGTTGTACATTATCGGGATTTCATCATTTACAGTGGTACATTATAGGGTACATTGTTGGAATTTCATCATTTACAGTGGTACATTATTGGGATTTCATCATTTACAGAGGTACATTATTGGGATTTCATCATTTACAGTGGTACATTATTGGGATTTCATCATTTACAGTGGTACATTATTGGGATTTCAGCATTTACAGTGGTACATTATTGGGATTTCAGCATTTACAGTGGTACATTATTGGGATTTCATCATTTACAGAGGTACATTATTGGGATTTCATCATTTACAGAGGTACATTATTGGGATTTCATCATTTACAGTGGTACATTATTGGGATTTCAGCATTTACAGTGGTACATTATTGGGATTTCATCATTTACAGAGGTACATTATTGGGATTTCATCATTTACAGTGGTACATTATTGGGATTTCATCATTTACAGTGGTACATTATAGGGTACATTATAGGGATTTCATCATTTACAGTGGTACATTATTGGGATTTCATCATTTACAGTGGTACATTATTGGGATTTCATCATTTACAGTGGTACATTATAGGGTACATTATAGGGATTTCATCATTTACAGTGGTACATTATTGGGATTTCATCATTTACAGTGGTACATTATAGGGGTTTCACATCCTAACTCTCTTCATAATGATGTCACAAAGACAATGTGACACATTAACTTCACTCCTTCAATAGGATGATCGATGATGGATAACATTGTTACTTTTAACAAGATTTATCTCACGTTTATCAAGATATACTATACGTAACGGGTTCTATACATTCGCAGGCTCTGGTCTCTTTGTATCCTCTGGGAAGTTATGTTTCATTTCCTGATTCCACCCCTCTCTCCCCACTCCCTCCTCCTCTTCCTCCACCGATGTGCTCTACGTCTCACTGTGAGTTCACAGTTTTCTTCACATGTTTTGTCCTCCCCACAGGGTCAGGATGTATTTATTGCCCTGGTGGGGATTTCATGTTCTTTCCTGACATGAACAATTCAGGACAATTTTAGGAGTTTCTTCCATCTCATTTCCTTTTTCTAAATCCGTTCAAGGCTACAACTTGGCCTGACCGTTACCCAACGGTGCATGTATAGGCAGGTTAAACACCTCACAATTGTCTTCTCACACAATGTCTTTTTGGGATCTTTTAGTGATCAAGGTTTCCAACGCCTTATTGCAATATGTCAAATACGTTTAGTTTTTGTTTCCATGACCTCTATACAATGATAAATGTTCATCCATAAATAATGAAGCGTGTGGAAAAGATGGGTTAAGTGGAGTTTTTCAGCAGGGTGGACAGTGTTAGAACCTTGGCCCATACATTGAGGGTAAAGCAAATGAGAGTTAGGACAGTTTTAGACAGCAGTCTCAGTCAGAGAGTGGTTAATGTATGGAATGGTCTCCCCAAAAAGGTAGTAGCAGCAGAGGGGGTGGATCAGTTAAAATGGGATTTTGATAGGTACCTGGATGCATTTGAGATATGTGGGTATGGGAATATTGGCTTGTGTGCATGGTGGGTAGCTTGTGGGTGGATGGGTGATGATTCTGGGGTTGGTGCAGCACAGGTATTGTGTGTCCTTGTGTAAATACATACCTCAAGAAAGTTTATGGAAATTATTTGTCTTTTTATTCTTTTAATAATACTTTCAAATCCCCCTATCCTGAAGGTGTGTGTGTATGTGTTGTGTTTTTTTTTTTTTGTTATACAAGATCGAGGCTCGTGTAAGAGCTAACATCAATCACAAAAAAAAAACAATCGGACAAACAAAACATACAATAAAGAGAGCGGGAGTCAAGATGGGGAGAGAGAGGGAAGCACACAAGTACAACATGTGAGAGCAGGGACATCGGGAGATCTGTGGGAGGGAGAGGGTTTGGGGGGAGGAGGCATGGGGTGGGGGTGGGGAGGGGGGTGGGAGAGTAAAGTGTGCAAGTGAAGTGCAAATGCATCCGGTGTGCAAGTGAAGTTTGAAGAGTGATGTCGCATTGATGTGATGGACTGAGACTGACTGCCTGGACACAACTGAGATTTTGGATCTACTGATGTGGATCCATGACCGAGGTTGTGGATCTGCCGTTTGGAGATTTTATGGGCTGAAAGGATCGAAGCATCGAGGAGGAACAGTGCCCACCTGATGATCCATGTGGTCGGGAAACCAGTCAATTGTTACAGGTTGAGGTTTTCACTTTTGGTAAGGGAACTATGTTTTCAGATTTACAATTGAAATAGAGTTGAATATGGGATGTTGTGAAATTAACATAATTCCCACCAATCCTTTCAATTACATTATATTTTAGGAATAGCCTTGTGTGTGTATGTGTAGTTGGTTGTTATCTCCAAATGTGGGTTTCAGTAGGTGGAACGGAGTCCTCCCAGGACCCAAAGTATCCACCTCCCCTTCGGTAAGGGACCACGGTTCATGGACCAAGCTGTTCACCACTTTTTCAGGGTTTTGTACCGAGGACTCTTTTCTCTTGGTTTGTGTTTGGTTTGTGTTTCCATGAGGTTTCTGGTACTGGGATGTTTACATGTGTGTGATAGAATTGTGAGGAACAGAAATAAGAAAACGAACGGTGTGTGGGATTATTCTTTTTCACACGAACTGTGAACCTCCTTCAGATATGAGCGGCGACCTATCAACCTATACACATCAACCTATACACGTGTATATATATATATATATATTTGTTGATGGATATTAAAGATCCCACTGTGTCCTTCATTAAGAGTAGGCGAGCTATCACCGGCATGCTGAACAAACTAAAATTTTGCCCTAACCTTCAGAGCGCATTGCATCAGCTGCACAGCCACACCCTCAGAAATGCCTTGTGCTCCATACAAAATAAGAAGATATTTGTAGTGGGATTGAGATGGAAAAATATCCAAATATGTCTTTATGGCAATCCGTAAAAGGATTGTGGTGTCGTATTAAGGTGTAATTCCTCCATTTTATTTGGGGGGGGGGGGGGGGGGAGTATTCCATCCTGACATGTTTATTTATTTATTTATGTTTTCTTTAGTCTCGCCCCGAAGTGTCGCCAGACTATTGCAATGACCCTGTCTGTCGCCACCAGGTTGGGTGTGTGACAAGGACGAATCTATTTTGGTGATGATCCGGATACGACAATTTTATAATTTTTTACTGGATTGTTCACCATTAAGTGATTGGGCCAAAAACGATACATAGCATGATAGTGTCTTCAGAAAGTATTCACACCCCTTTACTTTTTCACATTTTGTTGTGTTACAGCCTGAATTTAAAATTGATAAAATTTAGATTTTTTTGTCACTGATCTACACATAATATCCCATAATGTCAAAGTGGAATTTTTTTTTTAATCCTTACAAAATAATAAACAATGAAATACAGAAAGATCTAATTTACATAAGTATTCAACCCCCTACTCACAAGAACTCACAAGCTCACTTCACTCGCAAGAACATTGAAAACCGTCACGTGACATCAACCGTTAGTAAGATGAATTAATTATTATTATGAATCAATTAATTCATCTTTCTAACGTGTGATGTCACCTGACGATTGTCACGCTTCTTCTTCACTACAACCTCTGCCGTGAACAAGGCGAGTGGATTCTACCGTCTTCTAAGTCCAGCCTTTGGGTATACGATGAGCAATGATGGAGAAGTATTCGTTTTAGTACCTAAAACAAGAATGTAACAATCAGTCTGAATGGTTGAAGGGAATATTTCAAGTCGAGGAAATGAAGGAATAAGTTTTATCAACTTGTGTGGTTTGACAGCTGTGTGGGTGGGTCCTTGCAGTAGCTAAACGGGGTCTATTTATCACGAGCAGCAGCTGCTGATGCAGGGAGGAACGAGCCAAGATGGAGGGAGAAAATACTTTCATTGAAATAGTGGAAGGGTGTTTGAAAATGATTCGGTCTTAGTGAAATTTACGCTTCGTAGCTCACTTCCACTCACAAAACAGAAGTGTGTACTTAGGATCTTGGGATGAATTTGTTCTTGATTTGTCACACAAAACTTCTTGACACACAATGGTTGGAAATAATGTGACCAGGACTTCTTTTTTATTTAATTTTTGTTTTTTTTGTGTACAAGATCGAGGCTCGTGAAAGAGCTAACATTAATCACACAAAAAGTCAAACCGACACATAAAACACAAAATAAGGGGAGCGGTAGACAAGATGGGGAGAGAGGGGGAAGGGCTCAAACACAACATTTGACAGCAGGGACATCGAGAGAACTGTGGGAGGGAGAGAGCTTGCGGGGAGGTGGGAGAGGTATAAAACATATGGACACTGCAAGGACTGCCAGGAAAGAAGTTGGAATTTTAAAGTGTATCTGGGGTGAATTAGCGGGGGGTAGAAAAGATCAAGGTTTTGGATTTTTTTTTTGTATACTGAATCGAGGCTCGTGAAAGAGCTAACATTTACTTCACAAACAAATCAACCAGACAAACAAAATATATAAAAAGAGGGAGCGGAAGACAAGATGGGGAGAGAAGGGGAAGCACACAAACACAACATTTGAGAGCAGGGAGATGTGTGGGAGGGAGAGGGCTTGGGGGGAGGATGCGTGGGAAGGGGGGGAGGGGGTGGTGGGAGAAATATAAAATACAAGGACACCAAGGACTTCCAGGACAGAAGTTGGTATTTCAAAAAAGTGTATCTGGGGTGAATTAGTGGGGATAGAAAAGATCAAGGTTTTGGATGGGGGAAGATAGGAGATGGTGGTGAACAGCTGTTTTAAAGACCTGGAGGGTGGAGTGCGATTGAAGAGAGTGGGGGAGTTTGTTCCAGAGGCAGGAGAAAAGAGGAATGAAGGAGTGGAGGTGAGCAGAGAGTCTTGATGGGGGAAGATAAGAGATGGTGGTGAACAGCTGTTTTAAAGACCTGGAGGGTGGAGTGCGATTGAAGAGAGTGGGGGAGTTTGTTCCAGAGGCAGGAGAAAAGAGGAATGAAGGAGTGGAGGTGAGCAGAGAGTCTTGATGGGGGAAGATAAGAGATGGTGGTGAACAGCTGTTTTAAAGACCTGGAGGGAGGAGTGGGATTGAAGGGAGTGGGGGAGTTTGTTCCAGAGGCGGGAGAAAAGGGTAATGAAAGAGTGAAGGTGAGCAGAGAGCCTAGATTTTGGCAGTGACTTCTTTGAATAACAAACACCAAGCAATGAGCTTTTTGAAATTACACTTTTTACTTACCTTTAGGAGCAATGAGCAGGTATCTCTTGGGGGCGCAGCCTTTATGCACCCATGACTGATGAGGTTGCTGATAATCATGCTAAAATATCTGCTGTGGAATAGAAGTAATTGTCCCCCTAACGGTTGCATTTCATCAAGTGTTCAGTAGAAGACCATATTTGGACCATAATGGTATCACCAAAAATGAATCACCAAAGACCATATTTGTGTGTGATTTGACCATTACCTGTGCCTTTTCAGGGCTTTTTTTCCATGACCCAACATTTTTGCATTCCATTCTAGATGTTACACTTTATTCACCTGCCATCACCTAGCATCAACTGCTATCTAGATAGAGTGCCTATAGAAAGACTACACCCATTTTCAAAATTTTCACTTTTTGTTGCCTTGTAGCATGGAATGAAAATGCATTAAATTAGACGTTCTCCACCTTTATTTGCACATCCTAACCCACAACTTCCAAGTAAAAAACAAATTCTATCAATTTCAGAAAATTAATTAAAAATACAGAACTTGAATATCTTCGTTTTCATCCAAAATGTCATCAAATTCATCCAAACCAACGGGAAAATTAAATTTTTTGCAATCGGACCAAAAATTGAACCTGGGCGGTGTATAAGGCAACACACCGCTACTTCTAACAGTCCTGAATTATTTTAAAAATATATATTTGCTGTTAAGAAATATGATGATTTTGGAATTTCACAATATGGGAAATATTGTGTATGGGAAAGATATGGGAAAGATGGGAAAGAACAATGCTGGGAAAGCAATGGCAAACTACGCAGTGTAACCTTTGCCAAGAAACTGCTTCAGCAGCACCAACGCTCTGTAAAGAGTACAGTACATCAAAATCAAAAATCTTTAATTACAATGCTCTCTCACGTTTTGAGCATTTTCAGGCTAAGATCATCATTTTAAATGAAGAGTTATTCCAACAGCTCTATATGACACAACACTAAGCTGATTATAGTCTCTCCTTTCTTTCAACTGAACATCTGTATTAAAAGCTTTATAAACCTGTATGTGTGTTACATGAATGACTGGTAAAGACATTATATAGCAGATATCACATGACTGGTGAATATGTTGGGGGATATCAATACATTTTGCATGAATGGTAAATATCTTAATAAAGATATTTAGGTAAATAAAGTCTTAAATCCCCCCAAAAAAGAATTTTTTTTCCCTTCTCTCCTCGCGGTGCCCTCCTCCACCCACAACCATAAGTTATCTCACCCCACCCCCTTTATCTCCTTTTTCTTCGACCTCTCCAACCGATACCTTTCAAATTCTAGTTTCCACTATACTCATTAAACCCTTTCTCCTTCTTTCTCAGATCCATGCCCTCACTTCAAGGAATTTTCGCAGATGTAGTTTTTCACAGTTTTCTTTAAAAATGTTTAAACTTTTCCCTGCGGTGTTGTATTCAGTGGTATATTACAGCACGCTCTTCTTCTTCGTACTTAAAAGGTTTCCTTCAATTGCCTCATCAAATCATTCCATTTCAAAAAAAAAAAAAATCTCTTATTGTTCTTCCTTTCTACATTCTCTAAACTCACCTAAATTCCACCCCTCCTTTAACGTTTTCAAACGGATCTCTGACTTGAAAATCACAAGAAACCCAGTTTGTAATAAATGTTTGTTTTTCATTAATCGTCCAACACTTTCCAAACTACCCCCTCACCCCTCCCCTCTAATTTCCCCCCAAACCCTTCCCCTCCTAATCTCCCCCCTCATCCCTCCCATTCAAATCTCCTAATCCTACCACTTCGTGGCTGAGCTGTTGTTGCTCCTAGACGTTTCCACTTCACAATAACAACACTTACAGTTGACCAGAGCAGCTCAAGCAGGGCAGAAATGTGATGAACTGACTTGTGGTTAGGTGGCATCCAATGGTGGTGCCACATTGAAAGTCACTGAGCTCTTCAGTATGGCCCATTCTACTGCCAATGTTTGTCTGTGGAGATTGCATGGCGATGTGCTTGATTATATATACCTGTCAGCAATGGGTGTGGCTGAAACAGCCGAATCGACTAATTAGAAGGGGTGTCCGCATACTTTTTGTCATGTAGTGTAGATGGTAAAGACCAGGGTTAGGATATGTCAATGCATTTTTACCTCCGCCACCGAGGGTAGGTGGAGGTTGTGTTTTCACCCCTATCTGTCTGTCTGTCTCTTTGTGTATCTGTCTGTCTGTGAGCAGATAGAGATGAACATGAGATCTGATATCTCAAAAGGTTATGGGCAGATTCGAACAATTTGGTGCGAACAGTTTGGGTGTGTGACAAGAATTGATTCGATTTTGGTGAAGATCCAGATCCGGATACTATAATTTTAAAAGTGATTCTTCACCATTGAGAGATAGGGCCAAAGTTAAATTCCGATGAAACTCTTTGGTCAGGTTGGGTGTGTGACAGGAACAAGAGATTACATTTTGGTTCTGGTACGAATCCAGATCTGGCCCATCAGCGGGATACAAAACGTAAACTGTTCAGCCTGGCGGAGGTAAGCGCTCTACCGAGTGCCGTTCTAGTAACATGAATGGTAAAAGCGTTATGGGATATCTCTCTTTTTTGTTGTTTGTTTGTTCCATTTTAGTTTTTTCCCCAGTTTTATCTTCTCCTTCTATGATTGATAGTTTGTGCTTGTATCCAGCTTGTTCACCCCATATGCCCTCCTCTCCTTTCTCTCATCCCATGCCCTTTCTTCCTCCAACTCTCCCTCTATTTTGCCCCTCTCTCCAGCTGCTCGTGTGTTCCCTGCCCTCTTTCCACAGTTCTTGTCGTTCTGCTATGTCCTGGTCCTTTCTGTGTTCTAGCTCCTCTATGAGCTTCAACTCTGTGTACCAAAAAAAACATTGTTACATTAATGGTAAAGACGTTAGGAAATATCAAGGCATTTCAACATGAATGTAAGAGACAGACAAGTGAACATTGTACGTTTTCTTCATTAAACATTGATCTCATATTTTATCACATGCTGGACAAAAACATTGTACTTTTACGGAATTGCAAGGACAGTAGTAGTCAATGGACAATAGGGTCCGCCTATTGACCATTCCCATCGCACGGAACCCCTGGCTCATGATGCTGGAAATGCAGGTTCAAATTCCATGTAAACTAGATATGTCCTTGTTCATTGTGTACTAATGTCCTTGTTATTGCTCTTGTCTTTGTCTTGCATGTGATTTATGTATAAGCTCTACCATGAGCTTCAGATCAGTGTTAAAATTTACAGTACATGGAAATGAAACCTGCAATCTTCGTATATTGAGCTAAGAGCTCTGGTGGACACGGGTGCTTGGACAGAGCGAATTATACTCGGACAGAGCATACAAAGAGCTGTCTCTGTATTTGTACCATCTCTGTTAACCCCCCTACCCCATGCCTCCATCCCAGAGATATGAAAACCCTATGATGTATGAGGACACAAAACGAACTCTTTCCTCATGGACCTCAAATTGTTCCAAAGATATTTGTGGAATGTATAAGTGTTTTACACAGAAGTTGATGATATTCCAGTGAAGACCATTGCTCACATGCCCAGCACGGGGACTAACCTTGGCTGTGTCTGGACGTGCCCAGAATGGCTGCACATGTCCCAGACCTAGAGAATGCGAAAAGAGAGGTGGTTGTTGGAGTGGGTAGGAGGAGAGAGAGGTATGGGAGAGGGAGAGGAGAAGAGAGGGTGATAAAGAAGTGTGCGGTGGTGGACGTTACAGAGGAAGAGAAAGAGAGAGGGGGGAGAGATGGGGCTGGGAAAGCAGGGCAGGGGGGTGTCGGACAGAAAAATAAGAAAGACATGTTTATAGGTATCCAGAAAACATATATTGCCAAAACATGGAGGGGAGTGTAGGAATGAAGGGGTGTTGGGCGTGTAGCGCGAGTGAGGGAGGGTTAGCGTCAGCAAACTGTGTTTGTCAATACAGATAGGTATGGTAAACAGTATTGAAAATGTGGAGATTGGGGGTGGAATGAGAGGAAAAGGTGACGTAGTGTGGAGGTCAATGACCGGGCATCTCAGAGGGTGAAGTTTAAATTCAGATAAGGCCATTAGTATCAATGGTTTGTATTCTAAACTTCAGGAACTTGAGCAGGTCTCAGGAGAATTGCTCTGTCCTCATAGGATTGTAATGAGAAACCCAGCTGACTCACTAATAGCCTTCAATGAGGGGTAATCGATGTGTGATACCACTGCACATGTGTCTTAACTTTTGATGCACTTACTTAGGATGAGTACCAGGATTGGCGATACAGGTCAATAATCACTTTATCAGAAGAGGATTTCAAAGACAGGAGATGTCAGTAAGAAAATGTCAAAAGTTCAAACAGAAATAGGGCAGAACATGAGATGTGATGGTTCATGTCGAAATAGGGTAGAACATGAGATGTGATGGTTTGTGTCGAAATAGGGTAGAACATGAGATGTGATGGTTCGTGTCGAAATCGGGTAGAACATGAGATGTGATGGTTTGTGTCGAAATAGGGTAGAACATGAGATGTGATGGTTCATGTCGAAATAGGGTAGAACATGAGATGTGATGGTTCGTGTAGAAATAGGGTAGAACATGAGATGTGATGGTTCGTGTCGAAATAGGGTAGAACATGAGATGTGATGGTTTGTGTCGAAATAGGGTAGAACATGAGATGTGATGGTTCGTGTCGAAATCGGGTAGAACATGAGATGTGATGGTTTGTGTCGAAATAGGGTAGAACATGAGATGTGATGGTTCATGTCGAAATAGGGTAGAACATGAGATGTGATGGTTCGTGTAGAAATAGGGTAGAACATGAGATGTGATGGTTTGTGTCGAAATAGGGTAGAACATGAGATGTGATGGTTCGTGTAGAAATAGGGTAGAACATGAGATGCGATGGTTCGTGTAGAAATAGGGTAGAACATGAGATGTGATGGTTTGTGTCGAAATAGGGTAGAATATGAGATGTGATGGTTCGTGTAGAAATAGGGTAGAACATGAGATGTGATGGTTCGTGTAGAAATAGGGTAGAACATGAGATGTGATGGTTCGTGTAGAAATAGGGTAGAACATGAGATGTGATGGTTCATGTAGAAATAGGGTAGAACATGAGATGTGATGGTTCATGTAGAAATAGGGTATAACATGAGATGTGTTGGTTCATGTAGAAATAGGATAGAACATAAAATGTGATGGTTCGTGTAGAAATCGGGTAGAACATGAGATGTGTTGGTTCATGTAGAAATAGGGTAGAACATGAGATGTGTTGGTTTGTGTAGAAATAGGGTAGAACATGAGATGCGATGGTTCATGTAGAAATAGGGTAGAACATGAAATGTGATGGTTCGTGTAGAAATAGGGTAGAACATGAGATGTGATGGTTCGTGTAGAAATAGGGTAGAACATGAGATGCGATGGTTCATGTAGAAATAGGGTATAACATGCAATGTGATGGTTCGTGTAGAAATGGGGTAGAACATGAGATGCGATAGTTCATGTAGAGATAGGGTATAACATGAAATGTGATGGTTCATGTAGAAATAGGGCATAACATGAGATGCGATGGTTCATGTAGAAATAGGGTAGAACATGAGATGTGATGGTTCGTGTCGAAATAGGGTAGAACATGAGATGCGATGGTTCATGTAGAAATATGGTAGAACATGAGATGCGATGGTTCATGTAGAAATAGGGTATAACATGAAATGTGATGGTTCATGTAGAAATAGCGTAGAACATGAGATGTGATGGTTCATGCAGAAATAGGGTAGAACATGAGATGCGATGGTTCATGTACAAATAGGGTATAACATGAAATGTGATGGTTCATGTAGAAATGGGGTAGAACATGAGATGTGATGGTTTGTGTCGAAATAGGGTAGAATATGAGATGTGATGGATCATGTAGAAATAGGGTAGAACATGAGATGTGATGGTTTGTGTAGAAATAGGGTAGAACATGAGATGTGATGGTTCATGTAGAAATAGGGTAGAACATGAGATGCGATGGTTCGTGTAGAAATAGGGTAGAACATGAGATGTGATGGTTCGTGTAGAAATAGGATAGAACATGAAATGTGATGGTTCGTGTAGAAATAGGGTAGAACATGAGATGTGATGGTTCATGTAGAAATAGGATAGAACATGAGATGTGATGGTTCATGTAGAAATATGGTAGAACATGAGATGTGATGGTTCGTGTAGAAATAGGGTAGAACATGAGATGTGATGCTTCATGTAGAAATAGGGTAGAACATGAGATGCGATGGTTCGTGTAGAAATATGGTAGAACATGAGATGTGATGGTTCATGTAGAAACAGGGTAGAAAATGAGATGTGATGGTTCGTGTAGAGATAGGGTAGAACATGAGATGTGATGGTTCGTGTAGAAATAGGGTAGAACATGAGATGAGATGGTTCCTGTAGAAATAGGGTAGAACATGAGATGTGATGGTTCGTGTAGAAATAGGGTAGAACATGAGATGCGATGGTTCGTGTAGAAATAGGGTCGAACATGAGATGCGATGGTTCGTGTAGAAATAGGGTAGAACATGAGATGCGATGGTTCGTGTAGAAATAGGGTAGAACATGAGATGCGATGGTTCGTGTAGAAATAGGGTAGAACATGAGATGCGATGGTTCGTGTAGAAATAGGGTAGAACATGAGATGCGATGGTTCGTGTAGAAATAGGGTAGAATATGAGATGCGATGGTTCGTGTAGAAATAGGGTAGAACATGAGATGTGATGGTTCATGTAGAAATAGGGTAGAACATGAGATGTGATGGTTCATGTAGAAATAGGGTATAACATGAGATGCGATGGTTCGTGTAGAAATAGGGTAGAATATGAGATGCGATGGTTCGTGTAGAAATAGGGTAGAACATGAGATGGGATGGTTCGTGTAGAAATAGGGTAGAACATGAGATGTGATGGTTCGTGTAGAAATACGGTAGAACATGAGATGTGATGGTTCATGTAGAAATAGGGTAGAACATGAGATGTGATGTTTCGTGTAGAAATAGGGTAGAACATGAGATGCGATGGTTCATGTAGAAATAGGGTAGAACATGAGATGCGATGGTTCGTGTAGAACTAGGGTAGAACATGAGATGCGATGGTTCGTGTAGAAATAGGGTAGAACATGAGATGCGATGGTTCGTGTAGAAATAGGGTAGAACATGAGATGTGATGGTTCATGTAGAAATAGGGTAGAACATGAGATGTGATGGTTCGTGTAGAAATAGGGTAGAACATGAGATGTGGTGGTTCGTGTAGAAATAGGGTAGAACATGAGATGCGATGGTTCGTGTAGAAATAGGGTAGAACATGAGATGCGATGGTTCGTGTAGAAATAGGGTAGAACATGAGATGCGATGGTTCGTGTAGAAATAGGGTAGAACATGAGATGCGATAGTTCGTGTAGAAATAGGGTAGAACATGAGATGCGATGGTTCGTGTAGAAATAGGGTAGAACATGAGATGCGATGGTTCGTGTAGAAATAGGGTAGAACATGAGATGTGATGGTTCATGTAGAAATAGGGTAGAACATGAGATGTGATGGTTCATGTAGAAATAGGGTATAACATGAGATGCGATGGTTCATGTAGAAATAGGGTAGAACATGAGATGCGATGGTTCGTGTAGAAATAGGGTAGAACATGAGATGTGATGGTTCATGTAGAAATAGGGTAGAACATGAGATGTGATGGTTCATGTAGAAATAGGGTATAACAGGAGATGCGATGGTTCGTGTAGAAATAGGGTAGAACATGAGATGCGATGGTTCGTGTAGAAATAGGGTAGAACATGAGATGCGATGGTTCATGTAGAAATAGGGTATAACAGGAGATGCGATGGTTCGTGTAGAAATAGGGTAGAACATGAGATGCGATGGTTCATGTAGAAATAGGGTATAACAGGAGATGCGATGGTTCGTGTAGAAATAGGGTAGAACATGAGATGCGATGGTTCATGTAGAAATAGGGTAGAACATGAGATGCGATGGTTCATGTAGAAATAGGGTATAACAGGAGATGCGATGGTTCGTGTAGAAATAGGGTAGAACATGAGATGCGATAGTTCGTGTAGAAATAGGGTAGAACATGAGATGCGATAGTTCGTGTAGAAATAGGGTAGAACATGAGATGCGATAGTTCGTGTAGAAATAGGGTAGAACATGAGATGCGATAGTTCGTGTAGAAATAGGGTAGAACATGAGATGCGATAGTTCGTGTAGAAATAGGGTAGAACATGAGATGCGATGGTTCATGTAGAAATAGGGTATAACAGGAGATGCGATGGTTCGTGTAGAAATAGGGTAGAACATGAGATGCGATGGTTCATGTAGAAATAGGGTAGAACATGAGATGCGATGGTTCATGTAGAAATAGGGTATAACAGGAGATGCGATGGTTCGTGTAGAAATAGGGTAGAACATGAGATGCGATGGTTCGTGTAGAAATAGGGTAGAACATGAGATGTGATTCGACCATTCCGAAACCTTTTCACTTACAAAATGAAAATGCAACAACCTCATTGTTACGACAACCTCATTGTTACAAAAACTTCATTGTTTCAACAACCTCATTGTTACACAACCTCATTGTTACAACAACCTCATTGTTACAACAACCTAATTTTTTTCAGCATTGTGTAACCTTAGGGTTCCAAGATCTGCTTACACCATTATGTCGTGTTATACAATGCTTGCAACATTATGGAGTGTAAACCAAATCTTACAACATTATTGAGTGTTATTCAATGCTTACAACATTATGGAGTATAATCCAATGCTTACGACCTGATAGGGTGTAATCCAATGCTTAGAACATGATGGAGTGTAATCCAATGCTTACAACCTGATGGAGTGTAATCCAATGCTTACAACCTGATGGAGTGTAATCCAATGCTTACAACCTGATGGAGTGTAATCCAATGCCTACATTATGAAGCATGTGTTATTCAATGCTTAGAACATTATGGAGTGTAATCCAATGCTTACAACATTATTGAGTGTTATCCAATGCTTGCAACTTTATGGAGGGTTATCCTATGCTTACAACATTATGGAGTGTAATCCAATGGTTACACCATTATTTACCTCCACCACCTATAAATGGACGGAGGTTGTGCATTCATGTTTGTCTGTTTATCTGTCTTTGAGCGGGATATCTAAAAAAGTTATGGACGGATTCGGCCGAAACTTGGTGGACATGCTGGGTGTGTGACAAGAACGAATCGATTCGAATTTGTTGAATATCCGAACCGGCTACTAGAAACTTAATTTTTGAAGTGATTCTTCACCATTAGGAGATAGGGCCAAAAACGATATGCAGTTGAGGAGGGATTATGACAAAACTTGGTGCATGAGTCGGTTCGGCGACAAGAACAAGCTGATTCCATTTTGGTTCAGGTGCAGATCAAGATCTGGCCTATCAGTGGGATACAAAATATAAACTGTTTTCGTTAATACGAGTGATTATATCATTGACTATGTCAAAAATTCAAATCTTGCACTTTTTTAAGAGCAAAATTGGAAAGTAGTTCACGAAGAAGAAAGAGGTGCACTTACAGCATTGTGTATTGTCAGGTTCTAGATTTATGTTGTGAGTGTGTGAGTGTATTGCATAAAACACCTTTCTGGATTTTAAAATAAATGTTCAAATGACTCTTTTTATCTGCAATTAAAATGATAGTTCATTCAACATTAATGGCCAGTCAAGCTATAAGCTAGCAATGGGGATCCCTCTGACATTTCCAGTCATTTATCATACAATTGCTGTGTCGAGTGGCCTTGTCCTTTTGGCTAATATGACACATGCATGTTGTGTAGTTGCACAATGGTATTTTGTAGCGAGGGTGATTTCACCATCGCACTCGTACCATGCTCTCCAACTACAAAGCTGCATCTATGCACGTATTATACAGATAAGGGTACGATCTCACCTTGATATCAACCTATGAGTCACATCCAACACACGTATCGTAGAGATCGAGGTAGAATCTCACCTTAATTTCAAACTCCTAGCCACATACATCACACGTATCATAGAGGTCGAGGAATAATCTCACCTTAATTTCAAGCTCCTCGCCACATACAGCACACCTATCATGGAGGTCGAGGTATTATCTCACCTTCATTTCAAGCTCCCAGCCACATACATCACATGTATCATGGAGATCGAGGTATAATCTCACCTTGATCTCAAGCTCCTAGCCACATACATCACATGTATCATGGAGATAGAGGTATAATCTCACCTTGATATCAAGCTCCTAGCCACATACATCACATGTATCATGGAGATCGAGGTATAATCTCACCTTAATTTCAAGCTCCTCGCCACATACAGCACACCTATCATGGAGGTCGAGGTATAATCTCACCTTAATTTCAAGCTGTTCGCCACATACAGCACAACTATCATGGAGGTCGAGGTATTATCTCACCTTGATCTCAAGCTCTTAGCCACATACATCATACGTATCATGGAGATGAGGTATAATCTCACCTTAATTTCAAGCTCCTAGCCACATATATCATACGTATCATGGAGGTCGAGGTATAATCTCACCTTATTTTCAAGCTCCTAGCCACATACATCGTACGTATCGTAGAGATCGAGGTATAATCTCACCTTGATCTCAAGCTCCTAACCACATACATCATACGTATCATGGATATCGAGGTATAATCTCACCTTGATCTCAAGCTCCTAGCCACATACATCATACGTATAATGGAGATCGAGGTATAATCTCACCTTAATTTCAAGCTCCGAGCCACATATATCATACGTATCATGGAGGTCGAGGTATAATCTCACCTTATTTTCAAGCTCCTAGCCACATACATCGTACGTATCGAGGAGATCGAGGTATAATCTCACCTTAATTTCAAGCTCCCAGCCACATACATCATACGTATCATGGAGATCAAGGTATAATCTCACCTTAATTTCAAGCTCCAGCCACATCCATCACACGTATCATGGAGGTCGAGGTATAATCTCACCTTAATTTCAAGCTCCCAGCCACATACATCATACGTATCATGGAGATCGAGGTATAATCTCACCTTGATCTCAAGCTCCTAGCCACATACATCATACGTGTCATGGAGATCGAGGTATAATCTCACCTTAATTTCAAGCTCCCAGCCACATGCATCACACGTATCATGGAGGTCGAGGTATAATCTCACCTTAATTTCAAGCTCCCAGCCACATGCATCACACGTATCATGGAGGTCGAGGTATAATCTCACCTTAATTTCAAGCTCCCAGCCACGTACATCATACGTATCATGGAGATCGAGGTATAATCTCACCTTAATTTCAAGCTCCGAGCCACATACATCATACGTATCATGGAGATCGAGGTATAATCTCACCTTGATCTCAAGCTCCTAGCCACATACATCACACGTATCATGAAGATCGAGGTATAATCTCACCTTAATTTCAAGCTCCTCGCCACATACATCATACATATCATGGAGGTCAGGGTATAATCTCACCTTGATCTCAAGCTCCTAGCCACATACAGCACACCTATCATGGAGGTCGAGGTATAATCTCACCTTAATTTCAAGCTGTTCGCCACATACAGCACACCTATCATGGAGGTCGAGGTATTATCTCACCTTGATCTCAAGCTCCTAGCCACAAACATCATACGTATCATGGAGGTCGAGGTATAATCTCACCTTATTTTCAGGCTCCTATCCACATACATCGTACGTATCGTAGAGATCGAGGTATAATCTCACCTTGATCTCAAGCTCTGAGCCACATACATCATACGTATCATGGATATCGAGGTATAATCTCACATTGATCTCAAGCTCCTAGCCACATACATCATACGTATCATGGAGATCGAGGTAAAATCTCACCTTAATTTCAAGCTCCTAGCCACATATATCATACGTATCATGGAGGTCGAGGTATAATCTCACCTTATTTTCAAGCTCCTAGCCATATACATCGTACGTATCGTAGAGATCGAGGTATAATCTCACCTTAATTTCAAGCTCCCAGCCACATACATCATACGTATCATGGAGATCAAGGTATAATCTCACCTTAATTTCAAGCTCCCAGCCACAAACGTCACACGTATCATGGAGGTCGAGGTATAATCTCACCTTAATTTCAAGCTCCCAGCCACATACATCATACGTATCATGGAGATCGAGGTATTATCTCACCTTAATTTCAAGCTCCTAGCCACATACAGCACACCTATCAGGGAGATCGAGGTATAATCTCAACTTAATTTCAAGCTCCTAGCCACATACATCATACGTATCATGGAGATCGAGGTATAATCTCACCTTGATCTCAAGCTCCGAGCCACATACATCATACGTATCATGGAGATCGAGGTATAATCTCACCTTAATTTCAAGCTCCCAGCCACATACATCATACGTATCATGGAGATCAAGGTATAATCTCACCTTAATTTCAAGCTCCCAGGCACATGCATCACACGTATCATGGCGGTCGAGGTATAATCTCACCTTAATTTCAAGCTCCCAGCCGCATACATCATACGTATCATGGAGATCGAGGTATAATCTCACCTTGATCTCAAGCTCCTAGCCACATACATCATACGTATCATGGAGATCGAGGTATAATCTCACCTTAATTTCAAGCTCCTAGCCACATACATCACATGTATCATGGAGATCGAGGTATAATCTCACCTTGATTTCAAGCTCCGAGCCACATACATCATACGTATCATGGAGATCGAGGTATAATCTCGCCTTGATCTTAAGCTCCTCGCCACATACATCACATGTATAATGGAGATCGAGGTATAATCTCACCTTGATCTCAAGCTCCGAGCTACATACATCACACGTATCATGGAGATCGAGGTATAATCTCACCTTAATTTCAAGCTCCTCGCCACATACAACACACCTATCATGGAGGTCGAGGTATAATCTCACCTTAATTTCAAGCTGTTCGCCACATACAGCACACCTATCATGGAGGTCGAGGTATTATCTCACCTTGATCTCAAGCTCTTAGCCACATACATCATACGTATCATGGAGATGAGGTATAATCTCACCTTAATTTCAAGCTCCTAGCCACATATATCATACGTATCATGGAGGTCGAGGTATAATCTCACCTTATTTTCAAGCTCCTAGCCACATACATCGTACGTATCGTAGAGATCGAGGTATAATCTCACCTTGATCTCAAGCTCCTAACCACATACATCATACGTATCATGGATATCGAGGTATAATCTCACCTTGATCTCAAGCTCCTAGCCACATACATCATACGTATAATGGAGATCGAGGTATAATCTCACCTTAATTTCAAGCTCCGAGCCACATATATCATACGTATCATGGAGGTCGAGGTATAATCTCACCTTATTTTCAAGCTCCTAGCCACATATATCATACGTATCGAGGAGATCGAGGTATAATCTCACCTTAATTTCAAGCTCCCAGCCACATACATCATACGTATCATGGAGATCAAGGTATAATCTCACCTTAATTTCAAGCTCCAGCCACATCCATCACACGTATCATGGAGGTCGAGGTATAATCTCACCTTAATTTCAAGCTCCCAGCCACATACATCATACGTATCATGGAGATCGAGGTATAATCTCACCTTGATCTCAAGCTCCTAGCCACATACATCATACGTGTCATGGAGATCGAGGTATAATCTCACCTTAATTTCAAGTTCCCAGCCACATGCATCACACGTATCATGGAGGTCGAGGTATAATCTCACCTTAATTTCAAGCTCCCAGCCACATGCATCACACGTATCATGGAGGTCGAGGTATAATCTCACCTTAATTTCAAGCTCCCAGCCACGTACATCATACGTATCATGGAGATCGAGGTATAATCTCACCTTAATTTCAAGCTCCTCGCCACATACATCATACATATCATGGAGGTCAGGGTATAATCTCACCTTGATCTCAAGCTCCTCGCCACATACAGCACACCTATCATGGAGGTCGAGGTATAATCTCACCTTAATTTCAAGCTGTTCGCCACATACAGCACACCTATCATGGAGGTCGAGGTATTATCTCACCTTGATCTCAAGCTCTTAGCCACATACATCATACGTATCATGGAGATGAGGTATAATCTCACCTTAATTTCAAGCTCCTAGCCACATATATCATACGTATCATGGAGGTCGAGGTATAATCTCACCTTATTTTCAGGCTCCTAGCCACATACATCGTACGTATCGTAGAGATCGAGGTATAATCTCACCTTGATCTCAAGCTCTGAGCCACATACATCATACGTATCATGGATATCGAGGTATAATCTCACCTTAATTTCAAGCTCCCAGCCACATGCATCACACGTATCATGGAGGTCGAGGTATAATCTCACCTTAATTTCAAGCTCCCAGCCACGTACATCATACGTATCATGGAGATCGAGGTATAATCTCACCTTAATTTCAAGCTCCGAGCCACATACATCATACGTATCATGGAGATCGAGGTATAATCTCACCTTGATCTCAAGCTCCTAGCCACATACATCACACGTATCATGAAGATGGAGGTATAATCTCACCTTAATTTCAAGCTCCTCGCCACATACATCATACATATCATGGAGGTCAGGGTATAATCTCACCTTGATCTCAAGCTCCTAGCCACATACAGCACACCTATCATGGAGGTCGAGGTATAATCTCACCTTAATTTCAAGCTGTTCGCCACATACAGCACACCTATCATGGAGGTCGAGGTATTATCTCACCTTGATCTCAAGCTCTTAGCCACATACATCATACGTATCATGGAGATTAGGTATAATCTCACCTTAATTTCAAGCTCCTAGCCACATATATCGTACGTATCGTAGAGATCGAGGTATAATCTCACCTTGATCTCAAGCTCTGAGCCACATACATCATACGTATCATGGATATCGAGGTAAAATCTCACCTTAATTTCAAGCTCCTAGCCACATATATCATACGTATCATGGAGGTCGAGGTATAATCTCACCTTATTTTCAAGCTCCTAGCCATATACATCGTACGTATCGTAGAGATCGAGGTATAATCTCACCTTAATTTCAAGCTCCCAGCCACATACATCATACGTATCATGGAGATCAAGGTATAATCTCACCTTAATTTCAAGCTCCCAGCCACAAACATCACACGTATCATGGAGGTCGAGGTATAATCTCACCTTAATTTCAAGCTCCCAGCCACATACATCATACGTATCATGGAGATCGAGGTATTATCTCACCTTAATTTCAAGCTCCTAGCCACATACAGCACACCTATCAGGGAGATCGAGGTATAATCTCAACTTAATTTCAAGCTCCTAGCCACATACATCATACGTATCATGGAGATCGAGGTATAATCTCACCTTGATCTCAAGCTCCGAGCCACATACATCATACGTATCATGGAGATCGAGGTATAATCTCACCTTAATTTCAAGCTCCCAGCCACATACATCATACGTATCATGGAGATCAAGGTATAATCTCACCTTAATTTCAAGCTCCCAGCCACATGCATCACACGTATCATGGAGGTCGAGGTATAATCTCACCTTAATTTCAAGCTCCCAGCCGCATACATCATACGTATCATGGAGATCGAGGTATAATCTCACCTTGATCTCAAGCTCCTAGCCACATACATCATACGTATCATGGAGATCGAGGTATAATCTCACCTTAATTTCAAGCTCCTAGCCACATACATCACATGTATCATGGAGATCGAGGTATAATCTCACCTTGATTTCAAGCTCCGAGCCACATACATCATACGTATCATGGAGATCGAGGTATAATCTCGCCTTGATCTTAAGCTCCTCGCCACATACATCACATGTATAATGGAGATCGAGGTATAATCTCACCTTGATCTCAAGCTCCGAGCTACATACATCACACGTATCATGGAGATCGAGGTATAATCTCACCTTAATTTCAAGCTCCTCGCCACATACAGCACACCTATCATGGAGGTCGAGGTATAATCTCACCTTAATTTCAAGCTGTTCGCCACATACAGCACACCTATCATGGAGGTCGAGGTATTATCTCACCTTGATCTCAAGCTCTTAGCCACATACATCATACGTATCATGGAGATGAGGTATAATCTCACCTTAATTTCAAGCTCCTAGCCACATATATCATACGTATCATGGAGGTCGAGGTATAATCTCACCTTATTTTCAAGCTCCTAGCCACATACATCGTACGTATCGTAGAGATCGAGGTATAATCTCACCTTGATCTCAAGCTCCTCACCACATACATCATACGTATCATGGATATCGAGGTATAATCTCACCTTGATCTCAAGCTCCGAGCCACATACATCATACGTATAATGGAGATCGAGGTATAATCTCACCTTAATTTCAAGCTCCGAGCCACATATATCATACGTATCATGGAGGTCGAGGTATAATCTCACCTTATTTTCAAGCTCCTAGCCACATACATCGTACGTATCGAGGAGATCGAGGTATAATCTCACCTTAATTTCAAGCTCCCAGCCACATACATCATACGTATCATGGAGATCAAGGTATAATCTCACGTTAATTTCAAGCTCCAGCCACATCCATCACACGTATCATGGAGGTCGAGGTATAATCTCACCTTAATTTCAAGCTCCCAGCCACATACATCATACGTATCATGGAGATCAAGGTATAATCTCACCTTAATTTCAAGCTCCTAGCCACATACATCATATGTATCATGGAGATCAAGGTATAATCTCACCTTGATCTCAAGCTCCTAGCCACATACATCATACGTATCATGGAGATCGAGGTATAATCTCACCTTGATCTCAAGCTCCTCGCCACATACATCATACGTATCATGGAGATCGAGGTATAATCTCACCTTAATTTCAAGCTCTTAGCCACATACATCATACGTATCATGGAGATCAAGGTATAATCTCACCTTAATTTCAAGCTCCTAGCCACATACATCATACGTATCATGAAGATCAAGGTATAATCTCACCTTAATTTCAAGCTCCTAGCCACATACATCATACGTATCATGGAGATCAAGGTATAATCTCACCTTAATTTCAAGCTCCTAACCACATACATCATACGTATCATGGAGATCAAGGTATAATCTCACCTTAATTTCAAGCTCCCAGCCACATACATCACACGTATCATGGAGGTCGAGGTATAATCTCACCTTAATTTCAAGCTCCCAGCCACATTCATCATATGTATCATGGAGATCAAGGTAAAATCTCACCTTAATTTCAAGCTCCCAGCCACATACATCACACGTATCATGGAGGTCAAGGTATAATCTCACCTTAATTTCAAGCTCCCAGCCACATACATCATACGTATCATGGAGATCGAGGTATAATCTCACCTTGATCTCAAGCTCCCAGCCACATACATCATACGTATCATGGAGATCGAGGTATAATCTCACCTTAATTTCAAGGTCCCAGCCACATACATCACATATATCATGGAAGTCGAGGTATAATCTCACCTTGATCTCAAGCTCCTCGGCACATACATCATACGTATCATGGAGATCAAAGTATAATCTCACCTTAATTTCAAGCTCCTCGCCACATACATCATACGTATCATGGAGATCAAGGTATAATCTCACCTTAATTTCAAGCTCCTCGCCACATACATCACACGTATCATGGAGATCGAGGTATAATCTCACCTTGATCTCAAGCTCCTCGTCACATACATCATACGTATCATGGAGATGGAGGTGTAATCTCACCTTAATTTCAAGCTTCTAGCCACATACAGCACACCTATCATGGAGGTCGAGGTATAATCTCACCTTGATCTTTACTTAAAAGCCACGTGCATCACATGTAGCCCCTTAACAGATTCCGAGCAAGCCCCCACTATCTACACGTGCTGTTTGTGTCCAAGTTTCTCTCCGACAGAGTTCTCCATATATGCACAATACTAGTAAGAGCTCACACAAGCTCGTCGGTCTATGACCCACGTTGGCACTGGCCTTGGTTTGGGCGTGCCATGGGGGCGTGCGCAACAAGGACGCGTGGGGCTGCTCTATAAATGCCGGTGTACTCCAGCGGCCAAACCTTGCTCCCGCGCTTTCTCTCGCACTTGGCTTTGCCCCCATTCTGCTTGTCTTGTTTTTAACATTCGCTTCGCTTCTCCCTGGAGCTACTCGACTGGACACCTTAGATTCATAAACGTTCATCTATTCAGGTTATTTCCCGCCTCCTTCCCCGTTTTTCCCGCCTCCACTCTTCACTTTTGCATCATTTTCATCTCCTGATGGGTGCATGCGGAAGAGCGCCTCAAACCATCCGATTGTAGTCTTGTGCGTCCATGAGTAAATTGGGATCTGCAGTAAGAACAGATCCTATATAGTCCTTGGACAACCATGCAGTACTTCCTCTCCGCTCTTCTTTTAAGTGTGCTTTCTGGAGCATATGGTTTTTGGTTCTGGGATGAAAAAACGACGACCATAGCTCCGACTGCAGCCACAAAGACCACTGAGCATGTTTACCTGTCTACCGAACCTGAGACAGAAATGACCACCAGAATCCTCGACAATAACGCGTTATCTACCTCCACATACCTTCCTGTGATTGGTCATGCCAGTACTCAGAGTCTTCCATCTACTGCAGCTCCACCATCCAGCCAAGAGCCAACTGTGACTTCTCAGGAGACACCTTTCATCCCGACTGTCTCAAATGTGACAGGTAATCGACAGAGAATGACAAAATCAACATTTAATATCTCAGAGCTTGAAACGGTGTTGAAGATGATTTAATATGTTGTCTTTTGATGTTTTAACAAATTGTTCAATTGCAGCTAGAAGGTTGCAAGGCCAAAGGCATTTTCCAGGATATGAAAGAATCACAGTGCAGAGTGTAAAATGAGTTGTTGTTTTTTTATTGTAGAGTTGAGAAAATGTTTTGGAGCACATTGGATGGATTAACCTCCTCGCACAATTAGGCACATAGGGATGCCAATGCGGTTTCGTTGGCAAGCGGGCACAATCAGGGACAGGTCGTCACTGCGACGCAGGATATTCGAGCGGTTGGACCATATTTCCGGATAAATATAGTTTCTGAATGGATGGATGATTTGCATTGGGTTGTGGAGAATGTATCATTTTATAAGACATTGGAACAATTTGAATATTCTGTGTCTTACTATAATTCACCAAATGTCTGTCTGTCCGTTCCCAGGTACCGCAAAAACGGCTGAACCGATCGCAACGAAATTTTGGGTGGGTAATCCTGGGACCCCCTGGAGTAAAATAGGCTATATTGGTTTTCAAATTTTTCCAATTTTCCATTTTTCCAGTTTTTCCAAACACGATGGAATAATATTTACCGAAATGAACAGTGATGTGGCTTTTATTGAAATTCTACAAATACTGCTTAGATTTTGATGATTTGCGTGTGATATGATTTAACGGATGTTTATATGAATCGTTTAAAATAAAAAAAGCCTTCAATTTCTGATATTTTGCCTTTTCATTTGGGCCTCCCAATTGAAGCCCCGTCCGTAGGGCGGGTACCGTTGCTAGTATTTAGAACTCATTGTACAGATTGCACACTATAAACTGGGAGTTCTGTCTGCCAGCATGGGTTGGTGGATGTTAAAGACCCCATGGTCGCAAAGAGTAGGCGAGTATCGCCCGCACCATGGGCAAGTTCCAAATTCCTGCCCTAACTAGGTGAACGGCAGGCCTGGCCAACCGGTTCGTGAATGACCTAGGCCAAGCTTCTCCTGGCCGACCCCACAATGTGGGATAATAGTGGCCGTTAATGAGCAACAAAAATGTATTGATTGCACACTATATAATTTGGTAAAACGAGTTTTACACACTTTGTAACTTGGCAAAAATGGAGTTGTTAATTCAGTATAATCTCATAATAGGAGTTTGAAACATTATCATTTGGGAAGAGATGCTCAGAACACCAGAAAATATCAAAAACGTTTTTAAGAGTGCAATATATGTTAAGAATTTTGAACATTGTAAAGTTTCGGAGGTGCTTGCAATTTGTCAGTGTTCCGAGTGCATGTTATACTTGGGAATGGGAAGCTGTTTTCCTGAGGGATTGGGTGCTGTACACGGTGATTCGAAAGTCCGGAAACATAGGGAAAAATTTTTTTTTTTTTGTTTGTTAATATTCTTCCTATGTTTATAGACTTTTAACTCACCCTGTATAAGGTTCATTCATTCATTCATTTTGTGTGCTGCATGTGGCTGCTGCTTTGCATTGGCATTCTGTAGGTTCTTCATAAAGAATTCCATGTCGTAAAATTGCATAAACAGGTGGTAGAGTATGAGAACTACTGCGAAGCCATCATGTCCTGTTTTGTTTATGGAGATTTTAATACATCAGAGAATTTTTTGGGTTTTTTTATTTTTTAATACATCCCAAATTTCCCAAATTCCAAATTCCCAATCATGGAATTTTTCAATCAATGGAATTCATGGAATTTTTCAATCAATGGAATTCATGGAATTTTTCAATCAATGGAATTCATGGAATTAAATCAATCAATGAATCAATTCAATTCAATCAATGGAATGGAATCAATGGAATTTTCCATCCCAATCCCAAATTGAATACATCATCCCAGATGTCCCTGCTCCCCATCTTGTTCTCCCGCTCTCTTTATCATATGTTTTATGTTTTATGTGTCAGTTTGTCATTTCGTGATCAATGTTAGCTCTTACTCGAGCCTCGATGTTGTATGCAAAAAAAAAAAAAACAGCTTGGGATGAGAAGCTTCTCGATCAGTCTCTCGTGCTCTGTGGGTATTTGCTACGGAATGTTTATTTTCCTTTTATCCTGAAATCTAGGCTCATGTCGGAGCTAAATGACAGAGGGCAGCAGGTTCACAGCGCCGATCAAAAGGCAACAGGGAGACAAAGATCGCACATGAGTAGCAGAAATGATAGGCTAGGGGGTCACCGAGATTAGACGCAACAGCAGGGGTGGTATGACGGAGAGCATGAGGGAGCAATGGGCAGCACTCCTGAGGGACTGCAGGGAGAGGGACACAGGAAGTCGGTTCAACACTGATCACCACTCTGGGTTAGCTCCCCTACCTCACACACCTTGCTCAGCTTGACATCATGCTAACGAAGGCCTTCAAGATCAATCAACTTCCACATTCTCTTCAATATCATTCTTTCCTCCGGGTCTTCAAGACAACTGTTCACCACCATATCAGATCACACCACATCCAAAACCATGATCTTTTCTACCCCCGTTAACCCCAGGCCATCCCAATCCCTCCTCCTTCCAAATTTGCAGTTTTTCCTTCCTGAGAGTTTCCTTCTGCATCTATCTTATCCTCCCCTACCCATATTTTTCCCCACATCCCTCATTTGTTACCTCCGCCCCCAAAGGTGGATGGAGGTTATGTTTTCACCCCTGTCTGTCCGTTTGTGAACAAGATATCTCAAATAGTTGTGGACAGATTCGGACGAAATTTGGCAGAGATGTAGCATATTTGACAAGAAAGAAATTATTAGATTTTGGTGAAAGATTCGGATTCGGATCCGGCTACTAGAATTATTTAAGTGATTCTTCACCATTGGGAGGTAGGGCCAAAAAAGATACATAGCAGGATATCTAAAAAAGGTGTGGACGGATTTGGACGAAACTTGGTGGACAGGTTGTGTGTGTGACAAGGACAAATAGATTCGATTTTAGTAAAGATCTGAATATGGATTCGGATATGAGAATTATTTAATTTTTAAAGTGATTCTTCACCATTGAGTGATAGGGCTAAAACTAACATATATCAGAATATCTCAAAAGGTTATGGACGGATTTGGACGAAACTTGGTGGACTGATTGGGTGTCTGACAAGGACAAATCGATTATATTTTGGTAAAGATCTGAATATGGATTCGGATATGAGAATTATTTAATTTTTTAATTGATTCTTCACCATCGATATGGCTAAAACCAACATATAGCAGAATATCTCAAAACGTTATGGACAGATTTAGACGAAACTTGGTGGACCGGTTGTCTGTGTGACAAGGAAGAATCCAGTCAATTTTGGTAAAGATCTGAATATGGATTCGGATATGAGAATTATTTAATTTTTAAAGTGATTCTTCACCATTGAGTGATAGGGCTAAAACTAACATATATCAGAATATCTCAAAAGGTTATGGACGGATTTGGACGAAACTTGGTGGACTGATTGGGTGTCTGACAAGGACAAATAGATTCAATTTTGGTAAAGATCTGAATATGGATTCGGATATGAGAATTATCTCATTTTTTAATTGATTCTTCACCATCGATATGGCTAAAACCAACATATAGCAGGATATCTCAAAAGGTTATGGACGGATTTAGACGAAACTTGGTGGACCTGTTGTCTGTGTGACAAGGAAGAATCCAGTCAATTTTGGTAAAGATCTGAATATGGATTCGGATATGAGAATTATTTAATTTTTTAATTGATTCTTCACCATCGATATGGCTAAAACCAACATATAGCAGAATATCTCAAAACGTTATTGACAGATTTAGACGAAACTTGGTGGACTGATTGGGTGTCTGACAAGGACAAATAGATTCAATTTTGGTAAAGATCTGAATATGGATTCGGATATGAGAAATATCTAATTTTTTAATTGATTCTTCACCATCGATATGGCTAAAACCAACATATAGCAGGATATCTCAAAAAGTTATGGACAGATGTGGACGAAACTTGGTGGACAGGTTGTCTGTGTGACAAGGAAGAATCGATTCAATTTTGGTGAAGATCCGGATCTGGCTAGTATAGTTTTTTTAAAAGTTATTCTTCACCATTGGGAGATAGGGCCAAAAATGATACAAAGCAGGATATCTCAAAAAGCTGTGGACAGATGATTTTGAATAAATGCGATTCTATATTGTGATTTTCTGGTGTATTCTAGGATACAATCCGTAAACTGTTCACCTGGCGGAGGTATGCTCTCTCCTGAGTGCCGTTGTAGTTCAAGTCTTCATCCATTTTTGTCCAAATGTCCCTCTATTTGTCCAAATCTCCCTCCTTCAACCCTGCTGTTGGTGTTTCCAACCCTTTTTCTAACTATTCATTTTGTTGTGTGGCGTCCTCATCCATTCAGTATTCTAGGTCTTCCATGAGCCTCGCTTTGTATACACAAAAGAAAAACAAATGAGAGAATAGAGTGATGAAGTGATGAAGGTGAGTGTTCCACCTGGAATTGAGGAGGTTAACCCTGTGTGAGATTCTTGAAGAATGTGTGTCACATTGACAGGCTGAGGTAGGATGGAGGGCGAAAGGGCTTGGATATAAAGGCCAGAAGTGAGGCAATAAGCTGGGGTCTCCCAACCTACCTTCGGTGGTCAATACGCAGACAATGGGGTTCAGCCTCCTGCCGAAAGATGCCATGAAGAACACAGAGAACTTCGGACTCAATTATATCCAGGCTAACAAGATAGGAAGCAGCTGCACCAGTCCACAATTGGGACACCTGCCCCGTGAAACTTCTGAGGAAGACCTTGTACACTTTTGAGCTTGAACGGCTCCAAATGTATTTGAGTCTGTAGAGAATCCCCTTTTCACCCCTCAGCCAAAATTGGGCTAAAGGGTATTGTCGTCAGGGGCGTCGTCCGGGCGTCCGTCAACTTTTGGTTTCCGTCAATTTCAAGGAGAACGGCTTGTCCGATTAAATCCATTTTTGCAGTGTGTGTTGGGGTTCAGTAGAGAAAGGTTCCTTTCGAAAATGGGCGCGCTGCGATTTTCAATATGGCCGCCATGGCAACCATCTTGAAATTGGTTTCCGTCAATTTTGAGCAGAACGGCTTGTCCGATTAAATCCATTTTTGCAGTGTGTGTTGGGGTTTAGTAGAGAAAGGTTCCTTTCGAAAATGGGTGCGCTGCGATTTTCAATATGGCCGCCACGGCAGCCATCCTGAAATTGGTTTCCACCATGCATGGGCTGACGGGTTACGCCCGCTTTGCGGTGCTATTTATTCTAACTGCTGTCGACCATCCTCAGATGCCAGTTTTGTGAGGTGGTTTGCGTGTAATGTACTGTTCAGCACAAGATGGATTTTGAGCAACACGGTAGAGAGCGTATTCCAGGGAAGCAGAGAGGTCATTGATGTATATTCTAGACCAAGAATGAGGTCAATCCTTAAACGCTCCCTTTGGGAGACCATCTTTGTGCGGGATATCACTGGATAGTATGCTATCAACAACAACCCGTTGTTTCCACTCTCAGAGAAAATCTGATAACCATTTAAGGAGGGGCCCATGAATACCATTAGCAGACAGTTTGGAAAGCAAGGCTGGGTGCCAGACAGTATTGTAAGCTCAATACATGTCCCCAGAATTGGCCTCGATCTCTCCTTTGGGATTTAGTGCGTCCATCTATTGTCGGGTTGATATAAGCCACATGTTCATGGTAGAATAGCTGCGGCAAAGCCAAACTTATGATTAGAGATTGGAGAGTCGGAGAAGAAATATTGCTCGAGGTCTCCAACAATGATATATGTTCAATCGCTTTGCTTATGATGCGGAAAGAAGGCTGTGGTTGTCATTGAGTGGATCAGACTTGGAGCCATTCTTGTGAATAGGGGTGGCATTTTCAGCTTTCCAAGATAAAGGCAGGAGACAATCTGAGAATGACCTGGAGAAGAGGAAAGAGAAGAGGATTGGTCTGAAGTAGGGGTGATGCTCCAACTGACAAATAAGCCACCATTCACGGAGATTTGATCCTCATGCGCCACCAAAAACTGGCAAGTGTTGCTCCTTTTCCATGCGGTTTTCCACACCATTTTCCACTGGTGGATGAGTTTCCTCAACAAAATTTGGAAAAAAATAATGTTCCTGCCTGTGAAACCATTTGAAAAGGAAGGTGTTTGACTCCCCAATAATTTTTGGGATTATAACTTGGGATCTCAACATCATGAGCTAAAGGCTGGGAGCTGTGGGTGAAAAAAAGAAAAAGGATTTGCCTGTGAAAGTTTCTGGGATGGTTTTTGCCTTTTAAAGGCATCTTTTAAATTCGGTCTAGCTGAGCCGGGGGTTGTCATTCATTGAAGTTGCAACACCTCACTGATTTGGATAATTTCTGGGGATGTGGCTATTATGATGATGGAGCGCTCCATGTAGAACAAGGATTTTAGAATATTTCTAGGGTACCGGTACACATTGGCCGACATTTTTGAAAACTAACATAGGATCCTGAACTTCCACAAGAGAATGTTAGAAGACGAGACATTTGGCATGATGTCCTCTCCAAAGAGATGGCATACTCATTGATGCATCACCCTGTATTTTTGAAGCACCAGGATGATCATGTGCAGTTGGGTCGTGCGTCAAACGCAGGATAGACAGGTGAGATGGGAGTTTGCCAACTCCAAACATGTCGGATATACTTAAACGTTAACGTTTTCTGGCTGTTATAGCTCGTACTAAATAAGCACACACCGGTGTACCTCAAGGAAGGAGTGAACAATGAAGGAAACCACTTGGGAGGGTTTGCCAGGGAAGGAATTGTTTTTGGAATATGAGTGTAACAGCTCGTAGTGAGTTAGTGCGCAATGCCTCTGTGAGCGCGATACATGTCCAACAACTAATCCAAACCGGCTGGGACGTCGTCCTCCCCCGATCCCGAGACCTTGCTTAGAGGCCGCGCTTTGTCGCCCAGGCTGGGTGGGCACCCCGGTCACAATAGACCGCATTGTATGTCGTCCCTCAAGCTGTCTGGCCTGGACACTCTCCCCTCATGTGAGTGGTCCCGAACACAAAGCCGTCTGTAGTGAGGACACCCTTTGGGGACTCGGCATTTCCACATCATTTGGCCGCTTGTAAACATCTTGTTCCCCTTTAGAAAATCCAGGCAATGCATAAGCCAAGGCCTGGGCATATTCCACGGTCTTCAAAGGTGTGCTGCGCAGCCTTGCCGGAACACACCGCTTCATAATATTGTTGTGGCTGATCCGATAGAGACTGAAGTTTGTTCGTCAGATGATTGAGTGCTTGCTTTCTAGTTGGGGAATGAGGGGAGAGGGAATGTGTGGTGGTGAGGCTCGTGGGAGCTGTGAGGCGGTGAGGCTAGTGGGAGCGGTGAGGTTAGTGAGGACTGAAGTTTGGAAGGTGAGGACTGAAGTTTGTTCATCAGATGATTGAGTGCTTGCTTTCTAGTTGGGGAATGAGGGGAGAGGGAATGTGTGGTGGTGAGGCTAGTGGGAGCTGTGAGGCTAGTGGGAGTGGTGAGGCTAGTGGGAGCGGTGAGGCTAGTGGGAGCGGTGAGACTAGTGGGAGCGGTGAGGCTAGTGGGAGCGGTGAGGCTAGTGGGAGCGGTGAGCCTGGTGGGAGCAGTGAGGCTGGTGGGAGCGGTGAGGCTAGTGGGAGCGGTGAGCCTAGTGGGAGCGGTGAGGGGTGGTGGGAGCGGTGAGGCTAGTGGGAGCGGTGAGGCTGGTGGGAGCAGTGAGGCAAGTGGGAGCGGTGAGGCAAGTGGGAGTGGTGAGGCAAGTGGGAGTGGTGAGGCAAGTGGGAGCGGTGAGGCTAGTGGGAGCGGTGAGGCTAGTGGGAGCGGTGAGGCTAGTGGGAGCGGTGAGGCTAGTGGGAGCGGTGAGGCTAGTGGGAGCGGTGAGGCTAGTGGGAGCGGTGAGGCTAGTGGGAGCGGTGAGGCTAGTGGGAGCGGTGAGGCTTGTGGGAGCGGTGAGGCAAGTGGGAGCGGTGAGGCAAGTGGGAGCGGTGAGGCAAGTGGGAGCGGTGAGGCTAGTGGGAGCGGTGAGGCTAGTGGGAGCGGTGAGGCTAGTGGGAGCGGTGAGGCTAGTGGGAGCGGTGAGGCAAGTGGGAGCGGTGAGGCAAGTGGGAGCGGTGAGGCTAGTGGGAGCGGTGAAGCTAGTGGGAGCGGTGAGGCTAGTGGGAGCGGTGAGGCTAGTGGGAGCGGTGAGGCTAGTGGGAGCGGTGAGGCTAGTGGGAGCGGTGAGGCTAGTGGGAGCGGTGAGGCTTGTGGGAGCGGTGAGGCTCGTGGGAGCTGTGAGCATTCACCTGAGTGAGGGTAAGGGGAGTGGGTGTCTGAATATGTGTATTTGGTTTTTGTGAGAGTACAAGGGTTCATTAACCTTTTATTTGACAGTGAACAGCCCTTGGTGATTAAAGGAGATGTCAGATAACACTATGCCGTTCAAAAAGTTCTTAGAACGAGATACCTGGGCATAGGTAAAATAGCCCAAGAAATGCAAACGGTTTAATAATATAATTTTGAAAATGTAAGTTCATGTGATTAGAAAAAAAAAATTCTTATTGCTGATACAAAGTATGTTGTTGAACTGTTTTTAATGTTGGCGCTTGTTGTACTTTTGTGTTTCGGTCTGAGAACTTTTTGAATGACCCTCAAATAATCAGGGTGGATGTAATATGAGCTCGTTTAAGGATTGTTTTATAATCTAATTATTCACTACTTTCGATGATCATAGAAATCCATAACACGACATATATATTATATATAATTACATATATATATATATATATATATATATATATATATATATATATATATATATATATATATATATATATATATATATATATATATACATACAGTCACGTGAAAAAGTAAGTACACCCCATGTAAAGTTTTGACTTTTTCAACATATTTCAACATACAGCTATTTGATCTTCATTTCAACAATATTGATAGATAAAGGTGATATACTACAACAAATATCATGAAACATTTACATTTTGTAGTCCATTGTATAATTTAAATAAACATAAATGCAAATTTCGCATGTGGAAAAAGTAAGTACACCCTTGGCTCTAATAGGTGGTATTGACTTTAGTCTTGCCCTTTGGCAGAAACAACCTCAAGTAGGCGTTTCTTATAACTGTCTACCAGTCTCTGACATCGACTGGGAGAATTTTTTGCCCACTCCTCCATGCAGAATTCTTTCAGCTGTGCAATGTTTGAGGGGTTTCTTGCATGCACAGCTCGTTTCAAATCCCCCCACAACATCTCGATGGGATTTAGATCTGGGTTTTGACTTGGCCATTCCAGAAACCTCCATTTCTTTCTTTTCAGCCATTCCTTGGTGGATTTACTGGTACTAGGGCATGCCCGTACTATATCTATATCTAAAATTATATCCCCCCCTCTATTTACATAAAATGGTTTGGTCCATGAAATGTTTTGGTTCATTCGCAACGCCAAAGCGAACGGCGAACGCTTTACATGAAATGGTTTGGTCATGAAATGTTTTGGTCCATTCGCAACGCCAAAGCGAACGGCGAACGGCTTGCGAGTACAGTGACAATCCCCCCGGGGTTTTAATTAGTTTTAAAACATCGTTTAACGCCAACATAGCGCCAACATAGTTTGCCGACGGGAAATAAATGAATACGCTCTCAAATGTGCCATCCGAGGCAGAGTGTGTTCGCCACGTTCGGCACACGCGATAGCTCGCTGCTCTCTGATTGGTTGAATCGTTTTTTGGACATAGCTCGGTAAGTAATTGTCCGATTAATATGAAACCTTGAAAAGGCACATCCTCGGGTCCCCAGCAATATACCTGGCAAGTTTAAAGTATATCGGACCCGTGGTTGTCGAGAAACAGCGGTCACAGACAAACAAACGTACAAACAAACAAACGTACAAACAAACAAACGTACAAACAAACAAACACACAGAGATTACTGGAATTATAGATAGATGTTTAGGGTCATTGTCATGTTGCAAGGTCCACCTTCGGTTGAGTTTCAACTCTCCGACAGATGGCCTCACATTATCCTCAAGCACCCTCTGGTACAATGAAGAAATCATAGTGGATTATATGATGGTGAGCTGCCCAGGCCCTGATGCAGCATAGCTGCCCCAAACCATAATATTTCCACCACCATGCTTTACAGTTGGTATCAGATTCTTGTGGTCAAATGCTGTCTTTGGTTTTCGCCAAACATGTCTTCTGGTACTGTGGCCAAATAGCTCTACCTTTGACTCATCTGTCCAGAGCACATTGTCCCAGAAGTGCTGGTCTTTGCCGAGGTGTTCATTGGCAATCTTTAGTCTTGCCCTGATGTTCTTTCTGGACAGCAAAGGTTTCCTCCTGGCACACCTCCCATGTAGATCAAATTTGTGCAGCCTCTTTCTAATGGTAGACTCGTGCACTTTGACATCAACAGTGGCAAAAGCTACCTGTAGGTCCCGTGATGACATTCTGGGGTTCTTAGAGACTTCTTTCAGCATCTTGCGGTCTGCTCTCGGGCTGAACATGCTGGGGCGGCCTGGCCTGAACAAGTTGGCAGTTGTTTGGAATCTTCTCCACTCGTAGATGATCTTCCAGACAGTCGAATGATTGATTTCAAATTGTTTGGAGATCTTTTTAAATCCCTTCTCAGACTCCTAGGCATCTATAACCTTCCTTCTGAAGGCCTCAGAGAGCTCTTTTGATCTCGGCATGGTGACGCCGCACACTTCAACGACAAAGAGCAAACCAAACGAAATGTCTGATGTTTAAATAAGACAGGTTCCTTCAAGATCCTCTCTAACGATGTTTTAATCATTTGCACCTGAGCTGGTGTACCTGATTCTAATTTTAGGTATTTGAAGTGGTGATAAATGTCGGGGTGTACTTACTTTTTCCACATGCGAAATTTGCATTTATGTTTATTTAAATTATACAATGGACTACAAAATGTAAATGTTTCATGATATTTGTTATATTATATCACCTTTATCTATCAATATTGTTGAAATGAAGATCAAATAGCTATATGTTGAAAAAGTCAAAACTTTACATGGGGTGTACTTACTTTTTCACGTGACTATATATATATATATATATATATATATATATATATATATATATATACATACTAGCAGAAGTACCCGGCATTGCTGGGCGGGGGAGGGGAGGGGGAAGGCGAGGGGAGGGGAACGGGGGGAGAGCGAGCCCCTTGGTAAAGCGAGCGATTTTTTTTTTCATAGCGTCATAGCGTTCATAGCGTCATAGCGTTCATAGCGTTTCATAGCGTCATAGCGTTCATAGCGTTTCATAGCGTCATAGCGTCATATCGTTCATAGCGTCATAGCGTTCATCGCGTTTCATAATTACCCTTGATTTTTTTTTTCATAACGTTCATAGCGTTCATAGCGTTTCATAGCGTCATAGCGATTTTTTTTGTCATAGCGTCATAGCGTCATATCGTTCATAGCGTTCATAGCGTCATAGCGTTCATAGCGTTTCATAGCGTCATAGCGTCATAGCATTCATAGCGTCATAGCGATTTTTTTTGTCATAGCGTCATAGCGTTCATAGCGTCATAGCGTCATCACGTGATCGCTCTGAGCGAATCAGCGCCCACCTGCTCTGATTCTGTTGATTCCGTGTGCTGAAATGCGCTGAGGTAAATATGAATAAAAAATATGGATCGTCAAATATTTTGAGTTCGGCCATGTTCGTCCCAGGCTCAATGGCCATGTCTATGCCAAATATCAAGCACGTAAGCCTCTCCGTTTAGGAGTCTATCGGTAACATTACACACACACACACACACACACACACACACACACACACACACACACACACACACACACACACACACACACACACACACAAACGGTGTTTTATATATATATATATATATATATATATATATATATATATATATATATATATATTTATATATATATATACAGTATATATATAGAGATATATATATATATATATATATATATATATATATATATATATATACATATATATGTATACATATATATAAAAAAGGCTCCTACCTGCACTATAAGCTTTAGCAAGGATGACATATAAGGTCGGAGGATGTTGAAAGTTTTTATTTTCTTGTGTAATAAATACTCTGCGTGATGCAATTCCATCGCACGACCCTCATGGATTTCCATGGATGACACTTGAGCTCAAATAAACCAAATAATGATTTGTATTGGATGCTGCAATATATTTTCCAACCCATTTAAAGTCCTTTCTTTATTCATTTTATTGAGATCAAATGGTTGTTATTGTAAAACATTATGTTTGATAAATATAAACACGGTAGTTAACATACCTGTGCTAATCGTTGCAATCAGCATACCTTTGCTTCCAACCCGTTAGCATACCTCTCCTTGCCATGACTGTTGGCATACCTTTGCCTTCCATGGTGCTTCGCATTGCTTCTCACGGCGGTTAGAATACAAATTTATTTCCATGGCGGTTAGCATATCTTTGCTTCCCATGGCGAGCACACCTTTGCTTCCCATGGCGAGCACACCTTTGCTTCCCATGGCAAGCACACCTTTGCTTCCCATGGCAAGCACAACTTTGCTTCCCACTGCAGCGAGCACACCTTTGCTTACCATGTTGGAGAGCACGCATTTGCTTCCCACTGCAGCGAGCACACCTTTGCTTCCCATGGCGAGCACAACTTTGCTTACCATGTTGGAGAGCACACATTTGCTTCCCACTGCAGCGAGCACACATTTGCTTACCATGTTGGAGAGCACAATTTTCCTTCCCACTGTAGCGAGCACACCTTTGCTTACCATGTTGGAAAGCACACATTTGCTTCCCACTGCAGTGAGCACACATTTGCTTACCATGTTGGAGAGCACACATTTGCTTCCCACTGCAGCGAGCACACATTTGCTTCCCACTGCAGCGAGCACACATTTGCTTACCATGTTGGAGAGCACACATTTGCTTCCCACTGCAGCGAGCACACATTTGCTTCCCACTGCAGCGAGCACACATTTGCTTCCCACTGCAGCGAGTACACATTTGCTTCCCACTGCAGCGAGCACACATTTGCTTCCCACTGCAGCGAGCACACATTTGCTTCCCACGGCAGCGAGCACAACTTTCCTTCCCACGACTGCGTGCACAACCTTGCTTCCCATGGCAGGGAGCACAGTGTTGCTTCCCAAGGTAGTGAGCCCAGCTTTGCTTCCCACGACTGTGTGCACAACCTTGCTTCCTTCCCAAGGTGGTGAGTACACCATTGCTTCCCTTAGGCGGTGAGCCCAGCTTTGCATCCCAAGGCGGTGAGCACACCATTGCTTACCAAGGTGGTGATCCCAGCTTTGCTTCCCACGGTGGTGAGCAGACCATTGCTTCCCACGACTGCGTGCACAACCTTGCTTCCCAAGGCAGTGAGCCCAGCTTTGCTTCCCAAGGCGGTGAGCCCAGGTTTGCTTCCCAAGGCGGTGAGCCCAGGTTTGCTTCCCAAGGCGGTGAGCCCAGGTTTGCTTCCCAAGGCGGTGAGCCCAGCTTTGCTTCCCAAGGCGGTGAGCCCAGCTTTGCTTCCCAAGGCGGTGAGCCCAGCTTTGCTTCCCAATGCGGTGAGCCCAGCTTTGCTTCCCAAGGCGGTGAGCCCAGCTTTGCTTCCCAAGGCGGTGAGCCCAGCTTTGCTTCCCAAGGCGGTGAGCCCAGCTTTGCTTCCCAAGGCGGTGAGCCCAGCTTTGCTTCCCAAGGCGGTGAGCCCAGCTTTGCTTCCCAAGGCGGTGAGCCCAGGTTTGCTTCCCAAGGCGGTGAGCCCAGCTTTGCTTCCCAAGGCGGTGAGCCCAGCTTTGCTTCCCAAGGCGGTGAGCCCAGCTTTGCTTCCCAAGGCGGTGAGCCCAGCTTTGCTTCCCAAGGCGGTGAGCCCAGCTTTGCTTCCCAAGGCGGTGAGCCCAGCTTTGCTTCCCACGGCACAACTTTGCTTCTCACGGTGGTCAGAGTGTAACCTCAGCTCCCCCCTTCCCCCCTCAGGCGGTTAGCATAAGCTTTGCGCCCCCTTCACTCCCTTCCCCCTCTACCCCTCACCCTCCGGAATTTAGCATAACCGTTGTTTCCCATGGTAGTTAGCATAATATTTCCTTCCCATGGAAGCTAGCATAACTTTTGGTAACAACTCTTGTTGATAATGTTTATCATTGCAATGATTGTTTTTGTTTTTTTGATCGTTCAGCCCCCCCCCCCCCTTCCGCCCCCCTTTACCCCTCAAGTTCTCTTCACGGAAATTCCCATTGTCTGTCATATACCGGGTGCACCTTTCATTTCTGCTTCACCTTCCTTCCCACCGCCCCATAATCGCCACTTAGTGTGGCTTCTCTTTCCTGGCACGGACTTTGATTTATGAATGTGGAGAACACTGTGCCGTGTTTGCCAAAGATGGTTGCTCAGCCCCAGGGTAGAGGCTTTGTAGATCCCAAGCTCATACATCGAGTGCTTTCATGGATGTTGCTGGTACAGACTCGTTGGAACCCTCACTGTCTTATTGATGCCAACATGCCAGATAATCATGGTCATCCAACGAAGACCTCGGGACTATAATAGGCCCAAAGATCTTATCGTTATCGTATTTTTTCAGGTTGATATACGAGTACCTGGAGATGTTCTAAAATGCTCCTTCTGTGCTCTTTGGGAAGTTTGAATGTCCTAAAGCTGTTCCCTGGTCCTCACCTTAGGTCATCTTGTTAGAACCTCAAATTGGCGAGATGGGTTTGTGCTGTGTGAGGTTGACCATGAGCTACCAATGTTATGCACTGTGTGGCTGTCACCTGCAGGATGGCGCACTCCATGTGCTCCTGTGAGCCAAGGTGCGGCACTATGGCAGTCCTTAGGCAAACCAGACCTCACCCCCACATCTTTAGGCTCTTTGTCCTTTCTCCTGGAAGAAGTGGCGTTTCCCGGAGGGAAGACCCCGCGCGATGGGCAGGGCCGCTCCTGCGTGGTCCTGCCGTCGGAACTCTCGGCATGCGGGCAACTGGGAATCAATCTGATGGCATTTCCAAATCACCTGAATCAGAGCCACCTCGGGCAGGTGCAAGGCACACTGGAGCACTGGACCCGGGTCGTTTCTTCCGGCTGCAACGTCGACGCGTTGTTTTTGTTCTGCTCACTCACGACTCCACCTTGCCCCCACCAGTCGTCGCCACCTTGTCGAGAATTCTGTGTGCTTGTTGAAGATGACTGCTGGGTTCAGGGCCTGAGGGAGCTCGTAGACTGTGGGTTCCTGCCATCGCGGGCTCATGGAGCGTGTGTCATGCCTCTTTCCAAGCATGGCGCTGTTGCCTGTCGTGAAGGTAAAGCTAGAAGGATATACCTTTGATGGCCTCGTCCGTAACATCAATAGCGCTAAGCTTCCAGAATTTTTTTTATAAACGATCTTGAAAATCATTATTTTATTTAAATTGAAGTATATACTTGAACACTGTGTAGGGTAATGTGCTCTATAAACTCTCAAGTTGCTTTTAGTGAAAGCCAGTGATTTAAGTGCCCAGGACCCAGGATCCCAGGATCCCAAGCCGGCACCCTAACCGCTAAGCCAACACCAGGCTCGGATCTGGATTTGAATCTTCACCAAAATTGAATGATTCGTCCTTGTCACACACCCAAGCTGTCCAGCAAGTTTCGTCTGAATCTGTCGATAACATTTTGAGATATCCTGTTCACAAACAAACAAACACACAAACAGGGGTGAAACACAACCTCTGTCGAGCTTCGGGGGCGAAGGTAAAAAACCTAAACTTTCTTCCTGACTGCAAGGCACAACAGGATCAGATATCAACATCAGATATGATCAGATCAGATACTTGAAGGCTTTTTTTAGGCGAAAGGAGTGTGGAGATGCTATCGATGAAGGAAGTGTTACTGATAACATGATTGGCAAGACTAGGGAGCAGAACATCGTTTTAGGAAAGGAAAAGTTTAAAACATTATACATCGATACCAGGAGATTCAATAATAAAATGAAAGGGGCTGAAGCTGAAGTAGAGAGTGTGCGCATGAGTATTATATAGTTGTAGTGAGTGATACTTTATTTGATGAGGAGAGAAGTTGCCGCACAGGAATTCAAGCCTACAAGATTTAAAAAAGGGGAAATAGGAGAGGCTGGAGCAATCTCGGTAAAATACAATATTGTATCGATAGTGAGGAATAACATTGAGATAAGTAATGTTGAGGATTATGTGTGGATTGAGATTGTAAGAATCGTAAGATAATTGTAGAACAGCTCCTGCCATGAGGGAGAAATAGGACAAAGGGGTTCTTGAAGAATTCAAAATCCTATGAAAAGGGAAGAGTATTGATTATGGAGGATTTGAATTTGTCACGGATAGATTGCGTCCAGGATTGAGGAAAGAGCAGAACAAGGATGATTATTTTCTAACTCTAAACCAGGATTGTTTTTTTTTTAGGTCAGTTTGTCGAGAGTGTGGTGTTCGATCTTCTTTGTGCAACGGTCCCAATTTGGTGGAGGAAGTGGAGTTGTAGAACACCTGCTGGGAACAAGTGACCACAACATATTGTGTGAAACAATATTATTGAGTTGTGGGGTTTGGGATAGTCGGGTAAGGCTGTTAGATTCCAGGAAGGCAAACTTTGAGGGAAAACAGAGACACAAGTTAAGAAAATAACTTGGCAAGCCAAAAGAGGATATGAAAAGGATTTGGCCAAAAGGTTAAACATAACAGCAAGGTTTTCTTCAATTTTATAAAGGGGCAAATATAGGGTCAGGAGGAGTGTGGACCCCATTGAGGAACACCAAATAAGAATTGGTAGATGATGTAGGTGAGATGGCAGGCTTATTTAAATAGGTTTTTTACTCTTACATTTACACAGGAACAGTCAGGGGAACTTCCAATAATTGAGTACTTAGTATCTCAGAGGTGAGCAAGGGATTTTAAAGGAGATCCAAATAAGAGTGCAGGAAGTAAAAAAAAAAAGGAGGTGATTTTTGGACTAAATGGATTGTAAACTGGAGGAAGCAAAGAATGGCTGTAAAAGTAGAGATATCTGGCCGGAAAGAGGGAAGTAATGGGATGGATACCCCAGGGATCAGTTGTCGGGGTGTTATGATTGATCATTCACATCAATGATTTGGACAGTGGGGTTAGGAGTAGGCTTTCCAAACTTTCAGATGACAATAAAAATTGGGGGTAAAATAACAGCAAAGATGGGAGTGATCAGATCCAAGAATGCCTTTTTAATGGATTGGGCAAAAGATTGGCAAATTCAGTTTAACACAAGGAAATGTAAGGTGTTGGACTGTTGGTGATTGGTCAGAATAATGAAAATGGGGATTATGTAATGCAAGGAGCAGTCTTGGAGCGTGTCACATAGGCGATGGATCTGGGGGCGGTTATAGGCCTAGCTATGTAGGATACGCAGACAGCATGGTGCCAGCGCTATAGGTAAACCTTACGGAGTTTTTAGGTTGTATCCACAGGGAGATATATTGTACCGGTAAATCAAATGAGGTCGTGTTAACACTGTGTTGGAATATAGTGTCCAGTTTTGGTCAGCACATCTGAGGAAGGACATGCAGTAGCTACCATGGAGAGGGTTTAGAGAGAGTACCGACCGGTACGGAACAACGACATTGATCCTAGGCCTAGTTAGGCTCAGCTATGGGAAGCGGCTGAAGGACGCACGACCTTATACATTAGAAAGGAAGTGATTGTGAAGGGATATGATGGAAATGTTTAAGATATTTAAGGGTATAAAAAATAAGTGCAGAATATTTTTTTCAGAAGAATACATACTCGCAGGCCAAGGGGCCACAGTTTATGGTTAAATATGAGAGTTAAGATGGCAGAAAGCATGGGTCTTTCATACTCAGATACTCAGAGAGTGGTGAATGCATGTCTTGCAACAAGGGTAGTATCAAATGTAGTCAGTGGATGGTTTTAAAATTCAGTTGGATGGGTATCTGGAAGTAGTGAGGATTGGGGTGACGGAGAGGGAATAAGATGTTGGCATAATTGCGCAGGCTTGTGGTGGGCCTAATGGCCTCCTTCTGGGTTTAGTTCTTTGTAATTTCTTGTAAATAAAAAACCTGGTGTGTATCAACAAATAATAACATTCACTATTTACTAATTGCCATTTCACTGGGTACCTTGGGTAGTATAAATAATACCGTAGTGGTAAACTGTCAATCTTGATGAAGTCCTCCATTTTGAATCGATTTTTGGATTTAAATCAACAAAATTACCTTCATGTAACCCATACAATGTTTACTTTACTTTCTAACCAGTGAGTGAACTCTGAATGTTCATAACACATTTACATTTCTGCTCTTATTGTTATAATCATTTTATCTATGTTATTATCACAGACTTGTAGACCACATGACATAACCCCCACTTCATATCCCCCACTTCAAATCCCCGGACTCCGATATCCCCCACTTCATATCCCCCGACTCCCATATCCCCCACTTCATATCCCCCACTTCATATCCCCCGACTCCCATATCCCCCACTTCATATCCCCCACTTCATATCCCCCGACTCCCATATCCCCCACTTCATATCCCCCACTTCATATCCCCCAACTCCCATATCCCCCACTTCATATCCCCCACTTCATATCCCTCGACTCCCATATCCCCCACTTCATATCCCTCGACTCCCATATCCCCCACTTCATATCCCTCGACTCCCATATCCCCCACTTCAAATCCCCCACTTCATATCCCCCACTTCAAATCCCCCGACTCCCATACCCCCCACTTTCCATACCCCCAATTTCCTACACCCCACTCCATCTAAACCCTCTTTCCATACCATTCCCTCCCATATACTCCGCTCTGTGGAAATGGAAGATACCCCTTTTCCCTCTTCTGTGCTCTTCCTCCTTTCCTGTACACCGGCCTTCTCTTCTCCCATAACCTTTTCCTTCTCCCATAACCTTTTCCTTCTCCCAAATCTCTGACCTTCACCCAAATACCCTCTACAGGCTCGCACACTTGAACACGCACACACCTTCATCTGGTCATTTCATTTCCAATCACCTGGATCGTTGGCACAAAACCAATGTACCTACTATGAACACGTATTAACGTACAGGTACATATGTACAGGTATTAACGTACAGGTACATATACAACATGCATTTTAAAGGCCATTTTCCCTGCTAGAGCGGGGGTTAGCCTTGCGGTCCCCATGACAATCTTCTCCATTTTGCCCTATTTTCTGCATCTCTCCTTGTTAACCCCCTTGCCCGCATTTCTTCTTCCACCATCTTTAGCCAAGTCTTTCTCGGTCTTCCCCGTCCTCTGCTTCCTTCTACATTCATTTCCATCACTCTTCTCAACCAGTCACTTTCATCCTTCCTCAACACATGACCAAACCATCTCAACCTGTTCCTCTTCACAGCATCAATCACAGGCTCTATTCCCATCATCTTTCGCAATTCATCATTTGTCTTCCTCTCTCTCAACGATACTCCACACATCCACCGAACCATTCGCATTTCCACCCTTTCCAACCTTCGTTGCTGCTCTACGTTCATTACCCATGTCTCGCTCCCATAAATCATAACACTTCTCACACATGCAGCATACACCTTTCCCTTCAGCTTCAACGACACTCCCCTCATCATCAGCACGCCACTCAATTCCCGAAACTTCTTCCATGCACATCTCACTCGAGCAACCGTTGCCGAGTCTGATCCACCTTCTCCATTCAGCATGTCTCCGAGGTAGCAAAATGTTTTCACACCTTCCAGCTTCACGCCGTCTCCAAGATCCAACTCAACATTTCCTCCATCTGCAGCTCCCTCGATGCACACCTTACATTTGAATGTAGCTGCCACACTGGTTAATGACCCTCTCAGACCACTACATTTTTGATGAACCCACTCAGCGCACATTGTACATTGAATGGAGTTCACTCCGACACCCTTCCTACACACAGCACAGGGCCACTTCCCAGTTCTTTCCACCTCACCACATGCTTTACCACTTGCCATCACCTTCGTCTTTCCGATATTCACCTTCAGACCTTTTGTCTCCATACATTCCTTCCACGTGTTCATCTTTTCCTTCAGTCCATCCATACTTTCCACAATCAACACCAGATCATCTGCATACAACAACTCCCATGGTAAACCCTCCTTTACGTTCTGAGCCAGCACCTCCATCACAGCTACAAATAGTAGTGGACCTAGTACCGACCCCTGATGCACTCCCACCTCCACCTCAAACTCACCACTGTTCCCGTCCTTCGTCCTTACAGCTGTGCGCGCTCTTTTGTACATTGCCATCACTACTCTGATCAACCATTCCTCCACTCATAACTTCCTCAATGCCCATGTCAATACTTTGCGTGGAACTCTATCGAATGCTTTCTCCAGATCAACAAACCCAAGAAACAACTTCTTCCTCTTCTCCATGTACTTCTCCTGCAACTGCCTCACAATAAAGAGCGCATCTGTTGTTCCTCTTCCTGGCATGAATCCAAACTGCATTTCGTCGATCTTCACTTTCTTCCTTATCCTCCTCTCCAACACCCTTTCCAATACCTTCATTCCATGCTCCAGTAACTTTATCGCTCGGTACGAGCCACACTCCAGAGGGTCACCTTTCCCCTTGTATAGAGGGACGAGGGTACTCAGTTCCCAAACCACGGGAATGCGGCCTTCCTTCACCACCAGATTACAGATCTCTGTCATTCTCTTCACACCCCAACTTCCTGCTGCCTTCAACATATCTCCCACAACTCCCGTCGGCCCTCCCGCTTTTCTACCCTTCATTGCTTTTATCGCTTCCTCAACTTCCTTCTCAGTTATCTTCTCTGCCGGTCCTAAAACAGGGTTACTCTCTATGTTGCCATCCCATTCATTCTCTGTATTCAACAGCATTTCCATATATCTTTTCCATCTTCCTTTAATTCCATCTGGGTCGACAACGATTTGTCCCACTTCATCCTTCAAGCAACTCACCCCCATCACATCACACCTCTCTTTCGCTATCTGCTTTGCAATCCTGAATACTGCTTTCTGACCCTCTTCCGAATCCAAGCGTTCTCCGAACATTTTCCTGCATGCCTCCTGCGCCTTTGCTACCTCTTTCTTTGCAGCCTTCCTGGCTGCCTTATAACTTTCATGCTCTGCTGTTTCTGCTCCCGTACCCTTCGCCTTCTGCCACTCCTTGAACTTCTTCCTCTTCTCGTCAATCCTCTTTCCAACTTAATCATCCCACCACCATGTTTCCGAGTGCCTCGGTGGTCCTTTTGTCCATCCACATACCTCACCAACGGCTCCCAACAGACTAGCTTTCATCGACATCCAACCACTTTCAAGCTCAACCACATCATCCTCGACCCTACTCAGCCTCTCTTTTAATGCCTCCCTTACTGTCACCTCTTTCAACCTCCACACCTTCATTCTCGGTTGGTACTTCACCCGCCGAGCTCTCCTCGCACCTTTCACCCTTACGTCGCAGACAACCAAGTGGTGCTGTGAAACAGCCTCCTCCCTCGGGATCACCTTTGTGTCCCGGAGGTGCCCCCTATCTCGCCTACGCACCATCAGGTAGTCAACGGTTGTCGTCGACCCACCTGACGTGTATGTAACAAGCTTATTATCCTCTTTCTGGAACTGAGTATTACAAATCAACAAATCAGCTCCATCAGCAAACTCCAAAATCCTTTCACCTTCTCCATTTCTCACACCATATCCGTAACCCCCATGAACTCCTTCAAAACCATCCATACTCCTTCCCACATGTCCATTTAGGTCTCCTCCTACCACAACAACTTCCTCATCTTTCACGTTTTCCATCAGCTTCTCTATCGCACACCAGAACTTGTCCTTTTCTTCATCGCTTCGACCAACCTGTGGAGCATATCCCAAGATGACGTTCACCAAGAGCTTTCCAATCATCATTTTCACCATCATCAACCTATCACTCACTCTCGTCACACTTACCACACTGTCTACAAACTCCTCAGAAAACAGGACACCAACACCATTCATGCCCTCCAGGCACCCTTGCCACACAAACTTGTATTTCTGTCCCTGCCTACCCTTCACCATTCTCACACCACTTCCCTTCCATCTCGTCTCTTGCACACAACATATGTCCACTCTTCTTCTGATCAATACTTCCACCACTTCTCCTGATCTCCCTGTCATTGTCCCTACATTCCATGTCCCAAACCTCAGAAACCGATCTCCACTTCGGGCTGTACCCTGCCCATATGTACTTGTAATTGTCATGGTTCCCTTTTTGAGGCAATGTTTTTATGGCCGGATGCCCTTCCTGACGTCAACCTATGTACAGGTATTAACGTTCCAGGTGCTTGTATCAAATCAATTTACATCATAACCCTAAGATTTTGCGAACAAGCAGAGAATAAAATGGAAACGTTTGTTCATCCAAACAAGACTAAAGGCATTTTCTGCAACCACGTCGTGAATAGTGAGCTTGTCTCCACAAAAAATGGCGGATCCTCTCGGCAGTCCTCCATTACGGATGGAATGTTGTACTGGTCACTCAGGATCACACCTCTTCGTCTGAAGAATACTCCAAAAGTGATGGTTTCACCTTTCATGTTCATTGTGTTGGATCTGAGGATCTCATTGAATATCGACCCAGGAGTCTTGGCTACCTGTGGTTTGTTTATCAGGTCACTGAATTCAAGCAGCAATTTTTTTTAGAGGTCAACTTAGGCCAAAAGGTCAACATAGACCAAAGCTCAACAACTTATTTTAGGGATTTTGCAAGTATCATGCAGACATGTTTCTTCTTGTTTGTCCGTTTGTTTCTGAAGAGGATATCTCAAAAAGTTGTGGACATATTTGAACGAAATTTGGTGGACAGGTTGGGTATGTGACAAGAACAAGACGATTTGATTTTGGTTCAGGTCCGAATCCAGATTGGGCCTATTAGTCGGATACAAAAGGTAAACTGTTCAGCCTGGCGAAGGTATGTGCGCTCCACAAAGTGCTGTTCTAGGTTTTACCTTGAATGCTGTGACAGGTGTTTATGTCACTTCTTGTTCTTCTTAGCCTCGGGTATTTACCTTTCCTTGACTTGTACCTGTGCATCGTCTCATCCTCCTGCTTGTATCTCGAGCGACGTGAGTTGGAATGTCCAATGACTTTCTCGGATACCGTGGTATTGAGACAACCGGATGAGACACTCGGAACATAGGTGTGTGCTGTGCAGCAAGGTGGGAGGAATATACTAACAGCTTATATGATCGTCACTTTCAGGATATGATGTATGGGATTAAACGTGTATGATATGTATATGGGATTAGACGTGCATGATACGGATGTGGGATTAGACGTGTATGATACGTATATGGGAATAGACGTGTATGATACGGATATGGGATTCGACGTGTATGAAACGGATATGGGATTAGACGTGTATGATACGGATATGGGATTAGACGTGTATGATATGGATATGGGATTAGACGTGTATGATACGCATATGTGATTAGACGTGTATGATACGTATATGGGATTAGACGGGTATGATACGGATATGGGATTAGACGTGTATGATGCGGATATGGGATTAGACGTGTATGATACGTATATGGGATTAGACGTGTAATTAGACGTGCTTAACATGACCATGGACCGATGTCGATGTGACGATGACACGGACGCTTAATGCAGTCCCTCCTAGTGGTTTGTGCATCGTGTCCTCATGTCTGGGTTATTCTGGCAAGATTCCCTGTACTTTCAAAAACATGTGCAGAGTTTTTCATGTGGACACAGCCTCGGGCTCTTCCTCTCTCCTACTCATTGTTTTGGCAACTCAATCCGGGCTCTGTGCAAAGCACGTACAAAGGTGTAGGGTGTATGACGGTGTATTACTGTGCGCGAGGGCAGGGTATGGCTGTGCATGAATGCGGGGTATGGCTGTGTATGAATGCGGGGTATTACTGTGCGCGAGGGCAGGGTATGGCTGTGCATGAATGCGGGGTATTACTGTGCGCGAGGGCAGGGTATGGCTGTGCATGAATGCGGGGTATTACTGTGCGCGAGGGCAGGGTATGGCTGTGCATGAATGCGGGGTATTGCTGTGCGTGAGGGCAGGGTATGGCGGTGCATGAATGCGGGGTATTACTGTGCACGAAGGCAGGGTATGGCTGTGCATGAATGCGGGGTATTACTGTGTGCGAGGGCAGGGTATGGCTGTGCATGAATGCGGGGTATTACTGTGCACGAGGGCAGGGTATGGCTGTGCATGAATGCAGGGTATTACTGTAAACGAGGGCAGGGTATGGCTGTGCATGAATGCGGGGTATTGCTGTGCACGAGGGCAGGGTATGGCTGTGCATGAATGCGGGGTATTACTGTGTGCGAGGGCAGGGTATGGCTGTGCATGAATGCGGGGTATTACTGTGCACGAGGGCAGGGTATGGCTGTGCATGAATGCGGGGTATTACTGTGCACGAGGGCAGGGTATGGCTGTGCATGAATGCGGGGTATTGCTGTGCACGAGGGCAGGGTATGGCTGTGCATGAATGCGGGGTATTATTGTGCGCGAGGGCAGGGTATGGCTGTGCATGAATGCGGGGTATTGCTGTGCGCGACGGCAGTGTATGGCTGTGCATGAATGCGGGGTATAGCTGTGCGCGAGGGCAGGGTATGGCTGTGCATGAATGCGGGGTATTGCTGTGCGCGAGGGCAGGGTATGGTTGTGCATGAATGCGGGGTATTGCTGTGCGCGAGGGCAGGGTATAGCTGTGCATGAATGCGGGGTATTACTGTGTGCGAGGACAGGGTATGGCTGTGCATGAATGCGGGGTATTACTGTGCGCGAGGGCAGGGTATGGCTGTGCATGAATGTGGGGTATTACTGTGCGCGAGGGCAGGGTATGGCTGTGCATGAATGCGGGGTATTACTGTGCGTGAGTGCAGGGTATGGCTGTGCATGAATGCGGGGTATTACTGTGCGCGAGGGCAGGGTATGGCTGTGCATGAATGCGGGGTATTACTGTGCACTAGGGCAGGGTATGGCTGTGCATGAATGCAGGGTATTACTGTGCACGAGGGCAGCGTATGGCTGTGCATGAATGCGGGGTATTGCTGTGCACGAGGGCATGGTATGGCTGTGCAAGAATGCGGGGTATTACTGTGCGCGAGGGCAGGGTATGGCTGTGCATGAATGCGGGGTATTACTGTGCGCGAGGGCCGGGTATGGCTGTGCATGAATATGGGGTATTACTGTGTGTGAGGGCAGGGTATGGCTGTGCATGAATGCGGGGTATTGCTGTGCGCGAGGGCAGGGTATGGCTGTGCATGAATGCGGGGTATTACTGTGCGCAAGGGCAGGGTATGGCTGTGCATGAATGCGGGTATTGCTGTGCGCGAGGGCAGGGCAGGCTGTGCATGAATGCGGGGTATTACTGTGCGCCAGGGCAGGGTGTGGCTGTGCATGAATGCGGGGTATTACTGTGCGCGAGGGCAGGGTACGGCTTTGCATGAATGCGGGTATTGCTGTGCGCGAGGGCAGGGTATGGCTGTGCATGAATGTGGGGTATTGCTGATTACTGCGGGGTATTACTGTGCACGAGGGCAGGGTATGGCTGTGCATGAATGCGGGGTATTGCTGTGCGCGAGGGCAGGGTATGGCTGTGCATGAATGCGGGGTATTGCTGTGTGCGAGGGCAGGGTATGGCTGTGCATGAATGCGGGATATTGCTGTGCGCGAGGGCAGGGTATGGCTGTGCATGAATGCGGGGTATTACTGTGCGGGAGGGCAGGGTATGGCTGTGCATGAATGCGGGGTATTGCTGTGCGCGAGGGCAGGGTATGGCTGTGCATGAATGCGGGGTATTGCTGTGCGCGAGGGCACGGTATGGCTGTGCATGAATGCGGGGTATTGCTGTGCGCGAGGGCAGGTTATGGCTGTGCATGAATGCGGGGTATTGCTGTGCGCGAGGGCAGGGTATGGCTGTGCATGTATGCGGGGTATTGCTGTGCGCGAGGGCAGGGTATGGCTGTGCATGAATGCGGGGTATTGCTGTGCGCGAGGGCAGGGTATGGCTGTGCCTGAATGCGAGGTATTGCTGTGCGCGAGGGCAGGGTATGGCTGTGCATGAATGCGGGGTATTACTGTGCGCGAGGGCAGGGTGTGGCTGTGCATGAATGCGGGGTATGGCTGTGCATGAATGCGGGGTATTGCTGTGCGCGACGGCAGGGTATGGCTGTGCATGAATGCGGGGTATTACTGTGCGCGAGGGCAGGGTATGGCTGTGCATGAATGCGGGTATTGCTGTGCGCGAGGGCAGGGTATGGCTGTGCATGAATGCGGGGTATTACTGTGCGCCAGGGCAGGGTATGGCTGTGCATGAATGCGGGGTATTACTGTGCGCCAGGGCAGGGTATGGCTGTGCATGAATGCGGGGTATTACTGTGCGCGAGGACAGGGTATGGCTGTGCATGAATGCGGGGTATTACTGTGCGCGAGGGCAGGGTATGGCTGTGCATGAATGCGTGGTATTACTGTGCGCGAGGGCAGGGTATGGCTGTGCATGAATGCGGGGTATTACTGTGCGCGAGGGCAGGGTATGGCTGTGCATGAATGCGGGGTATTACTGTGCGCCATGGCAGGGTATGGCTGTGAATGAATGCGGGGTATTACTGTGCGCGAGGGCAGGGTATGGCTGTGCATGAATGCGGGGTATTACTGTGCGCGAGGGCAGGGTATGGCTGTGCAGGAATGCGGGGTATTACTGTGCGCGAGGGCAGGGTATGGCTGTGCATGAATGCGGGGTATTACTGTGCGCGAGGGCAGGGTATGGCTGTGCATGAATGCAGGGTATTACTGTGCGCGAGGGCAGGGTATGGCTGTGCATGAATGCGGGTATTGCTGTGCGCGAGGGCAGGGTATGGCTGTGCATGAATGCGGGGTATTACTGTGCGCCAGGGCAGGGTATGGCTGTGCATGAATGCGGGGTATTACTGTGCGCCAGGGCAGGGTATGGCTGTGCATGAATGCGGGGTATTGCTTTGCGCCAGGGCTGGGTATGGCTGTGCATGAATACGGGGTATTACAGTGCGCGAGGGCAGGGTATGGCTGTGCATGAATGCGGGGTATTACTGTGTGTGAGGGCAGGGTATGGCTGTGCATGAATACGGGGTATTACAGTGTGTGAGGGCAGGGTATGGCTGTGCATGAATACGGGGTATTACAGTGTGTGAGGGCAGGGTATGGCTGTGCATGAATACGGGGTATTACAGTGTGTGAGGGCAGGGTATGGCTGTGCATGAATGCGGGGTATTACTGTGCGCGAGGGCAGGGTATGGCTGTGCATGAATGCGGGGTATTACTGTGCGCGAGGGCAGGGTATGGCTGTGCATGAATGCGGGGTATTACAGTGCGCGACGGCAGGGTATGGCTGTGCATGAATACGGGGTATTACAGTGCGCGAGGGCAGGGTATGGCTGTGCATGAATACGGGGTATTACAGTGCGCGAGGGCAGGGTATGGCTGTGCATGAATACGGGGTATTACAGTGCGCGAGGGCAGGGTATGGCTGTGCATGAATGCGGGGTATTACTGTGTGTGAGGGCAGGGTATGGCTGTGCATGAATGCGGGGTATTGCTGTGCGCGAGGGCAGGTTATGGCTGTGCATGAATACGGGGTATTACTGTGTGTGAGGGCAGGGTATGGCTGTGCATGAATACGGGGTATTACTGTGTGTGAGGGCAGGGTATGGCTGTGCATGAATACGGGGTATTACTGTGTGTGAGGGCAGGGTATGGCTGTGCATGAATGCGGGGTATTACTGTGTGTGAGGGCAGGGTATGGCTGTGCATGAATACGGGGTATTACTGTGTGTGAGGGCAGGGTATGGCTGTGCATGAATGCGGGGTATTACTGTGTGTGAGGGCAGGGTATGGCTGTGCATGAATACGGGGTATTACTGTGTGTGAGGGCAGGGTATGGCTGTGCATGAATACGGGGTATTACAGTGCGCGAGGGCAGGGTATGGCTGTGCATGAATGCGGGGTATTACTGTGTGTGAGGGCAGGGTATGGCTGTGCATGAATGCGGGGTATTGCTGTGTGTGAGGGCAGGGTATGGCTGTGCATGAATACGGGGTATTACAGTGTGTGAGGGCAGGGTATGGCTGTGCATGAATACGGGGTATTACTGTGTGTGAGGGCAGGGTATGGCTGTGCATGAATACGGGGTATTACTGTGTGTGAGGGCAGGGTATGGCTGTGCATGAATGCGGGGTATTACTGTGTGTGAAGGCAGGGTATGGCTGTGCATGAATACGGGGTATTACAGTGCGCGAGGGCAGGGTATGGCTGTGCATGAATGCGGGGTATTACTGTGTGTGAAGGCAGGGTATGGCTGTGCATGAATACGGGGTATTACAGTGCGCGAGGGCAGGGTATGGCTGTGCATGAATGCGGGGTATTGCTGTGCGCGAGGGCAGGTTATGGCTGTGCATGAATACGGGGTATTGCTGTGCGCGAGGGCAGGGTATGGCTAGCTGTGCTGTTCGGGTTAGGGTAGTTAGCTGTTAACAACGTAACCATTCATGAGGTGAAGATTTTGAGGGTAAAGACTAAATAATGAAATATCCCCATCATCCCCCCTCCCCCTCCCCCCTTGCACTCCTAATTGTGCTGAATTGTAAATGTGAGTGTGAAACGAGTGTACAGTGAAAATCCAGATGTTTCTGCTGGTCGTGTGTGCTGTCTTGTTAAAAAAAGAAAACGCCAGCTGGACATGTTTATTGTTCAAGCTGTTTGTGCTACAAGAGGACATGATCATGCTCAAGAGATAGCTTTTACTGTTGGGAAAGGGGGTTGTGGCCAGGATGGGGGCTGGGGGATATGGCACAGGGGGCACTGCGCTGGAGTTCTGCTTTCAACAGGGTCACGAGGTCCTCGCTGGCTTTTTTACCCCCTTCGATCCCCCCCCTGCATTCTACAACAATGTAAATAAAACCTTTCTGGCAAAACAAGCTGAACACACAATGGAAGAGAACATTGGAACGTGGAATGTATGGAACATTATATATCAAGTAGTTATATCAGGTAGGATGTAAGGTACATTATATCAGGTATATATATGAGGTAGGATGTATGGAACATTATATATCAAGTAGTTATATCAGGTAGGATGTAAGGTACATTATATCAGGTATATATGAGGTAGGATGTATGGAACATTATATATCAGGTAGTTATATCAGGTAGGATGTAAGGTACATTATATCAGGTATATATGAGGTAGGATGTATGGAACATTATACCAGTTTGTTATATCAGGTAGGATGTATGGAACATTATACGAGGTAGTTATATCAGGTAGGATGTATGGAACATTATACGAGGTAGTTATATCAGGTAGGATGTATGGAACATTATACGAGGTAGTTATATCAGGTAGGATGTATGGAACATTATATATCAGGTAGCTATATCAGGTAGGATGTAAGGTACATTATATATCAGGTAGGATGTATGGAACATTATACCAGGTAGTTATACCAGTTAGGATGTATTGAACTCGTATTTTGGTTTTCTGCCCAAAGGCAAGTCCAGTACTGCTGAATCCGTTTCTTAGCAGGGGTTATTTTGGGTCATCTGCTGTTGCCTTCCCAGCACTTGTTAGAGCAGGAATTTGTAATTTGTTCAGAATGCCGGCGATAGCTCACCTACTCATCGCGAAGGATACCGTGGGATCTTTAATGTCCACCGACTAATGTCCAGTTTGACGTTCATCTATGGGACTGCACACACATTGATGAATCCCTGCCTGTGAAACACCTGATTGGTAGTTTATAGCTGGGTCGGGGTTCAAACCCAGGGTAGACATCTTAGAGGTGAAGGTGGGTGTGTATACCTCGAGGCCATCCTTTTAACCCATCAGAATGTATATAGAACTGCAAAGTCATCTCATATCTACAAAAACGTTTTACAGGATGAATGTACCCAAATGGACAATGATTTCCTCGATGCATGTTGACATGTACAAACATGTTTTCATTTGGACAAAATTTATTGATGTGCACAAATCCAAGAATATGGAAGTTGAGGTCACACATTGTGGGATTGTAAGAATTGTATACTCAACGATCTGCTTGTACACGTGGAAATAATCAGGCAAGTTATTTTGGTTGATTGGTTATTGTATGAATGACAGACATTGTGTGACAGATGCCCTTTTTATTGTGAGGCAGTTGCAGGAGAAGTACATGGATAAGAGGAAGAAGTTGTTTCTTGGGTTTGTTGATCTGGAGAAAGCATTCGATCGGGTTCCACGCAAAGTATTGACATGGGCATTGAGGAAGTTTAGGAGTGGAGGAATGGTTGATCAGAGTAGTGACGGCAATGTACAAAAGAGCGCGCACAGCTGTAAGGACGAAGGACCGGAACAGTGGTGAGTTTGAGGTGAAGGTGGGAGTGCATCAGGGGTCGGTACTAAGTCCACTACTATTTGTAGCTGTGATGGAGGTGCTGGCTCAGAACGTAAAGGAGGGTTTACCATGGGAGTTGTTGTATGCAGATGATCTGGTGTTGATTGCAGAAAGTATGGATGGACTGAAGGAAAAGATGAACACGTGGAAGGAATGTATGGAGACAAAAGGTCTGAGGGTGAATATCAGAAAGACGAAGGTGAAGGCAAGTGGTAAAGCATGTGGTGAGGTGGAAAGAACTGGGAAGTGGCCCTGTGCTGTGTGTAGGAAGGGTGTCGGAGTGAACTCCATTCAATGTACTATGTGCGCTGAGTGGGTTCATCAAAAATGTAGTGGTCTGAGAGGGTCATTAACCAGTGTGGCAGCTGCATTCAAATGTAAGGTGTGCACAGAGGGAGCTGCAGATGGAGGAAATGTTGAGTTGGATCTTGGAGACGGCATGAAGCTGGAAGGTGTGAAAACATTTTGCTACCTAGGAGACATGCTGAATGGATAAGGTGGATCAGACTCGGCAACGGTTGCCAGAGTGAGATGTGCATGGAAGAAGTTTCGGGAACTGAGTGGCGTGCTGATGAGGAGGGGAGTGTCGTTGAAGCTGAAGGGAAAGGTGTATGCTGCATGTGTGAGAAGTGTTGTGATGTATGGGAGCAAGACATGGGTAATGAACGTAGAGCAGCAACGAAGGCTGGAAAGGGTACAAATGCGAATGGTTCGGTCGATGTGCGGAGTGTCGTTGAGAGAGAGGAAGACAAATGATGAATTGCGAAAGATGATGGGAATAGAGCCTGTGATTGATGCTGTGAAGAGGAACAGGTTGAGATGATTTGGTCATGTGTTGAGGAAGGATGAAAGTGACTGGTTGAAAAGTGTGATGGAAATGAATGTAGAAGGAAGTAGAGGATGGGGAAGACCGAGAAAGACCTGGCTAAAGATGGTGGAAGAAGAAGTGCGGGCAAGGGGGTTAACAAGGAGAGATGCGGAAAATAGGGCAAAAGGGAGAAGATTGTCATGGGGACCGCAAGGCTAACCCCCGCAAGGCTAACCCCCTGCAAGGCTAACCCCCGCAAGGCTAACCCCCGCAAGGCTAACCCCCGCAAGGCTAACCCCCGCAAGGCTAACCCCCTGCAAGGCTAACCCCCGCTCTAGCAGGGAAAATGGCGTTAAAATGCCTGTTGTTGTTTTGGTTATTGTTTGAATGATTGATTGGTTATTCCCATACACAGGGTGTTTGACATTTTTATTGAGATATTTTTGATATTAGAGAGATATGTTTAATGTTAAGCATATACAATATTGGAAATACTTGAGGAAAGAGAGGAAAAACTGGGTATAAAATGCAAATAACATGACAGACAGAATCACACCTCATCTGTAAATATAGGGGCAATACCCATGGGCGCTCACCTGGAAGAATAAAGCAGTGTACTACATGACGAAAGGTATTTTAAACCCATATCATGGTATTTTAAACCAATGTCAATTGTTGCTAGAACACAGGGCAGCATGTACACTCATACTAACGTAATCATAAGACTTTAAACAAACAAACAAAAAAATGTCTATTTTGGGGCCAACCCCCCAGTAGACCCTCAAGGCTCAATTTTTTTTTTAACGTTGTTGAAAGAACAAACTTTGGTACATCACAGGTGATGCAGGTTGTGGTCAAGTTTCATTGAAGTCGTGTTTGTAGTTTCAGAGAAGAAAGCAAATATCTATTTGGGGGGGTGGGGGGTGGGGGGGGGGGGTGGTATCAAACGTGGATCCACTTTGACCCCGGTAGACCCCCTTAGACCCCGATATTTTTTAATGCAGTGAACACACTTTAGTCACAACATACCAAATATCATTTGTGCCAAGTTTGGTCACAATCCCATCAGCGGTTTCGGAAAAGAAGTTGCAAGTGTTTATACGGACTGACGGACCACGCGCCATCGCATGAGCTCGGAACTTTGTTCCAGGTGAGCTAAAAATGAAATGCCCCATGGGACCATCACGTGATGATACAGTACACTGTGAATGGTTGTCATGCAACCAATCAGAAAGTTCCACACCTGGCTGCAGAAGGACTATAAAAGTGAAGAGTGATATCACTGTGGTGTGGCGAATACCATGGCTCTTGAAAGGAAACATCACATGACAAGAAAATATAAATCAAAGCGTTACCTGTTCATTACTCCAGGTGGCAGATTACAGCCTGACTCCATGTTCAACAGGAGCTGCATGAAAGATTCTGAGTATGATATGTGAAACTGGTACTGTTGGGAATAGAGAAGCGGTCAATAAAGAATACCCAACACACACTGAAAGTGATGTATGGATATATAGCAACATACTTAACACGAGCTATGGTACTTGACATGTGTTTATTACAATCAGGGACAAGAGTTGTTAGACCCCGGGGCAAACAACCTCGCAGACTTTGTAACTTTTAAAAATAACTTTCTTTAAATAAAGTATTGGGCCTGGTGTTGGCTTAGCGGTTAGGGTGCCGGCTTGGGATCCGAGGATCCTGGGTTCGAATCCCGGTTGATCGCTGAATTAACGCCAGGGGGGTTGTATCAGCCTGCTCCTCCTTCCGAGGTCGGCAAATTGAGTACCAGTTCACTGGTAATTCCCTGTGCGACCAACAAAATTGGTGGCAGGAAGGGGATCCGGCCATAAAACATTGCTTCAAAAAGGGGACCACAGTGCCTGAAAAAGGCCAACCCCACTCTGTGGGGAAAAATGGCCTCAAAGGTGCCTCTTTAAATAAAGTATTAATAAATATATTACATAAGTTGAAGTTTGTGTCTGTCTGTGCGTCGGAGGTTGCTTTCGGGGCTGCTTTTGCTTTTTTATCCTGGGTTCGAATCCCGACCCAGCTATAAACTGTCATCCCGGTTTTTTACAGACTGGGTGATGCATCAATGTTTGTGCTGTCCCTCTGATGGGCGTTAAACAGGGCATCCCATCACCACATTATTCAGTGGATGTTAAAGATTCCACGGTATCCTTCGTGAAGAGTTGGCACTCTATTGCTGGCACCGTGGGCAAATTACAAATTCCTGCCCTAACCTTAGTCGAACGTCGGACAACGCTTGACCATCCGGTTCATGAAATACTTGACCCAAACTTCTCCCTGGCCAACGCCACAAGAATGTGGGACGTCAAACAAAGCATAACGTGATCTTTCACCGGCTATGACTCTTCAAACATGTAATGATGAGGAAGTGAAATATTGCCATACTGTTAAACACAAATTGCGGGAGGGCCTAGTTCCATTTGCTTGAGCACTGGGCCTAGTTCCATTTGCTTGAGCACTGGGCCTAGTTCCATTTGCTTGAGCACTGGGCCTTGTTCCATTTTGCTTGCGCACTGGGCCTAGTTCCATTTGCTTGAGCACTGGGCCTAGTTCCATTTGCTTGAGCACTGGGCCTAGTTCCATTTGCTTGAGCACTGGGCCTAGTTCCATTTGCTTGAGCACTGGGTCTAGTTCCATTTGCTTGAGCACTGGGCCTAGTTCCATTTATACATCGCAGACCATGTACTTCTTGCATAACAAGCCGCACCAAACACTAGATCTGAAATACTAGGCCGAGCACCTTTTTTCTGTCCGATTTATTGTACGTACAGTACATACACCACGCAAGCCCCATCGCCATTGAGATTGGCACAGCCAAGGACACGCATGTTTGCCAAGTCAGTTTAACCCGCCCTTGTCCTTGTGCTGTGTGGCTCAGTAAACTTGTACATCACTGCCCCTTACAAACGATTGCCTATATCTCTCTGGCGGTGCACGGACAAACCTGTCGCATGCGCCACAGTTGTTTTCAAATTGTGCTTGCGTTTCCATGCCCACAATCTTAGTTTGTACTCGCTTGTCATGCTATGTCTAGGAAGCCCTCGCTGCCCGGTGACCCTGAGCCTATGGACCTGAAAGCGCAAGATAAGTGACCGTGACTGTGACAAGATGCAGACAGGCTTGGCATGGCAGTGAGATGTCTGCGCTGAAATATCTGACGCTGAGGCGACATGTTATTCTTTCCTTTTGCGTACAAGGTTAGCGATGAGTCGCTTGAAACGTTATTGTGACTGTGAAGGAACTCAAATGGCCTTCATGGGACAAAAAGTGTGTTTGAGTTGTGTTTATGAAACATCTATATCTAATCATGATCTTTCTCTGTGACCATATACAAATTGTGGAATGGCCATCGCTGTGTCCCATATTGGATTTGTCTTCACCATGTGCTCAGGAATCCTCACTCTCGTGTCTAATGTACTCGATGCCCTGTGTTTTGAGTACAAATATCTTGTTTCAGAACGTGTAATCACGCAGGTGGTTTGGGTAGGCACAAAGTTGTGTTGCATTATGGGATGCAAATATATATTCATTATTTTCTCAACCTCTTCACAATGTTCACGTAAAACTCCAAGGTACACAATGAATGCATTAGTAAGGGCAGGGCCGGCGCTACCATGAGGCCAACTAGGCAGCCGCCTAGGGCGCAGACATCAGAGGGGCGCATTACTGAACCTTAAAGGGTCAGAGTTTTATACAAATTATTTTATACAGTATCAGTGGCAAGTGGTGAACGTAGTTTCTCAAAGCTCAAAGTTATAAAAACTTCCATACGCTCCACAATGTTGGAAAAGAGACTAGTTGGCTTGGGAACCATATCAATTGAACATGCCCAGGCATCAGCACTTGATCCGGTTGAATTTGTGACAAAATTTGCAAAGGGAAAGGCACGCAAAGTGAGATGTTGATGTGTCTGAAATTGAAACTTTTATGAGACGTTTTTAACTCTGTTTGTCTGTTTTTTTGTTTGTTTCTCTGTCTGACTGTAAGCGAAGTATTGTGGTGACATGACGGGTTGGTTACGCCAAGTATCCTTAAATGGTATATACCTGTATACTTAAAGGTGTGTGCAGTAAAAGGTTTGAATGTTGTGTTGCCAATGGCTGAGGTTTGCATTATACCGAGTGCCCTTTACTGCAAAATGATTTGTGTGCCAAAATATTTTATTTTGTATTTGCGAAATTTAATCAAAGATTGATAATTATTTAAAATTTTGATTTTGCAATTATCTAAAACTTATTGCTCAAACCAAAAACTGTTTTGTTTATCTGTAAATTCCATTCACACACTCATAAAGGGACCGCTTTCTATAGTTTGCATTGCAAACCACATGTAGTGTCATATTTTTTTAAGTGAAAGCCCATTTGCCCCAAAGCGTGGGGTAACAGGGTAAGGGTACAGGGTAACAGTGGCCCTGCCATATTAATGGATATTGCGCATTTAATATTGGTGCTGTTGGCATCTTACGGTACATATTCTTGCAATTTAAAATAAATTTAGCAGTTTCAAGTTTTCTGCTTTTTATTTTTTCTACAAAACATCTGTTTTTAATAATCGAAGTTGGCAAAAAAAAAATTGGGGGGGGGGGTGGGGGGAGGGGGATGCAAGTAGCTGGCCTTGCCTCGGGCGCAACATAGTCTGGCGCCGGCCCTGAGTAAGGGACAGTAGATTGGTAAGGGACAGTAGATTGGTAAGGGACAGTAGATTGGTAAGGGACAGTTCAGTATAACATGTATTACATTATTTACACAAAGTGTTGATTTTACACCTAGAACCTGTGTAATCCTTACCGAGAGGCATCACTTACCTGCCTGTACGTATGCACGCGTAGACGTTATTGCAGAAATATAATATGTGAACCCAATTGCATTCTTCTTTAGAAGTGAACCATTCTCCTTAGAAATATATATATATATATATATCGATGCAAATTTAAAACACACCTGGGCCACGAATGCACCTCACTGACCGGGTCTTCAACTGAAGTCCTCATCATCCCGTTTCGGCCCTTTAACCTCGATACGGTTAGCTAATTAGTTGGGGCAGCAGGGGCGCATATTCCTCGACTTGGATGCAGATGTACTAGTGCTGGGCGATAATCGTGCTTTAGATGAATTATCGCGATAACTGCTGCTCATGCTGTGGAATGTAAATCGCACATTGAACCCACGGATGTTGACAGTGTATTCACTGCATTTAGTTTCTCTCAAAATATATACCTGTATTAAAATGCGGATCTATAAAATAAAGGAGGTGATATAATAGTCAGGTTCACTATGTTTTTTCTTTCAAAATCATGGTAGATTAGCAAACCTATACATTTTTGGAAACGTTATTACATGGAAAATCAGAAAATCAATGTTTACATTTGCCAATTCCGACCAATTCCATTCGAATAATTCGACCAATTCGACCAATCGACCAATTCCATTCGACCAATTCGGCCAATCGCTTCGATCGACCATTCGACCAATTCGATCGATTCGATTCGATTCATCGAATTCGATTCGATCGACCATTCGACCAATTCCATTCGACCATTCGACCATTCGACCAATCGTTTCGATCGACCATTCGACCAATTCGATTTGCCAATCAATTTGACCGACCTTTGCTTGTGTGGAACGGACTGTGAAAACGATGCGGACTATATTGTCGGATATGACACACAGGACAGTGATGACGAACTCTAAATGGCATATTCTGTAATCGTGTATGTTTGATGCCATTGACTGCCTGTGTAGATGTGAAGTTATACTGACTGCATGTGTATATATGATTTTGCTGACTGCCTGTGTATGTTTGGTGATATGAATTATTGTGACACATTTTGATGTTATTAACTGCCTGTACAAAATGATAACATGTATTTGATTATGCAACTTATCGCGAATATAAACAGTATTTTGCAATTCAAAACCTATGATTCGTGTCTTACCATTCCCCATAGCACTAATTTGATACTTTCATTGGATTCCTTGTCCCTGAAAATATAGGTTTAGTATATTTAAAAAACTTTTTAGGGTAATTAGAGGCAGAAATAGAACAAAATATGTATTTTACAGTGGCCATTTTGAAAATCCAAAATGGCCGCCATACAGGTATCTCTCCAAATGTAAACATTGATTTTTAGTTTCCTTATGCTATAACCTTTCCAAAAATGTATAGGTTTGCTAATCTACCATGATTTTGAACGAAATATAATTTATTGACATAGTGAACCTGACTACAAGAAGGAATGTATATTCTCTAAGATGTAATTTAAATGGTTTATCGTTAAACAATAAAGGTCGACACAAAACAACCATTCAAGGCACCGATGCTTCCGGTGTCGAACTGAGCGATCCGTTTGAGTTTGCTTTGTCTGAGCGCGAAGTTTAAGCACTGAAGGAAAAATCATGTCAAATATCGAGAAGATGAGTGAACTCGGGGTTCGGACCTGCACTTTAGTCTGGTGAGTTTATGCAATCGAGCAGGGTCCGTGAGTGAGGGAATGAATGTGAGGATGTGGGCGAGTGAGTGGGTGAGTGTGAGTGAATGAATGAGTGAGTGTGGGTGAGTGTGTGGATGAGTGTGAGTGAGTAGTCAATGAGTGAGTGGGTGAGTGTGAGAGAGTGGGTGAGTGTGAGTGAGTGTGTGGGTGTCCCTTGTGAGATGAGGTTGATCATCACAAGTAAGAAATGCAGTTTTAAACTATTGTCAGGTAGTATTACAGGAGCAATGAAACTAATTTATAAATGCTTTAAAAATTACCATGAAAAGGCAATATTTTATGCTGATATTAAGAAATTCTGGATCATTGATAATTTGAAACCTGACTGTAATCGACACTATCCACAACATTAACTAGAACGGTTCTCGGTAGAGCGCAAACCTCCGACAGGCTGAACAGTTTGTTTTGTATCCCAATGATAGGCAGGATTTGGATTCGGACCTGAATCAAAATCTAATTGGCTTGTTATTGTCACCTAACCAACTCATTCACCTAGTTCAGTCATATTAGTTATCACTCATTAGATATTATACTCATTCACCTAGTTTAGTGATCCTCATGATGATATTAGTCATAACTCATCCATAACTTTTTAAATATCCTGCTATGTAGAGCTTTTCGCCCGATCTCTCAATGGTGAAGAATCACTTAAAAATTAAATAATTATCGTATCCGAATCCATATTCAGATGTTCACCAAAATCGAATCGATTAGTCCTTGTCACCACCCAACTGGTCCACCAAGTTTCGTCCAAATCCGTCCACAACTTTTTGAGATGTCTTGCTATATGTCGTTTTTGGTCCGATCTCCCAATGGTGAATAATCACTTAAAACATGCTTATAGCCGGATCCGAATCCGGATCTTCACCAAAATCTAATCACTTCGTCCTTGTCACATACCCTACCTCTTTGCCAAATTTCGTCCGAATCCACAACTTTTTGAGATATCTTCTTCACAGACAAACAGACAGACAGGGGTGAAAACATAACCTCCATCCACCTTCCGTGGCGGAGATAAATAACAAGGGTAAAGCTAAATGTTTATCAACTTTTGATAGTGGTACACAAACATTCCACATGACGAGTTCGTAACCGCATTGAACAGTGCTGTAGATAAAGCATTTGCAGGAGGTAATAAAGTATACATTAAAGTCTATAAAAAAAGAGCACACTGGTCTGTTAGTCAGGTTCACTATGTTTTTTCGTTCAAAATCATGGTAGATTAGCAAACCTATACATTTTTGGAAACTTTATTACATGGAAAATCTGAAAATCAATGTTTACATTTGCCAATTCCGACCAATTCGATTCGACCAATTCGACCAATCGACCAATTCCATTCGACCAATTCGACCATTCGACCAATCGCTTCGATCGACCATTCGACCATTCGATCGATTCGATTCGATTCGATTCATCGAATTCGATTCGATTCGATTCATCGAATTCGATTCGATCGAACATTCGACCAATTCGATTTGCCAATCAATTTGACCGACCTTTGCTTGTGTGGAACGGACTGTGAAAACGATGCGGACTATATTGTCGGATACGACACACAGGACAGTGATGACGAACTCTAAATGGCATATTCTGTAATCGTGTATGTTTGATGCCATTGACTGCCTGTGTATATTTTGTCATTGACTGCCTGTGTAGATGTGAAGTTATACTGACTGCATGTGTATATATGATTTTGCTGACTGCCTGTGTATGTTTGGTGATATGAATTATTGTGACACATTTTTATGTTATTAACTGCCTGTACAAAATGATAACATGTATTTGATTATGCAACTTATCACGAATATAAAGACAGTATTTTGCAATTCAAAACCTTTGATTTGTGTCTTACCATTCCCCATAGCACTAATTTGATACTTTCATTGGATTCCTTGTCCCTGAAAATATAGGTTTAGTATATTTTAAAAAGTTTTTAGGGTAATTCGAGGCAGAAATAGAACAAAATATGTACTTTACAGTGGCCATTTTGAAAATCCAAAATGGCCGCCATACAGGTATCTCTCCAAATGTAAACATTGATTTTTAGTTTCCTTATGCTATACCTTTCCAAAAATGTATAGGTTTGCTAATCTACCATGATTTTGAACGAAATATAATTTATTGACATAGTGAACCTATGTGAAGGATAATCGATATTCATGGAGTTTAAAAAAATGAACTTAAATAAAATGTTAGATTTCTCCTAAACAACAATTTCTTTACATTTGGCAACAACATACTCATGGGTTCAGATCCGGCGGCTTTCTTTTCAAATTTGTTCCTGCACATGTATGAGTGTGTTTGGGTTCAGAACATGTGCAAGAATAAACTAACAAATGCGAGAAGATGTGGAAACATCTTTAAATTGAACTTTAAAAACTCCATGCTATGTAATTCTTTTGGTTTGGTGGTTTGAAACCCTATAAAATGGATTTTATTCACACAGGTTTACACGTTTCAGTTGTGTTGAATAGCGAAGAAAGACTCGCTTTCCATGTTTGTTATGCTGTTTAACTTTCTCGGTGTCAAATTGAGACCCATACAAGTTACAGGTTAGGCTTGGTGCACATAATAGTCCTTGAGCCAGACCAAAAGTAATGCTCCGGCGGGGGGAGTAATTCTCATTATGATTTTCCATTAGACCAATGTCTCAAGTGTCAGAAAAGGTGTGATGGACATCTGAGAACGGTAGCTTAGTGCCCGGATGGACGCCATCTTTGAAACCACCCAGCTCGAAAATGCCCATTTGCTGGGGTACATTGTTGCACGTGTATCTGGACTTCTATACTAGCTATCGATGTGCGGTTGACGACTAAATATACGTCCGATGTGTACCGTCTAAATAAAAAATAATATGAAGCATTTTGTTTTAGATTAATTATTATAAAAATCAATTATCGAAAAAAAATCATATATTTTTCAATATTTTATTATTAGACTTGTACTTTTTTTAGTGAAACAACACTGGTATGATTTTCCAAATTATGCATTGTGCTACACCGTTTATCTGTCTATAAAAATAACTCAAAAACTAAAACATATCATCCACCACGAGTTTACAACAAATAAATGTAAAGAGGCATAAAATGACTTAGGCCGCCGCTGGCATTATCTATTCTGACGATAACGCAAGTTAGGAATGTCGTACGGAGAGGATTTTAACACCATACGATATCTAATAAGCAGGCGGAAATTGTTACATAGGAAATCTGCACTTTGGTGGCCATCTTGGATTTCAAAATGGCCGCCAATTATATTAATTATTCATTACTAGAGTTTGGAAAGACGTATGGAGCTGATTTTAACACCATACGATGTATATTCCTAATAAGCAAGCGGAGGTATCATTGAACATGTCATGTTTTAGTCAAATAACACCGGTATGATCTTCCAAATTATACATTTTGCTAAACCGTTTATCTGTCTATAAAGATTTTCAGGCAATTTGGCCTGCATTATAATAGAGAACAACATATGCTATACAATATACAGTGCACACAAAGTTAATCATCAGAGTCGCCATCAGAGTCATTGGCATCCTGAGCCACGATAGCATCATCCTGCACCATGTTGGAGCATCCCTGCAGCTTACACACAACAGTGCACTTCAACCCATTCAGTATGCAGGAGCAATCTGACGGTCGACACGTCCTTCTGCATGTGCATGAGATGAGATTCAAGACGACATCTGGAGCTGGTAGACCCGCCATCCATCGGATTGTGAGCGAACCGCCATCATCGAGTTCCCAACCATGTCCTGCTGATGGTGTTGGGACGTCTGGTAGGTTTTCAAGGCTGCGTCGCCAGATAGCCGCCTGATAGTTGGCCCTAAGCGTATGCTGCATCAAGGAGTCTTCACAAGGCGGCAATTGTCCAGATTCGATCTGGCCCTTCTTTGCATAGAACATGTGATAACGGAGCGAATTAACACCGACGATCTTCGTGTTCTTGGCGTACAGCTGACACGTGAAGGCCTGAATGCTATTGAAGACGTCTGTTGGTACATTCCACGAAGATCCCAGATCTGTGAATGCTTGAAGATACAGCTCATTCGCTTGCACAAGCTTCAAAGCCTTTATCTTTCCTTGGCTAGCCAGAGCACTCACAGTGTCACACCCGCTCCATGCATGAAGCCCTGGCAATGCACTGCAAACTCCAGACCCCAATACCGCAGCCAACTTTCCAACGTCGATCATTCTGACTCGAACCTTTGTTCCTCGTCTGATGAAGAGCTGCCTATCGATGGTTCTGCTGAGATGAAGACTGATGATCAGAACGTCGGTGTCATCTGCCACTAAGATGATCGTCTTGTAGTGGGTAGCGGCGTGCTTTGCGTGGAGAAACATACGCGTGTCTGCTTCCTCGTGGCTACATTCGAGTGCTTGCCTGTACAACTCGGGGCATTTTTCGTGGAGTTGCGTCATCTGTGCATAGTACACTGGTAGATATCTAGCATAGTTCACCTTGTTCATTGTGAAACACCAAGGGATCACTCTTCTGACACAAGCCAAGTGAAGCATCCAGTCGCCTTCTCTATCCGCACGAATCAACCCCAGCAGGGTCTCTACCATATCAATATACATCATCCAGAAGCGAGCCAGGTCTCCATGTTTGGTTCGCAGAAAATGTAGGTATTTCGCGAACATGTCAAAGCTCTGTACACATGAATCATCATCGAGAGCAGCAGCGAGAGTCTCGTGACAAACATCCTCCTTGATGCTGCGAATTTTGAGGTCAGTGCTTCGAATCTGGGGTTCCTTGTCAGGATGATTGCTTTCTATCCACACCTGGAAGCCCTTCCAAATGATGCGCATTAGTGCCTCGTACATCAACTTGTGGAGTCGCACAGCACGGTTGTATTGCTTGCCTTCCAGAACCCTGTTGATGGAACCTTCAGCGATTACTCCTGACTCAACAGCTACATCCCGAAGGCCTGCATCTCCAAACATTTTCCCAATGCTCGACATGAAGTTACAGATGGTATGGAAGTTCCCCATCATGAGCACGATTCTTCCATATCGATCGACATCTTTCCATGCTATTTCGGTCGCCTTAGCAAATAGTGCCTGGTCTAGCACCACCGGTATACGCTCAAGCTGAAGTGATGACATGATGTTCAGAGCTTCTCTGAGGATTTCTTGCACTGTTGCCATATCTGTGGCAGGCGCGTTTATAGTCGGCAGGTAGCCAACTACATCTTCCGTCACCTGAACACGATCTCTAGTCATGATGTTGAAACCAGTCCACGAACTGATTGTCTGGTCGCATGGTTCCAGCATGCGAGTCATAATCCATACGTGATTTCGGCGCTGCGCAAGGGATGTTGCGCCTGCAAGAGTGTCAGAAAGATCTGCAGGCTTGATTGCAGGTGGGCCCTCTCGTTTCCCACCGCTGTATATTGGAACTAAATCGCTGGATGACGGGATAGATCGCTTCTTATCTGCTTTGGATACTGCCGATGGAGGTTGGGGCGGCAAACACGACTGCGACTTCGGTTGGACGATGATACCGTTGACGCGATGCGATGTTCCGCCACCACTCAGCGATTCCTCTAGCCTGTCGATGTTATCGAATGCTAATACAGTCGGGACCGAAGGGTGCACATGTGACGGAAGTGGTACTGTATCTTTCTCCACACTTGCTAATTACCTTCGCAAAAGCGGAAGGTTATGTTTTGATCGCTGTGTATTTATTTGTATGTCTGTGTGTGTGTGTGTATGTTATTCGCATAACTCAAAAAGTATTCAACCGAATTGCATGAAATTTGGTGGGATGATTGGTTATTATACGGGACACATTTGATTAGATTTTGGGAGCAATCGGGTCAAAGGTCAAGGTCAAGGTCACGAAAAGGTCAAAATCGTATTTTTGTTGTCCTGTTCCCTACACTCCCATGCCAAGTACAGAACAGTAGCTGCGGCGAAGGTATGCGCTCTACCGAGTGCCCGTTCTAGTTTGTCTATGCATAGCGCTGTCTCGATTTCTTCCAGAACTGTGTACGAACATCCGTGCCCGAGTCGATTCAATATTCTGATGACCTCTGTATTACCGGTGAGCGTTTTCATGACCCACGGAAGTAGGACATGCTTCGATGTTCTGATGGTACCCCGGTGTACAGCATTGATGATATCTTGAGCCATCGACCATACCAGTGTGTCGGCACGCGCAGAGCTACCCCCACTCCCGCAAATCAAAGTATGCAGAAATACACGAAGAGAATCTGGTATCTTCACGTAATCTGAAGTGAGTTCTGCTGGCTGAGGCGGCCAACGTTCATTGTAATGAGCATCTTTGATCTGGTGTCGCAGTGAAGTAGCTGCACGCACAATGTTACTTTCACCGTCCGTTCGTTCAAATGCTTTCACTTCTGCTTTCAGGTTTACGCACTCTGCAGCAATCTCTCGCTTTGTCAGATTATCGGGCATCAAGTATACACGGTGTTTCACATTGAAGAAGATGAGCGATTCTCCAAACTCTCTTTGTAATGTGCGCTGCAGATTCTTCTTGATGGAGTCACGAACATCAACTGAAAATGTATCTGAAGACAGGATATCTGTTGCAACATCAACTATTGGAACAATCCTCGGGTTCAAGAACAAGTCAGTGCGAATGAAATTGAATATACATCGTATCATTTCTTTTTTCTCGATATTATCTTCAATGTCAGTTTCTACTTGAGGTTTTTGGGGCCGTGTGTAGTTTCTATAGCAGGAGAAGTGGTAGTGAGCCTCAGCTGCAACCATATCTCGTGTAGTCAATGCCAAAACTCTCTCATCATTGCGAGCTGTAGCAGCATCTCTTATTGTCTTATCTGCTCGAAGTTCAACAGCCAAGACAACTGTTTCACGGGTACGACTGCCTTTTATGAATTTTGAAGCACGCTGGCAAAAAATGCATTTATCATCGTAGACCGTTGAAGTTGATCCTGTCTCTTCCCGTGATGATCGCCGTCGCACCGCATCGCCAGTATCAACTGAAGAACTTCTAGCTGCATTGGTCAAAGTAGCTAGGTGGTTTTTGTGAGTGAAGTCTGATCTACAAGCCCTATGGTATAATATTGGAATATTAGGAAGTTCAACTGCGCCTTCTTGGACTAGCTTTAGAATTGGATAAAAGTTTCTAACTGCGGCTGCGTCACACAATGTCTTCCAAGAACTGTTGCCCGCTGCCTTGCTTAGTTCAGAGAGTGGCGACTTCTTGCTGCACAGGATGCACGTTCCGGACTCAGGTTCAATCTTCGCCCGTTTCGCCTCGACACCGGCCATCTCAGCTGAAAGAACAAAAAGACTGACGTTAGATTACTCCGATATCCGAAAAGCTCGCCAGCTTACATAGACATACTCATCCAAGTCAGTGAACATGTTAGATGGCGCCACAATACAACTCTATAATAGAGTTGTATGTGGCGCCATCTAACATGTTCACTTTTAGTTCTTAAGCCACCCACCCCCCCCCCCCCCCTCAGAAATTAATCAGGTCACCGCAACAAATCTCAGACTGAGATATAGAATATAGATATAGAATAGACTGACGTCACTTTCGGCACTGGGTTCTGTGGGTTGATTATCGGCGGGAAATTCCAACTGACATAGTTTCGGTTTGTGGAAAGTGCATGCCTTTTCATATATTTTTTGTGTACACTCGTGGTGGATGATATGTTTTAGTTTTTGAGTTATTTTTATAGACAGATAAACGGTGTAGCACAATGCATAATTTGGAAAATCATACCAGTGTTGTTTTACTAAAAAAAGTACAAGTCTAATAATAAAATATTGAAAAATATATGATTTTTTTTCGATAATTGATTTTTATGATAATTAATCTAAAACAAAATGCTTCATATTATTTTTTATTTAGACGGTACACATCGGACGTATATTTAGTCGTCAACCGCACATCGATAGCTAGTATAGAAGTCCAGATACACGTGCAACAATGTACCCCACCAAATGGGCATTTTCGAGCTGGGTGGTTTCAAAGATGGCGTCCATCCGGGCACTAAGCTACCGTTCTCAGATGTCCATCACACCTTTTCTGACACTTGAGACATTGGTCTAATGGAAAATCATAATGAGAATTACTCCCCCCGCCGGAGCATTCACTTCAAAATATGGCCGGTTGGCTCAAGGACTAATAAGAAGTCAACTGATGAATCCCGAAGGATTGAACAGTCTATTATACTTGAAGTATTTCTTATTTACAGGCAAATCAGTTGTTTCATCCTTTGGGGTTCGTCACTTCGAAATTGGTTCATTGATTATTATCAGGTAAATCACAGATGAGGTAAAAGATTCATTTTTGGTGAAATAATCAATAAATTGATTTATTTACTTGTAATTAATGATGTGTTTGTATTTGATCAGCTTCATGATGATATTTCTCCAAAATAACTTGAATTTAAAAAGGAAAAAACCACCTGATGATCCATGCAGTCGGGAAAGCAGTCAATTGCTTACAGATTAAGGTTCTTACTTTAGGTAAGGGAACTTTGTTTTGAGGTTTACAATTTAAATAAAATTTAATGTGGGATGTTATGAAATTAACATCATTTACAAAATTATATAATGTAAATTATAAATTATATTAAATTATATTATATTTTAGGAACAACCGATGCTGTACGATTAATTTAAAGTGTGTGTGTGTGTGTGTGTGTGTGTGTGTGTGTGTGTGTGTGTGTGTGTGTGTGTGTGTGTGTGTGTGTGTGTGTGTGTGTGTGTGTGTGTGTCTGTGTATTTGTGTCCATATCCGTGTGTGTCCACATTATTTATTTTTATTGACCACATTACTGCAACACGCAATTGCAATACAAATTGCAATTCTTAATCGAATTAATGTTAAAACAAGAAGTAATGCCCCGTTGGGTGATCGTGCATCATAGACATAGTCGTGTGACCCCCTCGGGGGAGAGAGGGGAGGGAGGAGCTTGGCTTATTGTTGGCCCCAGGCCTTCACTTCATGGCAAAAGATGATTTTTTGTCGGGAATCAAACCAATTGCATTTAAATATTCATATTCAGTATGAAATATGCAAAGGGTCAACATTTGCCACACGACTACGCTGAGTATAAGTAGTCGTCACACGATCCTGTACGACCTCAAACAAGGAAATGACGCCATTTGGCCTGTCGTTGCTGTGGTGCACTTCCAAGTTAGTTTTTGCTACAGCTTTCAACATCAATCTTATTGAAGGCTTGTACGTGCACTGTTTCTGCTTGAACGTGTACCGTTCCTACTTGTACATGCGCAGTTCCTGCTGGGATGTTTGCTGTTCCTACTTGGATGTGAACCATTCCCACCTGGAGATGCGCCATTCCCACTTGGATGTATGCCTCTTCTGCTAGGCTGTGCACAGTCTACCCTTGGCCATGCGTCGTTTCCCCTTGTCTGTGTGCCATTTCCCTTTGACCATGTGCAGTTTCCCCTTGACCGTGCGCCATTTCCCTTTTACCATGCACAGTTTCCCCTTGGTCGTGTGCCATTTCCCTTTGACCATGCGCAGTTTCCCCTTGACCGTGCGCCATTTCCCTTTTACCATGCGCAGTTTCCCCTTGGTCGTGTGCCGTTTCCCCTTGCACCATGTGCAGTTTCCCCTTGGCCGTGCGCCATTTTCCTTTTACCATGCGCAGTTTCCACTTGGCCGTGTGCCGTTTCCCCTTGGCCGTGTGCCGTTTCCCCTTGGCCGTGTGCCGTTTCCCCTTGGCCGTGTGCCGTTTCCCCTTGGCCGTGTGCCATTTCCCCTTGGCCGTGTGCCGTTTCCCCTTGGCCGTGTGCCGTTTCCCCTTGGCCGTGTGCCGTTTCCCCTTGGCCGTGTGCCGTTTCCCCTTGACCGTGTGCCATTTCCCCTTGTTCGTGCGCCATCTCCCATTGGCTGTGCACCGTTTCCCCTTGACCATGCGCTGTCTCCCCTTGACTGTGCGCCGTCTCCCCTTGACCGTGCGCCGTCTCCCCTTGACTGTGCGCCGTCTCCCATTGGCTGTGCACCGTTTCCCCTTGACCATGCGCAGTTTCCCCTTGACCGTGCGCCATTTCCCTTTTACCATGCGCAGTTTCCCCTTGGCCGTGTGCCATTTCCCTTTGACCATGCGCAGTTTCCCCTTGACCGTGCGCCATTTCCCTTTTACCATGCGCAGTTTCCCCTTGGCCGTGTGCCGTTTCCCCTTGCCGTTTCCCCTTTTACCATGTGCAGTTTCCCCTTGGCCGTGCGCCATTTCCCTTTTACCATGCGCAGTTTCCCCTTGGCCGTGTGCCGTTTCCCCTTGGCCGTGTGCCGTTTCCCCTTGGCCGTGTGCCGTTTCCCCTTGGCCGTGTGCCGTTTCCCCTTGGCCGTGTGCCGTTTCCCCTTGGCCGTGTGCCGTTTCCCCTTGGCCGTGTGCCGTTTCCCCTTGGCCGTGTGCCGTTTCCCCTTGGCCGTGTGCCGTTTCCCCTTGGCCGTGTGCCGTTTCCCCTTGGCCGTGTGCCGTTTCCCCTTGGCCGTGTGCCGTTTCCCCTTGGCCGTGTGCCGTCTCCCCTTGACTGTGCGCCGTCTCCCCTTGACTGTGCGCCGTCTCCCCTTGACTGTGCGCCGTCTCCCCTTGACTGTGCGCCGTCTCCCCTTGACCGTGCGCCGTCTCCCCTTGACCGTGCGCCATCTCCCCTTGACCGTGCGCCGTCTCCCCTTGACCGTGCGCCGTCTCCCCTTGACCGTGCGCCGTCTCCCCTTGACTGTGTGCCGTCTCCCCTTGACTGTGTGCCGTCTCCCCTTGACTGTGTGCCGTCTCCCCTTGACTGTGTGCCGTCTCCCCTTGACTGTGCGCCGTCTCCCCTTGACTGTGCGCCGTTTCCCCTTGACTGTGTGCCGTCTCCCCTTGACCATGCGCCGTCTCCCCTTGGCCGTGTGCCGTTTCCCCTTGACCGTGCGCCGTCTCCCCTTGACCGTGCGCCGTCTCCCCTTGACCGTGCGCCGTCTCCCCTTGACCGTGCGCCGTCTCCCCTGACTGTGCGCCGTCTCCCCTTGACTGTGCGCCGTCTCCCCTTGACTGTGCGCCGTCTCCCCTTGACTGTGCGCCGTCTCCCCTTGACTGTGCGCCGTCTCCCCTTGACCGTGCGCCATCTCCCCTTGACCGTGCGCCGTCTCCCCTTGACCGTGCGCCGTCTCCCCTTGACCGTGCGCCGTCTCCCCTTGACTGTGTGCCGTCTCCCCTTGACTGTGTGCCGTCTCCCCTTGACTGTGTGCCGTCTCCCCTTGACTGTGTGCCGTCTCCCCTTGACTGTGCGCCGTCTCCCCTTGACTGTGCGCCGTTTCCCCTTGACTGTGTGCCGTCTCCCCTTGACCATGCGCCGTCTCCCCTTGGCCGTGTGCCGTTTCCCCTTGACCGTGCGCCGTCTCCCCTTGACCGTGCGCCGTCTCCCCTTGACCGTGCGCCGTCTCCCCTTGACCGTGCGCCGTCTCCCCTTGACCGTGCGCCGTCTCCCCTTGACTGTGCGCTGTCTCCCCTTGACTGTGCGCCGTCTCCCCTTGACTGTGCGCCGTCTCCCCTTGACTGTGCGCCGTCTCCCCTTGACTGTGCGCCGTCTCCCCTTGACTGTGCGCCATCTCCCCTTGACTGTGCGCCGTCTCCCCTTGACTGTGCGCCGTCTCCCCTTGACTGTGCGCCGTCTCCCCTTGACTGTGCGCCGTCTCCCCTTGACTGTGCGCCGTCTCCCCTTGACTGTGCGCCATCTCCCCTTGACTGTGCGCCGTCTCCCCTTGGCCGTGTGCCGTTTCCCCTTGAGCATCCGCCGTTTTTCCCCTTGGCCATGCACTGAGTGTTTCCCTGCAGAGATTCAGTCTTGGTACTTAACAAATATTTTCTCTCTCTGATGTACTCATATGTATAAAAAAAAGTTTTGACAGTTACAATAAGTTATAATAATATGTTTTTGCATTACTAACTGTTCAAAAATGTTAAAGGGTCGCACGTTCCTTGCTTTGTTTGGTTGTTATTATAAAACAGGTTTTTGCTTCGATGAATATGTACATTTAGTGTGTGTGTGTGTGTGTGTGTGTGAGATATAGATAGCAATACCACCTGCCTCTTTCAGAGTTTTACATGCACACATCGCATCATGCAGTTGAATATATGATTTATTTTTGCAGTACAGTATATGTAAATGGATAAAAATACTAATATCTAAATCCACATGCTTCCTGTTTTTTTAACTTAATTACTGTGATTGTACATCAATTCACCTCACATGGCAAACAACTGTTTGTGGCTTCTGTCTCCACAGCCAAAAATCTGACCTTAGACATGGACCTGACTCAGATGGTGGGATTGCCTTTCCCAAACCACATCTCCTATGTTGCGGGCACAGACAGCTATCCGGTGCTGCATTTCGGTCGTGGGGCATCCGTCGCCGAGTCCGTCGACGGTTTGTTCCCCACTCCTTTTCCACAAGACTTCACTATATTGGCAACTATCCACCCAAGCAATCAAAATGGTGGATTCCTCTTCTCCATAATGGACATGTTTGAACAGAGCGTTTATTTGGGCCTCGCGCTCAGTCCCGAGGAATCAGGTCAGCAACGGGTGATCTTTTTTTATGATGGACTTGAGGCTGCCTCTTTCTCTGTGCCTGTTGCCAATGGGCAGTGGTTTCGTTTTGCTATTCGAGTTGGCAGAAGTTGGATTTCCTTCCTTGACTGCCAGTCAACTCTCAAGACCCCCTTTTCTGGAGCGAGAGAGCCTCTGATCTTGCCTAAAGGTGCGGTGTTACACCTTGCTAAAAGTGCTGAGAAAAACTCCAACTTTGAGGTGAGCACTTGCACCATGGTATCATGTTATGTAATTATTTAGCTTTCGTGGTTTGAAGCCCTATAAAAATGGATTTTTTTTCTCACTGGGTAATGAGGAACTATTTGGTGCAGAAGAAGCATACTTACCTTTGAGCTCCCTAATCTGGATTTGATTCCCGAACATTTGGTCCTTCATAGACGAGGCGTTGCATCACAAAAGGTGCCATCCCTCTGATGGACGTTAACCTGGGTGTCCCATCTGCTAGCATTTGTTGGTGGACTTCAAAGATCAGACGGTGTCTTTAATAATGAGTAGGAGTGTTATCACTGGTACCATAAACATAAATAAATTCCTGCTCTGGCTTTCTCTGGAAGGAAAAGGCAAACCACGCAGTATAATGTTTGCCATGTGGCTGCTTTGGCTGCACCGAACCCACCTTTGCGCAGAATCAGAGAGAGGTTGGAGAGAGTGTGGACATTGTGGTGAGGGTAGAGTGGGAAGAAAGAGTGGGGGAGATGGATAGGAGGAATGAGAAACCACATCTAGTATGTTTTGTTTGTAATTTATTTATAATCTCTGACATTTTAAGGATGGATCGTTTAAGAAGAGCCATCTGCCATATATATCCAATAATGCGGGTGATTGGGATTTTTTTTAAACAAAGTTACATTTCTCTTTGTCACTGAACCCTGACTGCTGATTTCTGCACTACTTATCTTACTTGGTTCATTCTATGTTTTATTGTTCAAATTGTAAATATACCAGTGTTTACGTTAAGAGTGGGCTATACGGGGGTCAAAAATACTTTTATTGTTATTCTTCTTAGGTGACAGTTTTTTTGTATTCCATTTGACCGATCTCAACATGAAATGACAAAATTTTCGGCCTGGGGTCCATGAAAAAAGTGTACAGGGCAAAAATTGTAGTGTCAAAAATAGACAATGTGAAATAAAAATAGACAATATAACTTATGTCTTAATAAAAATATGATTACTCAACATCGAAAACATCAAAAATATGTCTTAACTCAAAACATACAGCAAAATTATGTCTTAACTCAACATCTGAAGGTTTGACACTACTTCTAATTGCATAAATAGATTGCCTGACCCCATAAGCATAGGGTTAGACACCACAACCAAGTAAAAAGACCCAGAAATGACAAAGTTATGGCTAAAAATGTGATTTTTCAGGGAAAACGGCAGCCATTTTGGATTTTTGCCCTGCACACTGTTTTCTTGGACCCCAGGCCGAAAATTTTGTCATTTTATGTTGAGATAGGTCAAATGGAATACAAAAAAACTGTCACCTAAGCAAAACAAAAAATGACCCCTTTATAGCCCACTCTTATTTACATATATTTGATAATTGAACTCAGAGTCCCTTTAAAGAATTGTCTTGTGATCATGTTGAGGGTGGCCAGCATATGTAGACATTGTCTGTGTGTTTAGTTTTTGCATCACATAGTTGGTTGTCTAATTCTAGTCAATTGAGATTGGCCTTCCCTGTGTTCGTACTTTGTGGCTCATTTCCTGCAACTCGTTTTGTCGTGGTTGGACGTGGTGTTGCAACTTTCACCGTGACCGAGCTACAGGACATTGTGTCTGTGTCCCGTGCACTGGTGTGTTGGTTTTATGCACTAGAGCTTGGAGCAACCCCTTTCCTGGTTCTCTGTGTGTGGGAGGAGTGTGTTTAGCACATCCGTTGTGAAACTAGGCTGCAGCGCCTCGGCGAAGGTGGCTGCCATGTTGCACCGTGCCGTGCAAGTGTGGCACTAGTCAAATGCATGGCATCAGAGCGCAATCCGGTACTTGAGCAAAGTGTTATGTGGAAAAAAAAAATGCAGGAGGGTTTTGACTGTGCCATCACAAACCGTTTGACCATTTAGTGGATGGTGAATCAGATCCACTCAATATCATAAAGGCCTAGAAGGGATCCAGAGCATCTAACAAGGCAGCGGCAGTAGCCAAATAGCCTCCATGGGACTAGAAAGCAGCTCTGCCAAGTCCCATCACAGAGATTGAGCCATTGAGTCTTCTTGTGACTGCCAGGCTTGGGAGGGAGGGTCAGCGATACATTCTCTGGCTGTCTGCCCTGAATGCATCTAACATTTTAACGTGAATTCCCTTTGCGCCCTACAGTGGGTCCAAGTGCGGTCTCTTCTCCGAGAGTTGCCAGGGCTGGCAATCAGACCCGGGGGACAGGCGGGTTGGGTGGCCTGATTTGGGAGTGTTGGTTCCAGTCATGTTTTCTCGACTTTCAAGTGTTCCATTGAAGAGGGTGGGAGGGTGAATCATCCACAGTGTTCTCTGTCGACAGACTAAGACTGCCTCCTGAAGGCCATGGGTGCTCCCTATGTGGGCGGGCAATTGGCAAGTGTTTCAGCAAACCAGATGAATTGGACAATCATTTGAGGAAGCATTTCTGAGCATCTTGGAGTGAGGAGTGAAGCACATTGGCCTGAGGCTGGAGGACAGGCATGGAGGGACTGGATCTCACGACCGGGGCTCCGTGAGGAAGGGCATTGGAGAGCAGGATCACTCAAGTGTTGAATCTGCCTAGCGAGATGGTGATAAACCTGCTACCAATAGTAGCCCAAAAGGGTATAAGTCCGAAGAAGATGAGGACCTGAAGAAGCAGATGTCACTCGATAAGTGCAAGGCCGGGCAAAATACATGAGCAGTTACAAACAGTGTATTTGTTGTTGGATGTGATGTGAGCGATGTTCTTGTTTGTGTTGATCGTGAGAGCCTTTCCTGTTGTAATTACTTGGAGGTGGCTTAATTAGAGCTTTGGTGGGTAAACTGAGAAAAGGGTTAACATATTTGGTGGATTTGTTTGAGGGTGAGGTATCGCTTGAAGAGCTTCTGTCATGTTTGTTGTGTGGGTCGAAGACAGGTTCATGCCTTGGTGGGGTGTTGGTGGCATGAGAGGTACAGACAGTATGGGCAATGATTGGAATGCAGAGTGTGTTCCTGGCAATGGAGTTGCATAGGGGGTAGGTGACAGACTGGGTATGATGGGTGAGGTTGCCAGTCTCCATGCGGGTGAGAGCTTGGGTGAAGGTGGGGTCGGGGTTGTGTGAGTCGGGGTACTGTGGTTGAGGGGGTTTCAAACGACAGCGATAATGGCATTGGGGTTGCGGTTAGTGTTGGGAATGTTGCGGTTGCAGGAAGTTATGGGAATACTGAAAGTGTGCACAAATTTTTTTAGTGTGGGTGATGGGAGTGGTGGTGCATGTTTGGGTAGGGAGGAGAGGGAGAGAGGCCATTTCTCAGGAATGAGGACCATATGGACCCCCCATTTTGTCATAAGGCTAGAAAACGTAGAGTTTGTGTTATTTTAGAGGGGCAATGGGGATATTGATGAAATTTATGATGACATTTTGTCAGATTGTTTGCTTGGGACATTGGTAGTTGTGAATGAGGGGGATAACTATATGGGGAGGATCTGTTCGGAACCTTTGAAAATATAGTGCGAGTTTTTGGGGGAACCTTTTTGAAGAATTTGGGGTGTCATGTGTTTTTTTTTCTGGGATTCTAATAAGAGTGGGAGTCAGTGCAGATTTATGTAATATAGTGATGGATATTAACCAGTTGGAGGGGTGATGTGGGAGGGGCTTGGGTTTGTGAATATGTGGGGATCCCTGTATGGTTATTGTTGTAAGTGTATGCAGACAGGTGCGGGGTGCTCAACAGAAGGGTGTGCCAAGATTTTTGGTGGTTTGGAGAAATGAATTAGGACTTTTTTTAGACTCGAGGTTAATTGAGGATGTGGTAGGAGGGTCGGGACAACAGGGGATTGTTAACGGAACGGAAATGTTGAAGTATTTTATACGAATGCCAAAAAGATGAATGAAAAAGCTATAAGCTGGGGTGGATGGTGAGGGGTCTGGCATCGTTGCTGTAAGTGAAACATGGTTTAGTGAGCAATCCAACTGGAGGATTGGAACTTAATGCTGCAGGGTTTGTAGGTGTAATGGGAAAGAGAAAAAGGCAGGAGGTGTGGCAGTCTGGGTAAAGACTGTTATTGGTATCGAGACAAAGGCACGACATTAAGGAGGGAGTTAATGTAGTGGATTATGTGTGGATAAAGATTAGGGATTGCAAGAATAGTAAGATATGATGCTTTTATAGGACTCCTGGGTTGAGGGAAGAGCAGGAAAGAGGGATACATGAGGAATTTATAAAGGCACGTGATAAGGCAAGAGCTTTGATTGTTATGGATTTTAATTTGTAGGGATAGTTTGGGTCCAGGAACAGGGGAATGGCAGAGCAGATGAAGATTTTATATCCATTGTCAAAGATTGCTTTTTTTAACCCAGTTTGCAGAAAAGCCTACGAAGGGGTTGTAGTGTTAGGCCTCTTTTTAAGTAATGATTCCAATATGGTGGAGGTGGGTGAACATCTGGGGACAAGCGACCACGACGTAGTAAGTGCTACTCTATTGTTGGGATATGAAGATTGCAATGAGTTTGTAAGGCTATTGGATTTTAGGAGTGCAAACTTTGAGGGTATAAGAAGTGGTTTGGGAGCTTTTGATTGGGTAAAGTGTATGGTATATGGTGTATGGGGTATAGTTAACCTACAAGGAGCAAATGTATATGGTGCGGAGTCGGTATATTCCACTGAGGTGTAGAGTTAGAGGCCGAAAAAGATCAGGGTGGTGGACAATGGATGTATACAGTGCAATCTATATATATAAAACACAGTTTGTGTGTGTGTGTGTGTGTGTGTGTGTGTGTAATGTTACCGATAGACTCCTAAACGGAGAGGCTTACGTGCTTGATATTTGGCATAGACATGGCCATTGAGCGTGGGACGAACATGGCCGAACTCAAAATATTTGACGATCCATATTTTTTATTCATATTTACCTCAGCGCATTTCAGCGCACGGAATCAACGGAATCAGAGCAGGTGGGCACTGATTCGCTCAGAGCGATCACGTGATGACGCTATGAACGCTATGAACGCTATGACGCTATGACGCTATGAAAAAAAAAATCGCTATGACGCTATGAAATGCTATGAACGCTATGACGCTATGAACGCTATGAACGATATGACGCTATGACGCTATGAAAAAAAAAATCGCTATGACGCTATGAAACGCTATGACGCTATGACGCTATGACGCTATGAACGATATGAACGCTATGAACGCTATGAACGCTATGACGCTATGACGCTATGACGCTATGAACGCTATGACGCTATGACGCTATGAACGATATGAACGCTATGACGCTATGAACGCTATGAACGCTATGACGCTATGACGCTATGATGCTATGAACGCTATGACGCTATGACGCTATGAACGATATGAACGCTATGACGCTATGAACGATATGAACGCTATGACGCTATGACGCTATGAACGCTATGACGCTATGAACGATATGAACGCTATGACGCTATGAACGATATGAACGCTATGACGCTATGAACGATATGAACGCTATGAACGATATGAACGCTATGACGCTATGAACGATATGAACGCTATGACGCTATGAACGATATGAACGCTATGATGCTATGAACGCTATGACGCTATGAACGATATGAACGCTATGACGCTATGAACGATATGAACGCTATGACGATATGAACGCTATGACGCTATGAACGATATGAACGCTATGACGCTATGAACGATATGAACGCTATGACGCTATGAACGATATGAACGCTATGACGATATGAACGCTATGACGCTATGAACGATATGAACGCTATGACGCTATGAACGCTATGAACGCTATGAACGCTATGAACGCTATGAACGATATGAACGCTATGACGCTATGAACGATATGAACGCTATGACGCTATGACGCTATGAACGCTATGACGCTCTGAACGCTATGAACGATATGAACGCTATGACGCTATGAACGATATGAACGCTATGACGCTATGAACGATATGAACGCTATGACGCTATGACGCTATGAAAAAAAAAATCGCTCGCTTTACCAAGGGGTTCGCTCTCCCCCCGTTCCCCTCCCCTCGCCTTCCCCCTCCCTCTCCCCTCCCCCGCCCGGCAATGCCGGGTACTTCTGCTAGTTATGGATAAGCAAAAGGCATTCATTAAGTACAAAATAACAGAACTGGAGTCCAACTCACAACAGCATATTGGAAAACAGAGACTCGTTAAGAAAATAACTCAGCAGGCCAAAATAGAATGGGTTTTTGAGTCATAAGCCGAAAGTTTGTGTTTTTGAGTCAAAATGAGTCAAGAGAGAAAAGACAGTCGAATATATTAAACATAAGAGTAAGGCGTTCTTTTAGTACATAGCAGTAATGAATCGGTCAAGAGGAGAGTGGGCCCATTGAGGAATAGCATAGGAGAATTGGTGGATGGTGATGGTGAAATGGCAGCTTATTAAATTATTTCTTTTTTTTGGCTTCTACATTTACACAGGAATAGTAAAGCTGAGAGCAAAGCTGAAATCTCTTCCAATAGCTGGGAGTATCTATCCCTGGGGTGAGTAAGGCATTTTCGAGGAGATCCAAGTCAGAGTGGAGGAGGTGACGAAACTGTTATGGAAAAAACTAAGGGAATGTAGAGCTCCAGGGCCAAATAATATTATTGGGTAAAATGCCCGGGGCGTAGAAAAGGCCCCTTTATAAAAGGATATGTGCCAAGATACAACCATGGAGACTTTTTTTTTTTTTTGGTATACTGAATCGAGGCTCGTGAAAGAGCTGACATTTACTTCACAAACAAATCAACCAGACAAACAAAATATATAAAAAGAGGGAGCGGAAGACAAGAGAAGGGGAAGCACACAAACACTTGAGAGCACACAACATTTAAGAGCAGGGAGATGTGTGGGAGGGAGAGGGCTTGGGGGGAGGAGGCATGGGAAGGGGGGGGGGGGGGTGGGAGAAGTATAAAACACAAGGACACCAAGGACTTCCAGGACAGAAGTTGGTATTTAAAAAAAGTGGAATTGGGGTGAAATTAACGGGGATAGAAAAAAATCAAGGTTTTGGATGGGGGAAGATAAGAGATGGTGGTGAACAGTTGTTTTAAAGACCTGGAGGGTGGAGTGGGATTGAAGAGAGTGAGGGAGTTTGTTCCAGAGGCGGGAGAAAAGAGGAATGAAGGAGTGAAGGTGAGCAGAGAGTCTTGATTTTGGCAGTTTAACCATAAGAGGGTTGCAGGCAGATCTTGTGCGACCTGTAGGAATATTTGCGGGACAGAGCCCAGAGAGAGCTGGGGGGGGGGCAAGGCCGGAGAGGAGTCGGTAGAAGACGGAAAGACCACCAACCTGCCTGCGGTGAGTGAGTGAGAGGCCCTTGGAGTTAGCTTCATCGTGGGAGATTCCAATGATTCTGAATGCTTTGGTTTCAACAGCGTGAAGACGAGCTAGGTGTTTAGGCAGGAGCACCAGCCCAGAGGGGAGAGCAGTATTCCATTGAGCTGCGGATGAAAGCCTTGTATGTGGTGAGGAGCTCAGGTGTGCCAAGGAGGGACATCGCATGACGGAGGATGCCCAGTCGGCGACTGGCTTTGGAGGCCAGATTTGAAATGTGGTTTTCCCAGGAAAGATCATGGCAGATAGTGAGACCCAAAAGCTTGAGTGACAGAACTCCTTGGAGAGGATTATTCAGAAAGTGGATGGGAGGGTTTTCCAGTCGGTCTTTTCGGAGAGACATTGTAAGAGTGTGAGATTTGTCAGGATTGAAAGACATGTTCCACTTGTTTGCCCAGTCTGTGATTTTTTCCAGGTATGCAGAGAGTGAGGAGGCTGCAGACTGCCGATCTGAGGGATGAAGAATGGAGCGACAGAGAGTAGAGTCATCAGCAAAGAGATAGAGAGGATTTTCAAGAGAGTCAGAGAGATCATTGATGAAGACCAGAACCTGGTTCGACATGTATGTAGATTAGACAAAACAGAGCAGGCGGATTAACCCCTTTACTGAGAGTCATTGGTGAAGAAGTCTTTTACTGAAATGCCATTGCTGGTGAGAGAGCTACCAACACCCAGCCAAGTCGCATGGTGACAATTGAAATCGCCACATATGAGGAAGAGAGAGAGTTGGGATAAGTGGTTCAAAGCTGATCCATGTTGTCAGAGAGAGAGAGGGAGAGAGATGTAGATGGAGTTGTCACTGTTTGTATGACAAAAGCTTGACTTCAGTGGAGTGCGGTGTTGGAGTTGTTAATTAAGGAGCAGATGTGGGACAATTTGAACAATTTTGAAATAATTAAAGGTAGTCAGAATGGACTTAAGAAAGTGTGGTCAAGTTTAACAAATTTATTTGAGTTTTATGAAATAGTTTCTGACTGGGTAGATGAGGGAATTACATCTACGAAATACTACGATGAGGGATGAGGATGTATGTATATAGACTTTGATAAGACATTTGATAATGTACCACTTATGAGGCTGTGAGCTAAGTTGAGGGCTTGTGAAGCTCGTGGCTCGTCAGGTAAGTAACAAGACTGCAAACTGGCTTTGTCATAGGAAATGAACGGCTGTGAGTGGGAGGATGTCTGGCTGGCAAGATGTGCAGTAAGTTGAGGAGTACCTCAGGGATCAGTACTGGGACCATTATTATTCTGAATATCTTGTGTCGACGATTTTGGTCGTGGGGTTAAGAGTCGGCTTTCTAAATTTGCAAACGACAGAAAGCTTGGTGGTAATGAGGTCGACACAAGAGACTGGGTGATCAGATTCAGGACAGTCTAAACTTTTATAGACTGACCAAAAGATTGGCAGATGCAGCTTAACATAAAGAGATGTAAGGTGTTGGGGATAGGTAAGAATAATGAAAATAGGGATTACATAATGCAAGGGGCAGTCTTGGAGCGTGTCACACACAAGGGGGTGGCATTAGATGTTGTGGGGGCTAAGCATACAGCGCAGTGCCAGGCAACTATAGGTAGAGGTAATAGGGGTTTAGATTGTATTCATAGCGGGATAAGTTATAAATCAAAAGTGGTAGTGTAACACTGTATAAGAATTTAGCGAGGCCTCTTCGAGAATATTGTGTACAGTTTTGGTCACCACTGCTTAGGAAGGACATGTATAGAAGCCATCGAGATGGTTCAGCATATACAGTAGACTGACTAGATTGAATATGGGCCTAGCTAGACTAGGCTTATATACAGTATTTTAGGAGTCGCGGAAGGCGAGAGAACGAGGCCATTCATAGTGTTCGAAGATGGTTTATTGTAACAGCAAGATCCAGCACACTAAACTCGAACGGAAGTCGGCACGCTTATATAAAGCCAAAAGCCCTTTCGGAGGGCGTGGCTCCGGCAACCGCGCGTGCGTCACGTCCGCACAGCCACAAGTCCAACAGGCCCGTGCACGTGTATTATGCCCAAATAAGGTAATCACATAAGGTAACCGCCACATGCGGTTACCTGCACATAAGGTAACCGCCACAGTATCACAGTTGAGGAAGGTTTAATACATTGTACTACAGTAATAGAGGTAAGGAGGGGTTTTGGTCGATTTTTCCAAGCAGAAATTTGCTGTCTGTCCCAGGGTGCCTTATCCGTGTGTTCCTGTTTCACTCATGTATAGTCACATAGACTTGCACCATATGTAGAGCAGTGCAGGGATAAGCAGGCTGCTTACTCCATCCATAAGTTATGCCTGAGCCTGCTGGGTTTTTTCCCTCCTGGAATCGCTTTGCTTCCTGAAGCTTAACTTCCGATCATGTTTGATTCCATGATGCCTTGTAATTTTTTCCATTTGGATTTTAACTACCAGGAATTGACGTTTTAATTCTCCGATTTGAATCATTTTACATTACTCCACATCAGTCCAGGCAGGTCTTGGGGCTTTCCTGCATGTGGCTGGTCCTGCATCATTTCAGGCGAGGTGTGTGGCTTTCTTCCATGTGTCTGGTCCTGCATCAGTTCAGGCAGTGCGTGTAGCTTTCCTGCATGTGGCTGGTCCTGCATCAGTTAGGGCAGGGTGTGTGGCTGGTCATGCTTTGTTTTTTGTAGGGAGTATTCTTAGTGCTTATGCCATGTTGAAAAATGCATTTAAGAGTCAACCATGGAGTCTGGCCTGATACGACGTGTAGATTAGATCAACCAGAGCAGGCAGATTGACCCCCTTGCCGAGGGTCTTTGGTAAAGCATCTTCGTTTTTTTCCCAAATCCCGATAACATGTTAATTCACTTGAGATCAAATCTGTGATCCACAAGCTTGGAATCCAAATCTTTAAAGCTGATGCTCTCAATTGGATTTGAACCTGCACCCTCTTGGATTCCGATCCAGCATCCTCCTCCCCATTTACTCTGAATCACTGAAGATGTTTCGATTCTGATGCTTGTTGCATTGTACGTCTACTTGTGCCAATGCCTTTTCCTGTTTATATATTTATTCTCCTGTGATAGATAGCTTGGCCTTATGATTTGGTCCTCAAGCCACACATCTCGATGTAAGGGACATGGAGTACACCTCTGAGTAAAGGATGTGTACTCCAGGCTAAATGTTGAGAACATAAACAAACTGTTATTGAAAGTATAATGTTTGAAATCCCTCCTAATCACACTCTGCATGGGCCCCCAGCCCTCAAGTAGGCCAAGTCACTAGTCTGGCAAAGCAAAATGAAATAAAATCCAGAAGCCGCTCATCCAATCGCTTTTCCATTCCTTGGCACTGATTTTACTCTCCAAGCAAGTTTAGCCATCACAGACAAATCACCCCGTCTTCTCGCTTCTTAACGGTTGCACACCCTCTCACTGTGCATCTCAACCCTCACACACACTCTCCATGTGCACAAAATACCTCACTATCACCTTCACACACACATCTGGACCCTTGCACATATTCTGTGTATGTCCCATCCTGAGGAAACCTTTTAATTGTTATTTCCCTCTCACACCTTCTGAGTCTGCATCTCTTCACTCACATACCTTTTATTACATGAGGTTGGGGCATGTTGCTTTCTTCCTGTCCATTCATTCTTTTCTACTTGTATTCCCATTTACAGTAGTTGCTCGATTTCTACCTCTCGCTATCTGCCTCTCTCGATAGCTACGTCTCTCACTTCTACCTCTCTCAATATTTGCCTCTCTCGCGATCTACAACTCTCAGTTCTACCTCTCTCACTTCTACAATGAATGAATGAATGAATGAATATGTGTATGATCGTTTTAAGGCCATTTTCCCCGCTAGAGCGGGGGTTAGCCTTGCGGGCCCCATGACAATCATGGTTCCCTGTTTGAGGCAATGTTTTTATGGCCGGATGCCCTTCCTGACGCCAACCCTTAGTCGCCTCTTAGGATGTGCAGGGATACAGTGTACCTATTCTAAACCGGGATACACACCGGGATCATTCATCCCAGTCAATTTGCTGACCTCGGAAGGATGATAGGCTGAGTCAACCCCCCTGGCGTTAATTCAGCGATCGACCGGGGTTCAAACCCAGCATCCTAGGATCCCAAGCCGGCACCCTAACCGCTAAGCCAACACCAGGGTTGTTCTCCCTCTACCTCTCTCAATATTTGCCTCTCTCACTATCGACAATTCTCAGTTCTACCTCCCTCACTATCTACCTCTCTTGCTATCTACTTAACTCGATATCACTCTCACTATCTACCTCTCTTGCTATCTACCTAACTCGCTATCTTCCTCTCTCGCTATGTACCTCTCTTGCTATGTGCCTCTCTCGCTATCTAACTCTCTTGATATATATATCTCACTCGCTATCTACCCCTGTCGCTATCTACCTCTCTCGCTATCTACCTCTCTCGCTATCTACCTCTCTCACTATCTACCTCTCTCGCTATCTAACTCTCTCGATATATATCTCACTCGCTATCTACCCCTCTCGCTATCTACCTGTCTCAAGAGCTACCTCTCTTGCTATCTACTTTTCTCGATGTCTACATCACTACTATCTACCTCTCTTGCTAGCCACCTCTCTTGGTATCTACCTCTCTCGATATCTACCTCACTATCTACCTAACTCGCTATCTAACTCTCTCTATATCTAACTCACTCACAATCGACTTCACTCGCTATCTACTTCACTCGCTATCTACCTCTCTTTCTAGCCAGCTCTCTTGGCATATACCTCTCTCAATAGCTACCTCGCTATATACCGAACTCACTATCTACCTCTCTCGCTATCTACCTCTCTCGCTATGTAACTCTCTCTACATCTAACTCATTCGCTATATACCTCACTCGTTATCTACTTCTCTCGCTATCTACCTCTCTCGCTATCTAACTCTCTTGCTATCTAACTCTCTCAATATCTACCTCTCTCGATATCTACCTCTCTCAATATCTACCTCTCTCGATATCTACCTCTCTCGATATCTACCTCTCTCGATAGCTACCTCTCTCGCTAGCTGCCTCTCTCAATATCTACCTCTCTCGATATCTACCTCACTCACTATGTACCTCTCTCAATATCTACCTCTCTCAATATCCACCTTGTTATCTACCTATCTCGCTATCTACCTTTCTCCATATATACATCTCTCGATATCTACCTCACTCACTATCTACCTCTCTTGATAGCCACCTCTCTTGGTATCTACCTCTCTCGATATCTACCTCTCTCGATATCTACCTCTCTCGATATCTACCTCACTCACTATCTACCTCTCTCACTAGCTGCCTCTCTCAATATCTACCTCTCTCGATATCTACCTTGCTATCTACCTCTCTTACTATCTATGTCTCTCCCTATCTACCTCTCTCAATATCTACCTCTCTCAATATCTACCTCTCGATATCTACCTCTCCCTGTCTCACTATCTCTCCTTCGCTACCTTTCCTGTTTTCTCTTGTTATCTCCCTCTCACTATCTCTCCCTCTCGCCATCTCTCTCACTACCTCTCTCGTTATCTAACTCTTGCTATCCCTCTCTCTTGGTCTCTGTCTCTCAGTCTAGGTCTCTCTCTCTCTCAGTCTAGATCTCTCACTCTCTCTCGGTCTTGGTCTCTTTCGCAGTCTCGGCCTCCCTCTCTCTCTCTCTCTATCTCTATCTCTATCTCTATCTCTCTCTCTCGCTCTCGCTCTCTCGCTCTCTCGCTCTCTCGCTCTCTCGCTCTCTCGCTCCCTCTCTCGCTCCCTCTCTCGCTCCCTCTCTCGCTCCCTCTCTCGCTCCCTCTCCACGAACACACACACACACAAACACAGTCTGTGTCCAGGGAGACAGTCTTTCCCCCCTTCTGTTTTGTCTGGGTCTGAACCCACTAAGTAACCTCATCAATTAACAAGGACACGGATACACCCTAACAACCAATAGATGAACATCCAAATAAATAGGAAAGGTGACACATCTACTATACATGGATGATTTAAATCTCTTCTCACAAAATGACAAAATTGACAGAACAACTAAAGCTAGTAAGAAAGTATTCCGTGACATTCAAATAGAATTTGGACAAGACAAGTGCGGCAAGTGCACATTTGTACAAGGTAAATCAGCAAAAACAGACCACATAAAATTGACCTTGAAACAACAATACAGCAGTTAGAAAACGAAGCATCATACAAATACCTCGGCGTAGAAAGATACAAATACCTCGGAGTAGAAGAGGGCCACCAGATATGTCACAAAAAATGCGCAAAACAATCGCCAAAGAATACCTACGTATAACGAAGCTGATCCTGAAAACATACTTCTCCCCAAGAAACAAAATCGAAGCCATAAACCAGCTCACACTACCAGTGTTCCAATATAGCTGCGGAATAATAAACTGGCCCCAATCAGAAATCAACAAGTTAAACATCAAAACAAGAAAACTCCTTACCATCCACGAAATGTTTTACAAAAACTAGTGCATCACAAGAATGTACCTGCCAAGACGAGAGGGAGGGAGCGGCCTGATGGAACTTAACCAGGTGCACAGAGCGATGAGTGTAGGACTAGCTGAGTATGTGAAATGCTCAACAGACTATCCGATGCAATTTGTAAACAAACATAAACACAACAAACCTGAAAAAGTATCTCTAACTCACATTGTAAATAATTTCCAAAAACAGGTGCGAATAGAAGATGCTGCACAGGAAAGGCATCTCAAAGATGGCATCACAAAGGCATAAAAATGAAACAGCAACAAATGCAACCCAACAATTGCAAAAAAGACAAAATAAATATATTTTTTTGATCTCTCGATAAATAAATAAAGCTGATTGAGGTAAAATAAATATCAAGAAATATACACCAACAACTGGGAGAATTACAAATGAGCAGGAAAATACAAAAAAATTGAACAGAGTGAGTATAAACAAAGAAGGCTCATTGGAATGGCTAAGAAGAGGTCAGCTCAACTACGATGGCGAACGAATCATATGCCCAAGATCAAGGACATTACACAAATGGATTAAAAAAGATGGCGGAACTGAGCCAGACGGACAAGTGTAGATTCTGCAAGACAGAAACAGAGAGTACGAGACAACTGCTCCTGGGATGCAAAAAACTATTATCAGAACAACTTTACACACAATGGTACAACAAAGTATGCAAAGCAAATGTTTGTTCAAGGCATTAGAAAAATTGGGGTCTTAGGAGGTATATGAGGTTGGGGGGAGGGAGGCTTGCCCCCCAAAATAGGTATTTTTTGTTTGTTTGTTTAAAGTCTTATGATTATGTTAGTATGATTCTACAAGCTGCCCTGGCTTCTAGCAACCATTGAAATTGGTGTAAAATACCACTAGTCGGTGCAATATACTGTTTATTCTACCAGGTGAGTGCCAGGAGTATTGACCCTATGTGTTTTGGATGCCCTGATTCATTTCCACATCTGTTTGTGCTATGGTGTTTATGTGTTATAGTTTTTCTGTGGAATACTGTAAAATGTGGCATACTGTAGTGTTTTGCTCTGAAATGTTAGACATGGATTGAGATGCAAATCTGGAATTTGAATCGGCATCCGTAGGAGTTTTGACTGTGAGTATAAAACCTGGGATGATGTACGAGACACATTCCGACTGGCCCGAGTGTTTTGCTTCTTTCTGAAGGAGCAGACACATCGATGGTTTATGTGGCCAAAACGAGGAGGAATGAGTCACACACGCCATTTTGATAGACCTCACAAATATGCGGTGATTTACAATAGGTGTTGTTGGTGAGGTTGAGTGAAAGTGTGGAAGGAAGATGACTGAGTGCATTGAGACATGCTGGTTTGAAGGCAGAAAAAGTAGAATGATGAAATAGGGAGGCACATGTTGGGAAGCAGGGGGAGTGGGGTTAACTGGTGCCCACATTTTGAGACTTGCTGGAACTGAATGAGAGATGTATCAAGGAATATATGGGTGAAGCTCGGCTTATGAGAAAGTCATAGAATATTGCAGCTCCTGATGTGTCAAAATTAGTCTTAGGTCATTGGACTTCAACTTGGTTGGACTTCATTGGACTTCAACGAAAGTCAGTTTACAAAGTGGAGAACCAACCCACACTTAAAGAGGCTTATTCCATCATGCTGTGGATCGTTGCATTATGCCAAATAATTCCCAATTGATTGATGCCTTGCTTTCTTGATAAATAACCGTTTCAATAATTTTTTCCTTTTTTTACCTTGATTGTGGCATGCCCATTACCCCAAATGTCATTTACTCATGCCCCTTACACCAAATGGCCTTTAGCCATGTCCGTTTCCCCAAATTGCTTTTATCTGTGCCCATTACATCAAATGGCCCTTAACCGTGCCCGTTACCCAAAATGTCCTTTACTTGTGCCTGTTATCCCAAATGGCCTATACTTGTGCCTATTACCACCCCAAATGGCCTTTACTCTTGTCCATTGCCCCAAATGGCATTTATGTGTGCCCATAACCTCCAAAATGACCTTTACCCATGCCCGTTACACCAAATTGCATTTACCTGTACCCGTTACCCCAAATGCCCTTTATTCGTTCCGTTACCCCAGATGTAATCAGTACTGTACATGTCACAAGGTTCACAAAGTGTCAATGTCATTCAAGGCTTGTTGCATTGTTGTGTTTTTTTTTAGCCTTTGAGATCAAAAGTAACGAGACTCTTCAGAATGAATGCCATTTGTCAATGCATGAGAATGTGTGCACAAAGTCCCCGGCGAGATTCCACACAACACGCCATTGTTTTCCTTTGCTGTAAAATTGGCAAATGAATGAACGGGCGTCACATCAGTGATGATGGGTTTGTCTATACTGGGAATCAAAGTGTTGAATTGGACTCGTACTCTGCGCTTTTGAAAGATGACATTTTGCTTGATTGCTTCTCTTCTCCTCCACAAAGCCATCCCCTCAACACGAGTTTCATCCCTTTCAATGTGATGAGCAGTCAAGTGGTTTTTGCGGTTGGGGTACTCCACAGTAACAAACCTTCATAGTGCGAGCGTGCGGAAACGACGCGTTTGGCATTATATCCTACACGTTGCACTCCCACAATGAAGAATGCTGTTTCATCCGAGATTTATTCTTGGAATTTTTTTTCCAGAATGTCTGTGAATCGCATTGTAATTGTTTTGAGGGGTGTTGTTTAGATGAAAAATAATTCTTTTTGCTTTTGGGAGAACAATCTTTTTTCTTTTGAGTCTTCACATATACCAGTGTTCGGCTCAGGTGTTCAGTGCTCAAATGGAGGCCCGGAATTCGCCTGTTTGGCCCAGAAGTTTGGTGCCAAATTTGAGCCCCCACAGCCACCTGTGCATCCCAGGTGTACAGTGCTTAAATCGAGGCTTCATATACACCTGCCTCAGGTGTTCGGTATTTAATTCTAGGCCCGGGCATCCATCTCTTGGGGTCTGACGTGCCTCATTTTCAGTATAAAATGTGCGTTCAATTTTGTGTTACAAGATTTTTTGGGTTGGGTGTTAAATTTCATAAACTGACATTCTTTTATGTTTGTGTATTTGGCAGCTCGATCCTCAAGGACAAGATTGGTGCAAATAGAGGCTTTTGAATGTTCGGATATTAATGAAATTGTTTTGGCCTATTATAGGCAGCATGAAGCGGTTAGGGTGCATGAAGTGCTTTAGCCTGGTGTTGGCTTAGTCGCTTAGTGGTTAGGGTGCGGCTTGGGATCCTAGGATCCTGGGTTTGAATCCCGGTCGATCGCTGAATTAATGCCAGGGGGGTTGACTCAGCCTGTCATCCTTCCGAGGTCGGCAAATTGAGTACCAGCTTACTGGTAATTCCCTGTGTGTCACAAACGGCGACTAACAGGGTTGGCGGCAGGAAGGGCATCCGGCCATAAAACATTGCGCCAAAAAGGGGACCACGGTGCCCGAAAAAGGCCAACCCCTGCTCTGCAGGGAAAAAATGGTCTCTAAAGGTGGTTCTTCATAGGCAGCATGAAGGTGCCCAGGTTGTGATATCATCTGGAGGACTGGCTTGTGATGTCATCTGGAGGTTGTGATGTCATCTGGAGGACGGGCTTCGTAGGGGGCCATCAGTCTAAGCGGTGATGCAGATACTATACTGGGCCTTTAAACATCTATTATGGATGTACACTTTGCACAACCAATAGTATACAGGGTGTGTTCAGTTCCGAAGTTTCTTGTAGAGCGCTCGCCAAGTGGCTTGAGCATTCGAGCAAGCACTCCATTCAAAACCATTGATAAACGCCTGGCTTGGCAAGCGCTAGATATATTATAGCTGCTTGGTGACTGAACATGCCCCAGCTGTGTTATTACCTCCGCCACCGAGGGTGGACGGAATTTATATTTTCACCCCTGTCTGTTTGTTTGTCTGTGGACAGGATATCTCAAAATGTTGTGGATGGATTCAGACGAAATCTGGTGGAGAGGTTGGGTGTGCGACAAGGACGAAATTATCAGATTTTGGTGAAGATTTAGGTCAGGATCAGATAATTTTTAAGTGATCCTTCACCATTGAGTGACAGGGATAAAAACTATACATTGCACGAGATCTCAAAAAGTTATGTACGGGCAATACAAAACGTAAATTGTTCAGCCTAGCGGAGGTATGCGCTCTACCGAGTGCCATTCCAGTTTCTAAAGTGGTTGTTTTGAGAAGTCTTGTGTTTGAATTGACTAATTTTCCCAAACTGACTTGCCTGCCATCACTGTTCAGAATAATGAACTTTTATCTCACAATGCAGAGTCTTGTGAGTTTGAGCCACAGACCTCAGTTGGCAGCACGCAGAAGGAAAATTCCCTTGTCCATGATACTGAATGCCATATCTGTATGGAGCAGCTCACGGGGTTCCACAGCCTCTTATTTCTTCATGTCCATGTCATATTGTCATATGCACATTTGTCCTGTCGTTCTCTATATCTCTTGGTGTAAAGTGGTTGACAGAATAGCTAAGACTTATCTTTGAGCTGTTTGGTTTGGTATTTCGCAGCAGGGGGTTACATCAATGAGTGTGCGCTATCAATTGGATGGGACTTCAAACCGGGGACCTGTCTGCCGACACTTTCAGGTGGACATTATATATCCTCCAGTGTCTTTTGATGAAAAGTGGCCAGGTTATCACCAGCACCAGCACCCCATACAAGGTGTAAATCATTTTTATTTCAAATAATTTCAGTCTTTCTTCAGTCAAACTGGCTCTAACATTAACCAAGTTAAACTAAAATCAAATTTGTCAATCCAAGTCAAACTAGCTCTATCTCTAACCAATCCTATTGAAACCAATCTCAAACTTCTCCATAATCCTTTGTTGGAGGACCTTGGGGAGGATGTTTAAAGGTAAAACTACCTTTGAGGCTCTCTTGTATCTAAACCTTAACGAGACAGGTTAGTAGATTCAAGCTCATTTATGCTATATCATATATATATATATATATATAAATATATCGTACCTCGACGATTTACGACGACATAAATAGACGGCCAAACAGTTCAATCTTGGTTTCATCAGACTACAAAATCTTGTTTCTCACAGTCTGAGAGTCCTTTAGGTGCTTTTTTTTGCAAATTCCAAGCGGGCTTTCATGTGTCTTTCACGGAGGATAGGCTTTCGTCTGGCCACTCTGCCATAAAGCCCAGATCGGCGGAGTGTTGCAGTGTTGGTTGTCCTTCTGGAAGTTTCTCCCATCTCCACACAGGATCTCTGGAGCTCAGCCAGAGTGACCATCGGGTTCTTGGTCACCTCTCTTACCAAGGCCCTTCTCCCCCTGATTGCTCAGTTTGGCCCGGGTGGCCAGCTCGAGGAAGAGTCCTGGTTGTTCCAAACTTCTTCCATTTAAGAATTATGGAGGCCACTGTGCTCTTGGGAACCTTCAATGCAGCAGAATTTTTTTTGTAGGCTTCCCCAGATCTGTGCCTCGACACAATCCTGTCTCTGAGCTCTGCAGGCAGTTCCTTCGACCTCATGGCTTGGTTTTTGCTCTGATATGTATCGTCAGATGTGAGACCTTATATAGACAGGTGTGTGCCTTTCCAAATCATGTTCAATCAATTGGATTTACCACAGGTGGACTCCAATCAAGGTGTAGAAACATCTCAAAGATGATCAAGAGAAATGGGAGGCACCTGAGCTAAATTTCAAGTGTCATAGCAAAGGGTATGAATACTTATGTCAATGTCATATTTCAGTTTTTTCTTTTTAATAAATTTGCAAATCTTTCTAAAATCCTGTTTTCTCTTTGTCATTATGGGGTATTGAGTGTAGATTGATGAAGGGAAAAATGAATTTAAACGATTTCAGCACAAGGCTGCAACATAACAAAATGTGAAAAAGTGAAGGGGTCTGAATACTTTCTGAATGCACTGTAACTAACTCATGCATCTAGTTTTATCATAATTCATCCACAACGTTTTGAATGTGTGTATATTTGAATGATGTCTGTCGATTTGGCAGAATGGCTGTAATTGTTCGTCCTTTGATGTGTCCTTAACGACCATTTTCTATTTGATACTTAATGGTGAGTCAGTAGGTGATGTTTAATACCTGGAGGACAGCTAACATTTTGTATGTGCTCAATGAGTTCCTCCTTCTTACAACAAGGTGTTTTGGACCATTGTGACCCAAGAGGACACCTTGTGTCATCTCTCTGATCAGTTTGTAATGAGATAAACGGTTGATTAAAATGATCATCAAGATGAGGGCAGTGATGCTATTTGTGCGTTATTTCCTTGCAGGGATCAATCCAGGAGTTGAGAATATCTGGGAGTCTTGTAAGCCCTGGCATGCTGTGCGATGAAGAGGATGGACGAGAAGAGGTAAGCGAAAAGATTTGTCTTTTGATTTAGTCTTCTCACAATGCATGTAGGTGTTCAAACACACCACTTGTGGATGTATTGGGAGATTTGTTTATGAGTGATTGTGATAATGTATTGAAACAGTCTTGTTGAGGAGCATCAGCAGCCTTGGTGATGCAATGGTTAGAGCATCCGCTCTGAGTCTGGGCTATTGGCGGTTCGAGCCCTGTTCGTCCAAATTATACCAAAAACTTTAAAAACGATACTTGTTGCTTCCTTGCGCAATGGTCAGCATTTAAAAAGGATAGAACATGAACAAATAGCCAGAGGTTGGTAATAATAGTGCAGGCTTTGATGGGCGTAGGCAATTTGGATGCAACGGAAAACGGGTTGGGAGGAATTGAATTTTTTTTTTTTTAACGTGGTAATACGCTAATCGAGAGGTTGTCAATGACGCAAGATACACCAGAATACTGAGATAGCCATTTATTGATGAGTAATGATGAGGAGGTTCCCAGAAACATGAGTTCAAACTCGGTGATTGTGGTGACACGACATTGAGCAAAAGGTTTGTATTGTGTAGGTGTCCACCAATTACCGTTCCAAATTCAAACCGTAATAAAAATAATAATTAAATGGGATACTATGATACATTTTGATACACGTGAAAGACCATTTCTCAAAGTTTTATTGACTTTTTTCATTCCCAGGTGTCGCCTGCATGACGTGTGACACCACATTTACTGCAGATGGCGCCCCCACAACAAAGAGCAGTGTTGTCTGGTTTATAGAAAACAAATGATGATAAATGCTTTATGATGATCTTCACAAATCTTGACAACAATACTTTGAGAAATGTTCTTTCAAGTGCATCAAACCGCATCGTTGTATTCATCAAATATCATACTTTTTATTAGCTCCGTCCATGTTATCCGTCCATTCAGCGGGAGATGGGGTTTTGAAATTGCGTGGCTGTCTCTCCAGGCCATAAGTTCTTTTTTTATTATTAAATAATTTCAGCTTTCGTCATCAAATTTTCAACAAACCATTAATATGATCTGAATATGGAAAATACGACTTAATTAATTTTACAACATTTTTACCTCTGCTTCCAAAGGTGCATGGACGTTATGTTTTCACCCCTTTCTGTTTGTTTGTCTGTGTGTCTGTCTGTGAACAATATATCTCAAAAGGTTGTGGACGGATTCAAACAAAATTTGGCAGAGAGATAGTGTATGTGACGAGGACGAAATGATTAGATTTTGGTGAAGATCCGGATTCGGATCCGGCTAGTATAATTTTTAAAGTGATTCTTCACCTTTGGGAGATAGGGCCAAAACCGACATATAGTAGGATATCTCAAAAAGTTATGGACGGATTTGGACGAAACTTGGTGGAGAGGTTGTGTGTGTGACAAGTACGAATTGACTCGATTTTGGTGAAGATCTGAATATGGATTCGGATACGAGGATTATTTAATTTTTAAGTGATTCTTCACCATTGAGAGATCGGGCGAAAAGAGATATATAACATAATATTAAAAAAGTTATGGACGAGTTATGACTAAACTTGGTGGACCAGTTGGTTAGATGATAATAACTAGCTGATTAGATTTTGGTTCAGGTCCGAATCCATATCCGGCCTAATGTTGGGATACAAAACATAAACTGTTCAGCCTAGCGGAGGTATGTGCTCTACCGAGTGCCGTTCTAGCTTTGCATTTTGTGATACTTTCTCATTGCGGTTTGAATTCGGAATGGTAATTTGTGGACACCCTGTATGTGAATATACAGAGCTCTCCATAAGTATTGGAACAGTGAAGTCAAATTTGTTATTATTGCTCTATACTCAAATTTGGATTTGAGATCACAAGATGAATATGTGGCAAGAGTACAGAAGGTCAGCTTTTATTTTTTGGTATTTATATGAATATATGTTTTATCACCGTAGAACAACAGCATTTTCTATATTCCGTTGCCCCATTTTAGGCAACAACAACAACAACAACAACAGGCATTTTAAGGCCATTTTCCCTGCTAGAGCGGGGGTTAGCCTTGCGGTCCCCATGACAATCTTCTCCATTTTGCCCTATTTTCTGCATCTCTCCTTGTTAACCCCCTTGCCCGCATTTCTTCTTCCACCATCTTTAGCCAAGTCTTTCTCGGTCTTCCCCGTCCTCTACTTCCTTCTACATTCATTTCCATCACTCTTCTCAACCAGTCACTTTAATCCTTCCTCAACACATGACCAAACCATCTCAACCTGTTCCTCTTCACAGCATCAATCACAGGTTCTATTCCCATCATCTTTCGCAATTCGTCATTTGTCTTCCTCTCTCTCAACGATACTCTGCACATCCACCGAACCATTCGCATTTCCACCCTTTCCAGCCTTCGTTGCTGCTCTACGTTCATGACCCATGTCTCGCTCCCATAAATCATAACACTTCTCACACATGCAGCATACACCTTTCCCTTCAGCTTCAACGACACTCCCCTCCTCATCAGCACGCCACTCAGTTCCCGAAACTTCTTCCATGCACATCTCACTCTAGCAACCGTTGCCGAGTCTGATCCACCCTCTCCATTCAGCATGTCTCCGAGGTAGCAAAATGTTTCAGGTAAGCAATAAGTATTTGCTTCCATTGCACTCGCAAGGATTCACACACATACTGACAGGCCTGTAACGACCTCTGGACAATATACAAGGTACTGCTCGAGTCTACTGGCTGTGTGACATCATGAGCTTTACCCTACCGAATGCTTTACCCTTTACCCTACCACGTAATGCATGTCACCTTCCAGCTTAGCTTCAGCGACACAGCCGTACCCTCAATTCATGGTGCACTCCACAGCCTTGTGCTGCATACAAAAGAAGTTGTGCCTATTGTACATCATGCTGTCTGCATATGTATTTTGTGTAAGAGTGCACCTGAGCCCAATGTAATGGAGATAAAGTAGCTTTAGGTAATGCCACAAAGTCTCCCAAACCCAGTTTTCCCTTTTACCCACCTTTTTTCTCCCCTTTATTTTTCTTATCATTGCCCATGGTTATGTGGAGCCGCAGGGGCCATCTGTTTGCCCCCAGAGAATGTGAAGTGCTGCAAACCAGAGCAGAAGGTTTGGCCAGGTGAAGCGTAACTCACCTAACCCTATAAGACATAAGTGGTAGAATGCCAGTGGGCTTCATTTTGGAGTGGACAGAGACAAAGTTCAGGACTGATGACAGCACCAGGGGGAGTGAGAAGTTGGACTTGGGATAAAATCGGCCTCAAATGTGGAGCTTGCAGCAACAGTTAGACTTGGGGTAGAATCCGCCTCAAATGTAGAGCGTGGAGCAGTGTGGAAGCCAGACAGAGTTCAGGGACTGTTGCCAGTCATCATCTTCACATCATCATGAAGTGAGCTGAATGCCCTGGAACGAGCCCACCATGCCTGTATTCCAGCACAAAGGGGTACGTGCCCGCTTACCTTCTGCTTTACCAACATCATGCAGAGACCATTTACACCATAATAATTAGGATGAGCCGTTGCATACTGTATAGTATCCGATAATTAAAACATGTCCACTAATTTATTCTACTTTAAGTACAAATGCTGGAGTACACATGGGCCGGAATTGTAAGGTATGGATTATGTCAAGGGAGGCCTTCAACCTTTACTGGACTGAATTATCTCCACCCATCCCATGCATATTTAATAATTAATAATTAAATGGACCTTATCGTCAGTTAAATTGCAGCAAATGTATTTTTTTTTTAAATCACCACAAAATACCGTTCTCTCAACGTTAGTGGTTGCCTGTGGATGAGGAGGAATTACATTTTGAATGGTGTCAGGTTACTTGTTTAGACATGAGGTCTCATTGACTTTAGCCTGCTCTGGCCTAACTAGATCTGACTTGAGGAGTGGAGCATTTTTAGCCATCTTTAGCGAAGGGATAATCATAATGGAAATGCCATGTCAGCTGGAGCAATCCTGAATGGGGCATGTTTGATGTTTTCCATGGAGTGGTTTCGGAGATATAGAGGTGCAAAGTTTTTCAGTTTTTCGAAGATGGCGCCATAACCACGTGATGTATGACATCACAATTATCATTAAAAATCCTACAGGAGAAGGCGCTCCTATCATGAAAATTTCTTGTCAATTGGACCACTAGTTACAGTGAAAAGCAAACTCTTGTTCTGTGTGGACAAACAGACAAACAAACGGCCCAAATGCAATACCCTCTCCTCTGGCGAGGGTTACGAGAGAGTTCATAGAACAACTTACCCCACGCAGTTTTGAGAAAAAGGACATGAGAAGGGTCTTGATTAAAATGATTACACTCTTGCTTTGTGTTTCCGAGCATGATCGATATTTACTATGACCCGTGATTTTGTCTGAATCTCAATATTCCACAATGCGCAGAAAATTTAATTCGTCAAGATGACGGAATATTTTGTTCAAGTACTGCCAGACGGAGGTTTTTTTAGAAGTGCCAACCAGGTGAGATTTGTGTTCTACATTGTTCAAGTACACAATTCAATTGAAATGAAATAAAAATTTTGAGGGCTGTAGAAAAAGAAAAGAAAAACTTTCGGATGTTTACTGCCGATGATGCACCGTCTTTTACACCACCTTATTTTACACATTCAATTAGATATTTGTGCCCGTTTGTGTCCTTTATGACGCTTCCTTTATACTAAGTTTCCCGTTTGTAATGATTTTCAATTTTGTTTGACTGCCAGCCAAACAGGCAGACAGACTAAAACAATTTCCTTACTCCTCTGTGTGCATGCGTGGATGTGTGCATGTGTGCACACATGTGTGCACGTGTGCATGCGTGGATCCCGTTTCCTCGGGATGAGATTCCATAGGATTTGCCAAATTCAGAGCTAACGCACTTATGTAGGTTTGTGGTCCGATTGTTGTTTTGGTGGTAGTACTGTATTAATAGTTGGAGTAATTGGAGTAGTACTGGTGGTATTACTATTTTTTGTAGTTGTAATAGTAGTAGTAGTAGTAGTAGTAGTATTAGTAAGTGGTAATAGTAGTAGTGGTAGTAGTAGATTACGCCAAATTATCCAGTAGATGTACGATGGGGGAATGAGGGCCTGAGGGGAGTGTTATGAATTCATTTAATCTGTATGTGGAAATTGTGTTTAAGGAATCAGGAGAGGGATCCGCTGAGCTCGCAAGCGGGTACCCTGATGATCCAACTGTGGATTGGCCACTGATTCCACCTCCACATCCTGAGGAACCGCTCCATCCTCAGGTAAGAAAATAGGACAGCAGAGACAAATGGCTTGTATAGGGACAAAGCTACTATATCATGTTTTCATATAGTTCTTGGCATTGGTCACAACGAAAATGTTAAATCCAAATGTTTCGGTATTAGATCCAAATATGTCCATGCACATGTAGTCTTTTGAGCCAAATGTTAATTCTAAATGTTTTTGGGTTTGTTCCAAATGGATTTATCCACAAGTAGTCTTTCGATCCAAATGTTTTGATATTGGATCGAAGCTGATTCATCCACACATGGTTTTTCGGATCCAAAAGTTAAATCCAAATCATTTCATCCACATGTAGTCTTTGCACATTGTCATCTTGTATTTTCCAATATAAATATCTCACATCCACTATATCCCATATTAGGAGATTCATACTCTGAATTACCCTTTTCATGTTTAAAAACATCTCAATCTTAAATTTTAGAGTCACTCCAATCATCAAAGTACCCCATTAATGATGTTTATATTGCAGCTGGATGCATACTATCCTGTACATGGTGCTGTGTATATGTCATGTGATGTTATTACCAACCATTCACAATGATAATGGATGGCTTCCTTTAATCCTCAGTCGATTCGCTTTTTAATTATTCGCCATGGAGTGTATGACACACGGATAACACACCACTTCACAGCTACTTTACCACACTCATGTTCTCACTTCCATCCCATATTATCGTGTTGCATGTCCAGCAATGAGGAATTTTCCATGGTGAGTCTTGAAAACAAAGCAGGAAGGAAGCTCATTGTGCTTGGCCTCAGGATTAGGGGAATGGGGGCGGAATGGCAGCGGAACTTCTCGGGAAAGCACCTGGTGCCTGCCTTGGAAGTCCAGCTGGATCCCGCGTTGGAATCATTTATATGTCCAGCTGTCTCAGAGATTCCAAAGCTATGGTGGGGTAGGGATGTGTGGAGGGGTTTGGGGGTTTGGGAGGGGGTCGCAGTACCAGGATAAAGTATAGATTTTAATCTTACACAGAATTCTCTCCAGTACCGTGGGAAACAACTAACTGTGAGAAATAACAAGGAGTTCCATTTAGATCTCCATCACCTTCCAGCTGTTTTCTGCTTTCAGGCCACAAGAACAAAAGTTGTATTTACCATGTAGTGAAAATGATGTCAGGCCAGGATCTTCATAGTGGTGTGAATGTGGTAAAGGCCAGGACCTGGCTTCCTATACCAGGATTTGTCAACATTGTCAGTCTCATTGCAAACCAAAACCTCCCTAAATATTTCCTGGAGTGAAGATGCCATGAAAAATAACATCTACATCTATAAATGGAGTATCTCAAAATGTTGATATCATTGGGCATCAAAACTTGGTCCTTGAAATGAAGATTGATACCTTGGGACTTAGGTGATCCTCATTCTGCCCAATTCTTCCACCCACAAATGTAGTTTTCAACTAACAAGGAAAAGTGCCACCTGGTTCATTTTAATGCCTCGAGTGTGTCATGCCCCAAGAACATCCATGAGAAAAATGAGTAAAAACCACAACATGGCGTTTTATGTACCATGTACAGAGGAGGTTCGTCTGGCTTTGACAGGTGGACACGATTAATCCTTTGTCGTATTATTTGTAACGCTGTATGAATGAATTACTAAATGGATATTTGGACGTTACACATTTTGATGAGATGTTCAATTTGTTTGGCCATTGCCCAGTTTGTTGTTCCTATCTGAGTATTTAGGTCCGTGGTGCTGCGACTCCAAATTGAACTCCCGTAGAATGTGTTCCTTTGCTGCCTAACTTGTCCTAATCCTGCATGTATTTTCTGTTTAAGCTCTTCCATAAGCCATAGTACCTAGTTTTACAGTTGTATACTCAAATCAAGCAAATGATCCTTCACATCGTCAAATATATGATATAAGATATAAATATGTACAATGTACATGAGAAATGCCTTTCTTTAATATATGCATGTATATATATATATATATATATATACAGTGGAACCTTGACTTACGAGTTTAATTCGTTCTGTGACCGAGCTCGTAACTCAAATTGCTCGTTTCTCAAATCAAATTTCCCCATTAAAATGCATTGAAATGCTATTAATCCGTTCCAGCCCGCCAAAAACCACACCAATTTAAAAAAAAATATACAGTATATATAAAAATATCTCGCGCTTTATATTTCACCTGTATGCAGCATACAAGTTGGCAGGATGGCCTGGACTGGAGGTACGCACACTTGACTCTAAAGTCTAAACTGTCCAGCCTGGGTTTGAATCCCGACCCAGCTATAACCTGTCATGGGTGAATCACAGGCAGGGTGATTCATCAATGGGTGTACCGCTAAACTGGGCGCCCCGTTTGCGTCCCATTAGTTGTTGGATGTTAAGGATCTCACCGTGTTTTCCACAAAGAGAAGGCGAGCTATCGCCGGCACTCTGAACAAGTTGTGGCCTGGCATGCTCTTCTCCTCTGCCGTTATATACGTCCTCCTCGGCATCTTTTTCCAGAAGAGCCCTGTCTCGTCACAGTTGAAGATTTGCTGGGGGATGTATCGTTCGGCTTCTATCAGTTCGGCAAAAGTTATAATAAAATCTTCAGCTGCCTTCACATCCGCCTCACCAAGTCGACAACACGCACACCTCGCTCATTTTTTCGACGATTGCGTGTTTTATATCCAAGCACATCATCCTCTTCTTCTTCTCAGTTATAATAAAATCTTCAGCTGCCTTCACATCCGCCTCACCAAGTCGACAACACGCACACCTCGCTCATGTTTTTCGACGATTGCGTGTTTTATATCCAAGCACATCATCCTCTTCTTCTTCTCAGTACCGTGTTTTCCACAAAGAGAAGGCGAGCTATCGCCGGCACTCTGAACAAGTTGTGGCCTGGCATGCTCTTCTCCTCTGCCGTTATATACGTCCTCCTCGGCATCTTTTTCCAGAAGAGCCCTGTCTCGTCACAGTTGAAGATTTGCTGGGGGATGTATCGTTCGGCTTCTATCAGTTCGGCAAAAGTTATAATAAAATCTTCAGCTGCCTTCACATCCGCCTTACCAAGTCGACAACACGCACACCTCGCTCATGTTTTTCGACGATTGCGTGTTTTATATCCAAGCACATCATCCTCTTCTTCTTCTCAGTTAGAATAAAATCTTCAGCTGCCTTCACATCCGCCTCACCAAGTCGACAACACGCACACCTCGCTCATGTTTTTCGACGATTGCGTGTTTTATATCCAAGCACATCATCCTCTTCTTCTTCTCAGTACCGTGTTTTCCACAAAGAGAAGGCGAGCTATCGCCGGCACTTTGAACAAGTTGTGGCCTGGCATGCTCTTCTCCTCTGCCGTTATATACGTAAATGTTATAAACAAAATATATCTGCCGTTATAAACAAAAATGCAGCGATATACGGCAGAGATACTGTACTTGCACGGCAAGATAACCACGTGACCGGGTGGCGAAAGCTCGTAACTCAGATCTCGGCTCGCATCTCAAAGCAATAAACCGCCCGAGCGACGGCTCGTATCTCGAAAAACTCGTAAGTTGGGGCACTCGTAAGTCAAGGTTCCACTGTATATATATATATATAATATATATATATATATATATATATATATATATATATATATATATATATATCTATCTATCTATATACAGTCACGTGAAAAAGTAAGTACACCCCATGTAATGTTTTGACTTTTTCAACATATTTCAACATACAGCTATTTGATCTTCATTTCAACAATATTGATAGATAAAGGTGATATAATATAACAAATATCATGAAACATTTACATTTTGTAGTCCATTGTATAATTTAAATAAACATAAATGCAAATTTCGCATGTGGAAAAAGTAAGTACACCCTTGGCTCTAATAGGTGGTGTTGTCCCCTTTGGTAGAAACAATCTCAAGTAGGCGTTTCTTATAACTGTCTACCAGTCTCTGACATCGACTGGGAGAAATTTTTGCCCACTCCTCCATGCAGAATTATTTTAGCTGTGCGATGTTTGAGGGGTTTCTTGCATGCACAGCTCGTTTCAAATCCCCCCACAACATCTCGATGGGATTTAGATCTGGGCTTTGATTTGGCCATTCCAGAACATTCCATTTCTTTCTTTTCAGCCATTCCTTGGTGGATTTACTGGTATGTTTAGGGTCATTGTCATGTTGCAAGGTCTACCTTCGGTTAAGTTTCAACTTTCCGACAGATGGCCTCACATTATCCTCAAGCACCCTCTGGTACAATGAATAATTCATAGTGGATTATATGATGGTGAGCTGCCCAGGCCCTGATGCAGCAAAGCTGCCCCAAACCATAATATTTCCACCACCATGCTTTACAGTTGGTATCTGGTTCTTGTGGTCAAATGCGGTCTTTGGTTTTCGCCAAACATGTCTTCTGGTACTGTGGCCAAATAGCTTTACCTTTGACTCATCTGTCCAGAGCACATTGTTCCAGAAGTGCTGGTCTTTGCCTAGGTGTTCATTGGCAAACTTTAGTCTTGCCCTGATGTTCTTTCTGGACAGCAAAGGTTTCCTCCTTGCACACCTACCACGTAGATCAAATTTGTGCAGCCTATTTCTAATGGTAGATTCGTGCACTTTTACATCAACAGTGGCAAGAGCTACCTGTAGGTCCCGTGATGACATTCTGGGGTTCTTAGAAACTTCTTTCAGCATCTTGCGGTCTGCTCTCGGGCTGAACTTGCTGGGGCGGCCTGGCCTGAACAAGTTGCCAGTTGTTTGGAATCTTCTCCACTTGTAGATGATCTTCCGGACAGTCGAATGATTGATTTCAAATTGTTTGGAGATCCTTTTAAATCCTTTACCAGACTCGTAGGCATCTATAACCTTCTTTCTGAAGGCCTCAGAGAGCTCTTTTGATCTAGGCATGGTGACGCCGCACACTTTAACAACAAAGAGCAAACCAAACTAAATGTCTGAGGTTTAAATAAGACAGGTTCCTCCAAGATCCTCTCTAACGATGTTTTAATCATTTGCACCTGAGCTGGTGCACCTGATTCTAATTTTAGGTATTTGAAGTAGTGATAAATGTAGGGGTGTACTTACGTTTTCTACATGCAAAATTTGCATTTATGTTTATTTAAATTATACAATGGACTACAAAATCTGAATGTTTCATGATATTTGTTATATTATATCACCTTTATCTCTCAATATTGTTGAAATGAAGATCAAATAGCTGTATGTTGAAATATGTTGAAAAAGTCAAAACTTTACATGGGGTGTACTTACTTTTTCACGTGACTGTATATACAGTATATTTAATTTTTCAGGCTCGTAGTTGAGCTGACGCACACATCTCACGCACACAGACATGCAGACGAACACATGAGACACAACACAGGATTGTTAAATGAGACAAACAGCCAATGAGCTCGGGGAAGTGCCGTCACTTCCCGGGGAATTCGGAATACCAGTGAAGCCACTACAATGGCGCCACCTTTCTCACAACATACAGTGGGACAATTCCTAAGGAGGAATTTCCTTCTCCCCTTGGATGCCAACCTATGGGGATTGGCCGTGCTCTTATCCTTTCAAATTATTAGCATCAGGCAAGGAGGCAGCACATACTATTTTTTTAGTTTTAGTATGTCTTGGCCAGGGGTTTGATCCACAAACCTCCCAGACTCATAGCGAACATCTTAAACATTACACCAGCGAGTCTGTTTGGCAATGTATCCTGAAATTGTAACTCATGTTGAAATGGAGAGATATCCTAGAACTCGCATTCTCACCATTGACCTCTATGGTAGGTTTGAGTCCCACAACAATCAGATCTGACTCGTATAAACGTTGGCAGTGACAGTAGAAAGCAATCTGTCATGTAATACTGTAGGCCTACTTCAGAGGTGATGTTAGCACTGTTTGTCAATTTCCATCGTGGATAACTCAGGGTCCTGGTGTTGGGCTAGCGGCTAGGGTGCCAGCTTAGGATCCTAGGATCCTGGGTTCGAACCCCGGTCGATCGCTGAATTAACGCCAGGGGGGTTGACTCAGCCTGTCATCCTTCCGAGGTCGGCTAATTGAGTACCAGTTCACTGGTAATTCCCTGCTTGTTGTAAAAGGCGACAAAAAGGGTTGGCGGCAGGAAGGGCATCCGGCCGTAAAACATTGCTTCAAAAAGGGGACCGAAAAACAACAACAACCACAGTCCCCGAAAAAGGCCAACCCCCGCTTGCGGGGAAAAATGGCCTCTAAAGGTGGTTTTTTTATAACTCAGGGTGTCTGTCGACCTTTGGTCTCGATGAGCACCTCTCTGAGTTTCTAACTGCCTTGGTGCTCTTATGAACCTCCCTTATTGGAGATAGGGTTAAAATAAAAAATTGGGTTAAAAAAAACAAAACAAAAAAAAAACCAAAAATATAAAAAAAAAAAAACAAAATAAAAAGAAAAGAAAATATAAAATCTAAATATATAAATATAAATAAAAAAGAATAATATAATAATATAATATAAAATATAGTAAATAAAATAAAATCTAAATAAATAAATATAAAATCGGGATAAAAGATAGGGTTCAAAGTACAGTTATACTTAACTTAGAATGATTGTAATGAATAACATCAAATACCATGAAATTAATAACTATGGTGAAGTTTTGTTTCCTACAACGGTGAAGAATTCAAAATTCCTTTCAGGGTCAAGCTCGCGTATGATTGAAATCATTGCAGGTGATGTTCAATTATGCAGGAATCCTGGACAAACACCAGCATTCTCAAATAAATCTTCACATTCTGCTGGTGTATGTCTAAAGGGCACCACAACCTTTTAAGAGCTTTTTGTACAGGCCAAAAATTCATGAACAACGTCATGTCAAGATGGTGCCGGCCGTGTTGTTATTAGAGCAATCTGATGGTTCAGTTAGTTGTGTGCACAGAATTTCACTGAATACCACAGTATGAGCACACCTGGTGTAAATCATGACATCCCAGTTTGGGGTAAAGAGACCAATGAAAGGTAAAAAGGGTGTTCCAGTACCATGTTAATGTAAACCATCAGTTAGAACGTAACATGTGACATTGAAGGAGCTGGGGCTCCCACGTCGATCAGAAGAATGGACGCGACAAAAAGCTGGAATTCATCTGAGTTGCTTTATTGAAATCAAACACTCAGGCACTCTGAAAAACCGTTTATCTCTCAGCAATATATATCTATTCCGCCAGGGGGTTTGCCCAGGCCCGGCGCCAGGGGGCGTGGCCCAGCGTCCTGGCTGCGGCCTGGCAAGTTGAGGGCGAGCCTGCCCGGGCATGCCCGGGCATGCCCGGGCGTCCCGACCGAGGCCTGGCAAGTTGAGCGCGGGCCTGCCCGGGCGTCCTGGACGAGCCCGGCATGGTGATCGCTCCGCGTCCTTGATAGGTGCAAGGCGATTGTGAAAACTCAGCGGCAGCCGCTACACACGTCCCCCCAGAATCGACTTGCACCGGCAGGGTCAATTTGAGGGGGGTCCTGACGACCCGGCCGAAGCGACCCCTGGCGGGTCGTGGGAGGGGGTCCGGTGAGGTGGTGGGCGGTCGAGTGGGGGGCACCGTGGACGGGGGGCGGCCTCGCCGCGGCGGAAGGGCCACCCGTGGTGGGTGGTCGACGTCCACGTGTGCCGGCTTGAGGCGGTCCACAGCAATCCGGTCCGACCTGCCGCCGATGTCGATGACGAACGACTTGTCGTCCCGTCGCAGCACCCGGAAGGGCCCGTCGTACGGCGGCTGGAGTGGCCACCGATGTGCGTCGTGACGCACAAAAACATACTCCGCTGTGCGGAGTGCTGGGGGGACGTAGGACTGGGGGTCACCGTGGCGGGATGTTGGCACGGGGGCAAACCGTCGGGCGGCCTCCTGGAGGTCCGAGCGCTGGTGAGCTGCGGACCAGGGACTGGTAGCGTCGGGCACAAATTCGCCCGGGACGCGTAGCACCTGGCCATAGACAAGCTCGGCGGTGGATGCCTGGAGGTCTTCCTTGGGGGCCGTGCGAAGGCCCAAAAGGACCCACGGCAGCCGGTCGGCCCACCCGACGTCTTGAAGGCCGGCCATGAGCGCAGCCTTCATGGAGCGGTGGAATCGCTCGCACAACCCGTTTGCTTGGGGGTGGTAGGCCGTAGTACGGTGGAGCTTGACCCCCAGGTTGCGGGCGACCGCGCCCCACAGCTCGGAGGTGAACTGTGGACCGCGGTCTGACGAGATGTCCGCCGGTGCGCCGAAGCGGGCGACCCAGGTGGCGATGAAAGCCTGCGCCACGTCGGCGGTGGTGGTGGAGACGAGGGGCACGGCCTCCGGCCACCTGGTGGTCCTGTCCACCATGGTGAGCAGGTGTGTGAACCCCCGTGACGGGGGGAGGGGGCCCACCAGATCCACGTTGACGTGGTCGAAACGTCGTTCGGGCACGGTGAAAGGTGCCAGCGGGGCCTGGGTGTGTCGGTGGACCTTGGCCCGTTGGCAGGCCGTGCAGGCGCTGGTCCAATCGCGGACGTCCCGACGAAGGCCGTGCCAGACGAAACGCGCCGACACCAGCTTCTGGGAAGCTTTCCGGCCCGGGTGGGAAAGGCCGTGGAGGGAGGCGAAGATGCGGCGTTGCCAGGCGACGGGCACGATGGGGCGAGGCTGGCCTTGGGAGACGTCGCAGAGCAGGACAGTGTCCGCGCAGGGGATGTCGGCCAGGCGGAGGCCCGTGTCCGCCGCCCGGAGGGCTTGCACCGTGGTGTCGGTGGTTTGGTCCGCCGCCATAAGTGCAAAATCCACGCCCAGGTGGACCGCGTTCGCGCTGGCCCGGGAAAGACAGTCGGCCACGGCGTTGTTTTTGCCGGCGACGTGCCGGATGTCCGTGGTAAACTCCGACACGGCGGAGAGGTGGCGCTGTTGGCGGGCCGACCATGGCTCCGTGACCTTGGCCATGGCGTAAACCAACGGCTTGTGGTCGACGAACGCCGTGAAAGGACGGCCCTCCAGGAGGTGGCGGAAATGGCGGACGGCCAGGTGTAGACCGAGGAGCTCCCGGTCAAACGTGCTGTATTTGAGCTCGTTCGGCCGGAGCTGCCGGCTGAAAAAAGCGAGTGGCTGCCAAACCCCGTTCACCCATTGCTCATGTACGGCGCCCACCGCGTAGTCGGAGGCATCCGTGGTGAGGGCGATGGGAGCGTTGAGCACCGGGTGAGCGAGCAGTGTTGCGTCGGCGAGGGCCCGCTTTGAGCCTTGGAAGGCCGCATCCATTGCTGCGGACCAGGCGATGTCGTGCTTGGCCGGCTTGCCCCGGAGGGCTTCGTAGAGGGGCCGCATGAGCTGAGCAGCGCGGGGCACGAAGCGGTGATAAAAATTCACCATTCCCAGGAATTCCTGCAGGGCCTTTATGGTGCGGGGACGCGGGAACGTGGTGATGGCCTCGACCTTGGTTGGCAGCGGCACGGCCCCGTTCTTGGTGATGTGATGGCCCAAAAAATCAACGGCCGTCGTGCCGAAGTGGCATTTGGCCGGGTTGACGATGAGGCCGTGCTCGCTGAGGCGCTCGAACAGTGTTCGGAGGTGGAGGAGGTGCTCGGCCCGGGACGTGCTGGCGACGAGGATGTCGTCCAGGTAAACGAAAAGGAACGGCAGGTCACGCAGCACGCCGTCCATCAAGCGCTGGAACGCCTGAGCCGCGTTCTTGAGACCAAACGGCATCCGCAAGAATTCGAATAAGCCGAACGGCGTGATGACTGCCGTTTTAGGGACGTCGGCCGCCCTGACAGGTACCTGGTGATATCCCCGTATGAGGTCAATTTTTGAAAAAATGACCCGTCCCGCCAGACGGGCGGAGAAGTCTTGGATATGCGGGATCGGGTACCTGTCGGGGGTGGTAGCGTCATTCAGACGGCGGTAGTCGCCACACGGGCGCCATCCACCCCCCGGCTTTGGCACGATGTGCAGTGGCGAGGCCCACGCGCTATCGGAGCGCCGCACGATGCCGAGGTGCTCCAACGCGTCGAATTCGGCCTTCGCTACGGCGAGCTTGGCTGGGTCGAGGCGGCGGGCCCTGGCGTAGACCGGCGGGCCCGTGGTTGGTATGTGGTGCTCGATCCCATGCCGTACTGCGACGGCCGAAAACGTCGGCCGCGTGAGGGCCGGGAACTCCGTGAGCAGGCGAGCAAACTCGTTCGCCGCCGGGACGGCGCATGCCAGCTCGGTCGGCGCGGAGCTGCTCAATGTGCATACCAGGGAGCTGAAGGTTTCAGCGTTGATTAAACGACGCCGTTGGACGTCCACCAGCAGTCCGTGTGCGCAGAGGAAGTCGGCGCCTAGCAGAGCCACGGGCACGTTGGCGGTTACAAACGTCCAAGCAAAGCGTTGGCCGCCGAAGCAGAGGGTGACGTTGCGCGGGCCGAAGGTGCGGATAGTCGATCCGTTGGCCGCAACTAAGGAGGGGCCGCAAACCGCGGATTGCCTGTCCTGGTCAGAGGCGGGTATGACGCTCAGTTGGGCGCCGGTGTCGCACAGGAAGCGCCGTCCGGACGCTGTATCCGTGATGAACAGTAAGTTGCCCGTGTGGCCGGCGCTCATGGCTGGTAATGAACGCCGGCCCGGCCGTTTCCCGGCCTGCCGAAGGTGCACGGGGGTCGGCATGTCCGGGCCTTCTGTCCGAACCTGGCATGATAGTAACACCACGCTTGGTCAGGTGGAGGCCTCGGTCGTCGTGCCGGAGGTGGTCGGCTCGGTAGAGCGGCCGCCAATGGCGTCGGCAGTTCGGCCGTCGACCGTGCCGGGTGCTCGGGCGCCCTTGGTGTTGCGTCGGACGGCGGTGGGTCCCATGTCGCCGCTACGATGCGCTGTCCTGCGGCGGAGATCTTGTCGGCTTCTCTGGCAAGGGCCCGGGGATCTGTGATCGTCGTGCTTGCCAGGGCGAGGCGTACCGGGTTAGGCAGCTGACGGAAGAACAGCTCCCGGAACAGGAATGCCGGAGAGTGCTCGCCGAGCAGTGAAAGCATGTAGTCCATGCGCTCGGAAGGGCGCGTGTCGCCGAGCTCAGGCAGATCGAGCAGGCGCCGTGCGCGTTCCGCCGATGGGAGGGCGAAAGCATCGAGGAGCAGCTTCTTAATCGCGCCGTATTTGTCAGCGGCTGGCGGGCTTTCGAGGAGGCTCAGGGCGCGGGCCGCAGTAACCGACCCGAGCGCAGCTACCACATGGTGGAAGCGGGTGTCGTCGGCCGTTATGCTTCGCAGGGCGAACAGGGACTCCGCCTGTGCGAACCAAACCGCCGCGTGAGCCTCCCAGAAGGTAGGCAGTTTAAGGGCGACTGCCGTGTCCATGTCGATAGGTCACCAATGAAGGAGCTGGGGCTCCCACGTCGATCAGAAGAATGGACGCGACAAAAAGCTGGAATTCATCTGAGTTGCTTTATTGAAATCAAACACTCAGGCACTCTGAAAAACCGTTTATCTCTCAGCAATATATATCTATTCCGCCAGGGGGTTTGCCCAGGCCCGGCGCCAGGGGGCGTGGCCCAGCGTCCTGGCTGCGGCCTGGCAAGTTGAGGGCGAGCCTGCCCGGGCATGCCCGGGCATGCCCGGGCGTCCCGACCGAGGCCTGGCAAGTTGAGCGCGGGCCTGCCCGGGCGTCCTGGACGAGCCCGGCATGGTGATCGCTCCGCGTCCTTGATAGGTGCAAGGCGATTGTGAAAACTCAGCGGCAGCCGCTACAACATCCTCTTTATTAGGGCTAGTGATAAGTTGCCCTTCCATGTTTTATTACTTTTGTGGGTCCTGTAGTTCATTTGTTTTTGGCCAATTTGTACTATCTCGTGCTCATGGTGAGACGGACAATACGCGTGGTTGGACAGACCAGGCTCGGCATAGGACATGTGATCATGGAAATGGGAAAACTGTTTAAGAACATGGGATTCAACTGCAGTATGCTTTTCCGCTCATCGCACATTGTTTTTACTGTCAATTTACTACAGCAGGTTACTCCACCGTCCACACTGTACTCATTGTAAATTTACTGTGCTGTATTACTCATCATGCTTCTTACCAAATGTATTGGACTGCATTACACACCTCAAACTGTAAATTTAGTGCACTGCATTACTCACCACACTGTGAATTTAGTGTACAGCATTACTCACCACACTGTAAATTTAGTGCACAGCATTACTCACCACACTGTAAATTTAGTGCCCTGCATTACTCACCACACTGTAAATTTAGTGTACTGCATTACTCACCGCACTGTGAATTTAGTGTACAGCATTACTCACCACACTGTAAATTTAGTGCCCTGCATTACTCACCACACTGTAAATTTAGTGCACTGCATTACTCACCACACTGTGAATTTAGTGCACAGCATTACTCACCACACTGTAAATTTAGTGTTCTACATTACTCACCAAACTGTAAATTTAGTGCCCTGCATTACTCACCACACTGTAAATTTAGCATACTGCATTACTCACCACACTGTGAATTTAGTGTACAGCATTACTCACCACACTGTAAATTTAGTGTACAGCATTACTCACCACACTGTAAATTTAGTGCCCTGCATTACTCACCACACTGTAAATTTAGTGTACTGCATTACTCACCGCACTGTGAATTTAGTGTACAGCATTACTCACCACACTGTAAATTTAGTGCCCTGCATTACTCACCACACTGTAAATTTAGTGCACTGCATTACTCACCACACTGTGAATTTAGTGCACAGCATTACTCACCACACTGTAAATTTAGTGTTCTACATTACTCACCAAACTGTAAATTTAGTGCCCTGCATTACTCACCACACTGTAAATTTAGCATACTGCATTACTCACCACACTGTGAATTTAGCGTACAGCATTACTCACCACACTGTAAATTTAGTGCCCTGCATTACTCACCACACTGTAAATTTAGTGCCCTGCATTACTCACCACACTGTAAATTTAGCATACTGCATTACTCACCACATTGTGAATTTAGTGTACAGCATTACTCACCACACTGTAAATTTAGTGTACTGTGTAACTCACCACACTGTAAATTTAGTGTACCCACCACACTTTAAATTGCATTACTGCATTACTCACCACACTTTAAATTGCATTACTGCATTACTCACCACACTGTAACTTTAGTGTACATTACTCACCACACTGTAAATTTAGTGTACTGCATTACTCACCACACTGTAAATTGAGTGTTCTACATTACTCACCCAACTGTAAATTTAGTGTACTGCATTACTTACTACATTGTAAATTTAGTATACTGCATTACTTACCACACTGTAAATTGAGTGTACTGCATTACGTACTCACCACATTGTAAATTTAGTGCATTATATTACACTGTGGTGGACACAAAAGGCCACTGGCGTGGTGACATCATTCCACGCACGAAGTGGGCGGTGGCCACGCCCGAGGGGTAGGCGTGGCCTCATGATATACACCGGGCGACCAGCCCGGAGGAGTTCAGTGTAGTCTTACAATAAAGACATTTATATGTTACCGCTTGTCCGCTTCCTCCTTGCTCACAAGCAGCGCGCGTAACGCCGCGCTTTACTGGTGACCCTCGACGTTGGATCTGCCGGAGCGATCCTTCCACACGCGACGCCATCGCCATGGCCGCCTTCGTCAAACTTCCGGAATTTTGGGAGGCTCAGGCCGAAGTCTGGTTCGTCCAGGCCGAAGCCCAATTTCAGCTTCGGCGCCTCACCAACGACGACCTGCGCTACTGCCATGTCGTCGCTTCCCTCGGGCCCGGCACGGCCGCTCGAGTTGTGTCCGTCCTTCGCCACCCACCGGACGGTCACAAGTACGAGGCACTCAAGCGGCTACTCCTAGCCACGTTCGGCCTCACGGACGACGCACGGGCCGATCGCCTCCTGGATCTCCCCGAGCTCGGTGAGACGCGCCCGTCGGTCCGAATGGACCATATGCTGTCACTGTTGGGCGACGAAGCCCCCGGTTCGCTATTCCGGGCGCTTTTCCGTCGCCAACTTCCAGCGCAGGTTCGCCTCGCGTTGGCCGGGACCGGGCTAACGGAACCCCGAGTATTGGCGGCCGAGGCGGACAAGTACTTCGCCGCTTCGGACACGCGGGCGAGCGTTGGCGTGGCCGTCACGGCCTTCGACGCTGATGTTCCACAGCATCATCTTCTACAGCACGCTGATGTTCCACAGCATCATCTTCTACAGCACGCTGATGTTCCACAGCATCATCTTCTACAGCACGCTGATGTTCCACAGCATCATCTTCTACAGCACGCTGATGTTCCACAGCATCATCTTCTACAGCACGCTGTGGTTCAGCAGCATGCTGATACGCACCTCGTGAACGCCGCCACGCCCCGCCCACCGCCGCGGCGAAAACCGCCACTGCGGGGAAACCCGTCGACTCCACCGGCCTGGCGGAGCCAGCCGCGCTCCTCCAGCTCCACCACCTGGTGCTGGTTCCACGCCAAGTTCGGCCACGAAGCTCGGCGGTGTCATCCGCCGTGCTCCTTCAACGGGTCGGGAAACGCCCGGGCCGGCGCTCAATTGTGGCGATGAGCGCCGGCCGTTCGAGCAGCCTGCTGTTCATAACGGACACCTTCTCCGGGCGCCGTTACCTGTGCGACACGGGAGCACAGGTGAGTGTCATTCCCGCCGGCACGTCAGACAAGCACGCCGCGGGTGGGGGCCCCGCGCTGCTTGCCGCGAACGGGACGCCCATCCGTACGTACGGAAAACGCTGCCTCTCTCTGCGGTTTGGAGGGCAGGTTTTCCGATGGACGTTCGTCACCGCCGACGTGCCCATGGCACTGCTTGGCGCGGACTTCCTGTGCGCTAATGGGCTCCTGGTCGACGTCAAGCGCAGACGGCTTGTCCAGGCCGAGACGTTCAGCTCGCTCGCATGTGCGTTGCCCAGCTCAACGAGCGGCTTGCCAAGCGGCTTGCCGAACGATTCGGTTCCGGCCACGTTGGTCTGTACGCTTCCGGCAGCGGACGCATTCACCCGCCTCCTCGCCGGCTTCCCGGCCCTCACGCGGCCCACCTTCTCGGCGGGGGCCGTCAAGCACGGGGTGGCCCATCACATCCCCACCGTCGGGCCACCGGTCTACGCCCGGGCACGCCGCCTAGAGCCGACGAAGCTGGCGGTGGCAAAAGCGGAATTCGCTACCCTGGAGCGACTCGGCATCGTTCGGCGCTCAGAGAGCGCTTGGGCGTCGCCGCTGCACATCGTGCCGAAGCCCGGCGGGGGATGGCGACCGTGCGGGGACTATCGCCGTCTCAATGACGCCACGACTCCCGACCGCTACCCCGTCCCCCACATTCAGGACTTTTCCGCCCGTTTGGCGGGCAGGTCCTTCTTCTCGAAGGTGGACCTCATACGCGGCTACCATCAGGTCCCCGTCAGGCCGGAGGACGTCCCGAAGACGGCGGTCATCACGCCATTCGGACTCTTCGAGTTCCTGCGCATGCCCTTCGGTCTGAAGAATGCGGCTCAGGCGTTCCAGCGACTGATGGACAGCGTCCTGCGCGACTTGGATTTTGTCTACGTCTACCTGGACGATATCCTCGTCGCCAGCGCGTCCCGCGAAGAGCACCTACGCCACCTCCGCACGCTCTTCGAACGCCTGGGCCAGCATGGCCTGATTGTGAACCCCGCAAAGTGCCGGTTCGGCGCCGCCACAATCGATTTTCTGGGGCACCGTGTCACCAGGCACGGAGCCGTCCCCCTGCCGGCCAAGGTGGAGGCGGTGAAGGGGTTTCTGCGCCCCCTGCACGAAGCTCTCCGAGGTAAGCCGGGCAAAGGCGACGTTACCTGGACCGAGCAGATGGACACGGCGTTCACGGGCGCGAAGCTCGCTTTGGCTAACGCCACCATGCTCGCGCACCCGGCGCCCGATGCACCGATCGCCCTCACCACCGATGCCTCGGACTACGCGGTGGGCGCGGTGCACGAGCAATGGGTGCGTGGAGCTTGGCAACCGCTGGCGTTCTTTAGCCGGCAGCTTCGCCCGCCCGAACGCCGTTACAGTACCTTCGACCGCGAGTTGCTCGGACTTCACTTGGCGGTCAGGCACTTCCGCCATCTGCTCGAGGGCCGGGCGTTCACTGCCTTCGTCGACCACAAGCCGCTGATCTTCGCGATGGGCAAGGTCACCGAGCCGTGGTCGGCCCGGCAGCAGCGTCACCTCTCGGCCGTGTCCGAGTACACGACGGACATCCAGCACGTCGCGGGGAAGGACAACCCGGTTGCGGATTGCCTTTCCCGGGCCGTCGCCCACGCAGTCCACCTCGGCATCGACTATGCCCGGATGGCAGCGGACCAGGCCGCTGACCCCGACGTCCAGGCCTTGCGGACCGCCGTCACGGGCCTCCGCGTCACCGAGGTGCCGTTCGACGGCGCGGGCGCGGCCCTCTTGTGCGACGTCTCCCTCGGGCGTCCTCGCCCCATTGTGCCCGCGGGCTGGCAGCGCCAGGTGTTTGACGCCATCCACGGCCTGTCCCACCCGGGCGCGAGGGCCTCCCAAAGGCTGATCGCCGACAAGTTCGTCTGGCATGGCCTCCGGAAGGCCGTCCGTGGCTGGGCCAGGACGTGCCTCGCGTGCCAGCGCGCCAAGGTGCACCGGCACACCCAGGCCCCGTTGGCCCCGTTCACGGTGCCGGAACGCCGGTTTGACCACGTCCACGTGGACCTGGTGGGACCTCTGCCCCCCTCGCGGGGTTTCACCTACGTCCTCACCATGGTGGACCGCACCACCCGGTGGCCGGAGGCCGTGCCCTTGGCGTCGACAACGGCGGCCGATGTCGCGCAGGCTTTCATCGCCACCTGGGTCGCCCGGTTCGGCGCCCCCTCAGACATCTCATCCGACCGCGGCCCCCAGTTCACCTCGGAGCTCTGGGGGGCGGTTGCGCAGGGGCTCGGGGTCCGGCTGCACCGAACCACGGCCTACCACCCCCAGGCTAACGGCCTGTGTGAGCGATTTCACCGCTCATTGAAGGCCGCGCTCCGGGCCACCCTCCGCGACGGCGGCTGGGTCGACAGGCTCCCCTGGGTCCTGCTGGGCCTCCGGACGGCGCCCAAGGAGGACCTGCGCGCATCCGCGGCGGAGTTGGTCTTCGGGCAACCGCTGCGGGTGCCGGGCGAGTTCCTCCCCGACTCCACGGCACCATGGTCCGCGGCACAGCAGCGCTCCGCTCTGCAAGAGACCACCCAGAGGTTCGCCCCGGTGCCAACGGCATGCCACGGGCACCCACCGACGCACGTCGCCCCGGAGCTTCGCACGGCGGAGTACGTCTTCGTCCGCCACGATGCCCATCGGACACCACTGCGGCCCCCGTACGACGGGCCTTTCCGCGTGCTGGAGACCGGGGCGAAGCACTTCACCCTGGACATCGGCGGTACTCCTGACCGCGTTTCGGTAGACCGCCTCAAGCCGGCCCACCTCGATGTGGACCATCCACCGCCAGTGGCCCGACCCCCACGTCGGGGCCGCCCTCCTGCGGGCGGACCCCCGGCACCGCCCAGCCCCGCCGCCACGGCGCCCCCCGGTCCTGCACCCATCCCAGGGGCAGCCAGGGGCATCCCACCTGGTATCCCTGCACCCCGGACGCCGCCGATCGCCAGGGGGCGCTTCGGCCGGGTCATTCGTCTGCCCCGCAAACTGGCCCTCCAGGTGCGCGGGAATTCTGGGGGGGGCGCGTGTGGTGGACACAAAAGGCCACTGGCGTGGTGACATCATTCCACGCACGAAGTGGGCGGTGGCCACGCCCGAGGGGTAGGCGTGGCCTCATGATATACACCGGGCGACCAGCCCGGAGGAGTTCAGTGTAGTCTTACAATTGTTACGTGGTCCTCCCGGTAACTACCTGGTCTTGGTGACCCCCGGACCGTGGGAGGGACCCCGCCAGAAAGATATATGGTTTATACGCTTTCGTAACGCAATCAATATGAATTCCGGTCAAGAAGAAACCCCACACCAAGGATCCGGAATAATCAATAATATATTCACTGAGCAATCAACAACCATCAACACTGCACAATCAATATTACAACCATGTGAACTCATCTACACAAATTCTAAGATGGCCATCTTAATCTTATACATTCCTCACGTGAGCCCCACTCCTGACTCCCTCCGTGGTCAATGTCTCTCCTCTCCGCACACGGGCGGTTGAACGAGCCCCGGGCGGACGTGCTCTAAACGTGCCGTCTCGGACTGGGGCCGCGGCTGCAGCGCACCTCCTTGCCAAGCCACGGGGCAAACCCAGCGCGGCGTCCAACGTGCGCGAGGCCCCAAGTGCGACTCTTACGCGTCCTTGTAGATGGGCAAAAACCCAGCGCGGCTTCCGACGCGAGCGAGGCCCAACGTGCGGACCCGTACGCGTCTTTGTAGACGGGGCAAAACCCAGCGCGGCTTCCGACGCGAGCGAGGCCCACCGTGCGGACCCGTACGCGTCTTTGTAGACGGGGCAAACTGTCCCGGACGCTTGGTTTCGTGCACGACCTCACAGTGACTGGACGTGTCCAAAGGTATTTACCGCCCAGGTAACTCCTCTCGCCAGACGTTTCGCAACGGCGCGTTTTCCGCGCAGCGTAAGGTCGATTCCACCTTCTCGTCGTCGCGGGGCGAGGAAGAAGAAGCACCGTCCTTTTTCTCTCCTCGTGTCTTTTCTTCTTCCGTTTCCGGCCACTTCCGTTTCCGGCCACTGGTTCCGAAGGGCTCCTGACCCTCCCATCACAACAACCCTTAATATAATACACACGGATAAGCAACCTGAATGGTAATTTACATACATTCACCTAAATATGTAACACTCCCCCCCTTCAAGAAAGAAAGTTTGAACCCAGCGAAAACTTTCTTTGCCGGCCAATTTGAAGAAACAAACCCAAATAACTCAACCCCCCCACATTATCAGTTCCCCCCGGGCACAGTTATCACTTAAAAATAAAGCCAGTTAAGCCACTCGCTAGCACTTTTCCGGGAGGCCAAGCCGAGTATTCCCTACATGGATGCCTTTAGGAACGCGGAGTTCACGGTTAGTCCGTGCAGGAAAGTTCTCTACATGGGCGCCTTGAGGAACGTGGAGTTCACGGTTAGTCCGTGCAGGAAAGTTCTCTACATGGGCGCCTTGAGGAACGTGGAGTTCACGGTTAGTCCGTGCAGGAAAGTTCACTACATGGACGCCTTTAGGAACGGCGTTCACGGTTAATTCGTGTAGGAATCTTGGCTCGGCGGCTCCGCCGCCTTCAGTGCTTCAACTTTTCAGAACTTCCCTAATAATTATGGTGGGACCACTGGTCCCTGTAGTCCCATGAATAGCGGTCTCCTTCTCGGCCACCACCAAAACTACCGCCCAGTTGTCCTCTCCTGTAGACCTCTCGACGCCTACGAAATGCCTTCCCTACTGTTATGGTCCGACCCTCCAAATCCTTGCCATTCCAATTCTTCTCTGCCTCTCTGGCGTCTTTTGTGCTGGCAAACGTGACAAAGCCGAACCCTCTTGACTGTTGCGTTTCCCAGTCTCTTACCAACCGCACTTCCACCAGCGGCCCATATCTGTTGAAGACAGAGGTCAGAACTTCTTCCTCTGTTTTGAAGTTCAGTCCCCCTACAAATAACTTGGCACTTTTGTCGCCATCCCGAGCTGGTGTGGCGTTATTTTCCCTGCTGGGCTCTTTACCAACCCTCAGGTTACCATAAACTTGACCCCCGGCCAAATCATTCCCAATAACCACAGATACACCCTCTACAGGAAGCGTGGCTTGTAAACCGACGGTGACCGGTCCTGACACCAAATCGGACTCCAAATGGATGACATGAAGGGGAGCACTAACACCGCCCCCGATCCCCTGTAAACGAACACTATCCCCCGTTGCCGTCTCCTCGGACCATGGCAAAATGCCTTCAAGCATTAAAGATTGATGTGCCCCTGTGTCCCTCAATATCCTAACCGGTTTCCGGTTAGTCGAGGCTCCATCCCGTGACACAAACCCCTCTGAAATAAAGGGTTGGTAACCCTTTTGATGGCGATTTCTCACAATGGCCATTGCGTTTGGAGTCGTAGTAGTCGGACTCCGCTCTGGGTCTTCGCTTTTCCTGCGGTAACAACTGGACATCAAGTGTCCAGGTTTCTTGCAAAAAGCGCAAGTAGGCCCGGAGGAAAAACTCGTGGTCTGCCTCGGGCCCCCCGAACTATAAGTTGGTCTTGGGCCCTCATCCCTCCGATTTCGAACCGGTGGGGTATCATAGTTGTCCCCATAATCCTCTCGAGGCCGCCGCCATGTATGGTCGTTCTCCGCACCTGCTGTTCCCCACCTCCCCTGCGGAGATCTAGGCGAGGAGTTAGGTTCGTGGACCCCTATTCGGTGGGTTAAGGCATAATCATCTGCCATGGTGGCTGCGTCCCACAACTTCGGTACTTTCTTTTCCTGCAGGTACACTTTGATGTCCTCGTGGACACACTGCTGGAATTCCTCCACCAGGATCAAGTCCCGCAATGTTTCGAAGTCTTTCCCGACTCCTTTTGACTCACACCACCGATCAAACATGTTTTCTTTCACTCTGGCAAACTCCACATGGGTCTCACTCTCCCTCTTCCTGGCATTCCTGAATTTTTGCCTGTAAGCTTCCGGAACCAACTCATAGGCTTTGAGGATGTGCTTCTTCAGTACCTCATAATCTGCACATTGGTCCATTGGTAGCGCCGAATAAATTTCCTGAGCTTTCCCCACCAGCACACTTTGCACGAGTATGGTCCATGCCTCCTCCGGCCAGTTTAATTGTCGAGCCACTTTCTCAAAGTGTGGAAAAAATTTCGCGACTTCTTTTTCACTGAACGGTGGAACCAGCCTCACATGTCTGCCCACATCCCAGGTTTTCTGGTTAGGTGTCGACCCCGTCAGCAAGGGTGGTGCCTCTCCCCGTTCTCTCATTAACTCCAGCTCCTTGAATTTGATTTCTTGCTGAAGCTGCATGTCACGTTCCTTTAATTCCCTTTCCGCTTTTCTCTCCTCTGCTTCGAGGTCCCTTGCAGCTCTCCTTTCCTCTGCTTGTTCCTTTTCTCTTCTTTCCTGGAGTTCTCTTTCCACTCTCCTTTCCTCTGCTTGTTTCTCTTCTCTCCTCTCCTCTGCTTTCCTTTCTTCTTCTGCTCTTTCCTTTTCTGCTTTCCTTTCTTCTTCTGCTCTTTCCTTTTCTGCTTTCCTTTCTTCTTCTGCTCTTTCCTTTTCTGCTTTCCTTTCTTCTTCTGCTCTTTCCTTTTCTGCTTTCCTTTCTTCTTCTGCTAACCTTTCCTGGAGTTCTCGTTCCCCTCTCCTTTCCTCTGCTTGTTTCTCTTCTCTCCTCTCTTCTGCTTTCCTTTCTTCTTCTTTTAACCTTTCCTGGAGTTCTCGTTCCCCTCTCCTTTCCTCTGCTTGTTTCTCTTCTCTCCTCTCTTCTGCTTTCCTTTCTTCTTCTTTTAACCTTTCCTGGAGTTCTCGTTCCACTCTCCTTTCCTCTGCTTGCTTCTCTTCTCTTCTCTCTTCTGCTTTCCTTTCTTCTTCTTTGATCCGTTCCTGGCTCCGTAATTGCAACTCCAGTTTCCGGAGCTCCACGTCTTCTGGTTCTTCGGGTAGCCACTCCCAGGCTAACTCGTCCCATGTTCCTAATCCCACCATAGATTGTATCACCGTGGCCTGCAACTCTGCCTTCCTCAAATTAGTTCGGACCTCCAAGTTAAAATGTTTGGCCAATTTCAAGAGATCCGACTTTAGCAACGCTCGGAACTGTGCCTCACTCGGGGTTACCCCAAAGTTCTGTGCCACAAACGCCATGGTGCCTATCGTTAACACCTGTTAACCTTCACCCCAAGACTTTCCCCAATTTCTCAAAAAAAATATTACCAATTAATAATTAATTAATAAATTTTAATTACCAAAAATATTATTATTTTATTATTTTATACACTTTTAGATCCCGGACGTAGACCCAATTGCGAAACCGCAAATCGTAATTTGGACGAGCCCCCAATTCTGTTACGTGGTCCTCCCGGTAACTACCTGGTCTTGGTGACCCCCGGACCGTGGGAGGGACCCCGCCAGAAAGATATATGGTTTATACGCTTTCGTAACGCAATCAATATGAATTCCGGTCAAGAAGAAACCCCACACCAAGGATCCGGAATAATCAATAATATATTCACTGAGCAATCAACAACCATCAACACTGCACAATCAATATTACAACCATGTGAACTCATCTACACAAATTCTAAGATGGCCATCTTAATCTTATACATTCCTCACGTGAGCCCCACTCCTGACTCCCTCCGTGGTCAATGTCTCTCCTCTCCGCACACGGGCGGTTGAACGAGCCCCGGGCGGACGTGCTCTAAACGTGCCGTCTCGGACTGGGGCCGCGGCTGCAGCGCACCTCCTTGCCAAGCCACGGGGCAAACCCAGCGCGGCGTCCAACGTGCGCGAGGCCCCAAGTGCGACTCTTACGCGTCCTTGTAGATGGGCAAAAACCCAGCGCGGCTTCCGACGCGAGCGAGGCCCAACGTGCGGACCCGTACGCGTCTTTGTAGACGGGGCAAAACCCAGCGCGGCTTCCGACGCGAGCGAGGCCCACCGTGCGGACCCGTACGCGTCTTTGTAGACGGGGCAAACTGTCCCGGACGCTTGGTTTCGTGCACGACCTCACAGTGACTGGACGTGTCCAAAGGTATTTACCGCCCAGGTAACTCCTCTCGCCAGACGTTTCGCAACGGCGCGTTTTCCGCGCAGCGTAAGGTCGATTCCACCTTCTCGTCGTCGCGGGGCGAGGAAGAAGAAGCACCGTCCTTTTTCTCTCCTCGTGTCTTTTCTTCTTCCGTTTCCGGCCACTGGTTCCGAAGGGCTCCTGACCCTCCCATCACAACAACCCTTAATATAATACACACGGATAAGCAACCTGAATGGTAATTTACATACATTCACCTAAATATGTAACACAATAAAGACATTTATATGTTACCGCTTGTCCGCTTCCTCCTTGCTCACAAGCAGCGCGCGTAACGCCGCGCTTTAACACACGACATTGTAAATTTAGTGGACTATATTATCCACATCTCTCACGGTAAATTCAGTGCACTGTATTACTCACCACATCTATTACTGTATATTTACTGTACTGTGGTATTCACCATGCCTTGATCTTACTATAAGAAAACTAGTGGGCTTGCACCGCATTACATTAGGATGAAGAACTAATGTTGCTCCTGAAGACTCATGTTAATCTACAGTGGCAGACAGGTAGAACAATATGAAATGAACATAATGTTCATGGAAGTAGGCTTCATCGGAGCTCTTGCTCAGATCCCCGATGTAGCATCAAACGTTCTGTTTATTTCATCCATTTGTGTACATTGTTACTGATCCTGCATCTGCATTCCCATTGTAAACTGATCTTATCATGTTCTACCAGACCTCAAGCATGGCGTCCTTGGATAAGACGACATTTGCAGACGAAGAAGAGCTCAATAAGACAGGGCTTGGGCCCAGCACTCCGGTTATCCTTCAGCCTGACATGGGTCCGGTACTCCCTGTGCCCAGCACTCCGGGTATCCTTCAGCCTGGCATGGGTCTGTCATTCGCGAACTTTGAGGTTTTCACACAAAGTTAAAGCTTTACTATTTTTAGTTCACATTGAGCATATCAGGAGTCAAACATTTATTCATATGAAATTGTAGTACTATTATTGTGATTATGATTATTGTTATGATTATGATTGTTATTTTTATTATTATTATTTTTTCATTTTTGTGTTCCTCTGTATGCAATATTTTCTTTGACAGGACATCTGAAGGAGCAACTGCCACTTACTCCAGATACACCTGTTACAGTACCATACAGTAAGTACACTGTACATCACATACAGTAAGTACACAATATGCTGAGGTACACGACACAAATAGTCAAAGAAACTAACTTTGCATCTATATTGGACAAAATTAAAGCAATTTATTATGTCAATTAGACTAAACAATTTGTGCTTTCTGTCATAATCTGACCAAGCTGTCCACCACCACCTCCGATCTTCCCTCATCCAAAACCTTGATCTTTTCTACCCCCCTTAATCCACCCAAACCCACCTTCTTCAAATTTCCTGTTTTCTTTCCCGAGAGCCCTTGTAGCGTCCATCTTATTTATCCAATGTACCCCACCCCAGCCCTCTCCTTTCCATAGATCTCCCAATGTTCCTGTTCTCCACTGTTGTTGTGCTTCCCTCTCTCTCCCCCTCTTGTCTCCCGCTCCCTTTATTATATGTTATATGTGTTAGCTCTTATACGAGCTTCGACTTGGTATTAAAAAAACAACATCGATCGTCTAACAATGGCATAGCCGGGCTTGGATCTGCTGAGTGGAGGAGCTGCTGTCCCCCTGTCATGTGACCAGATCCTCAGCTCTGATTGGTGGATGCTTGTGAGGGATATACATACATACACCAGACGGACAGGCAAGCGCTATTCCAGATGGCATTGCCCTACAGGCTATGCCATAAAAATATGGCTGCCGAACTACGTGACCTATGACGTCATCAATTATTTTTTTTCTCGGCCAATTTATCCCTAGATTATTATGCTAAATAAATTTCATACTGATCGGATCAAGCATTCTACTTGTCGATTTATGACTTCATAATGAAGGACCTATACCATCATCATTGACATATGTTATTCCCCATGGGTAGTACTTTACAAGGAGCCACCTTTCATTTTTTTCCCCATGGAGCAGTTTTGGAGATACAGACTTGGCATTTAATATGGAATATTTTTTTTGTGGGGGTGAACTTACTTTTCAAGATGTCTTAGAACCAAAAGTTCATTGGAATTATGTTGAAATTATTCTAGATTTTGTTAATGTGACCTTTAAAAGAAACAAAAACCACATTTGACATTTCGAAACAAATAAATTGATCCTTGAAAGTGATGTAAACTGATATCGAACTCAATTCATGGACAGTACTGTGTTAAACTTCTGTACGTTTTCCATAAGTATCTCTTTATTTTGCACATTAGCCAAAAAATTTTTTAACAAAAACAAAAGTTAAATTACGACTGGGATTACGGACAGTAAAAGTACAGTTCAGTACTTCGTGTAACCCCCACGAGCATTCAGGAGAGCACGTACACATTGAGGCATGCTGTTCACGAGATTTGCCAAGGTTTGGATAGGAATCGCTTGCCATGCAGTGACAATAGCCTGCTGCAATTCACGCACAGAGGTCGGCTGCTGGTCCAAGTGGTCGATTTGACGCGTTAATTCTGCCCACAAGTTCTCTATCGGACTCATATCCGGGGACATGGCAGGCCACTCCATATGCTCTACACCACGGTCAGCAAGAAAGTGTTGGATCATGCGAGCACGATGAGGCCGTGCATTGTCATCTTGGAAGACAAAGTTTTCTCGAAAGGCTGCACGAGCAAATGGAAGCAATGTTTCTTCCAGAATGGCCCTGTGCTTGAACTGGTTCAGGTTTCCATTCAGAACAACCAGGTCAGTTTTGCCCCCTGCATGAAAAACAGCCCAAACGGTCACCCCACCACCTCCAGCTTGGACTCTTGGCACTATACAATCTTTGTTGTAGGCTTCATGCACTTGTCTGCACACTCGGACGCAACCATCTTGACGACAGACCAGAAATCTAGACTCGTCACTGAAGATCACGTGATTCCAGTGTCCTGGCTGCCATTGACGGTGCTCTCTGGCCCACTGCAATCGGCGCTGGCGGTGTTGTCTGGTCAGGCGTGGCTTTCTCAGGGGACACCTGGCACGATAGCCTGCTTGAACCAGTCGTTGGTTGACTAGCCTTCTGGATACAGGCACATTTGTCAGTTGCTGCCACTCAGCCCTAAGCCGATTAGCTGACTTGGTACGGCCATTGCGGACTAACCGGTGCAGCTGGCGATCATCCCTCCTTGTGGTTCTGCGGGGACGTCCTGGCCTCGGTATTGGAGTAGGGACACCCCTCTGAGCATTTCGTTTCAGGATCTTTGACACCTGACCTTGAGTGATGCCATACTGCCGAGCAATAGCACGCTGTTTCATGCCGTAATTTCGTAAAGCCACCACTCCATGACAAACAGCATTGTCGAGTTGACGGACCATCTCCAGAGGAAGCGGCAATAACTTTTGGAGACGTGCAGCAGTTGTTTTCCACTAATACAGAACACAACAACCCTTGTATACCCGACTGTGAAGCCAATCATCAAATGCACCTGTCCGTACATTTTGCCACGCCACCTGTGATATAATCCTGTTGTTGACTTCTTGCTGTGACAGACAATCAGTGACATGGTTCTTTCAACAAATAAATCACCAAAGTGTAAAAGAAACTCACTAGATTGATAAACTGAGTTAAGAAAGTAAACCCAAGTCAAGAAAAAAAAATAATTCCATATTAAATGCCAAGTCTGTATATAGGTGCAAAGTTATTCGGTTTTCCCAAGATGGCGCCCATATCACGTGAACTATGATGTCAAAGTTATCACTAAAAAATTATAGTGGAGGAAGCGCTCCTATGGTGAAAATGTTGTGTCAATCGGACCAACAGTTGCAGTTAAAACGAATTTTAAAGGGAATAAACCCACAAAATGCTGGCGAAGGGACATACATACATAGATATACCGGACAGATTACACTATCCGGACACTATCCGGATTACATTATCTGGACAGATATACCGGACCCAGACAAACGCAGTTGCAGACGACATTGTCCTACTGACTACGCCGTAAAAAAAAAGAAAAAACGTTTGCATCAACAAAAGTGACAAATTAGTTTTTGATGAAGATTTGACGCTTGCATTAACAAATTGCTACCCCACCCCGACTCACCTCACCTACGCTCCTTCACCCATTAATGCTTGAAAAATGTCAATGATTGTAACCCCTCTTCCCTATCTAGCTCAAGGGCAGTTGCTCTGGAAATGGCTCAGTGCATGCCGGTGCTCCGCAATTGAGCGTAGTGCACGTTGATGACCCACAATCCAGTGAACTCAGCCACTCCGTGCTCCAGAGTGCCCGTGCACTCCGCCATCCTGGGTGCCCCTTGCGCCCCGCCCGCTATGGCTCCCCTGCGCCCAGCCCTTCAGGGCGCACATGTGCCTGGTCCTCCAGTGCACATGTGCGTCCCTCCCTCCAGGGTACCCATGTGTCCTTCCCTCTAGGGAGCCCGTGCATCCCTTTGCCCAGGAAGACCTTAGGTTCCGCTCTCCAGGGAGCCTGTGCTCCCCCGCTCTCCAGCCTGCTCATGAGCTTCAAGCTCTAAAGTGCTGCTCGCTCGGGTACTCGATGTTCCAGCTCGCGTGGGTGCTGTGTGCTCTGGCACATCGCAGTGCAGTACACTTGGGCACTCAGCAGTACATGTGCAGTACATGTGCAGTACTCGGGCAGTACATGTGCAGTACTCGGGCAGTACATGTAAAGTGGAATGTAGTGTGCATGTGAGCCCCGCAGTGCAGCATTTTCGGGAGCTCGGCGATGCAGCGGGCTCAGGGGCTTGGGAGCTCTTTGCTCCACTGCGATTGGGCACTCTGCAATACAGTATGCTCTTGTGCTCCCTACTGTTTGGCAATTCATTGTACTTGGGTGAGGGTGCTGAATATGATGTTAAAAGGCCCGTAGCACAGTTCACGAGGGTACTGAATGTGATTTGAAAAGGCCCATAGCACTCTGGATTAGGCTGCTGTATGTGATCTGGAAAGGCTTGCAATGCTTGTAATCTGGAAAGGCTTGCAATGCTTGTGATCTGGAAAGGCTTGCAATGCTTGTAATCTGGAAAGGCTTGCAATGCTTGTGATCTGGAAAGGCTTGCAATGCTTGTGATCTGGAAAGGCTTGCAATGCTTGTGATCTGGAAAGGCTTGCAATGCTTGTAATCTGGAAAGGCTTGCAATGCTTGTGATCTGGAAAGGCTTGCAATGCTTGTGATCTGGAAAGGCTTGCAATGCTTGTGATCTGGAAAGGCTTGCAATGCTTGTAATCTGGAAAGGCTTGCAATGCTTGTAATCTGGAAAGGCTTGCAATGCTTGTAATCTGGAAAGGCTTGCAATGCTTGTGATCTGGAAAGGCTTGCAATGCTTGTAATCTGGAAAGGCTTGCAATGCTTGTAATCTGGAAAGGCTTGCAATGAGTGTGATCTGGAAAGGCTTGCAATGCTTGTGATCTGGAAAGGCTTGCAATGCTTGTGATCTGGAAAGGCTTGCAATGCTTGTAATCTGGAACGGCTTGCAATGCTTGTGATCTGGAAAGGCTTGCAATGCTTGTAATCTGGAAAGGCTTGCAATGCTTGTGATCTGGAAAGGCTTGCAATGCTTGTGATCTGGAAAGGCTTGCAATGCTTGTGATCTGGAAAGGCTTGCAATGCTTGTAATCTGGAAAGGCTTGCAATGCTTGTAATCTGGAAAGGCTTGCAATGCTTGTAATCTGGAAAGGCTTGCAATGCTTGTGATCTGGAAAGGCTTGCAATGCTTGTAATCTGGAAAGGCTTGCAATGCTTGTAATCTGGAAAGGCTTGCAATCTGGAAAGGCTTGCAATGATTGTGATCTGGAAAGGCTTGCAATGCTTGTGATTTGGAAAGGCTTGCAATGCTTGTAATCTGGAAAGGCTTGCAATGCTTGTAATCTGGAAAGGCTTGCAATGCTTGTAATCTGGAAAGGCTTGCAATGCTTGTAATCTGGAAAGGCTTGCAATGCTTGTGATCTGGAAAGGCTTGCAATACTTGTAATCTGGAAAGGCTTGCAATGCTTGTAATCTGGAAAGGCTTGCAATGCTTGTAATCTGGAAAGGCTTGCAATGCTTGTGACCTGGAAAGGCTTGCAGTGATTGTGATCTGGAAAGGCTTGCAATGCTTGTAATCTGGAAAGGCTTGAAATGTTTGTGATCTGGAAAGGCTTGCAATGCTTGTGATCTGGAAAAGCTTGCAATGCTTGTGATCTGGAAAGGCTTGCAATGCTTGTAATCTGGAAAGGCTTGCAATGCTTGTGATCTGGAAAGGCTTGCAATGCTTGTAATCTGGAAAGGCTTGCAATGCTTGTGATCTGGACAGGCTTGCAATGCTTGTAATCTGGAAAGGCTTGCAATGCTTGTGATCTGGAAAGGCTTGCAATGCTTGTGATCTGGAAAGGCTTGCAATGCTTGTGATCTGGAAAGGCTTGCAATGCTTGTAATCTGGAAAGGCTTGCAATGCTTGTAATCTGGAAAGGCTTGCAATGCTTGTGATCTGGAAAGGCTTGCAATGCTTGTGATCTGGAAAGGCTTGCAATGCTTGTAATCTGGAAAGGCTTGCAATGCTTGTAATCTGGAAAGGCTTGCAATGCTTGTAATCTGGAAAGGCTTGCAATGCTTGTGATCTGGAAAAGCTTGCAATGCTTGTGATCTGGAAAGGCTTGCAATGCTTGTAATCTGGAAAGGCTTGCAATGCTTGTGATCTGGAAAGGCTTGCAATGCTTGTAATCTGGAATGGCTTGCAATGCTTGTAATCTGGAAAGGCTTGCAATGCTTGTGATCTGGAAAGGCTTGCAATGCTTGTGATCTGGAAAGGCTTGCAATGCTTGTGATCTGGAAAGGCTTGCAATGCTTGTAATCTGGAAAGGCTTGCAATGCTTGTGATCTGGAAAGGCTTGCAATGCTTGTGATCTGGACAGGCTTGCAATGCTTGTAATCTGGAAAGGCTTGCAATGCTTGTGATCTGGAAAGGCATGCAATGCTTGTGATCTGGAAATGCTTGCAATGCTTGTGATCTGGAAATGCTTGCAATGCTTGTGATCTGGAAAGGCTTGCAATGCTTGTAATCTGGAAAGGCTTGCAATGCTTGTAATCTGGAAAGGCTTGCAATGCTTGTAATCTGGAAAGGCTTGCAATGCTTATCATCTGGAAAGGCTTGCAATGCTTGTGATCTGGAAACTGGAAAGGCTTGCAATGCTTATAATCTGGAAAGGCTTGCAATGCTTGTGATCTGGAAACTGGAAAGGCTTGCAATGCTTGTGATCTGGAAAGGCTTGCAATGATTGTGATCTGGAAAGGCTTGCAATGCTTGTGATCTGGAAACTGGAAAGGCTTGCAATGCTTGTGATCTGGAAAGGCCTGCCATGCTTGTGATCTGGAAAGGCTTGCAATGCTTGTGATCTGGAAAGGCTTGCAATGCTTGTGATCTGGAAAGGCTTGCAATGCTTGTAATCTGGAAAGGCTTGCAATGCTTGTAATCTGGAAAGCCTTGCAATGCTTGTGATCTGGAAAGGCTTGCAATGATTGTGATCTGGAAAGGCTTGCAATGCTTGTGATCTGGAAACTGGAAAGGCTTGCAATGCTTGTGATCTGGAAAGGCTTGCAATGCTTGTGATCTGGAAAGGCTTGCAATGCTTGTGATCTGGAAAGGCTTGCAATGCTTGTAATCTGGAAAGGCTTGCAATGCTTGTGATCTGTAAAGGCTTGCAATGCTTGTGATCTGGAAAAGCTTGCAATGCTTGTGATCTGGAAAGGCTTGCAATGCTTGTAATCTGGAAAGGCTTGCAATGTTTGTGATCTGGAAAGGCTTGCAATGCTTGTGATCTGGAAAGGCTTGCAATGCTTGTAATCTGGAAAGGCTTGCAATGCTTGTAATCTGGAAAGGCTTGCAATGCTTGTGATCTGGAAAGGCTTCCTGGGAATAATGAATGGGATTTTGAAAGTTTTGCAGCACTCTGGGTCATGACACTGAATGTCATATCGAAAGGCTTATGCTATACTGAGTGAGTGTGTTGACTGTGAGACTGTAAGGCCTATAACATGGTGGGTGAAGATACTGAATATGATATTTAAAGAACTGTAACATTCTGGATGAGGATGCTGAATATTACGATATCAAAAGGCCTGGAACATGCTGGGCGAGGGTGCTGAATGTGTGGTTCCCACGGTATGCTGTTCCCTATGAAATGGGAGGTGTTGGACGTTCAGTGCACGGGCGCCATGCCGGGATGGCAAACATGCCAGGGCTTTCCCAACCCTCCTGCGCATCCGCTCCCACTCGCAGATTCCTCATTCTATAGTTTGCCAAAAATGTAAAGGCTCTCCAGGCCAAATGCCAAATTCCTACCCGAACGGCGGCCTTTGCGATCACGTGTTATGTCAATTGCTGCATCCCATTAATGGTGCTCTTTTATTTCATGTAAAATGGAATTGTCGGTACATGCCAGTCCAGGGTAAGAAAGATTTACACATGCACGCAGGCATGCACGCACGTACATAGCAGAAACAGAGATGCAATATTTTTTACTTTTGTATTATCCTGCATCTGCGCAAGCTGGTGAAGTTTTGGATCCCCCACAACTCCCTACAGTGAAGTTCTGGATCCCCCACAACTCCCTACATCCATCACACCCCTCTTTTAAAATATTCTGAATCCCCCATTGAATCCACAACTGTAATCCCTCTGTTTCACCTCATTACCTCCACCAACAGAATGTAGGTGGAGGTTATGTTTTCACCCCTGTTTGTGTGTCTGTCTGTCTGTGAGCAGGACATCTCAAAAAGTTATGGACGGATTCAGGCAAAACTTTGTGGACAGGTTGGGTGTGTGACAAGAAAGAATTGCTTCGATTTTGGTGAAGATCCAGATGTGGATCCGATAAATTTGTTTTTAAATATTCCAAGTGATTCTTCACCATTGAGGGTTGTGGCCAATAAACGATATATAGCACATTTCAAAAAATTATGGATACATTATGACAAAACTTGGTCGATGAGTTGGGTAGGTGACAAGAACAAGCTGATTAGATTTTTGGTTAAGGTCTGGAATCAAATCCGACATATCAGTGGGATACAAAATGGAAAATGTTCAGCCTGGTGGAGGTACGCACTCTTCCCGTGCCACTCTAATTCACAATGGAACACCACCAGTCATATTAAGCCCATCACTATCAGTTTGCTTACGGCCTCATCTTTTCTATGTAAAGTATTTTATCACAGCAGGCTGTGGTGAGGACTGGCAATGATGAGGGTGTAGTGAGTGCAGACAATGGTATGGGTGTAGTGAGTGTTGGCAGTGGTGACAGAGTGAGTGCAGGCAGGGATGAGGTTAGAATGAGTGCAGGCAGTGGTGAAAATACCAGCAGTGGTGAGGTTGTTATGAGTGCTGGCAGGGGGAGGGTGAGTGGTTGTAGCAAGTGTAGGCAAGGGTGAGGTTAGAGCAAGTGTAGGCAAGGGTGAGGTTGGAGCAAGTGCAGGCAAGTGTGAGGTTGGAGCAAGTGTAGGCAAGTGTGAGGTTGGAGCAAGTGTAGGCAAGGGTGAGGTTGGAGCAAGTGAAGGCAAGAGTGAGGTTGGAGCAAGTGAAGACAAGGGTGAGGTTGGAGCAAATGTAGGCAATGGTGAGGTTGGAGCAAGTGAAGGCAATGGTGAGGTTGGAGCAAGTGAAGGCAAGGGTGAGGTTCGAGCAAGTGAAGGCAAGGGTGAGGTTGGAGCAAGTGAAGGCAAGGGTGAGGTTGGAGCAAGTGAAAGCAAGGGTGAGGTTGGAGCAAGTGAAGGCAAGGGTGAGGTTGGAGCAAGTGAAGGCAAGGGTGAGGTTGGAGCAAGGGAAGGCAAGGGTGAGGTTGGAGCAAGTGTAGGCAAGGGTGAGGTTGGAGCAAGTGTAGGCAAGGGTGAGGTTGCAACAAGTGTAGGCAAGGGTGAGGTTGGAGCAAGTGTAGGCAAGGGTGAGGTTAGAGCATGTGTAGGCAAGGGTGAGGTTGGAGCAAGTGTTGGCAAGGGTGAGGTTGGAGCAAGTGTAGGCAAGGTTGTGGTTGTAGCAAGTGTAGGGAAGGTTGTGGTTAGAGCAAGTGTAGGGAAGGTTGTGGTTAGAGCAAGTGTAGGCAAGGGTGAGGTTGGAGCAAGTGTAGGCAAGGGTGAGGTTGGAGCAAGTGTAGGCAAGGGTGAGGTTAGAGCAAGTGTAGGTAAGAGTGAGGTTGGAGCAAGTGTAGGCAAGGGTGAGGTTGGAGCAAGTGTAGGCAAGTGTGAGGTTGGAGCAAGTGTAGGCAAGGGTGAGATTGGAGCAAGTGTCGGCAAGGTTGAGGTTCGAGCAAGTGTAGGCATGGGTGAGGTTGGAGCAAGTGAAGGCAAGGGTGAGGTTGGAGCAAGTGTAGGCAAGGGTGAGGTTGGAGCAAGTGTAGGCAAGGGTGAGGTTGGAGCAAGTGTAGGCAAGGGTGAGGTTGGAGCAAGTGTCGGCAAGGTTGAGGTTCGAGCAAGTGTGGGCAAGGGTGAGGTTGGAGCAAGTGTAGGCAAGGGTGAGGTTGGATCAAGTGTAGGCAAGGGTGAGGTTGGAGCAAGTATAGGCAAGGGTGAAGTTGGAGGAAGTGAAGGCAAGGGTAAGGTTGGAACAAGTGAAGGCCAGCGTGAGGATAGAGCAAGTGTAGGCAAGGGTGAGGTTAGAGCAAGTGTTGGCAAGAGTGAGGTTGGAGCAAGTGTAGGCAAGGGTGAGGTTGGAGCAAGTGTAGGCAAGGGTGAGGTTAGAGCAAGTGAAGGCAAGGCTGAGGTTGGAGCAAGTGAAGGCAAGGGTGAGGTTGGAGCAAGTGAAGGCAAGGGTGGGTTGGAGCAAGTGTAGGCAAGTGTGAGGTTGATGCAAGTGTAGGCAAGTGTGAGGTTGGAGCAAGTGAAGGCAAGGGTGAGGCTGGAATGAGTGAAGGCAAGGGTGAGGCTGGAGCAAGTGAAGGCAAGGGTGAGGCTGGAGCAAGTGAAGGCAAGGGTGAGGTTGGAGCAAGTGAAGGCAAGGGTGAGGCTGGAATGAGTGTAGGCAAGAGTGAGGTTGGAGCAAGTGAAGGCAAGGGTGAGGCTGGAATGAGTGTAGGCAAGGGTGAGGCTGGAATGAATGTGGGCAAGGGTGAGGCTGGAATGAGTGTAGGCAAGGGTGAGGCTGGAATGAGTGTAGACAAGGGTGAGGCTGGAATGAGTGTAGGCAAGGGTGAGGCTGGAATGAGTGTAGACAAGGGTGAGGCTGGAATGAGTGTAGGCAAGGGTGAGGCTGGAATGTGTGTTGGCAAGGGTGAGGCTGGAATGAGTGTAGGCAAGGGTGAGGCTGGAATGATTGTAGGCAAGGGTGAGGCTGGAATGAGTGTAGGCAAGGGTGAGGCTGGAATGAGTGTAGACAAGGGTGAGGCTGGAATGAGTGTAGGCAAGGGTGAGGCTGGAATGAATGTGGGCAAGGGTGAGGCTGGAATGATTGTAGGCAAGGGTGAGGCTGGAATGAGTGTAGACAAGGGTGAGGCTGGAATGAGTGTAGGCAAGGGTGAGGCTGGAATGAGTGTAGGCAAGGGTGAGGCTGGAATGAGTGTAGGCAAGGGTGAGGCTGGAATGAGTGTAGACAAGGGTGAGGCTGGAATGAGTGTAGACAAGGGTGAGGCTGGAATGAGTGTAGACAAGGGTGAGGCTGGAATGAGTGTAGGCAAGGGTGAGGCTGGAATGAGTGTAGACAAGGGTGAGGCTGGAATGAGTGTAGGCAAGGGTGAGGCTGGAATGAGTGTAGGCAAGGGTGAGGCTGGAATGAGTGTAGGCAAGGGTGAGGCTGGAATGAGTGTAGACAAGGGTGAGGCTGGAATGAGTGTAGACAAGGGTGAGGCTGGAATGAGTGTAGGCAAGGGTGAGGCTGGAATGAGTGTAGGCAAGGGTGAGGCTGGAATGAGTGTAGACAAGGGTGAGGCTGGAATGAGTGTAGACAAGGGTGAGGCTGGAATGAGTGTAGGCAAGGGTGAGGCTGGAATGAGTGTAGGCAAGGGTGAGGCTGGAATGAGTGTAGGCAAGGGTGAGGCTGGAATGAGTGTAGGCAAGGGTGAGGCTGGAATGAGTGTAGGCAAGGGTGAGGCTGGAATGAGTGTAGGCAAGGGTGAGGCTGGAATGAGTGTAGGCAAGGGTGAGGCTGGAATGAGTGTAGGCAAGGGTGAGGCTGGAATGAGTGTAGGCAAGGGTGAGGCTGGAATGAGTGTAGGCAAGGGTGAGGCTGGAATGAGTGTAGGCAAGGGTGAGGCTGGAATGAGTGTAGGCAAGGGTGAGGCTGGAATGAGTGTAGGCAAGGGTGAGGCTGGAATGAGTGTAGGCAAGGGTGAGGCTGGAATGAGTGTAGGCAAGGGTGAGGCTGGAATGAGTGTAGGCAAGGGTGAGGCTGGAATGAGTGTAGGCAAGGGTGAGGCTGGAATGAGTGTAGGCAAGGGTGAGGCTGGAATGAGTGTAGGCAAGGGTGAGGCTGGAATGAGTGTAGGCAAGGGTGAGGCTGGAATGAGTGTAGGCAAGGGTGAGGCTGGAATGAGTGTAGGCAAGGGTGAGGCCATTGTTTTCATTGCTGATTAATCTATTAAATAGGTTGACCTTTAATTCCACAGTAAGGATTGTAGACCATGAGTCGTGTCTTGTTTTGAAGGAGTATGAGGAAGGGATATTGAAAGAAGGTCAAGTGACATTGTGTGGGATCAGGGCAGGAAGACGGCTGTGGAAGACTTGGAGTAAATCGCACACAGAAAGTTTACTTGGAGGAAAAAAAATATGTACCGGATATTGTGTAGCTGACTGAAAGCAAAGGATTGTGAGGTAATGTTTTCTGGTCTTAGGAGAATAGGAAAGGCAATTGAATTAACGAGGAAAGTGATTATGTTTGTCTGTGTTTGGAAGAATGGTGTAAGCAGCAAGTTTTTGTGTTTAGGAAGCAATGGGAGTAATTTTAGGGGCAGAGGGAGTGTTTCCAGAATGTTGAGCATAGGCAAAACGGAAAGGGGACAGCAAAATTTGCAGTGGGAGTTGAGGAAGACATTAGGGCTTTTATTGGGTAAGGGGGGGTGTTTAGGCTATAAAAGAAGGAACTACTACCGATAACATAATTGGTAAGGCCAGGCAGAAAAAAACAATTACAGGAAGGGAAATGTGAAAAAATATTCCATACCAATGCCGAGAGTTTAAATAATATGATGGAAGAACTTGAAACTAAAGTAGACAGCATGGAGTTCGACATAATTGCAGTAAGACTTGGTTTAAAGAAGAGAGAAATTGGAGGACAACACTAGAAGGCTACTGTACAAGATGTTTCGTTAAATCAGGAGTGGAGTCCAGCCGGAGTGCACCGGAGTGGCGCTCCAGCACGTCAATCCATCGGAGGGGAGATTAGCTCTGCAACAGTTAAAACAAAACCCCCAAAAAACATGCACGTTCACGATTGGTTGAGTTATCGTGCTTTGTGTGCTTTCATGGCCAAATCATCGGAATCAAATCTTGGATATGTCGATACGTTGGACTCTTTGTCTAGGGAGTAATATTATAACAACTAGCAACGGTACCTGCCCTAGGGGCGGGGCTTCAATTGGGAGGCCCAAATTAAAAGGCAAAATATCAGAAATTGAAGGCTTTTTCTATTTTAAACGATTCATATAAACATCCGTTCAATCACGTCACCCGCAAATCATCAAAATCTAAACAGTATTTGTAGAATTTCAATAAAAGCCACATCACTGTTCATATCGGTAAATATTATTCCATCGTGTTTGGAAAAACTGGAAAATTGGAAAAATTGGAAAATTGGGGAAAAAATTGGAAAAACAACACAGCCTATTTTACTCCAGGCGGTCCCAGGATTACCCACCCAAAATTTCGGCGCGATCGGTTCAGCCGTTTTTGCGGTACCTGGGAACAGACGGACGGACAGACAGTCAGACATTTGGTGAATTATAGTAAGATACAGGTTATCGATAACACAGACAAAGTATTTACGCCCTGGAAGACGTAAAGACATGGAAAACTAGTTGAAGTCTGGGTGGATCAATGACATGACTGTTCTTGTGAAGAATGGCTATCAGGTGGTACAAGAAAAGGTAGGCCCATAATAGATCAATAACACAGATTCGTGTTGGCAGAACAGATAAGCATGATGTTATACACTGTGTATTAACATCATGCCAATCTGCCGGGTGTTTATCCAGGCCCAATTAAGCTTTATCTTCTTTTGTCAATTCAAAGAAAGACATCAACTAAATAAATAATGCTAGCAGACCGGATACCCGGCTTAACGTCTATCAGTGGACACCAACCAGACAGTTTAGAGGCGAGTGTGCATATATGTCTAGGCCATCCTACCAACCCTTACCACATGGTAATAAAAATAATCTTAAAACTTTATTTCTTAAAATACATAGTTTTGTCGCAAATGGTAACTTTTTATTAAAAGGGGATTCTCATGTGTGTGTGAACATGTTTGTGTTAAACTGTTAATCTTTTGTTCATCATGGTAAAATGTGCGAACAGTATTTTATTTATCACTCATTTTGGGGACTAATATATAGTTAGTGCCATGTTAAAACTCAATGTGATCTGGAGATGACGTCACGGCCAACACATTTTTGCAAGGCTCCAGTACCTCAAAATTTGTCACGACACCCCTGGGTCAGATGTAAGAGGAAAGGTAGACTAGGAAGGAGTGTAGCAACCTGGGTGAAAGAGAATATTGTAACACAAGAAAGAGATGATATTGAGGAGGGAACTAATGTGGAGGATTCTTTATGGATCGAGATTAGAGGTTGTAAGAATAGTAAGATACTTGTGGGATACTTTTGTAGGACTCCTGGTTTGAGGGAAGTGCTGGAAAGAAGGGTACCTGGACGATTCGTAAAGGCATGTGGTGAGGGGAGAGTATTGATTATCGTGGATTTCAACCTGCCAGGGATATATTAGGGACAGGGAAAGGGAAGAGCAGATGAAGATTTCCTCCATTTAGTCCAGGATTGCTTTTCAAACCAGTTTGTAGATATAAGCTAATCGGGGGAGGTGGAGTGTTAGACCTCTTTTTTAAGTAATGATCTCAATATGGTGGAGGAGGTGGAGATAGGAGAGCATTTTGGTGCAGGAGTTGTGTTAAGAGTTAGGATTCAGGGTAGTAGAGCAAGGCTATTCGATGTCAGGTATGCAAACTTTGAGAGGGAGAGAAGAGACGTAGGTGCTTTTTGGGATCCAAGCTAACAGGAGGAGGAAAAAGGAGCAAAGGTGTAGTGTGCCGAGTAAGTATGTTCCACTATTCCAGTGACCTGTAAATCCAGAGGCAGAAAGAGACGAGGGTGTTGTGCAGGGAGGTAAGGAATGGTATTTAGAATAAGCAGAAGGTATTTATTTGGTACAAAAATAATGGGATTGGATTGGACTTGTATCACTATATGATTAGGGTTTGGATTTGTTTTGGCCTTGCTATGCACAGGCAGGACAGGGGTCATACCATCTATGATTACAAAATACGTTTCAGCCCAATCAGACAATAATTTTAAGCATTCTTCTGCACTGATGAGCCCAAATTAGGGTGAAACATCGCTGCAGCTATTATATTTTCTCTACTTGTGGCATTTTGAACCATTGCCCAATTTTCCCATAAAGCTTGATCAATGCTGTAAGTTGTCCCCTTGCGGTGATGTCATAGTGTTGTTGTAGGTTGGAGGTACCTGCCTGACTGTTCTCCTCCCCCATAACCTCCCCTCCATGCCCCCACAACCCCCCCGCCCCCTGCCCCCCACTAACATTAAGTCGATAAACTGTAAAATTGAATGCACGTGGTGTTAATGTAGCACAGACCTGATTGGCCAAATGACCTTTTCCTCCATCTAACTTCCTTGTGTATGCAGTATTTGCTTATTTAAGAGAGATATATTTGCTGACTGATGTTATACTGCACCGGGAGAAGCTCACAAGCTATTTCCGTGTTGTTCAGTGCGAGTGTACTTGTTGTCCACTTTTCATAGGTGCTTCCATGAAGGGCGATATGGGGTCAGCGATGCTAACCTTTCCCGAATCTGTGACACGACCATTGGGCAAGGGAGACAAGGTAACTCGGTGCATGCACCTAGTTTTATCCTGTATCGATTCCCTGCACCCATTTGTTGACTATATTCATTCTAATATCTGGCAATGTTACCTGGTTATTGTCTGCATCCACTTTACCATTTCAGACCCCTTACCATTTACTAGCACCACTCGGGGTGTCTACACAAGTATACGACCGTGGCAGTGCCACTTGCATGTTCTCAATACATGAAAAGATGGTCCAGGATGATAGACCAGTCGGATTTTACAAAAAAAGAAGGTTACATGAACTTATATAGGCATTCTGGGGTAAAAGTTGGGAACAAAGCCTTTTTTTAAGAAGCAAGGCCTAAGGATGTCATGGAGCTGTCACTCACACATTTCACACACACACACACACACACACATGGTGGACATACTGATGAGCCACTGAGCTTGGGGGGAATGCCATAACTTCCCGGGATAGTCTGGGTACAATCAGCATCGCAACAATGGCATCGCCTTTCTCATTGCACTCAGCGGGGTATTTAGGTGTCTGGTGAGTTTTAGGGGTATTAAGTTTTTTAAGGGTTCTTTCTAAAGTGTTATTCCCATGATATCTCCTTGGAAAAGTAGAGCATTGTGTATCAGTATATTGGTTACATCGCCTGCTAGAGTGCAATGCATAGTGATCTACATATATGTATATATATATAACCGAAAAACACGGTGTGCGAGGCAGTATGTCCGGGAAGCCTTGGAGCTGTGTGATTATATATCTATTAATCACGTACTGTTTGAACGCCGGTTGCACTCTGTCTATTAATTATGTACGTCTATTAATTACATATCGTTGGAATATACCTTTCGATCCTTTAGACTGCTGAGATCCTTTTAAGTCCCCCCAAGACCCTTAAGACCACCAACACCTCCAAAAGACCCCGAAGACCCTGAAGACCCTTTCAGACTCGATGGAACCAGAGGACCCAAAATACCCCCAAAGACCCAAAAGTAGGACATGTGATTATTGTTACGTGACACCTGAACGATAAGTCCAATTTGGACATATTTGGTACCAAAACATGCGCAAGACCCAAGGTAAAGAAGTCCTGAAAGGCGAATTTGAAATTCCAAGCAGTTGTGATAAAATCGCTAAAAATATCGAAGGGGAACAACATCCCCCCCCCTCTCTCTCTCCTTTTTAGTTAGGGTAAAAAAATTTTTTTTTTTCAGAAATGGTTGAATTTTTATTAGAGAGGAGATTTTTTACATCGGGGGTGTGTTAAAAGATGAGATTTTATAGGAGCTAGACATAGCAAACTCCTATTTTTGGAGATGGTTGAAGTTGATTAACCCCCGCTGTAAATTCTGCCCTAGCAGGGAAAATGGCCTTAAAATGCATGTTGTTGTTGTTGTTGAAATTGATATGACTAGAGAGCACTGAATAGTTGATTATATAGATATGTAGATGGATGTGACCAGGTTTCAGGTAGAGATCGTGTGATGTGCTGCATGAGCTTGGCTGTGACCCATCACTGCACCACCCACCACCCCCACCACACTGCACCCTCTTTCTTTTACTTCTGATGTCGATTACCCATGCTTATCCTCTCCGCATCTTCGTCCCTCTCACACCCCAAAAAAAGATGATGTCTGTCTGAATGTACGCTGTGAGCGGTTGTCTCCTTCCATTGTGTGTGGTAATTTGCTGTCTTTGTCTTGTGGTTAGTGATTCAGTATTCAGGTGAAATTCGTTACAGGTGAGTTGACCTTTCCTTGTATTGTGTATATTCCTTGTATAGTCGACCTTTCCTTACAATCCATCTGATAAACTTTGCAAACCCCAGATTTTTTTTCCCCCAAACAGATTCAGCATCTTATTCCACACTTTGACTTTATTTGTTGAGTGTGCTTCATCGATTGCAACCTCCATGTTAACTGACAGATAAATGCATTCTTAAATTTAATTCTGCCCTGTTTTCCATTTTCATCTTCCATTGCATCACTGATTTATGTTCACTTTGCTGTACATTCAGTTTAAATTAGCAGTGAGACAAACCCTAAAAAATGATGGTAATATGTAAGTCATGTCTGAGGCACATTCAGATTTTTACATCTTAGGCATATTGGGTCACTTTTCATTGCTAACAACAACTTGAGTTTGTATCCATGGAAAGAAGGAATAACTTCCTTGTATCCACAGAAAAAAAAAAACTTGCTTGTATCCATGGAAAGAAGGAATAACTTGCAAACATGATCATGTGTTCCGATATTGCACGAAGGCAACACAATATGTCCGCACAGTTAGGAGAGCGAAGAACAGCAGGAGGAGTAGGAATGCCAAGATTGACCGATAAACTCATCTGCCTAATACATCGGTTCTGAAACATACTTTTGTACCGGACAATGACTCGGACAACGAATAATAAATAATATATCGGTTTATGATCCACCGTAACAGAGTACCTAATAGTCTTGGTATTACACTGGAATTCTGTGACACCTTTATGGATAAAAAGAACTCTGTGCCCAAAATAAAGCAAAGCAACACTGGTGTGACGTTGTGATGATCTGATGTTGGACGACGTTTTGGATCAAATACGACGTAAAGACTTGTTGAACATCGTGGTGAGCTAAATATTCTCCCTGTCCCTATAAGGCAGTGTTTCTCAGATGGATTCACCAGACGACCCACCCATCCTGGTATTTGGTCGCTGCGACCCACTGATATCCCTTACAAGGGTTGAAAAAACAAAAGACAGGAATGGGGATTTTGGAAAAACTCACTTTACTGGGAAAATACTGGGTTTATTTAAGTGGGGTTTTAACCCAGGTGGGGGAAACTGGGCTGGGCCAATTAGTTCCAACCCTGACTACAGGAGTAATAAAAGTGCTGGAACCTGGGTCATTTTTATTTCCTTTTTGCACACATGTCAATTCTAGGTCTAGTCTTACTCAGCGAACATCATAGCTCGCTCTCGACATCGATCAGCCTGTTTCACATTTTAGTTTTGATCACTACTAAGGTTGAGAATGCAAGTTCACATGGGTAAGTCGTTGGGAACATCACTAGGACTTGTGTAACTAATTAGCCTACACAACTCATGACCCCCATGGAAACCCACTCACGGCCCCCTTGGGGATCATGACCCACCGTTTGAGAAATACTGCCATAGTGTTTGTACTTGTACAGTTATAAGTAAACTCCCCCAAGCTCTTCCTTGCCCCTTCCTTTTCCTTCCTTTTTAACACCTGGTACAAGTTACTGGCGCAGTAATGGATGAAGGACCTCGGTGGTCCTAACTTGTGACAAAGCCAATTACCCACAGTACAATTGATGTCCTTGATTGTGCATTTTAAAACCTTGTTATCCCCGAGTTCGAGGTTACTAGTTTTCAGCAAATGCTCTCATCACTACCAGGAAGTGTTTATGTAAAATTGGCATTTATCACTTTCAGGATAGCATTGTGCTGTATTAAAGAGCATGTGAGAGCATTGTACAAACAATCCGTTTCACTCTATTCCTTACGCTCTACTTCTGTTGATGTTTATGTTTACAGGGAGAAAGAGGTGAACCAGGAATGAAGGTGAGGCAAACTATTTATTAAAAAAGGTCGAATTGATACTCCTGGAATTTTGTTGAAAAATCAAACGTGATAATTTTTTTGACAATTTTATAAAAGAAATTCCATATATACACAAAGAATTAAGTTAAGCACCCCCCCCCCCCCGTTTTTTTACAACCTCGCACATTACAAGTTTGTTGTCGTCAAAACAGTGTAATATACCCATGATATTGCTATATTTTCTGGAGAAGTGATATTATGGTCACATAAAAACATAACAATCATGCCGTTTTCAATATTTTATTCTGAATAATTTAAGGTGAAAATTTTTGGGAATTTTAGGCATATTTTCACCTCAATTTAAGTATGGAGCTATAGGTCCATCACGGACAGTGTGGATGACGTTTATGTTTTCTAACGTACAGTCATTGTTCTGAGAAGACCTCTAGCGATCTTTGCGTCAATAACGTGTGTAGGACCCACGTGATCGGATCACTGACTCAACCCTACGTCTCATAGACCCTGTAAGCCGTCGTATGCGTTGCTGTGGCAGGTTGAACCCCCTCGAGCACGTTTGGGACATGTTGGGACGACAAATTGCGAAGATGGTCCCTCCAATAGCCAATCTGGATGAATTGGAACGTGCATTACATCGGGAATGGAACAACCTGCCACAGCAACGCATACGACGGCTTACAGGGTCTATGAGACGTAGGGTTGAGTCAGTGATCCGATCACGTGGGTCCTACACACGTTATTGACGCAAAGATCGCTAGAGGTCTTCTCAGAACAATGACTGTACGTTAGAAAACATAAACGTCATCCACACTGTCCGTGATGGACCTATAGCTCCATACTTAAATTGAGGTGAAAATATGCCTAAAATTCCCAAAAAATTTCACCTTAAATTATTCAGAATAAAATATTGAAAACGGCATGATTGTTATGTTTTTATGTGACCATAATATCACTTCTCCAGAAAATATAGCAATATCATGGGTATATTACACTGTTTTGACGACAACAAACTTGTAATGTGCGAGGTTGTAAAAAAACGGGGGGGGTGCTTAACTTAATTCTTTGTGTATATTAAGGGGTTGGGATTTTAGGCTTTACTTGGGCATGGTGTTTCATTATACCCCTTTTTGATTGAAATATAAATTATAATTTAGATTGTAACAAGATGCGGAAATTTGCTGAGACACTTGCAAATACAACGTATGTGGCATCTGCAGTCCGTTATAACACCCAATGCGTAGAAGGATTGTATTTTATACATCTTTGATTTGTATAAGTGATAAGAGTAATGAAAGAGCTTCACTAGAGAAATGTACGATGCTAGTATGGTGGAATTAATGGATGTCCAGATCACAGACAGGGCAGACTGGTGTGCAAGTCACAGAAGATAGGGGGAAATGATGTTCGTATTGAAGACCGAGGGAAATGAAGATAAAGGCGTGTTCTTTGTGGTGCTCCAATGCTGTAAAAGCAAATGTGGCTTAACCTCTCTGTGTCATAGGGTGATGATGGTGTTGGACCAACTGGACCAAAAGGAGAACATGGAGATTATGGTAGCCCTGGCACACCAGGCGTTCCCGGCCCACCTGGCATGCCAGGCCCTGGTGATCTGCCCGGTGATCAGACGACGTACCTTCCTGGACCCCAGGGACCCATGGGCTCTGTGGGGCCTACTGGTGTCCCGGGCAGTAAGGGAAGCTCCGTAAGTAGATATTCAAATGAAAGACTGACTACAGCCCCAAAAAACTTTTATATCAACTTATTAAATATACCTTTGTGTTTATTTTGTTTTTGTTTTTATTTGCAGGGAATGCCAGGACTTCCTGGGAAGCCAGTAAGTGTGCAATATGAGAACTTCTTTGTGTATCGTTTAAGTCAAAAATGTTTTAAAACTACTGTGGTGCGGTAAACCCACAAATATCGCGGGTATGAATATTGTCGTTTTGACCAATTGTGGGCAACCTCTTTATACACCGATTTAGTTGTTGCGGGCTTAATTTCGACCAATCGTGGTTTTGAACTGAGCTGTCATGGTTGGTTATCTTGCACCACGAGCCTTTCAGGCACAGTCAATAATGGAATGGCTCCAAAGTGTAAAATGATAGACAAAATAAATTCTTTTAATTTTATTTATTTGCTGGTTTACGAGCTGCAGAACGATTTATAAAAGAAACACATTGACAGATTACAAAAGAAAACCATTTAACAGATTAATAGGGGAGGAATGGTGTGGGCGAGGGGGCAAATTTAATCACTTCTGAACATAATAATTGTTTAATCTGCTTCAATGCAGCAGGATACTTCATAATAAAGCCGATTTATATTTATTTTACCTTTTTATTTCAATTGTGACATTTTTAGCTGCCGCACACCTTCCTCCATATTTTCTCGACGTTCGGAAACCGAACCGCCGTATTACCATACAAAATTGGTTTTAACTATTGCGGTTTTAAATATCGTGGCATTTCCCCTTGAGCGTAACCCCTGTGGTATTGAAGGGTTTACTGCATAATTACCAGACAACATAGAGGAGTAAGGCAATTGTTTTAGCCTGCCTGTCTGGCAGTCAAACAAAATAGAAAATCATTCTAAACAGGAAACTTGCTGTTTTTATGGACGTCATAAATGGACACAAACAGCAGGCACGAATAACTAATTGAATGCCTTCAATAAGGTGGTGTAAAAGACGGTGCATCAATGGCGGTAAACCTCTGAAAGAGGTTTTTTTCGATAACCTTTAAAATATTTATTTTATTTCAATTGAGTTATATACTTGAACACTCTAGAACACAAATCGCATTCTTGCCACTTCCCAAAACCTCCTGTTTAGCAGTAATTGGACAAAATATTACGGCATTTTACGCCATCTCGACCAATCAACATTGCAGCTCACACTCTCGGCGTTGGGGAATATTGAGATTTAGACAGAACGCAGCTTGTAGGACATATAGATCATTCTTGGAAATGCAAAGCAAGAGTTTAAAAGACCCTTCTGTTACGTGGTCCTCCCGGTGACTACCTGGTCTCGGTGACCCCCGGACCGTGAGAGGAACTCCGCCAGAAAGATCTATTATTTATACGCTTTCGTAACGCAATCCATATGAATTCCAGTCAATAAGAAACCCCCACACCAAGGATCCAGAGTAATCAATCATATATTCCCCCAAGGAATCAACCATCAACAACCATCAACAATCCACAATCAACAATCAATCACCAATGTGATTACGATGGCCATCTTATATATGTGTGTGTCCCCTTTCCCCACTCCCGACCCCTTGGGTACTCACGACCCCTTTTGTCTGTCCCTCACAATGTCTCTGGGCCCCTCCTGACCAAGATGATGGTCGGCTTCTCCGCACACGGGCGGTTGAACGGACCCTTCCTGACGTGCTTTCACCGGGCACGTCCCGTACCGGGAACAACGGCTGCAGCGCGCACCTCCTGGCCAAGCAAAGCGGGTAATGTAAAGCAGGCAAAGCAACACGCGGCTTGCCCAGCGCGCGCGGCCCAATGTGCGACCCGTACGCGGCCTTGTAGACGGCGAGGCGAACTGTGCCAGCTGCTTGGTTCCGTGCACGAACCCACAGTGACTTGACGTGTCAAAGGGTAGTTACACGTCCCGGTAACTCCTCTCGCCAGACGGGCTTTGAAACGCCAATTATCTTACGTTGCTCAATCGATACCGCTCGCGTCCGAGCTCGACCAGGAAGAAAAAGAATCGTCGCGTCTCCAGGACCTCGTGTCTTTTCTTCTTCCGTTTCCGGTCTCCTTTTTCTCAGAAGGGCTCCTGACCCTTTAATCACAACAACCTTTAATCGACTACACATTGATAAGCAAAGCCCGGAATAGTAATTCACATACATTCACATAAATATGTAACACTCCCCCCCTTCAAGAAAGAAAGTTTGAACCCAGCGAAAACTTTCTTTGCCGGCCAACTTGGATAAACAAACCAGATAACTCACCCCCCCCCAACTCATCAGTTCCCACGGGCACAGTCATCACTTAAAAATAAAGCAACAAAATTTCACACGATCCCCTAGATTAATTCCCTCTGGACCAAGCGTCAACCACTTCTAGTTTCTCTTGAATGACGGTTAAGAGGTGGTGACCAAAGCCCCCAAATTTAAACCTCTCTATAGCACTTTTTCGGGAGGCCCAGCGGAATATTCCCTACATGGACGCCTTAAGGAATGTGGAGTTCACGGTTAGTCCGGGGAGGAAAGTTCATTACATGGATGCCTTTAAGAACGTGGAGTTCACGGTTAGTCCGTGCAGGAAAGTTCACTACCTGGATGCCTTTAAGAACGTGGCGTTCACGGTTAGTCCGTGTACGAGCCCCGGCTCGGCGGCTCCCCCGTATATAGTGCTTCAACTCTCCAGACTCCTAACCGTTACGGTGGGACCCCTTGTCCCAGCCGTTACCTGACTGGCGGTCTCTTTCTCGGCCAGTGCTCTGACATTCATTCTTTCGGGAGGTGCCGTAACTCTGGGAGCCTCCATAGTAATATCGGCTGCTGCCAACCCCAAAACTCTGCCAAGTTGTCCTCTTCTGTAGACCTCTCGACGCCTACGAAAGGCCTTCCCTACTGTTATGGTCCGACCCTCCAAATCCTTACCATTCCAATTCTTCTCTGCCTCCCTGGCGTCTCTTGTGCTTGCAAACGTGACAAAGCCGAACCCTCTTGACCGTTGCGTTTCCCTGTCTTTTACCACCCGCACTTCCACCAGCGGCCCATATCTGTTGAAGACAGAGGTCAGAACTTCTTCCTCTGTGTTGAAGTTCAGTCCCCCTACAAATAACTTGGAACTTTTGTCACCATCCCGAGCTGGTGGGGTGTTATTTTCCCTGCTGTGCTCTTTACCAACCCTCGGGTTACCATAAATTTGCCCCCCGGCCAAATCATTCCCGATAATCACAGATACTCCCTCTACAGGAAGCGTGGCTTGTAAACCGACGGTGACCGGTCCTGACACCAAATCGGATTCCAAATGGATGACATGAAGTGGGGCACTAACACAGCCACCGATCCCTTGTAACCGAACACTATCACCAGTTGCGGTACTCTTTGACAATGGCAAAATGCCTTCAAGCATTAAGGATTGATGGGCTCCTGTGTCCCTCAAAACCCTAACCGGTCTTGGGTTAGTCAAGTCTCCCTGGAGTGAGACCAACCCCTCATAAATAAATGGTTGGTAACTCTTCTGTGGGCGATTTCTTACGTTTGCCATCGTATTCGGAGTTGTACTAGTCGGACTCCGCTCTGGGTCTTCCCTTTTCATGAGGTAACAACTGGACATCAAGTGTCCAGGTTTCTTGCAAAAAGCGCAAGTACCGTAAATTTCGGACCATTGAGCGCATCGTTATATAAGCCGCATCCCCTAATTTTTTTTTAAAACTGGAATTTAAACACACACAAGCCGCACTGGTTTATAAGCCGCAACCATTTATTAACCACAAAAAGTGAGAAACTCGACAGCCACAGAAACTTGTCAGACGCGCGCAAAGCACAAATTCAATCACGGTTGCCTTTTTTGTTTACAGTCCGATTGAGAGGTAGGTCAAAGGTTAGAGGGACCTCATCCATATTAATTATGTCCTGCGGAGCAATGACGTTCTCTGCTATTTTCTCCTGCGTGTAGTTCCGAAAGTTTGCGATTTTTTCTTCGAAGTCAGGAGGGAGTTGTTGACAGAGAGTCGTTCGTGCTCTGACAGAAAGACCTTTGCGTTTCATAAATCTGAAACACCATGACTGCCCGCCCTGAAATTCTTCTATTTTCTTTTCTGCAGCGATCGATCTTGCTTTGAGTCTAATCTGAACAGTAGAAACACCCCGACCATCCACTCTCTGTGTGTTAACCCAGTCTTCAAGTTCGTCTTCCAGTTCGGGCCATCGGCATTTCCTACCTCTGAAAGCCTTTGTTGACTTTTTGCAGCGAGAAAGTTCGCCCCTCTGCTTTCTCCAACGTCTGATCATGGATTCATTCACTCCAAGTTTATGAAAATTCCATAAACAAGCCGCATCGTTATTTTAGCCGCAGAGGTCAAAGTTGAGGGAAAAAGTTGCGGCTAATAGTCCGAATTTTACGGTAGGCCCGGAGGAAAAACTCGTGGTCTGCCTCGGGCCCCCCGAAAAATACGTTTGTCTTGGGCCCGCAGCCCTCTGATTTCGAACAGGTGGGGTATCCGCGTTGTCCCCATAATCCTCTCGAGGCCGCCGCCATGTATTGTCGTTCTCCGCACCTGCTGTTCCCCACCTCCCCTGCGGAGATCTAGGCGAGGAGTTAGGTTTGTGGACCCCTATCCGGTGTGTTAAGGCATAATCATCTGCCAGGGTGGCTGCGTCCCACAACTTCGGTACTTTCTTTTCCTGCAGGTACACTTTGATGTCCTCGTGGACACACTGTTGAAATTCCTCCACCAGGATCAAGTCACGCAATGTTTCGAAGTCTTTCCCGACTCCTTTTGACTCACACCACCGATCAAACATGTTTTCTTTCACTCTGGCAAACTCCACATGGGTCTCACTCTCCCTCTTCCTGGCATTCCTGAATTTTTGCCGGTAAGCTTCCAGAACCAACTCATAGGCTTTGAGGATGTGCTTCTTCAATACTTCATAATCTGCACATTGGTCCATTGGTAGCGCCGAATAAATCTCTTGAGCTTTTCCCTCCAGCACACTTTGCACTAGTATGGTCCAGGCCTCCTCCGGCCAGTTTAACTGTCGAGCCACTTTCTCAAAGTGTGGAAAAAATTTAGCGACTTCCTTTTCACTGAAGGGTGGAACCAGCCTCACATGTCTGCCCACATCCCAGGTGTTCTGGCTAGGTGTTGACCCCGTCAGCAAGGGTGGTACCTCTCCCCGTTCTCTCATTAACTCCAGCTCCTTGAATTTAATTTCTTGCTGAAGCTCCATGTCACGTTCCTTTAATTCCCTTTCCGCTTTTCTCTCCTCTGCTTCGAGGTCCCTTGCAGCTCTCCTCTCCTCTGCTTTTCTCCCTTCTAACCTTTCCTGGAGTTCTCGTTCCACTCTCCTTTCCTCTGCTTGTTTCTCTTCTCTCCTCTCTTCTGCTTTCCTTTCTTCTTCTGCTCTTTCCTTTTCTGCTTTCCTTTCTTCTTCTGCTCTTTCCTTTTTTGCTTTCCTTTCTTCTTCTGCTAACCTTTCCTGGAGTTCTCGTTCCACTCTCCTTTCCTCTGCTTGTTTCTCTTCTCTCCTCTCTTCTGCTTTCCTTTCTTCTTCTTTAATCCGTTCCTGGCTCTGTAATTGCAACTCCAGTTTCCGGAGCTCAACGTCTTCTGGTTCTTCGGGTAGCCACTGCCAGGCTAACTCGTCCCATGTTCCTACTCCCACCATAGACTGTATCACCGTGGTCTGCAACTCTGCCTTCCTCAAATTAGTTCGGACCTCCAAGTTAAAATGTTTGGCCAATTTCAAGAGGTCCGCTTTTAGTAACGCTCGGAACTGTGCCTCACTAGGTGTTACCGCAAAGTTCTGTGCAACAAACGCCATGGTGACTATCGTTAACACCTGTTAACCTTCACCCAAGACTTTACCACAATTTCTCAAAAATTTACCAATTAATAATTAATTAATTAATTTTAATTAATAAAAACTATTATTTTATTATGTTATACAATTTTAAATCCCGGACGTAGACCCAATTGCGAATCCGCAAATCGTAATTTGGACGAGCCCCCAATTATGTTACGTGGTCCTCCCGGTGACTACCTGGTCTCGGTGACCCCCGGACCGTGAGAGGAACTCCGCCAGAAAGATCTATTATTTATACGCTTTCGTAACGCAATCCATATGAATTCCAGTCAATAAGAAACCCCCACACCAAGGATCCAGAGTAATCAATAATATATTCCCCCAAGGAATCAACCATCAACAACCATCAACAATCCACAATCAACAATCAATCACCAATGTGATTACGATGGCCATCTCATATATATGTGTGTGTCCCCTTTCCCCACTCCCGACCCCTTGGGTACTCACGACCCCTTTTGTCTGTCCCTCACAATGTCTCTGGGCCCCTCCTGACCAAGATGATGGTCGGCTTCTCCGCACACATGCGGTTGAACGGACCCTTCCTGACGTGCTTTCACCGGGCACGTCCCGTACCGGGAACAACGGCTGCAGCGCGCACCTCCTGGCCAAGCAAAGCGGGTAATGTAAAGCAGGCAAAGCAACACGCGGCTTGCCCAGCGCGCGCGGCCCAAGGTGCGACCCGTACGCGGCCTTGTAGACGGCGAGGCGAACTGTGCCAGCTGCTTGGTTCCGTGCACGAACCCACAGTGACTTGACGTGTCAAAGGGTAGTTACACGTCCCGGTAACTCCTCTCGCCAGACGGGCTTTGAAACGCCGATTCTCTTACGTTGCTCAATCGATACCGCTCGCGTCCGAGCTCGACCAGGAAGAAAAAGAATCGTCGCGTCTCCAGGACCTCGTGTCTTTTCTTCTTCCGTTTCCGGTCTCCTTTTTCTCAGAAGGGCTCCTGACCCTTTAATCACAACAACCTTTAATCGACTACACATTGATAAGCAAAGCCCTGAATAGTAATTCATATACATTCACATAAATATGTAACACTTCCCATGTCCTTTTTCTCAAGGCTGCGTCGGGTAAGGTGTTCTATGAATTCTCTCGTATATTTATATTTTAATAAAGATATCAATATTCAGGTCGCCTGTAGGATATCACTTGGTAATGATAGAGGAAGCATTTTATTTGGTAAACTATGAGGATGGATTGAAAAATGTATTCACGGGACAGTTAGCTGCAAAGAGTGATGTCGCAAATGAACACATGCCGTTATGGTCGTGCAGTGCTTAGTTGTGGAACCACTACTTTTGCAAAGAAAAATTAGAATACAGATGTGCCAATGCTAGGTTGTCTAACTTTGCAGATAGTCCGAAGCAGGAGAGCAAGTTTTATTGTTTTATATCAATATTTGTTTGTGTTTATGGACCTTCATCCTCCTTTCCCCATGAGAGATTTTTTTTTTTTTTTCTGAGGTAAGACTAGATAGCTAAACTCTTCAGCCAATCTCCCTTCCTCATCCCCAAAGTAGTAAAAAAATTCCCATGTGCTTGTCTGTCTGTGATGCATATATTCGGACGGTCGAGTACTCGGGTGTGGTGAAGTGGGAATTCAATGGGCAGGAGCTGCCTTTTCTTGCAGTTACATTTTGCTGTGAAAAGAAATAAGGGAAGAGTGTGCCATTTCTGCTTTGTTTGTGAAGGTGGTTGATTTACCAGCTTATTGTTTGAAAAGGAAATCTTGAAACAAGTCTGAATGTCCTACAGGGTGGACCATTTATCTACTCCCAGTTTTGAACCTTATAATTATTTTGCTAAGAAACACAATCAAACAAAATGTTTACAAAAAATTAGAAAACACAAGAGGAAATTGCATGGGGTAAGATCTGGCGAACGAGGGGCCGAGGCATATTGGGCGAACTGTGACCCATCAACCTGTCAGGAGAAGTCTCGTTGAACCATTCGCGAACCTGGAGAACCCAGTGGGCACGTGCAATTTCTTCTTGTGGGGCTTTCTTAAGGGCAAGGTTTACGAAACTCAACCAGCAAACATTCCAGGAGCTGAAAGAGTGGATTCAAGCAGTCCTTGGAGAAAATGCGACATACGCATACAGTCAGAATGCGACAGAAAAGGGTCTTGGAGTATCGTGAAAGGATGCTTGAAAAGAATGGAACTAACGTCGAAATTCATAACTAATTTTGTACACCTCTGAATTCAATAAATTTTTTACCACAAAGCCTTGAAATATGTACCGATATCCTGTAAATAATTTTTTTGATTCTGTTATTTGCAACAGAATTACAGGGATGATTGTATCTCATCTTTCCGATGAGCATGAAGATTGTTCACGCACCATGTATGGACAAATAGATCTGGTGATGTCCATCTCCTCTCTGGGCCAAATTAGAGCCATAGTAAAGTGTTATCTGGGTCATTTAATGGGCTCTTCAAATTCCACCAGCAATCAATGCTAGCAGACAGGTCATTTACTTAAAGTCGTATCTGAGGGATGGCACACTTCTTGCTCCAAATCCCGGCCTGCGAAACACCAATTCGACAGTAATATTTGGGTCGACAATTAAACCCGCAGCGAAGACAGTTCAAACACAGTGGCCCTACTTCTGTGATATCCTGTTAAGCACACTGATCTAGAGGAGCACCTTTTTCATTCTTCCAGGGGGAAGATGGCAGTGATGGACTTCCTGGCCACATGGGGCAATCTGGAGAGAAAGGTGATAAGGTAACATGCATGATACTATTGGTTTTTTCTTTACTCTTTCACAAGTGTTGTAAAACTCGAGGAGAATGACCTGGAAGAAATAGGGGAAGGATAAATATGAGATAGAGAGATGAAATAAAAAAAATTACTGTAAATACAATGGTAATTAATTACAGAGAACAGAAAGTAATGGACCATGTTTTAGAGACACCTGTGTCCTGTCCTGGACTGAAATAGAATAGGCAAGTTAAAGTTATTTTGAAATCAATTTATTAATTACTAATTAGTCATTTATGAATTTGCAATCATAACTATTCCATTTTTTACGTGCCAACTTGAAAATTCCATGTTTATCTCTCACAGCCTTTGTCTGTGAGTTGAAATGTGACATTGTGATCTTTACTCTCATATTAGAATCCAGATTTCAGTGTTTAACTAGAAGGCGTCTGAAAATGCAAAGCCCATCCACGTCCATTTGTATTCAGATGTCTTCTTCTTCTTCCGTATGCTCAAAATAACAAAAACAGTTTAAAAATACAAAAACAAAATTGATGTTTTTACGCAGCCTTGACCTTTGAGCTTTACGTCTAAAAAAATAATCAGCTCCTAGCTTTTGATTGGTGAACCAATTCAGTGACCCAATATGCAAATTCTTAAAATTTCAGGTCAATCGGATGTAAATTGACGATTTTATGTGATGTTGACCTTTTCCTTTTGACCAAATTATGAATCTGCCTTCTCCATATTCTCATAACAAAGCTTTGGTGAAAATTTGATGACAAAACTCAAATGGTAAAAAAAAGGTTATGGTTCTGACAGACAGACACACACACAGGAGTGATTACAAAACCCTGTTACCTGCTGTGTGAGGGATGGGCTAATAAAGTAGCTTGTAAAGAGGAGGAAATACAATACATGCCACTTCAATTCTATAATTATTGCAAAAAAGCAAAGATGTGGAAAGGGCAATTTTCCTCTTTGGGATGCTGCATGGTACAGCAACTCCCACTAGAGACGTGCCAGTCAAAGACTTGTTGAAATAGACGTTTGTAAATCCACTTGACCATGGCATACTGAGCTGTTACCTGATATTCTAACATGCAAATGTTTTCCTCCCTTTGTCTCTCTTTTATTGCAGGGACTAGATGTGATTGGTCCTCCTGGTCCTCCTGGTCCTCCAGGTATCTCTGAGGTAAGACTAACTTGGATAATGTAAGTCAGCTTCAGTGTGTGACATATTATTCAACCATGGCACTATGTATCTCCATAGTGACCGTTTCTACAGTGCAGACTGTGATAATACCTGTAAAATAAGACTTTTTGCTAAGGAACTTCCATCATAGTAACCAAAACTCTTGCCTGCTTTCATTAATAAAGCAAAGCAGCAAGGGAGGTGTCTCCATTCACTACACGTGTTAGAGAAGCGGTGTCATCAATTGAAACTTCCTGAATGCTGATGCAGCATACATTTAACTCCGAACTTTAAATGCGCAGCTGCATCCTGAGTGTTTGCTAAAAACACTGGACAAGATCAAACCGAATGGCCATCTCTGGGAAGGGTAATGTCGGTCTGCGTCGGCAGACAAGATAAGAGAAAAGAACCACTTTTAGAGGCCATTTTCCCCCGCAGAGCAGGGGTTGGCGTTTTTGGGGCACTGTGTTCCCCTTTTTGAAGCAATGTTTTATGACCGGATGCCCTTCCTGCCACCAACCCTGTTAGTCGCCTCTTGCAACACACAGGGAATTACCAGTGAACTGGTACTCAATTTGCCGACCTCGGAAGGATGACAGGCTGAGTCAACCCCCCGGCATTAATTCAGCGATCGACCGGGATTCAAACCCAGGATCCTAGGATCCCAAGCAGGCACCCTAACCGCTAAGCCAACACCAGGCAGTCAAGATAAGAGAATGATTTTGTCAATTCAAGAGTATTTTTTACTGCTGTTGGAAATGGAGTTCAGCTGACGTTTGAAGCATTCATCATTCGTAGGAGGCATAACGAAGCAAAAGGCAAAGAGCTCACACTCATTGGCTCTGATGTAGGGCAACACTAAAAACGTAGATGATCCCTCAACTCCCATATGGTCAACATATCCTTTTTTAGTTGCAGGTCAACTCTCAGTTGGTAAAATATATTGTGTACAAGACAGACTGGTTTGCAACACATTTTGAACAAACATTTGCACTTACTCATACAATCTGTACAGAATATCTCCATGATAACATGAACACCTCTCCTGTGATGTGTGTTAACATGAGTGGTCAGCAGCGCAGGAAAATAAACAGCAAAGCGATACGTACTTGGACGGTCTCAATCGGTGTGAGATGATGCAAACCTCCTTTGAGAATGGCAACATAAGAGGTATAATTGATGGAATCAAGAAAGCAATAGGTCCATCATCTAAGACGACTGTCTCACGAATATCTCTCAATCGAGAAATCGCACTGACAGAAGCAAAAACATGCAATCATGGTGCAACACCACCATGAACTATATACACATGAAACCTGCGATTCCCAAACTCCATCCAATTGAAAAGCTCAATCATTCAATCGTTTCAAAATGAGCTTGAAGAGGCATTCGTCTTGTAGCACAAGGAAGGGATGCAGGAAAATGCAAAGTAATTCCAAATGAAATCCTGAAACAAGAAGGCCATGTGCTTCAACATCTACATGATGTCTTGCTCATTTGCTGGAGGGAAGGAAGAGTACCACAACATACACACGATGCCAACACAATACAACATAATAACGTTGTATAAAAGTGAAGATCAAAGTGATTGCAACATATTCAGAGGAATTTCTGTCCGTAGTGTTGCTCGAAAGACATTTGCATGAATCGTTGTTTTAAAAATCTGCAGGTTCCTGATGAAGCTGTATTCCCAGAGTATCGGTGCAACTTCCTTGTTGGCAAATTAACTATCAACAGGTACTTCACACCAAGGCAACTGTAAGAAAAGACCACGAACAAGGAAAACCTCTATCCATATAATTTTCATACATCTCACAAAGGCTTCTGGCCTGGTCAATGGAAAGGCCTTTTCCATTTGCTCCAGAGAACATGTCACCCCCTTCCCAACCCGCCCCTCTGAATTTTCCTCTGTTTGATTTTATTCTTTCAAGGCAGTACCAAGGTTGTAGTCTGGTATGATGTGGAGAGCTTTGAAATCCATCCTTCTGTTAAAAAGAGATTTGGTTGGCACCAAGACTCTTGGGTATAGTTTTCTATCTGCTGCCTCGCCCACCATCCTTCCTCACCGAATCTGTACATATCCACACGTGATCAAATAGAAACTCTTCAACATCGCATCTCCAAGAGCAAAGTTTAAGTTTTTTTTGCTGACGATGCTTGCTGGATACCATGAGGACGAGATTGGAAAACTCCCAAAATATTTGTGCTCACATGTGTGAGGTTGGAGTTTTGGTCTCTCAACCAATCACAAAAGGACTAGAATTATGGCACAAGTTGTGGTGACTGTAGTAGAAGCTAACCCCATGTCAGGAGTTGTGCACATATTCTGCTCTTTACAATTAACTGTCGTCTACATGACGCTCAATTCACACATCGGAAAGACATGCAGGGGCTTCCATACTCACAAACCGGACCAAGCGTGTGTGGGACAATAGGAAACTACCATTGTATTATACAACCAGATACAGGTCGATGAGACGTTTGTTTTCGTTACACAAATGTATTGTGTGGAGATGTAAATGTGCAGCAGGCACGAGTGGAGGCTAAACAGCTTCCGCATTCTGTCTTCATGCACTTTAAATGTCAATTTGCGTTAACGGTGTGAATATAAAATTCCCAACATAAAATTCCCAATATAAAATATGGTTGGAAGCCTGTTGTTCCTGGGTTTTTTTTTCAAATCTTTGTTTTTTGCAGTTTGTCGACGATACTGATGCATCTGGAGATAGAGACCTTGATGACAAGGTACTGTTGTTTGCTGTAGGTGTTGTCGTCATGATAATCATGTACCTTGCATTGGGCAAAAATACCTTTCTCTGATGAAAATGTCCCCAAAACCTTCCCCACAATGCATGGAGTAGACCAAAGATTTACTCTACAGACATTTTGTGTGAGCTAAGGCAACTTTTCTAGCTTAAGGGAGCTCCTATTTATTATGTACACACAGAGGTCCGTGAAGTTCTGCAAGTAAGTTTCAGTAATAATAATTAGTAATAATTACACATGATAAATAATAATCAGACTGTAATGGCAATTCATAGAATGAAGGTACAAAAATAATCAATAGATTTGATATTTTCCCATTAGAGCAAAGCACTCAATGTATTCTGAACATTGACAACTACTGGGTTTTGCTTCTGCAAGTATTCAGCTCCATCTTGCTACTTCCCATCAACGTTCTCAACAACCCTCTCGAAGAGGTTCAATCACTCAAACTTGTGGGTGTCACTCTCAGCCATGATTTCTCTTGGGCAAGCCACATTTCAAAGTTGGCCTTCAAAGCCAGATGCCGACAGGGCATCCTCCATTATGCAAAGTCCTTCCTTGGAATGCTTGAGCTCTTATCCACGTACAAGGCTTTCATCCACAGCTTGATGGAGTACTGCTCTCCCTTTCCTGGATGACTCCCCTGCCTCACATCCCGCTCACTTGACACCCTGGAAACCAAGGCTTTCAAGATAATTGGAATATCTTGCAATTAAGCTGAGTCTATGGGCCTATCACTTTGCCATTGCCAACAGGTCGATGGTCTCTGTCTTATTCCGCCTCATTCTGGTCTTGCATCCTCTTGGGTCTCTGTGCGTGGTCTCCCCCAGGTATGTGCAGCAGGGGCAGATGGATTGTGGGGTTAGGACCAGACCATTCACAACTGTGTAGCTTCAAACATTTGTTTATCCTTGAATCCACTCTTTGTTAAACTTTCCAAATTCATATTTTTCATTATCTTCCACTTTTTTGTCCACTGGTTACACCACGCTTGTGAGCACACCTTCCTGTGTTTGTACAACATTATTTTCTCTACAGTCCTACAAAGTGACCGCTTCTTGCATTCCTTGCTGTCTTCCATACTAATGTACAATATTTTTATGCTTTCACCAACCATGTTCTCTACAATTAAGTGTTTAAACTCAATGATCTTGTTCATCTGTACTGGCCATGTTCACCATGTTTTCTCTTGTACTATTTTCAGTATAAAACAAATAATTACCTCTTTCTCTTGTATTTTCTGTTATAGCTGCTGCAAGGCCCTCCTGGTTCTCCTGGTCTGCCTGGTCCTCCAGGACCACGTGGTGAACCAGGGCTACGAGGAAAACCAGTATCTGGAATCGGTTCTGGACAAACAATGGTGCCAGTGAGTAGAAGACGCCACACAGATAATATACAGTTTCAGAGTTTTTACCGCCCCACAGAGAAGGCCTCTGTGTTACTAGTGTAGACCAATGTTGGTAGACCCACACCACAACATAGAAAAGTGAAAATTTTTAAGGATAAATAAGATTTGCAAAAATCAGGTGATTTGGTGTTGTTTCCACGTGGTCGATAATTATTAATTACTCAGTTGTTTTAGTGGTTAAGCCTCTGGCCAACCGCACATAGAAGACTGTGTGAATACCATTATATATCAGGATGTCTTAAAGTGGAAATTGCTTCTTCAAGCTCAGAAGCTCAAAAGATAAGCCACTTACTTTTCCCAACATCAAAATGGCAGCAAACATGGGAACAAGTGAATCATTGCATTTTTGAATTGTAACAAGTTCAGGGTACTTGACAAAACCTCTCAATCTTCTGACCTCATCCCAATGGATATGTCATGGCAGAAAGCTGTGGAGGTTAGCTACCTTAAGAATGTTTGCAGCAGTTATATTAATTACAGTATATCTCTGAGAATAGGACAAAATTCCAAAGAAAAGATTATTTCAACTGGTGGAGAATTACAAGAATAGATCTGAAGAAATTCTCCAAACACAGGAAGTTTACATCAAGTACGAACAACTCACGTATCCATGTTTCTATTATTTTTGAAAACCTATAAGTGTGTAGTGTGACTTTTTGTGTACATAGTCAAAGTGGAAGAGCTAGAACACAGAATGGATCAAGATGTAACATAAAAAAGGAACAGCAGGAATAGAAGGGGGAAATCCCAACAGCAGGGATGATGGAGAAAATATACAGAAGTGGACAAACAAAGGATGCAGGTAACGATGATTGGTAGGGGGGAATGCTCGGGGTGGATAAGATGGATACGTAAGCGTGGATTTTGGAGGTGGATTAATGGGTGTAGTAAATATCATGGATTTGCATGGGGGATGATTTGAGATGGTGGTGAACAGCTGTTTTGAAAAGCTGGTGGGAAGAATAAGATTGAAGAGAGTCTGGAAGTTTGTTCCACAGGTGAGAAAAAAGATGAACAAATGAGTGGAGATAAGCAGTAATTTTTAATTTTGGGAGTTTCAGTAGAAGGGGGTTGCTGGTGGACCGCATGAGCCCTGCAGATACCTAGGGTATGGGGTGGGTACAAAGCATGGAGAGGGAAGAGAGTGCAACACCAGAAGGGGGCAGAAGAAAACAGAGAGACCACCGACCTGTCGGTGATGGCAATGTGATTGGCAATAAAGCTGAGTCTATGGGCCTGATAATCCAATGATCATGAAGGCCTAGGTTTCCACAACATCAAGCTGAGCAAGGTGTGAGGCAAGGGCGCCAGTCCAGAGGAGAGAGCAGTATTCCATCAAGTAGTGCCAGGGAAGGACTTTGTATGATGGAGGATGCCCAGTCGGCGACTGGCTTTGGAGGCCAACTTTGAAATGTGATTTGCCTCAGGGAGATCATGGCTGAGAGTGAAACCCAGGAGTTTTTGTGACTGAACTTATTCTTAAGAGTTTCTGAGAAAGTAGATGGGAGGGTTTACTGTACCATCCTTTCAGAGAGAGAGAGAGGGAGAGAGAGTGTGGGATTTCTCAGGGTTAAAATATATATTTGAAGTCTTTGACCAGTTTGTGATTTTGTGAAAGTCTGAAGAGAGAGAGAAGAGGCTGCTGCCAGTTATCTGTCTGAAGGATGAGAAATGAATGTCACGGCAAAGGGTGGAGTCATCAGCAAATAGATAAAGGGGATTTTCCAGAGAGTCAGGGAGATCATTGGTGAATATCAGGAATAGGATGGGGCCGAGAACATTGCCTTGAAGCACTTCAGCCTTGACAGGGAAAGGAGATGAAAGTATTTTGTTGAAAGCTACACGTTGGCTATGAGAGTAAAGGAAGTCAGGAATCCAAGAGTGGAGTTGGCCTTGGATTACAACGGCAGACATTTGGAGAGTAAGGTGGGATGCCAGACTGTATTGACATGTCGAGATATGTCCAGAGAGATGGCCATGGTCTCATGTCTGACTTTGAAGGCCCCTTTTGATTGATTGGAGAGGAGAAGCAGCTTGTCCAAGTTAGAGTGACCTGGTCTGAATCCAAATTAATGATCTCAGCTGAGGTCATAGAAGAAAAGGAATGATTTTATGTCAATTGTGATGATTGGAAGTAAGCTAATTGGTCTGTAGGTAAGGGGCATCCGTTTTTGCACCTTTTTATCTATTGCATTGACGTTAGCTGACCGCCAAGCAGATAGAAGATGACCTAGTGCACATCACAGGGTGAAAAGGGAGAGATTGGAAGTGCAGCAGAGCAGGTTTTCAGGACACGTGAGCTGATGCGATCTGGACCCGTTGCAGAATCAGTCAAAGATTTCCAGAAACTTCTCCAGCTTTTAAGTTGGAAAAGACACAGAGTGCAGGGTAGGTGCAGAGAGAGGGTTTGGGGACACGTATTTGGAAGCAAACACAGAATTGAGACATTTGGCCTTCTCACGAGCAGAGTCGGCTGTGGTGTCATTTGAAGAGGGAAGGGATGGAAGGGAAAGCATACACCAGAGAGAGACTTACCAATGTGTCATCAGGATTTAGAAGAGGGAGACAAGTTTGAAAGATCAATCTTTAAATTGGACAGATGATGTTTTCTGGCTCTCCTGAGAGTAGACACACTCTTGTTGCGGGATTTGTGGAATGATAGGAGTTTGTCTTGGGTGGGATTTGCCTTCCAGGAAGACAATCAAAGTTGTTTCAAGGCAACTGTCTCACCACAGGATTCAATGTACCAAGAGTGGGAGGGTGAGTAAGATAACTGAAGATGAGATGGGATTATTCTGTGCACAAGAGATAGCAGATTTCCTTGGAAGAATTCCCAGGCTGAGTTAACATCAGGGGCGATATATATATATATATATATATATATATATATATATATATATATATATATATATATATATATATATATATATGAATGAATGATCGTTTTAAGGCCATTTTCCCCGCTAGAGCGGGGGTTAGCCTTGCGGGCCCCATGACAATCATGATTCCCTGTTTGAGGCAATGTTTTTTTATGGCCGGATGCCCTTCCTGACGCCAACCCTTGGTCACCTCTTACGGTGCGCAGGGATACGGTGTACCTATTCTAACCGGGGTACACACCGGGATCATTCATCCCAGCAAGCTGGTACTCAATTTGCCGACCTCGGAGGGATGACAGGCTGAGTCAACCTCCCTGGCGTTAATTCAGCGATCGACCGGGATTTGAACCCAGGATCCTAGGATCACAAGCTGGCACCCTAACCGCTAAGCCAACACCCAGGTCTCCCATATATATATGGGAGACCAGTCCTGAAGTGTGATGGCTGCTTGCAGTTCTCTGAGAATGGCTAAAGAGATGTTGACCATCACAAGCACACGACCAGATGAACCAATTGGAGCAGAGGAAGAACAGGAGACATTGGTGGGAAAGTTGGTCATGACCAAATCCAGAAGGGAGGATTTGCCATTGACAGAAATCCCGGTTGGAAAGTTTACAGATTGGGTCAGTCCCATGGATTCACAGAAGTTTTTTGCAGAAGTGCTATGTATGGTGATTTGTTTATTATGGCCTTTTAAATTAATATTTTGTGTAAATTTGATTCACTGTTTTCCACTGTGTAAAGTCCTCCTTTTGCAATGGTTGAGCAAATTTTTATCCACCATTTTACAATACACTGAAGGAACTGCGCTCCAACGCGAGTCGAAAGAATTGACGTGACCAAAGACGGAATTCGTCCGAGTTGCTTTATTGAAACAAAACAGCTCAGGTATTCTGACAAGCCCGTTTTTCGGGCAACAATACATATACACATTTATGTCGGGAAGTTTGCCCGGCAAAAGCTATACCGGGCATGCCCGGGTATCAAGGGCGAGCCTTGGAAAGGCGAGTCTGGACCTGCCCGGGCGTGTTTGGCTGCGGCCTGGCAAGTCGAGGCTGGGCGTGCCCGGGCGCTCTGGGCGAGCACTGGAAAGGCGATAGCGGGCATGCCCGGACGCTCTGGGCGAGCCCTGGAAAGGCGATAGCGGGCATGCCCGGACGCTCTGGGCGAGCCCTGGAAAGGCGATAGCGGGCATGCCCGGACGCTCTGGGCGAGCCCTGGAAAGGCGATAGCGGGCATGCCCGGACGCTCTGGGCGAGCCCTGGAAAGGCGAGAGCGGGCATGCCCGGGAAAGACGAGACCGGGCGTGCCCGGGAGGTTCGGGTGTGCCCGGGAACAGTGAGTCCGGGCATGCCCGGGAGAGGCGCGTCTGGCCGTGTTCTGGCCGGTGCAAGGTGATTATGTACATCCAGCGGTAACCGCTACAACACCACCATATTTCTGTTGAAAGTAAATCTTGATTTATTTATTTATTTATTATTTGTAATTATACAATTTTAAATTACACTGGTTAATAGTGATTTCCTTTCATGTGTTGTTATGTTGTTGAAATTTCACATTGTTGAGTGGTTAAGGTGAAATACCTCAAACATTTCTGTTTTATAACATCCTGAGCTTCTTTCTGTCTGGCAGGGTGAGAAGGGAGACCGTGGTGAACCTGGACCAAGAGGACCTTCTGGACCTCTTGGTCTCCCTGGTCCTCCTGGTCCTCCTGGACCCGCATCTGTTACAAATCACGTAAGTATGGAATCCTCCTCAACATACTCTAAAAGGGGTATGCTCGTTCAGGCCCTCACCATGCCCCCGGATGATTCCTCCATTACTCTTCTCATTGCCAACCTTCCAAAACCAAGGCTTGCTGCTCACCTTCACCCCTTCCCTCCTCTTTTCTAACGAACGGGTCATCTACTTTTCAAACATATTTATTGAAGGAAAAAATATGTACTCACTTTTTTTTTTTTTTTTTTTTTTTTAATACAAGATCGAGGCTCGTGAAAGAGCGAACATTAATCACACAGAAAGACAAACCGACACATGAAACATATAACATCGGGAGCGGTAGACAAGATGGGGAGAGAGGGGGAAGGACACAAACACAACATTTGAGAGCAGGGACCGAGAGACATGGAGACATCGAGAGATCTGAGAGAGGGCGAGGGCTTTGGGGGGGGGGGGGGGCATGGGAAGGGGGCGGTGGGAGAGGTATAAAACATATGGACACTGCCAGGACTTCCAGGAAAGAAGTTGGAATTTCAAACAAGGTGGATCTGGGGTGAATTAGCGGGGGTAGAAAAGATCAAGGTTTTGGATGGGGGAAGATAAGAGATGGTGGTGAACAGCTGTTTTAAAGACCTGGGGGGAGGAGTGGGATTGAAGGGAGTGAGGGAGTTTGTTCCAGAGGCGGGAGAAAAGAGGAATGAAAGAGTGAAGGTGAGCAGAGAGCCGAGATTTCGGCAGTTTAACCATCAGAGGGTTGCTGGCAGATCTTGTGCGACCTGTAGGAATATTTGGGGGACAGAGCACAGAGAGAGCTGGGGGTGCAAGGCCGGAGAGGAGTCGGTAGAAGACAGAAAGACCACCTACCTGCCTGCGGTGAGTGAGTGAAAGGCCCTCAGAGATAGCTTCATCGCGGGAGATTCCAATAATTCTGAAAGCTTTGGTTTCAACAGCGTGAAGCCGAGCTAGGTGTGAGGCAGGAGCACCGGCCCATAGGGGAGAACAGTATTCCATTGAGCTGCGGATGAAAGCCTTGTATGTGGTGAGGAGCTCAGGTGTGCCGAGGAAGGACTTCGCACGACGGAGGATGCCCAGTCGGCGACTGGCTTTGGAGGCCAGCTTGGAAATGTGGTTTTCCCAAGAAAGATCATGGCAGATAGTGAGACCCAAAATCTTGAGCGACAGAACTTCTTGGAGAGGATTGTTGAGAAAGTAGATGGGAGGGTTGTCCAGTCGATCTTTTCGGAGAGACATAGTAAGAGTGTGAGATTTGTCAGGATTGAAAGACATGTTCCACTTGTTTGACCAGTCTGTGATTTTGTCCAGGACTTCAGAGAGTGAGGAGGCAGCAGACTGCCGATCTGAGGGAAGAGGAATGGAGCGGCAGAGAGTGGAGTCATCAGCAAAGAGATAGAGAGGATTTTCGAGAGAGTCAGAGAGATCATTGATGAAGACCAGAAAAAGCACGGGGCCCAGAACACTGCCTTGGGGAACTCCAGCCTGAACAGGAAGAGGAGATGAGAGAAACCCATTCAGGGCCACACGTTGACGATGACTAGAGAGGAAGTCCGCCAGCCATGCGTGGAGATTTCCATGGATACCAAAGGAGGAGAGTTTGGTGAGCAGAGCGGGGTGCCAGACCGTGTCGAAGGCACGTGATATGTCGAGGGAGACAGTTCTAATTTCCTGTTTGGCATTGAGGACCTCCATCCATTGTTGAGACAGCAGAAGCAGCATGTCCAGAGTAGAGTGACCTGGTCTGAAACAAAATTGATGATCAGAGATCAAGCCATTGGAGAAGAGGAAAGATTTCATATCCGAAACAATGATGGAATCCATGACTTTGCTGATAATTGGGAGAAGGCTGATTGGTCTGTAGTTGCTAGGATCTGTTTTTGCACCTTTTTTGTGCAAAGCGGTGATGTTGGCTGATTTCCAAGCAGATGGCAGTTGACCTTGAGCAAAAGAGAGGGTGAAGAGAACAGAGAGAGGGTGAGATAGAGCAGCAGAGCAGGATTTTAGGACCCGTGGGCTGATGCCGTCAGGTCCAGTTGCAGAATCAGAGTCGAGGGTTGACAGAAACTTTTCCTCCTTGTCAGGAGGAAAGGACACGGAGTCCAGGAGCAGCAGGGTACGACTGGGTATGGTGGGTACAGAGAGGGATGGGTTTGGGACACAAGATTTAGAGGCAAACACAGAGTTGAGGCATTCAGCTTTTTCACGTGCGGAGTCAGCTGTGTAGCCGTTTGAGGTAAGGGAGGGGATGGAGGGGGAACAAACACCAGAAACGGATTTGACCAGACGCCACCAGGATTTGGAAGAGGGAGACAGATAAGAGAGTTCGGACTTGAGAACGGAGAGATATTGTTTCCTGGCTCTCCTGAGGGTGGACACACACTTGTTTCGGGCTTTGTGAAAGGAAATGAGATTTCCTTCCGTTGGATTTGCTTTCCAGGAGACGAAGGCAAGTTGTTTCTGGGCAACAGCCTCACCACAAGATTCCGTGTACCATGGACGGGAGGAAGGGTATGACAACTGAAGACGAGATGGGATAAATCTGTGCATGAGAGAGAGCAATTTACTTTGGAAGAATTCCCAGGATGAGTTGATGTCAGAGGTGGTAGAGATGGGAGACCAGTCCAGATGATTGATGGCTGCTTGAAGACCGTGCCAGTTGGCCTGAGTGAAATGCCAGACTCGTCGACGCTGAGCAGGCTCCCTGAGGATGGTCAGAGAGATGTCCACTTTAACAAGGACATGATCAGATGATCCGATCGGAGCAGAAGAAGAGCAGCAGACATTTTCAGGGAAGTTAGTCATAACCAAGTCCAGAAGAGAAGATGTTCCGTTGACTGAGATCCGGGTCGGGAAATTGACAGATTGTGTCAGTCCCAGTGAGTCGCAGAAGTCCTTTGCTGAGGAGCCATGGCTGGTGAGAGAGGTACCCACACCCAGCCAACTGGCATGATGACAGTTGAAATCACCACATATGAGGAAGAGAGAGTTGGGATGAGTAGATAGAAGTTGGTCCATATCATCAGACAGCGAGATGTAGATGGAGTCATCACTGTTTGGTGGACGGTACAACACACATATATATGAACAAGAGGTGGGAGCGAAGGGGAAGCCGTAGCCAGAGGTATTCCTGGGGGTGAGGTGGAGAGAGTGTAGTGCAGGGCGAGTGAGGAAGAGAGTTGTTGATAAAGATAGCAACCCCGCCTCCAGGACGAGGCTCAGGTCTATCATACCGGAGGAGGGAGTAGCCCGGGAGAGATACTATGGAATCAGAGACATCATAAAGGAGGAAAGTTTCTGTTAAGCAGATCACGTCTGGTTTGACAGAAGCAACCTGTATGGAGAGATCAGTTAAATTTGAACGAAGGCCCCGGATGTTTGAGGTCCATACCGTTAATGAAGAGGAAGGGGGAGCATCAGATACAGAACAGGGGGGAGGAGGGGTAGGGTAAGATGTGGAAGAGGTGGAAGAGGTAGGGAGAGCTGTTGAAGGTGTGTCAGAGATTTCAGAATAGCTCGGAGAAAGGGAAGGATGGGGCGGACAAAAGGTTTGATGGTGATTGGGTGAGCCACAATGAGGTGTTATTTGAGGAGGGGGAAGAGCGAGGCAGAAGGTTGGGGGAGATGGAGGTGAGAGTTTGAAGGGGGAAGAAGCGGGGAGGACGCTTTGAGGAGGGGGAGTGAGAGGGGGGAAATTGAGAAGCAATGAGGGTGGGGAGATTTGAAGGGGAAGGGTGAGGGGGGAGTTTGGGAGGGAAGGGACAAGGGGAGGGATTTGAAAGGGATGGGTGATGGGGAAGATTTGGAGGGGAGGGGTGATGGGGAAGATTTGGAGGGGAGGGGTTATGGGGAAGATTTGGAGGGGAGGGGTGAGGCAGGAGTCTAGGAGGGGAGGGGCGAGGGGCGTCTTGGCGGGGAGGGGTGAGGGGGTAGTTTAGGAGGGAGGGGGCAAGGGGGGAGATTTGAAAGGGATGGGTGATGGGGAAGATTTGGAGGGGAGGGGTGATGGGGAAGATTTGGAGGGGAGGGGTTATGGGGAAGATTTGGAGGGGAGGGGTGAGATTGGATTTTTGAAAGTGTATGATTTATGGGAAACGAACATTTATTGCAAAATGAGTTTCTTGTGACCTTCGAGTTAAAAATACGTTTAAGGACGCTGGATGGAGGATGGAGTGCAGGAGAGTTTAGGGAATGTAGAAAAAAGGCACTATAGGAGATTGAATTATTTTTTTTTGGGATGAATAGATTTGGTGAGCAAGTCGAAAGCAGCCTTTTAAAGAAGAAGAAGAAAAAGGTGTTATAAAATATGACGGAATACATAACTTGAGGGGAAAGTGTAAACATTGAAGGTTAATGAGTGAAAACTATCTGGGGAAATGGGGGAGAAACACGTGGTCGAAGAACGAACGAACGAATAAGAATGAATAAACGAATGAGAACAGAGAAGGAAATGTTTTTTTTTTTTTTTTTTTTTTTTTTTTTTTTGAGTTGAGATTTACACAAGGAAGTAGGCTATGGGTGAAAAGACTGGGAATACAGAGAACGAAAGTTATTGGATCACAAACGACGGACCGCTGAGAGAAAAACAAAGCCTCAAGGTTGTACAGTGCACACTGTACAAGGCCTCAAGACACGACACGAATTAACACGATTTTCAATACAGGTATGAAAGATTTGCACCGAAAAATCTTCGTCGGGACACAATATACGTACAACACCATAAATAAATACAGTTTTAACGAAAATACAAATGGGAACAATCACTTAACTTCGATTTCAAATCGTTCGCGACGCGGCAAAGGCCTTGCTCGCGACACGGCAAACAGACGATCAATTTATGAAAGATAAACACCGAGAAACAACCAAAGTTGCACACAATAACTTCACACACCGAAAGATAAATACAGTTTCGACAAAATACAATTGTGAACAGACTTAACTTCGAAAAACGTGGAGACCGTGTGGAGCTTCGAAAATCCCTCCCACCGTCTCCGAGATCTCGCGAGATCTCCCAATCTCACTTTATCATTCAATAAGGACAAGCAAGCAAACCCCTCAATTTATTTGTGTAGTCAGTCTTTCAGAGAGCTTCAGTTTCTCTGGGAGAGGTATATAGAGGGAGCTACTGGGCCTTCACATCAACTATAACCTTTCTTGGGCAGATTGTATCTCCAAGGTGGCCTCCAAGGCCCATCAGTGCCTCGTAATTCTCGGAGCGTAAAGTCCTTCCTCGCTCACGCTCAGCTTATGAAGGTGCTTGCACAAAGTCTTTCTCTGAAGTGTCATGGGATACGATTCCCCCTGCACACTGATTTCCATCTTGGAATGAGGAACTAGTCTTGCTGGTAAAGACCAGTGTCTATCTGCATCGGCATACAGGTAAAACAATGGTTGGCATTAACAGAACGTTAATCGACGTAGGCCTAACCACAGTGGGAAGGAAGGAGAAGCTTACGTTTCAGTCATTAGCCCTTCGTTATTTAACCTCTTTTGGTCCAACGAAGGGTTAACACGAAGATATTCACCTGCATTTGTGATTTTTAAATTTTTTACCATGTATGCTCTTTTTTCAGAAGTTCAAGTCTACTGCCCACTTCCATGCCTTGTGGTCTCTGCCATTTTCACCTCTGAACTTTAATACCATTAAGATCCTGTGCCCTGTTTATCTGCATCCTTATCTTTGTTCTGTTCGTGTCTTCCTGTTGCCTCTTTTGCCCCACTCTGTGTCTGTTGACATTTTTATCCCTGTTAGTCAACTCTTCCATCATCCTCCATATCTGTAGAAAAAGTACTGTCATCTCTTCTCACTTTCCATGCAGACCTGCAATCTTTTCTACACCGATTGACCTTGCAAACCACAGACACTTTTGCTTACAGGTGATCATTGCCATCCTGAGGAGTTCCAAGCTGTGAATACAGCTGACCATTTCTACAATTTTCATTTTCTCCAGTCTGTGTGGTTTTGCAATTGTGGATATGCATGATGAGCCATTGCAGGCCTCCAGTTCTCAAAGACTTGTCAAATTTCTCATATATAGCACTGGTATATTTTTGGTGCTACCCAGCTTCTCTTATTAGGGTCCTTCATTTGCTCTGCATGCAATTTCAGATTTCAGATTTCATCTCAACATTGCTTCACAGATTAATGATCATTTTGTGATGTCCATGTGTTGTCCATTTGCAGGAGGGAGTGGAAGGTGTTGGACACGGGCAGCCTGGTATTCCTGGCAGTCACGTGAGTGTTCCACTTGAAGCTTCTTATTAGACGTAGTTGCGAGTAGTTGTGCAGTATACGGAACATTATTTCGCAGCGTTTTTCAGCTTTCCAGGCTACATAGCTGTTTGTACAACACCCGAGTCCATATCACGTCCACCTTCCAGGCTTATCATTCTTTCTCTATGCTCGTTATATTCATGTTCTGGTGTCTTCTGTATTAGGTGAACAAAGATCATTTTTGGTTGCACTTAAGTGTGACATTGGAGATGCAATGCGAAGAAAAAAAAAGGAAAATGATGTGAACTAAGGCAAACTCTGCAAGCTAAACAGGACTTGTATGTACAAAGGGCTGGATAGGATATGGCAATGAACATGAACCTAGAAGCATAGAAGAGAGAGAAACAAAAATTGGACTTTATAAGGTTAACCTGGAGGGGTTACTAGATGAACATGGTGCATAGAATTGGGGAGGAAAGAAGAGCTTGAATGGACAGGTGGTGTAAGATAAGAGGAAGGCTCCGAGATGATCGAGAGGCCACTGATCCACCGATGGTGTGACAGCTACTGTATAGGCCCTGTGCGATGATGTTTTTTTGTGGGTGATGTGCATGATACTAAGAGTTTTATTGTTATACTTCTTGGGTTAGGTAGAGTTAATGGGGATATAATGGATATGGATGCCAGGTGACAAGGTAGGAGTAGGGATGGCAGGTGACATTGTATTTGGCCTGCTTTTATCATGTGGGACCATAAGCATACAGCACGGATCATATTCCAATATTTACTACTTTTGGTTTCTCCCCTCTCAGAGTTTGGTTGTGTATGTTTCAAATACATAACATCATTGTGTTTCAGCTGGTTTTTTTTTTTTCAGCTGGTTTTTTTCAGCTTTCAGCTGTTTTTTTTTTGGTTTGTTTTTTTTGTGTTTCAGCTGGTGCTACCCACTGTTTCAATGTTAATGATTCCTCAAAAAGCAAATCACGTTTTGAAATCAGTAAATGATGAAGATTTTATCTGTAATTTCCATTGTGGATTCAAAAAGCAAATGCTCCTATCATGGCTCATCTTCCCACTCCGTGGGTCCAATTTCCGACTTGTCCGAATCATACGGCTCAAACTGACGACGGTCATTATGAAACATCAGAATAATCATGCATCCATTTTCGTGTTTATCATCAGAACATTCTTCACTTTTTTCAACACATCTCGGTATCCCTTTCAATGCTCAAGTTATTCCTAGAATTGGGAAAACCAGTTGTTGGGGAAAAAAACAAATTCCGGTGGGAAAACCTGGTCTTACTTGCTTTTATAAATATCGGTTATTATAAATTATAAATTATAAATTATATTATAAATATAAAATTATAAATATCGATAAATATCGGTTAATTTTAAAACCAGATAATGTTTATTTCACTGTTTAGATAAAAGTATTTTCTGCAAATACCAATATCTCTTTAAACTTGTATATTTCACTTGATATTCCCTTCATGCATGAACAGATTTTTTTGTGAAATTGCACAGATGAAAGTAAAGTTTTGTAAGTTTTTGCAACATGTGGAATAAAGTTGAACCCAAACCTTTTTCACCACCCTTTCCACCAAATAAAGTCAAATTTTATTTCACAAAATAAAGTTCCACCCTTTCCTTATCTAAATTGTATTGTTTTTGTATAACGTTTGCGGTGATGTTCAGAATATTTTGCGTTTATCGGTTGCATTATTTGGTCACTTGTTTTGATTTTATTCTTCAGAATCGGTAAAACCTAAACTATTTATGGTGTGTGTGTGTGTGTGTGTGTGTGTGTGTGCGTGTGTGTGCGTGCATGTGTGTGTGTGCGTGCGTGCAGGGCAAGAAAGGGGAGATGGGGTTACCTGGGCTGCCTGGTCCCACAGGTCCTAAGGTATTGTTCGCGTGTTCAATGCACATGATAACTGAACAATGAACATAGTGATTACACAAACATGATTGTTTATTTAATAACATACATGTTTGATTTGTTATAAAATTATCTCATTACTACACTGTAATCTCAACAAAATTGTACTTTCATTTGGAACATCATCAGAGGTTATCAAATAATCGGGCTGACTGGATGGTCTAGTGGTACGCACAATCGCCGCTAAGCTCTGTAGCCTGGGTTTGAATCCTGACCCAGCTATAAACTATCCTATCATCCCGATGTTTCACAGGCAGAGTGATTCATCAGTGTGTGTGCCGTCCCTCTGATGGACTTTAAACTGGGTGTCCCGTTTGCCAGCATGGGTTGGTGGGCGGGCATTAACAATCCCATGGTGTTCTTCATGAAGAGTAGGCGAGCTATCACCGGCACCCTGAACAACCTACAAATTCCTGTACCTGAACAAGCACCCTGAACAACCTACAAATTCCTTCCCCAACCAGCAGAGGGCACTGCATCAGCGGCATAGCAGCGCCCACAGCCAATGATTATACCTGTGGCATTGCGCTGCATACAAACAAACAAATGAATGAATGAAATAATCGTAATGTTTGCAGATAAAATGTGACCCCTTACATGTTTTTTATACATAAACTGCAAGGATATTAGGGATATTAGTATACTTTTACATCAAGAACAATTACTTAAATTAATGTATATTAGTTGTATATTTAATATCAGGATGTATATCGTCCCAAACTGATGGTGAGGTGTAATCGTCCCAAACTTCCAGTCTGCACCTACCCCTCCTGTATGTATGTGCTAAGGGATTCCTTTTTGAATTAAAAAAATAATTCAACCAAAATCTTCAACCTAAATTGCCTATAAAAATGTAATATCACAAACACTACAAATAAATTTGTGCAAAATAATTGTTTGTATTGTGATTGGTGTCAATCATGACAACACAGCAACTCAGGTCCAGTCATTATCCTCAACTAAAACAAGCCCATTCCTCTGGAGCGACGCGTGGTGAGGCGAGCGGAGTGAGCCAAGACAAGCTAGTACATACATATATGTATATATTATTATATACGTATATATATATATATAAATATATATATATATATATATATATATTTTTTTTTTTCCTTCAACTCCAAAAATAATTTCCTTTTGCCTTTTGCTGGGTGATGATGATGAATGACAATGTTTCAGCTTTAAACATTTACATCCAAACAATGTTTCTGACTCATTTATACAGGGTGATAAAAGCCCTCCTGGAGATAAAGGTGAAGAGGGACAGCAGGTAAGCATGCTCAATTTATTTCCTGTAAATAGACACATCTAATCACAAGCAGCAGGTTATATAGTCCAGATGAGTTGTAGAATATAAAGTAATGATCAGAATTACAAAACAGTTGTTGTGTTCTCAGAACTAACACACATGCCCCTCCTCCAGCACCCCCTATCCCCCCATAGCCCTCCCATACCACACATTCCCCTCCTCTTCTCCAATCCCCCTCCCATCCCCTCCTACCCCCCCCCCCCCCCCCCACATCCCCTGCCAGACACTTTCCCTGTCCTTTACATTGCACATGTTGAACCAATATGAAAACATTGAAATGCATATGAAAACTGGAATTGATGCATTGCAATGCTTTCTGCACTTCTCGGAGGTTGATAATACAGGTTATGAAATAAGACAATGAGACAATAATAAATAATACAATACGTTCATGTTTCTACTTTGCTCATCATATTGAAGAGATGGGTCAGTCAGGGGCGGATCCAGGGGGGGGGGGGTGCAGGGGGTGCGCACCCCCCCCCCCTTCGATCCAGGATGAGGGTGCAGGCGGTGTGAATCTGCTGAACTGTTGGACCAGGGAAGAACACAAGGAACTGCAGAAACTTCCGAGAACGCACGAAATGCCGTCTCTGACGATCAATTATTTTAAATTTCCTGGGGGAGGACCCCCAGACCCCCCCTTTATCCCCTCCCCCCAGCGCTATAGTTTCATGCACCCCCCCCCTCCCCCGTCTTTAAATTCCTGGATCCGCCCTTGCGGTCTAAGACCTCATGGCTTTCCATGAGGAAAAAAAGAGAGGATAGATAAAAAACATTTGTTTTTTTTGTGTACATAGTCGAGGCTCATGGAATAACCAGCACTAGTACACTGAACGGACCAGGATGCAGCAGAGAGAGGGTGGAAACATTAACAGCGGAGTTGAAGGCCAAGATAGAGGGAGTCTTGGACAAGCAATGGGTGTGGGGAGTAATGGGGGACAGAAGAGGATGAATGGGGTGGACAATATGGATACAGAAGGAAACTCTCAGAAAACTGGAAATTTGGGAGGGGGTGGGATTGGGGTGGATGGGTTAATGAGGGTAGAAAATATCATGATTTTGTGTTGGGGATGACCTGCGATGGTGGTGAACAGATGTTTTGAATACCTGAAGGGAAGAATGAGATTGAAACATTATTGAAAATTTGGTGTATAATTTTGTTCGGTGTTAGGTGTAAATTAGGTGTTATTAGTTGAAAATATTAGGTGTATAATGAAAATTAAATTTGCATTTCATGTTGACAGGGCCCTCCTGGTCAACCTGGCCATCCAGGAACCGATGGCAACCATGGCCGACCTGGATTACCCGGCCCACAGGTGTGTCTGTTGCCCAGTTATTATTTCATTACTTAAGGAATTCATTCATAATATATTAGTTCCCCCAGACCACCTTGTAGTTCTTGTCCCAGTGTTGAGTAGTTCTATGAACATTCTTAAAACCTTATTGATTTATTATTGTTCTTTTTCCTTTTTTTTCTCCCAGGGTACAAAAGGAAATGCAGGAGAGCAGGGATTTCAGGTTTGTAATGAGGGCAATATGGAAAGTATTGAATAATTGCAAAGAAGGATGTTCCTCTACAGACACTTAATATTACAACCTTAAGCCATTGTTTTTTTTAGCTTATGTATAGAATTTCTGGATCTAGCCAACGATGCACTTTGTAGTTTAAGGGACTCCATCAATGTTCAGCTTTGGATGTGATGGCGATTGGATTTGTGGATAGCAGTTGGATATGCATTAGCAATTGGGCTTTTAAATGGGATGGTATGGGCTAGCGAGCCATCGGATGTGCGTTCGCAACTGGGGCTTTAAAAGATTGATTTTAAATGATGATATGTTATATATTGGGCGTGTTAGTGATTGGATATGTTAGCAATTGCATTATGTTCGTGATTAAATGTGTTCGTAGTTGTATGTGCAATAAAAATTGGGTTTTTTAATGATGGGACATTAGCGATTGAATGTGCATTATCGATTGGATGTGCGTTAGTGATTGGTCATGTTAGCGATTTGATGTGCATTAATGATTGGTCGTTTTAGCAATTGGATGTGTGTTAGTGATTGGTCATGTTAGCGATTGGATGTGCATTAATGATTGGTCGTTTTAGCAATTGGATGTGTGTTAGTGATTGGTCATGTTAGCGATTGGATGTGCATTAATGATTGGTCGTTTTAGCAATTGGATGTGTGTTAGTGATTGGTCATGTTAGCGATTGGATGTGCATTAATGATTGGTCGTTTTAGCAATTGGATGTGTGTTAGTGATTGGTCATGTAAGCGATTGGATGTGCATTAATGATTGGTCAGTTTTGCAATTGGATGTGCGTTAGTGATTGGTCATGTTAGCGATTGGATTTGCATTAATGATTGGTCAGATTAGCAATTGGATGTGCATTAGTGATTGGTCATGCTAGTGATTGGATGTGCGTTAGTGATTGGATATGCATTAGTGATTGGTCACGTTAGCAATTGGATGTGCATTAATGATTGGTCATATTAGCAATTGGATCATGGATGTGCGTTAGTGATTGGTCATGTTAGCGATTGAATATGCATTAGTGATTGGATGTGCATTAGTGATTGGTCACATTAGCAATCGGATATGCATTAATGATTGGTCATTTTAGCTATTGGATGTGCGTTAGTGATTGGTCATGTTAGCGATTGGATGTGCATTAATGATTCGTCATTTTAGCAATTGGATGTGTGTTAGTGATTGGTCATGTTAGCGATTGGATGTGCATTAATGATTGGTCAGTTTAGCAATTGGATGTGCGTTAGTGATTAGTCATGTTGGTGATTGAATGTGCATTAGTGATTGAATGTGCATTAGTGATTGGTTGTGCATTAGTGATTGGTAATTTTAGCAATTGAATGTGTGTTAGTGACCGTGTGTTAGTGATTGGATGTGCATTAGTGATTGGTCACTTTAGCGATTGAATGTGCATTAGTGATTGGATGTGCATTAGTGATTGATCATTTTAGCAATTTAATGTGCATTAGTGATTGAATGTGCGTTAGTGATTGAATGTGCGTTATTGATTGGATGTGTGTTAGTTATTTATCATGTTAGCAATTGGATGTGCGTTAGTGATTGGATGTGCGTTAGTGATTGGATGTGTGTAAGCAATATTGGATGTTAGTGATAGGATATGTCAGCGATTTTATGTGCATAAGCAATTGGGGTTTTAAATCTTGTGATGTTAGCAATTTGATGTGTATAAGCAATTGGGATTTTAAAATTATGAGATGTTAGCTATTGGATGTGCTTGCGGTGGGACCTGTTATGCGGTTGGACATAATTTGGACATATTTGCAGTTGGATGTGTTTGCGGTTGGACATGTTTGTGACAAATGGTGTTGGTGATTAGATGGGCGCTCGCAAATGGACGGCGTTAGCGATTTGAGTATTAAACAATCGGATGTTAGCGATCAGAGGCGTTAGTGCCGAATGCAATGTTTTTTGACTGTCGGATAAATTGTTCCAAATGATATTGATTGTTATTGTTTCAGGGATCACCAGGTAGAGATGGAGTCGGTCCAATGGGGCCACAAGGACCTCAGGGTCCTCCCGGTCCCCCTGGAGTCATTGTGAAAGAGTCTTCTGATGGCACGGTAAGTTTCCTTCTTCACCAGCTCCATCATGCCTTTGCTCATGCTTGTGTCCCTTCTTTTCCATCATGCTTCACACTTCATCAGATGAGTCGCTCAGAATACACAAGCTTGAGAAATATATACTCATTCTGGTTACCACCTGTCTGTTTGCTTGTGAACTGGATATCTCAATAAGTTGTGGATGGATTCGGACAAAATTTGGTGGAGAGGTTGCTCATGTGACACGGACGAAATGATTAGATTTTGGTGAAGATCCGAATATGGATCCGGATACGAGAATGAAGCTATTCTTCATCATTGAGAGATGGGGCAAAAAACATATAGTCACGAGAAAAAGTAAGTACACCCCATGTAAGGTTTTGACTTTTTCAACATATTTCAACATATAGCTATTTGGTCTTCATTTCAACAATATTGATAGACAAAGGTGATATAACATAACAAATATCATGAAATATTTACATTTTGTAGTCCATTGTATAATTTCAATAAACATAAATGCAAATTTCACATGTGGTAAAAGTAAGTACACCCCGACATTTATCACTACTTCAAATACCTAAAATTAGAATCAGGTGCACCAGCTCAGGTGCAAATGATTAGAACATCGTCAGAGAGGATCTTGGAGGAACCTGTCTTATTTAAACCTCAGACATTTAGTTTGGTTTGCTCTTTGTTGTTGAAGTGTGCAGCGTCACCATGCCTTGATCAAAAGAGCTCTCTGAGGCCTTCAGAAAGAAGGTTATAGATGCCGACGAGTCTGGGAAGGGATTTAAAAAGATCTCCAAACAATTTGAAATCAATCATTCGACTGTCCGGAAGATCATCTACAAGTGGAGAAGATTCCAAACAACTGCCAACTTGTTCAGGTCAGGCCGCCCCAGCAAGTTCAGCCCGAGAGCAGACCGCAAGATGCTGAAAGAAGTCTCTAAGAACCCCAGAATGTCATCATGGGACCTACAGGTAGCTCTTGCCACTGTTTATGTCAAAGTGCACGAGTCTACCATTAGAAAGAGGCTGCACAAATTTGATCTACATGGGAGTTGTGCCAGGAGGAAACCTTTGCTGTCCAGAAAGAACATCAGGGCAAGACTAAAGTTTGCCAATGAACACCTAGGCAAAGACCAGCACTTCTGGAACAATGTGCTCTGGACAGATGAGTCAAAGGTAGAGCTATTTGGCCACAGTACCAGAAGACATGTTTGGCGAAAACCAAAGACAGCATTTGACCACAAGAACCTGATACCAACTGTAAAGCATGGTGGTGGAAATATTATGGTTTGGGGCAGCTTTGCTGCATCAGGGCCTGGGCAGCTCACCATCATAAAATCCACTATGAATTCTTCATTGTACCAGAGGGTGCTCGAGGATAATGTGAGGCCATCTGTCGGAAAGTTGAAGCTCAACCGAAGGTGGACCTTGCAACATGACAATGACCCTAAACATACCAGTAAATCCACCAAGGAATGGCTGAAAAGAAAGAAATGGAGGGTTCTGGAATGGCCAAGTCAAAGCCCGGATCTAAATCCCATCGAGATGTTGTGGGGGGGATTTGAAACGAGCTGTGCATGCAAGAAACCCCTCAAACATCGCACAGCTGAAATAATTCTGCATGGAGGAGTGGGAAAAAATTTCTCCCAGTCGATGTCAGAGAGTAGACAGTTAGAAGAAACGCCTACTTGAGGTTGTTTCTGCCAAAGGGGGCAATACCACCTATTAGAGCCAAGGGTGTACTTACTTTTTCCACATGTGAAATTTGCATTTATGTTTATTTAAATTATGCAATGGACTACAAAATGTAAATGTTTCATGATATTTGTTAGATTATATCACCTTTATCTGTCAATATTGTTGAATTGAAGATCAAATAGCTGTATGTTGAATATTGTTGAAAAAGTTAAAACTTTACATGGGGTGTACTTACTTTTTCACGTGACTGTATAGTACGATATTTTTAAAAGTTATGGACGGATTATTACAAAACTTGGTGCATGAGTTGGTTAGGTGACAAGAACAAGCCAATTAGATTTTGGTTCAGGTCCAAATCCAGATATGACCCATCAGTGGAATACAAAACGTAAACCTTTCAGCTTGACGGAGGTATGCTCTCTACCGAATGCCATCTAGTTTTCAATCGTGTGTTTGACTCTGCTTCTTCGTCATTTGTAACTGTCGGTTTCTGCAGCTGACATTATACAAACTGAATTAACCACTTATGTGCTAATACAATATTTATCCATGTCTCCATTTTTATTCCTTTCAGAAGCAGGTGTTGCTCCCAGGTCCACCTGGACAGGATGGATCTCCTGGTATTCCTGGCAGGCCGGGCATCATGGTAATGACATACGAGTCACTCAGCTTGTACCTTTCAAACCTCCCGGCACTCACTATCCTTAATTGTTGTGAGATGCTGAAATGTCTGTGGCAAACTCACTTACTCGGTGTTCCTGCACAAACAACTCTAAAGTTTAAAGGCCATATCAATAACTTTGCTGTGATGCTGGAACTTGGATGAGTTAACTATGTCGTTTCTCCTTCACAAAACTCATAAAGATTAATGGTTGGCAGTGCCATATAACACAAATTTAATTGTAATCCTGGAGATTTGAAATAGAATTTTTGTTGATTATTTTGTGAATTGGTCACGTTATGACTTGTATGTGCCTTGTTTTATCACCAATGTGCACCTGCCATTTCTCCTCAGGGTCCTATCGGCCCCCCGGGGAGGCCTGGGCATGCTGGTCCACAGGGTCCAGCAGGAATTAAGGTAAACACAAAACTAATAAAACATTTGAATGTTCTTATGTTTAGAAATATGTAATTATATTTGGCACAACAGCGTAACCACAATTATATACCCAACAATCCAACCTGTATGTATTATCACATCAGAGGGTCCGCATCCTCTAAGGATCCCCTGAATGCAAACCAAAACAGCCGGTTCTTTATGCGTGGGAAGGTGAAAGGTGGGAAAACGTTTCTTCGGAAATAAAGGGTTAATTATTATGAAGGAAATATGGACATGGGGATGGAGAAAGCAACAAAACTCGAATAAATCTGAAACACAAAGACAGACAGAGAGGGAAGGAAAGATGCTAATTTATTGTACAAAGGAAATAAAACTACACCCCACTAAGGTGCCAAAATAGCGGATTCAAACAAAAAATATGGATATCCAGCGAGGTATTGAGGCAGGCACGGCTCCACCCTTGAGAACTGCACCCTCGACTCCCCACTCAACTCCACCCTCCACACTCGACTCCACCCTCGAATAGTAGTAGGAGTAGTAGCAATAGTAGTAATGGTTGTATTCAACCAAACATAAACATTCAAACATTGGGGAAACACAATTCCACTCACCCTGGTTTTCCCCTTTTCTCTTGTTTACGTCATCTCTGTTTCCACCTTGCGATGTGCCATTGCACCTATTCTCTAATCCTTCCCTTGTTTCCTGCTGTATTCCTTCAGTGTCTATCCTGCCTTATCGTCATGTCACTTTGCAATGCAAAGTGTTTGCATTCCCTGTCATCTACCTTTCTCAGTATGTGCAGGTGACAGATGTTCTAATGCAAATTCTTCTTGAATTGTTTATAGTCACATGTATAATGTTGATTGTTTACATTTTTAATTTATTTGTGAATTAGTCTGTTTCTCATTATAATGTCCCTTTTTCTGCATGTTAATTAGTACACTATGTAATGATATTACAATGTATGACTTTGAAGCCATTTCTGTTTTCCCAATGTTTGAATGTTTATGTTTGGTTAAATAAAACCATTACTACTGCTACTACTACTACTACTACCACTACTACTACTACTGCTACTGCTACTACTACTATGAGCTGGTCTTGGGCTGGTGCTGAACAGGGCTGGTGATGATGACAGCAGGGTGAAGTGCGTCTCAGGGAGCGATGGCGATGAGGAGGCCAGAAGACTGGGGAAGCAGCCAAGCAGAGAGAGGGATGTCTTCTCCTCCATCAAATGTAATCTCAAGTTCAACTCCAATCTCAATTTGGAGTTGAACTTGAGAAAATGAATGGAAATGGCCTTTACCACCTAAGGGACTGCCTTCATGGGTGACGGGTCCCATCATTGGCGGTTCGCTGTCGGTGGGTGGCGACATTTTCCAGGCAGTCTCGTCCTGTGTGGGGCCCCTCCTTTCAAAAATTCCTCCCCTCTCCAGGGCTCTGCAGCCTACTTCGCTGCCATGGCCTACAATCGTCTGGCCAAAGTGCCCATGTTAATGTCAACTATAAGTGGGATGCACTTTCTTGGTGCCTTTTGTGCCCAAGTCCTCACCTGGCCTTGCCTGTACAGGAGGTTTCACACCAAACAATCTTACCGTGTCCTACTCATAGTTTACAATCACTGTCTCAGCGGTGCACCTTTTACCATATACAACTTACCACTGACAGATCCCTGATACAGGAGTAAATCTAAGCTAGTCTGCACATGTTCCATACTGTGCTTCGCACAATCTAGCGATGCCCCCCTTCCACGTCACCATATTGACGTAGTGGGTTGTTGCATGTAGTTTATAATGGTTATACAATGCTATTGTTGTATCATGGTTATACTGTGCTCCTGTAGTAGAGGGATTAAGTTCTGCCTTTGTGGTATAGTGATTATCCTATGCTGTTGAATGTCTTCCTTGCACTTCCTGCAACAGTCAACTAACTTTTTAATCCCAGTACAGAAGCCCTTTTGCATTTTGTATGCAGTGCAACTTCATTATGGAAGAGGATGGCATTGTTTGGAAGGGTAGGGTGGCAGCAAAATAACAGAGAAAGAGTAAATGAATAAGTCTTGAGGATTAAAGCATACAATCACGTCCAGTAAGTAGCATGAGAAGATTCTACATGCGTGATCACTACTTCAGGTGGAGGATAGTGATGATTTTAGTTGCAGGGTAGCGGTTACATTGAGTGTAGGGTTGCATCTCTTTGTGTTGGGGGTTGGATGGAGGGCATACAATACAGGTTATGTTAGGTGTAGGGGTAATGTTTATGCTTTTGGGTGTTTTGTTGTTATCTTCGCCACCCGAGAGGAATGGAGGTTGTGTTTTCACCCCTCTCTGTCTGTCTGTCTGTTTATCTGTCTGTCTCTGTCTGTCTGTTTATCTGTCTGTCTGTCTGTCTGTCTGTGTCTGCTTGTCTGTCTGTGAGCAGGATATCTCAATAAGTTAAGGACGGATTCTGACGATATTTTGTGGATAGGTTGGGTATGTGACAAGGACTAATTGATTCGATTTTGGTGAAGATCCGGGAACGGATCCGGATCGAGAATTTTAAAAGCGATTCTTCACCATTGAGTGATAGGGCCAAAACAATATCTAGCAGGATATCTCAAGAAGTCGTGGATGTGTTGTAACAAAACTTGGTGTATGAGTTGGGTAGGTAACAAAAACAAGCCGATTAGATTTTGGTTCAGTCCGAATCTGTCCTTAACTTATTGAGATATCCTGCTCAGTAGGATACACAATCAGTAGGATACAAAACGTAAACTGTTATGGTGGAGGTATGCTCTCTACCGAGTGTCGTTAGTTTTCCATGTACTTAGGTCTTCATCAGTTTTGTGAGGTGTTCTGTATGCACCAATGAGTGAATTTAACTCCCATCTGTTGAGTGCAGGGAGATCCAGGACAGGTGGTGTATTTAAATAGCGATGGAAATGCTTCTCCCGGATTGAATGGACAGAAGGTACTCGCATGTGCACCACTCACTGTATACATGCACATCACCACTCACTGTGTGCATACACACCACTCATTTTGTGCATGCACACCACTCATTGTGTGCATACACACCACTCACTGTTTGCATGCACACCACTCACCAGTTTATACTGACTGCAACACCTTCGTGCACATAGCACTTGAGTACAAAGTGTTGTAACACTACATCGTGTAGCGCTGACTTAGACATCGACTTAGGATTAGGCTGCTTGGAATAACGAATGAACTTTGAACAAACCAAACTGATGAACCAAATGGATGTTTTTGAACGTTCGTGTTCATGTCCAAATGAATAGTGATTGTGAACACCTGTGTAATTTGTCATTTCCATATCCCAAAAATACCTTTCCGATTATGACATGTGAGTACATATTCAATGCAGTATACCAGAAATGTAAAATGGTAAACATAAATCTTTGTCTTTTTCTCAATTTTAATTTTTAGGGTGAACATGGTTTTCCAGGCCATCCAGGTCCGAGGGTAAGAATGCTCCCCACTCCTCTCGATTCCTCCTCACTCCTTCCCTCTCATTCTGCTGAATGCCGTCACACTCCTTCCTCTACATCCCATTACTGTCATTCATCGTCCCTTCATCACTCTTACTTTTGTTGATATTCAGCTTCAAATTTAATGATTTTTGTCTCGGTGTGAGTGCAGGGTCCAAAGGGTCGTGTTGGAATGAAAGGCGAATTTGGAATGCCAGGAAGGCCGGTGAGATTTCATAATTATTCACTAACGTACAGTCTGACCCCACTATTCACGGTTCCGCTATTCGCGGGTTCCACGTATTTGCGGTTGATAAAATGCGACCTGTTTCTCTAGTCACGGAAAAGTGTCCCGCAAATTCGCAGGGTTTTTTTTCCTATTCGCGGCCGTGTTCTGCGAATTCATGGTTTTTCAGGGGCGCAGAAAAAAAATTAATGAGCCGCTAGCTTGACACATTTATAAACCCATCTTTCACCAGCCATGCATAAAGCAGCTGGACATACACAAAAATACATCTTCTACAAGCTGCGAGCATGACCTGCTTATACATTCACTGCTGTGTGCTTTGCGTTTTCATGGCTTTTGCGGCTGCAAATTTTAGCCGCACTATAATCAAGAGCTTCGTGGGATATTCCACCAGCTGCATAACACATCATCCACACGAGTTACTGTACAGAATGAAAACACTCCACAGTATCTATAAGTGCAATTAGCTGTCTTCCTTTTCTGCAATGAAACTGGCACGGCATGCATTCATGGATTTTCATCGATATTCGCGGTATTTGCCTCGCCATTTCCGGGATTATAGCTGACATTCGCAGGAAATGCCTCGCCATTCGCGGGATTTGCCTTGCCATTTCCGTGACTTTCATCGACCTTCGCGGATTATCGCGACATTCTCGGGATTTGCATCACCATTCGCGGATTTTGCCTCACCATACGTGGTTTGTTCCTCTATGTTCGCGGATTTTCGCGACTCGGGAACCTATCCCCCCCTTTTTCCATTGAAACAATTCCCCGCCATTCGCGGTTTCACAATTCCCCGCCATTCGTGGTTTCGCAATTCGCGGCATTTTCCAGGAAAGTATCCCCCGCGAATAGCGGTGTCCGACGGTACTTAATTCAGTGGTTGTTGCATCTTTACATTTCCATAAATTGATAAGTAACTATTGCTGTTTGTGATGCATTAGGTTTGTATTTGGTTTGAAAAACAAAGAAATGGCCTTGCATGATGTCTTTCACGCACCTTGTTATGTTTGATTAGTCTTGCCCCAAAGTGGATGCAAGACTATTGCAATGCCCGTGTGTGTGAGTGTATGTGTATGTGGGTTGACTTTGGATACCAAAAAAAACCACATGTGTGATGTAAACACAAACACAGGTGTGATCTTAACACAATGTGTACATTTCAGAATCATTTTCAGCCACATACATTTGCCAACATGTAACTGACTGAATACAGACTTTGTCAACCTAAGGAAGTTTTCCCAACTTTTCATCATGCTAAGCACATGTGCATGGACTAGCATCACAGGTAGACCATGAGACCAATTGGGGAACAGGCAGAGCACTTCCACCACAAAGGTTGTTAATTAGCCACCTGAGCTTTTACCTGGTGGCCTATTCAGTGCTTGCGGATTAATATACTGAATCTCACGGCATGGCCAGGGAGGAAAGAACGGATATTTTATGGATTTGTTTGTCTGCTCACAGGGCCGGCCCGGTTTGAACGGTTTCAAAGGACAAAAGGGGGAGGGTGGAAGCTTTCACTCAGGAACTGTGAGTACTTCAGGTCATTGTATAAAATCGTTTCTACAAAGACTAATAGATTACCTGCACAGTGTCATTTTCTGGTAGATATTTAATGCCATTTCTCTGCCAAAATGATCATTTTTATTCTATTTTGGCTTTACCATCATCAACTCTGTTCAACAGGATGTTGAGATTAATGTTTTCATCGGGAAATCAACTTCCATGTTTGCTAAGCTGATAGACAGAGTGTGGGATAACAAGAAACATAAGCATACAATCAGAACCAAAGTTGAAGCGTTTCATGCTGATGTGCTCGGCACGTTACTGTGCGCCGGTGAATCCTGCTCATCTCACAGCCATCTTGAGAAATGTCTGAACAGTTTTGATCTGCATTCCTTGACTCACATCCTATTTTATGATAAAATACCTGATACAATCATTCCAGACGGGTGTATGACATCAAATCTTGGCACCACTCTGATAAAGATGTGACTGGATGGGGTAGAAGTGTCCACCATGCGCATTTCCAAGGATATTATTTATTGTGAACTTTTGGATGCTGTACATCGAACAGGGCATCCCAATTGAGGATTCAAGGGTATATTTGATATATATCTGCGCTATATCTTGGTAATTGCTACCAGTGGAGGTTTTCCCTCTATCTTGGCAATTGCTACCAATGGAGGTTTGCCTTATATTTTGGCAATTGCTACCAGTGGAGGTTTGCCCTATATCTTGGTAATCATTACCAGTGGAGGTTTGCCCTATATCTTGGTAATCATTACCAGTGGAGGTTTGCCCTATATCTTGGTAATCATTACCAGTGGAGGTTTGCCCTATATCTTGGTAATCATTACCAGTGGAGGTTTGCCCTATATCTTGGTAATCATCACCAGTGGAGGTTTGCCCTATATCTTGGTAATCATCACCAGTGGTGTTTTGCCCTATATCTTGGTAATCATCACCAGTGGTGTTTTGCCCTATATCTTGGTAACCATTACCAGTGGTGTTTTGCCCTATATCTTGGTAATCATCACCAGTGGTGTTTTGCCCTATATCTTGGTAATCATTACCAGTGGTGTTTTGCCCTATATCTTGGCAATTGCTACCAGTGGTGTTTTGCCCTATATCTTGGTAATCATTACCAGTGGAGGTTTGCCCTATAGCTTGGTAATCATCACCAGTGGAGGTTTGCCCTATATCTTGGTAATCATCACCAGTGGAGGTTTGCCCTATATCTTGGTAATCATCACCAGTGGAGGTTTGCCCTATATCTTGGTAATCATCACCAGTGGTGTGTTGCCCTATATCTTGGTAACCATTACCAGTGGTGTTTTGCCCTATATCTTGGTAATCATTACCAGTGGAGGTTTGCCCAATATCTTGGTAATCATCACCAGTGGTGTTTTGCCCTATATCTTGGTAATCATTACCAGTGGTGTTTTGCCCTATATCTTGGTAATCATTACCAGTGGAGGTTTGCCCTATATCTTTGTAATCATTACCAGTGGTGATTTGCCCTATATCTTGGTAATCATTACCAGTGGAGGTTTGCCCTATATCTTGGTAATCATCACCAGTGGTGTTTTGCCCTATATCTTGGTAATCTTTACCAGGGGAGGTTTGCCCTATATCTTGGTAATCCTTACCAGTGGTGTTTTGCCCTATATCTTGGTAATCATTAACAGTGGAGGTTTGCCCTATATCTTGGCAATAGCTTCCAGTGGAGGTTTGCCCTATATCTTGGTAATCATTACCAGTGGTGTTTTGCCCTATATCTTGGTAATCATTACAGTGGAGGTTTGCCCTATATCTCGGTAATCATTTCCAGTGGTGTTTTGCCCTATATCTTGGTAATCATTACCAGTGGAGGTTTGCCCTGTATCTCGGTAATCATTTCCAGTGGTGTTTTGCCCTATATCTTGGTAATCATTACCAGTGGAGGTTTGCCCTATATCTCGGTGATCATTTCCAGTGGTGTTTTGTCCTATATCTTGGTAATCATTACCAGTGGTGTTGTGCCCTATATCTTGGTAATCATTACCAGTGGAGGTTTGCCCTATATCTCGGTAATCATTTCCAGTGGTGTTTTGCCCTATATCTTGGTAATCATTACCAGTGGTGTTTTTCCCTATATCTTGGTAATCATTACCAGTTGTGTTTTGCCCTATATCTTGGTAATTATTACCAGTGGTGTTTTGCCCTATATCTTGGTAATCATTACCAGTGGAGGTTTGCCCTATATCTTGGTAATTATTACCAGTGGTGTTTTGCCCTATATCTTGATAATCATTACCAGTGGAGGTTTGCCCTATATCTCGTAATCATTACCAGTGGATGTATTCCAAAGAGCAAGGTAGTCATTACAGTAGCGGCCTGTCCTATATCAAGGTAATTACAAATTGGGAAGCCCTATATGAAAGTGCCGACAGTGAAACAGTATATGAAAGTGAAACAGTATATGGTGTACCTATTCGAAAATCTCAAGTTTATTCAGGATAAGATAGCCAAGAGAGTTGTGATATGGAAACAACCTAAAGACTATGGCATAACACACACACAAATACTCCTGAACACTGTGGCAAGCATCAAGGGATGGATCTAAGATAATCTACGCAATACCATTAGTTAACTTTTACTCATAGAAGGGAATACAAAAATAATCAGACAAAGGTAAAAGCGATTTGGACTGTCTATCCCGAGACACGTCCCAGACGGACCATCTGAACACTACAGCAAAAGTAGATTGTATGCCCGTTTAACCCCTTCACTGCTCCACGACATGCACACACACATTCCAGGAGTTACGTGCTTATAGGGTATATGTACATTAATGTGCACGACTTACCAAATCTTATGAATAAAAAAAATATATATATATTCCCTTTTTAAGGCCATTTTCCCTGCTAGAGTGGGAAAATGGACCGTCTATCCTGAGCCTTGCGGGCCCCATGACAATCATCATGGTTCCCTTTTTGAGACGATGTTTTATGGCCAGATGACCTTCCTGACGCCAATCCTGTAGTCGCCTCTTACGACACGCAGGGATATGGTGTACCTATTCTAAACTGGGGCACACACCGGCACATTCATCCCAGCAAGCTGGTGCTCAATTTGCCGACCTCGGAAGGATGACAGGCTGAGTCAACCCCCCCTGGCATTAATTCAACGATCGACCGGGATTCGAACCCAGGATCCGAGGATCCCAAGCCAGCATCAGGCTCCCAAATCTTATGAATGATGTCACAAGTATTGTTAATTAGACGTACTAGCAACGGTACCCGCCCTACAGGCGGGGCTTCAATTGGAAAGCCCAAATGAAAAGACAAAATATCAGAAATTGAAGGCTTTTTTATTTTAAACGATTTATATAAACATCCGTTGAATCATATCACACGCAAATCATCAAAATCTAAACAGGACATGGCGCCCATTTTGAAAAAAGATTGAATTCTGCAAAACGGAAGCGGCCGCTACACGTCTTTCTCTGTCGCACGTTTATGTGTGAAGAGTGCGCGCCGAATCTGTAACACGGAAGCGGCCGCTACACCTGTTTCTCAGTCGCTTTGCACCCGCTGCCGTGTTGCTTCGGAGCCGCACATTTTTACAGGAAGAGTTCGTCAGGAGTCGATCTACTCTCTCCTGGTATGTAGAATTTCATTAAAAGCCACATCACTGTTCATATCGGTAAATATTATTCCATCGTGTTTGGAAAAACTGGAAAATTGGAAAACTTGGAAAAACAATATGGTGTAGCAACCCATGGGTCCCCCAAAGCTCGAGACCAGCAACATAATCTCCTTGCCCAAGCCGGTGACGTAACCGGCGGACAAACCGCGGCTCAGGTTATAATTGCTTGCACCTGTCGGTCACATGACCACCAAAGCGTGCCTCGCCTGAGAGGCGTGGCTTTGGTTCTGACGTATGCTTTTTGGCTTGGATTATATGTATGCGAACCCGATAAACGGGCTTTCAGAGTTCCCGAGTTGATTATACAATAAACATCTTCTCGGACAAGTTTGTGTCTTGTCCGTCACTTCGTCCGTCTCAAGCAGGAGCGCTGCTCCTTCAATGGCCTATTTTACTCCAGGGGGTCGGTCCTAGGATTACCCACCCAAAATATCGTTGTGATCGGTTCAGCCATTTTTGCGGTAACTTTGAACGGACAGACAGACGGATGGACATTTGGTGAATTATAGTAAGTTTATAAAATTGTCGCCAAAATGAAATCTATATTGCAATAAAAAGACATCTTCAGAGTCATGAACCAGAGCCGAACGAGAACCACTTTTGCTGAAACTTTGTTGTGGTTTGGTTATTTGTTTGTTTGTGCAGATGTTTTAATAATAATTGTTATTTTTGTCAGATTGTTATTTAATCCTCATTATTGTGATTATTATTGTTGTACAAATGTCCATAGGGATTACCCGGACCTCCAGGGTCACCTGGACAACCCGGCCTCCCAGGACTTCCAGGAACGGCCATTAACAGTGTAAGAGTAGACAAGGACAACACGCAACAACACAGCCAGCAATAGTACAACCACTCTTTTTATGATCACTAACCACATAACCAAAAGCAACTTCAAAATCACCAGACATCCAATCATTTCCAGAGAGGAGGAGTGAGTGTATGGAGGAGTGGCGGTCAGGGTGGTGGCATTAGTATTCTGTTTCTTGGCCAAGGGGATCACATTGGGTGGTTTGCCATTGCCTTCCCAGCAGCAGTTAGGGCAGAAATTTGGAATTTGTTCCTGGTGTCAGCGATAGCTCACCTACTTTTCTCGAAGGACACCATGTGGACACGAAGGCCACCAATGTCCACCAACTAATGCCAGCAGACGGGACGCCCAGTTTAACATCCATCCGAGGGACAGCACACACATTGATTAATCATCCTGCCTGTGAAACACTGGGATGACAGTTTATACAGAGCCTGGGCGTGCTTTGCACAATTTGGGGAATGCCATTTAATAAGGTCAAGGTATTTAGGATGACCGTTAAGACAAAAGTTATTGAAGTTCACACGTGATTTCGGGTATACTTGTACAACATTTGTTGGCTCGAGGTTAATGTACAAAGTTGTGGGGTTTCGCTCCAGATTTGCTTCGTGTAAAACACAAAAAGGGAATTTGCATAAAATCATCAATTTTCATTTTGTATTATTTTAAAATTGTTTTCATTATTTTGAGCATACGGGGAAGAAGACGTCTGGATACAAACGGATGTGGACAGGCTTTGCATTTTCAGATGTTTTCTAGTTTATATTAACATGAGTTATATTGGTTCAAGAAAATAAACCCGCCTACACTAAACCGCATCGGGATGGTGGTTTCTCCTGGTGTACCTGGATTCGATTGGCTGATGTAAATGCGCTACATGACGGAAACTGGTGTAAATTGTGGCACAGCATCTCACGTCACATTATGGCCTCATTGATTGTTTTTAAATCAAAAGACAAATGACCTTATTTGTTTTGGGATGTTTCAACTTTTTCCTGGACTTTTTTTTATACTTGTTGCTAAAATTGTCTGTAATAGGGGAACTAAACCATTTATAATTGCCTTTATTACATTTAATTGCCTTTTTTCTTGTCCAAAAGGGATTTTTGAAATGGAATTGTAGACAATAAATAAACCCTCCTATGGCAGGCTACTGATTAGATGTATTGATGAGCTCATGCAGATTTCTTTCTTTCATCACCAAGATGGTGTTTTGTGGTCTATTTACAGGTGGAGTACCTCCCCAACAGACATGGTTATTCCTGTGAGTTTTATCACGTGTGTGCCTGTGTGTGTTTGTGTGTGTGTATGCGTGTGTGTGCGTTTGTGTGTGTGTGTATCTGTATGTGTGTGCATCTGTGTGTGTGTGTATGTGTGTGTGTGTGTGTGTGTGTGTGTGTGTGTGTGTGTGTGTGTGTGTGCACGCACACGTATCCTTATCCTAACTGTTGTGGAATACATGGTGCATTTTGCAGTAGGGGAAAAGGGTGAACGGGGCCCTTCAGGACGTCCAGGTTTAAATGGACATAAAGGTGAACAAGGAAAGCTGGGACCTTCAGGACCTCCAGGTAATCTTGCCAAACCTCTCATTTGTTAAATGCACACTCGAGTTGTACACTATGAATGAATGAATGAATGAATGAATGAACGATCGTTTTACGGCCATTTTCCCGCTAGAGCAGGGGTTAGCCTTGCGGACCCCATGACAATCATGGTTCCCTGTTTGAGGCAATGTTTTTATGGCCGGATGCCCTTCCTGACGCCAACCCTTGGTCGCCTCTTACCGTGCGCAGGGATACGGTGTACCTATTCTAACCCGGGGTACACACGGGGATCATTCATCCCAGCAAGCTGGTACTCAATTTGCCGACCTCGGAAGGATGACAGGCTGAGTCAACCCCCCTGGCATTAATTCAGCGATCGACCGGGATTCGAACCCAGGATCCTAGGATCCCAAGCCGGCACCCTAACCGCTAAGCCAACACCAGGCTGTACACTCGAGGTGTACACTCTATCAATAAATAATTTATTGCATCAAAACAGTAAACTTTTTATGTGTTTTTTTTCATACTAGATATGGGCTCATGGTGAGGTGACGGGTTAAAAACACAATGTACTGGCAGTGCAGCAGGGAGGCGACAAGTGAACACAACAAGAAAGGGAATGAACTCACAGGAAGATAGGAGGGGAGGAAACTCAGTAAAAAAGCTTTGCTCCGATGGAGGGTTAATACCTGAAGCATCAGTTTCTTCTTGCTTCCCACGGTGGTTGGCATACCGTGATCAATGTTCTGTTGGTTTCATCTATTGTTCTACCTGCAAGACTCATTATTCCTTCTAGGTTTGGTTCATTATGTCAGGTTAATGGGGGTAGAGAATATTTTGGGTTGAGATGGGTGTGCACAGCCTGCTTGAAGCCATGGAGGGATGAGTGGGATTAAACTGCCGCTACACATACGAAATAAAATAGGAACAAAGTAATGGAGATTTGCGGAAAGCTGAGATTTTGGAAGTTTAACCATGAGGTCACTCGAAGAGCAGGTGCATCCTTGAGGCTATGCGGAGGTTCAGAGGGCTTAAAGAGCTGAGGGAGCAAGACCAGGAGAGAGGAGCTAAAAACAGAGGCCACCAACCTGTCTTTGGTGTCAGAAGTTGTTCCTCTGCTTCATTCTCACAATCGGAAGCAAATATATCACCGCTGCAATCTATCTTCTCTTATCAGTGATTGTCAGTTCAGCTTCCGCCTCGGTTATTCTACCATGGACACGTTGCTTCGAACCCAACATTATATGGATGAATTACGTCTCTAAAGAGAGATCGGGGCCATTTAAGCTTGAAAATGATCTGTCATATAGCCTTACGTCCCAAGCTGTCTACTAATGGTGTTCTGGAGTCCCTCCATGAATGTTTCACTGGTTTTATCTACAAGTGAAAATACGTTACTCTCTATGGAATTATTTATCATGATCTCTCTCCCTCTGGAGGCTGGTGTCCCACAAGACATCATTTTAGGACCTACATTATTATTTGTCCACATCAATAACATTTTCACTTCAATGGAATATAGTCTGTACCGTTTTGCTGATTACTCCAACCTGTGCGGAACAGTACATCGCACTTCTGAGAGGCAGTCTGCTGCAGCATCCATCTTTGCAGATATGAAAATTAACAAATCATTGGTCAGTTAACTACTCAGGTTTATGCAGGGCTCACATGGTCCACCATCAACACCCTTCTCATGAAACGACCTAAATCCAGGATCACTGATGACCTCCAATCATTTGTTCCTCTTTTTTCCACGAGGAGGTAAGATAAATCAGAATTTATCGCATCAATGTAAAAAATGTATGTCGAAAAAAACATCCAATAAAAAAGAAAAAAGAAAAATAAAGCAATCAAGAAAGGTGTCGTAAACAAAATGATCAAATTGCAAAAAATTGTAATTCTGTTTTCAATGAAAAGGAAAATTACAGAAAGATTAATAGAACTAGGAGGAAGTAAATAACATGGTATCTATATGGAGGAAGTAAATAACATGATGTCGAAATGGAGGAAGTAAACAACATGACGTCTATATGGAGGAAGTAAATAACATGATGTCTGTATGGAGGAAGTAACTAACATGATATCAACATGGAGGAAGTAAATAACGTGATATACATGGAGGAAGTAAATAAAAAAGCATTATTCCCATTCAACGACAAAATGGATGTATCCTAGAAGTAGAATGGAAAACTAATGATGCTTGTTACCTCCGCCACCAAAGGTGGTGGAGATTATGTTTTCACCCCTGCCTGTGTGTCTGTCTGTCTGTTTGTGAACAAGATATCTCAAACAAGTTGTGGACGGATTCAAACGAAATTTGGCAGAGATGTAGCGTATGTGACAAGGAGGAAATGATTAGATTTTGGTGAAGATCCGGATTCGGATCCGGCTACTAGAATTTTGAAAGTGATTCTTCACCATTGAGAGATAGGGCCGACACCAACATACAGCAGGACTAGCCGAAGCACCTGGTGTTGCTCGGGTTCTTTTTTTAAATGAATTTACTACTATAATTCAGCTTTTACCCCGTGGCTGTAGAAGATTGACTACCATAATTCATCTCAGCTTTTAATTGCGAAATGGGGCCAGCCCGGCCAAGGCGGCCTCGACCGGCCTCGCCACCTAGCCTATAACCTTCCTGGGGCCCGTCCCGACATTTTTGGTTCTTTTTGAATGAATTTACTACTATAATTCAGCTTTACTCGTGGCCGAAGAAGATTGACTACCATAATTCAGCTCAGCTTTTAATTGCGAAATGGGCCCAGCCTGGCCAAGGCGGCCTCGACCGGCCTCGCCACCTACCCTATAACCTTCCTGGGGTCCGTCCCGACATTTTTAGTTGTTTTTTAAAATGAATTTACTCCTATAATTCAGCTTTTACTCGTGGCCATAGAAGATTGACTACTATAATTCAGCTCAGCTTTTAATTGCGAAATGGGCCCAGCCCGGCCGAGGTGGCCTCAACCGGCCTCGCCACCTAGCCTAAAACCTTCCTGGGGCCCGTCCCGACATTTTTTGTTTCAGAGGTTTCCTCCTATCTTTCACCGTTCAGGAGATTAGCGCGTGCAGACAAACAAACAAACAAACAAAAACGGTCTTATATATATATATATAGATATCTCAAAAAGTTATGGACGGATTTGGACGAAATTTGGTGGAGACGTTCAGCGTGTGACGAGGACTAATCGATTCGATTTTGGTGAAGATCTGAACATGGATTCGGATAAGATAATTATTTAATTATCAAGTGATTCTTCACCATTGAGAGATCGGGCGAAAAGCGATATATAACATGATATTTAAAAAAAGTTGTGGACGAGTTATGAATAAACTTGGTGGACGAGTTGTTTCGGTGACTAGAACAAGCCGATTCGATTTTGGTTCAGGTCTGAATCCAGATCCGGTCTATCGGTGGGATAAATAAACATAAACTGGCTGGCGGCGGCTCTACCGAGTGCCGTTCTAGTTTAGATTAGTGTCGATATGCGACGTCGGACAGGTATAACAATTGAATGAATCAATACGACGTTAATCGATGAATGCAAACCACTGTGGAAAGCAGGGACAGTCACATTTCAGGCGTTAACCCTTCGTCAGAGCAAAAGAGGATTACTATTCTAGAGAGGAGCCCGAAGGAAATTCTTTCAAAAGTATTCGCCCCGAAAAAAATTCCAACTCCTAAGAGACTTTGGTGGAGAAGGACAATGTCAGGGGAGAACAAGTCAAGTGAATCCACTTGGATTCCGCCCAGGTTGGCACATGGAAATTATGATGTAGCATAATTATCATCTCGGGTCAAGATTTGAAATTATGCCATGGTTTTTGTAAAATTGCTACTAGTATTCACATTATGTACTTTCACCAAAACATACATCATCATAGAAACATACATAGAATTTGGGTCCTCTGGGTCATTTGGGTCCTCTGGGTCATTTGGGTCCTCTGGGTCATTTGGGTCCTCTGGGTCATTTGGGTCCTCTGGGTCATTTGGGTCCTCTGGGTCATTTGGGTCCTCTGGGTCATTTGGGTCCTCTGGGTCATTTGGGTCATTTGGGTCCTCTGGGTCATTTGGGTCCTCTGGGTCATTTGGGTCCTCTGGGTCATTTGGGTCCTCTGGGTCCTCTGGGTCATTTGGGTCCTCTGGGTCATTTGGGTCCTCTGGGTCCTCTGGGTCCTCTGGGTCCTCTGGGTCATTTGGGTCCTCTGGGTCATTTGGGTCATTTGGGTCCTCTGGGTCATTTGGGTCCTCTGGGTCATTTGGGTCCTCTGGGTCATTTGGGTCCTCTGGGTCATTTGGGTCCTCTGGGTCATTTGGGTCCTCTGGGTCATTTGGGTCCTCTGGGTCATTTGGGTCCTCTGGGTCATTTGGGTCCACTGGGTCATTTGGGTCCTCTGGGTCATTTGGGTCCTCTGGGTCATTTGGGTCCTCTGGGTCATTTGGGTCCTCTGGGTCATTTGGGTCCTCTGGGTCATTTGGGTCCTCTGGGTCATTTGGGTCCTCTGGGTCATTTGGGTCCTCTGGGTCATTTGGGTCCTCTGGGTCATTTGGGTCCTCTGGGTCATTTGGGTCCTCTGGGTCATTTGGGTCCTCTGGGTCATTTGGGTCATTTGGGTCCTCTGGGTCATTTGGGTCCTCTGGGTCATTTGGGTCCTCTGGGTCATTTGGGTCCTCTGGGTCATTTGGGTCCTCTGGGTCATTTGGGTCCTCTGGGTCATTTGGGTCCTCTGGGTCATTTGGGTCCTCTGGGTCATTTGGGTCCTCTGGGTCATTTGGGTCCTCTGGGTCCTCTGGGTCCTCTGGGTCATTTGGGTCCTCTGGGTCCTCTGGGTCCTCTGGGTCATTTGGGTCCTCTGGGTCATTTGGGTCCTCTGGGTCATTTGGGTCCTCTGGGTCATTTGGGTCCTCTGGGTCATTTGGGTCCTCTGGGTCATTTGGGTCCTCTGGGTCATTTGGGTCCTCTGGGTCATTTGGGTCCTCTGGGTCATTTGGGTCCTCTGGGTCATTTGGGTCCTCTGGGTCATTTGGGTCCTCTGGGTCATTTGGGTCCTCTGGGTCATTTGGGTTCTCTGGGTCATTTGGGTCCTCTGGGTCATTTGGGTCATTTGGGTCCTCTGGGTCATTTGGGTCCTCTGGGTCATTTGGGTCCTCTGGGTCCTCTGGGTCATTTGGGTCCTCTGGGTCATTTGGGTCCTCTGGGTCATTTGGGTCCTCTGGGTCATTTGGGTCATTTGGGTCATTTGGGTCCTCTGGTTCATTTGGGTCCTCTGGGTCATTTGGGTCCTCTGGGTCATTTGGGTCCTCTGGGTCATTTGGGTCCTCTGGGTCATTTGGGTCATTTGGGTCCTCTGGGTCATTTGGGTCCTCTGGGTCTTTTGGGTCCTCTGGGTCATTTGGGTCCTCTGGGTCATTTGGGTCCTCTGGGTCATTTGGGTCCTCTGGGTCATTTGGGTCCTCTGGGTCATTTGGGTCATTTGGGTCATTTGGGTCCTCTGGTTCATTTGGGTCCTCTGGGTCATTTGGGTCCTCTGGGTCATTTGGGTCCTCTGGGTCATTTGGGTCCTATATTCCTATCCTATAACATATATATCCTATAACCTATCCTATATATATCCTATATCATATAACATATATCCTATATATCCTATAACATAACATATAACAAATATATCCTATATTATGTACTAGCGAGCGGCCGCGTACCAGCCAAAGGGGTAGCCCATGGTTAGCCTAAATATAGATTTGATGACGTCATGTTTACACATCTGAGCGACAGAAACGGAGCTTCACTTTTGGAGAGACAGAAATTCCCAGGCAAACGCTATAACGCACCTGGTTTACAACCTGTGCGTTAATAACTGAGCAGGCTTTGTTTAAGGGTGTAGTACTGGTGAAAAATTGAGAAAACCACATAGGTACCTTTGAGAGGCCTTTACACAAAAACAAAGTCAAATTAATATCTAATTTTCAGTTTTTCTTGAAAGATATAATCTTGGCTTTAACTCAGACCAGTTTCAACGCTTCTTTGTCATATTACATGCATATAATTTGCATAAATTAGACCGTCAATAAAAAACAAGGAAAAACAAAGAACACATTTCTACTTCTATCTTCTATGTCACCTATCATTCTTTTCACACAAAACTTGGTACATGTATTATACATGTGTTACTCTCCTACCTGATGAGAGGATTTTGTGAAATTATGTCAAATGTTCACTAATTAGCTAATTATGCCAATTACCAGATATAACTTGGTTGTCCTTCAATAAATCCACAATGGCTACTCCTATAAACAAAAGCCTTCATCATTTTAAAGGAAGTGATATTCTGAATATCCTGTCCAAATTTCAGCCCAAAAGAATGATGCATTTCCCAAGTTATAACAAATTTCATGCAAAATATTATATTGAATTGAATTGAAATTTGAATTTTTCAATAATTAGGGGTACTTCTATGACCTCTAATAGCATGATTCTTGTTTATAAGACTATAAGGAAACTGTTCAGCTAAAAAACAAACAAAAAAAAAAAACACCTGTTCACCAGTACTACACCCTTAACTGTGATTTTCAACTATGAAATGTTAATTTAATTACTGCTGATTTATTTCTTGCTGGTGATGTTTGTGGGAAAGACCTGAGAGCGAGAAGAACCAGTCACCATTTGCTTTGCTTTGTACAGTGCTGTGTGTTCGTGTATAGCATGCATTTTATCTTTTAAATAAGCACGAGTTTGGACTTGCTGAGGGGTCCAGAAACCCCCTTTCCCTATTCCTTGAGGTCACACAAGCTGCAAAGAACTTGAGGTTGCATACTTTAAGCCTAATTGAAAATATGTAGCTTCGTGTCACTTGGTTTAACATGAGTAACATTTTTTATTCATTTTTCTTGCAGACTATTAATTAATATTTTGTGTACATTTTCTAATTATTTGCTTCCACTGCATAAGTTTTGTAGCCCGGTGTTGGCTTAGCGGTTAGGGTGCGGCTTGGGATCCAAGGATCCTGAGTTCAAATCCCGGGCGATCGCTGAATTAACACCAGGGGGGTTGACTCAGCCCGTCATCCTTCTGAGGTCGGCAAATTGAGAACCAGGTCACCGGTAATTCCCTGTGTGTCGCAAGAGGCGACTAACAAGGTTGGCGGCAGGAAGGGCATCTGGCCGTAAAGCATTGCTTCAAAAAGGGGACCGTGGTGCCCGAAAAAGGCCAAAGCCTGCTCTGCGGGGAAAAATGGCTTCTGAAGGTGGTCACTGCATAGGTTTCCTGCTTTTTGCAAGAGATAGGCAAACTTTTATCCACAGCTCTCCTCAGGTACAAGAATTGACAGATGTCTTCTTTTCTTTCTGTCTTCAGAATAGACATCTTTCTTCAGAACTTCAGAACAGAATCTTTCTGTCTTCTACCGACTCCTCTCCGGCCTTGCACCCCCAGCTCTCTCTGTGCTCTGTCCCCCAAATATTCCTACAGGTCGCACAAGATCTGCCAGCAACCCTCTGATGGTTAAACTGCCGAAATCTCGGCTCTCCGCTCACCTTCACTCTTTCATTCCTCTTTTCTCCCGCCTCTGGAACAAACTCCCTCACTCCCTTCAATCCCACTCCTCCCTCCAGGTCTTTAAAACAGCTGTTCACCACCATCTCTTATCTTCCCCCATCCAAAACCTTGATCTTTTCTACCCCTGCTAATTCACCCCAGATCCACCTTGTTTGAAATTCCAACTTCTTTCCTGGAAGTCCTGGCAGTGTCCATATGTTTTATACCTCTCCCACTGCCCCCTTCCCACGCCCCCCCCCCCCCCAAAGCCCTCGCCCTCTCTCAGATCTCTCGATGTCTCCATGTCTCTCGGTCCCTGCTCTCAAATGTTGTGTTTGTGTCCTTCCCCCTCTCTCCCCATCTTGTCTACCGCTCCCTATGTTATATGTTTTATGTGTCGGTTTGTCTTTCTGTGTGATTAATGTTCGCTCTTTCACGAGCCTCGATCTTGTATACAAAAAAAAAAAAAAAAAAAAAGATGTCACGAGCTGTTAAGTTGGACAACTTCATCAAACAGTGCCGAAGGTCACCTGGAGGCACTAGTTGAACCCATACACCATGTGTGGCATCTAATACCTTTGGCTAAACTAACCTGCTCGAAATGTGACAAAAGCTGCCCAGGCACACTATTTGAGACCAAAGTCTGAGATGTGCTGCAAAGCTCGTGAGAAATCGTGCAAATTTGATCTTGAAACATGCAGTAAATTGCTGCGGCTACAGATGCCACACACAAGTGGTGCATTCTTCATGACGTCTGGTTAAACTAGACAACTTTGTTCCAATTTAATATTTGCAAAAACTAGAAAGAGGCAGTGTATATAGATTCTGTTAGATCTGAGAATGAATTAAATCTGAGAATATGTATATATTGAAGTAGATCTGTTGTGCAAACAATCACACACTTACTCAAGGAAGTAAAGATAGGTTACAATAACCTCTCCTTTCATACAAGGCGAACTGATTTATCAATTTTCAAAGCTACACTACTGAAGACGTACAAAAAATTCCAACAACCACAAATCCCCCTTCTCTACCTGCCACAACTTTCTCTCAGGATGTCAAGTCAACCACATTGCCTCATAATAAAACAGTCTCGTTTACATCCTTTTAGGCAGGCTGGTAAATTGCTATAAATAAACCGAACCCTAACAGCCAGCATACCTTCACCGATTGCCCAGGTTCTGATAAAACAATGATGTTTTTGTACTTTGATGTCATTCTTTAAATTGTGTCTTTCAGGACCCGTTGGTTCATTCATCGGATTTTCTCATTTGGACAGCTTTAAGGTGAGTGTGTTGTGCATTTCCTGTGCGTGTGGTGAATATTGTGAATATCTTGGGTGAATATTGTGCACAGTGCTAACCTTTACCTTGTCCCTTTACATGCGAGCTGTGACTAACCTTTACCTCATCCCTTTACATGCTAGCTATGACTAACCTTTACCTCATCCCTTTACATGCGAGCTGTGACTAACCTTTACCTCATCCCTTTACATGCTAGCTATGACTAACCTTTACCTCATCCCTTTACATGCTAGCTATGACTAACCTTTACCTCATCCCTTTACATGCTAGCTATGACTAACCTTTACCTCATCCCTTTACATGCTAGCTATGACTAACCATTACCTCATCCCTTTACATGCTAGCTATGACTAACCTTTACCTCATCCCTTTACATGCTAGCTATGACTAACCTTTACCTCGTCCCTTTACATGCTAGCTATGACTAACCTTTACCTCATCCCTTTACATGCTAGCTATGACTAACCTTTACCTCGTCCCTTTACATGCTAGCTATGACTAACCTTTACCTCATCCCTTTACATGCTAGCTATGACTAACCATTACCTCATCCCTTTTCATGCTAGCTATGACTAACCATTACCTCATCCCTTTACATGCTAGCTATGACTAACCTTTACCTCATCCCTTTACATGCTAGCTATGACTAACCTTTACCTCATCCCTTTACATGCTAGCTATGACTAACCTTTACCTCATCCCTTTACATGCTAGCTATGACTAACCTTTACCTCATCCCTTTACATGCTAGCTATGACTAACCTTTACCTCATCCCTTTACATGCTAGCTATGACTAACCTTTACCTTGTCCCTTTACATGCTAGCTATGACTAACCTTTACCTCGTCCCTTTACATGCTAGCTATGACTAACCTTTACCTCATCCCTTTACATGCTAGCTATGACTAACCATTACCTCATCCCTTTACATGCTAGCTATGACTAACCATTACCTCATCCCTTTACATGCTAGCTATGACTAACCTTTACCTCATCCCTTTACATGCTAGCTATGACTAACCATTACCTCATCCCTTTACATGCTAGCTATGACTAACCTTTACCTCATCCCTTTACATGCTAGCTATGACTAACCTTTACCTCATCCCTTTACATGCTAGCTATGACTAACCATTACCTCATCCCTTTACATGCTAGCTATGACTAACCTTTACCTTGTCCCTTTACATGCTAGCTATGACTAACCTTTACCTCATCCCTTTACATGCTAGCTATGACTAACCATTACCTCATCCCTTTACATGCTAGCTATGACTAACCTTTACTTCATCCCTTTACATGCTAGCTATGACTAACCATTACCTCATCCCTTTACATGCTAGCTATGACTAACCTTTACCTCATCCCTTTACATGCTAGCTATGACTAACCTTTACCTCATCCCTTTACATGCTAGCTATGACTAACCTTTACCTCATCCCTTTACATGCTAGCTATGACTAACCTTTACCTCATCCCTTTACATGCTAGCTATGACTAACCATTACCTTATCCCTTTACATGCTAGCTATGACTAACCTTTACCTCATCCCTTTACATGCTAGCTATGACTAACCTTTACCTCATCCCTTTACATGCTAGCTATGACTAACCTTTACCTTGTCCCTTTACATGCTAGCTATGACTAACCTTTACCTCATCCCTTTACATGCTAGCTATGACTAACCTTTACCTCATCCCTTTACATGCTGGCTATGACTAACCTTTACCTCATCCCTTTACATGCTAGCTATGACTAACCTTTACCTTGTCCCTTTACATGCTAGCTATGACTAACCTTTACCTCATCCCTTTACATGCTAGCTATGACTAACCATTACCTCATCCCTTTACATGCTAGCTATGACTAACCTTTACTTCATCCCTTTACATGCTAGCTATGACTAACCATTACCTCATCCCTTTACATGCTAGCTATGACTAACCATTACCTCATCCCTTTACATGCTAGCTATGACTAACCATTACCTCATCCCTTTACATGCTAGCTATGACTAACCTTTACCTCATCCCTTTACATGCTAGCTATGACTAACCTTTACCTCATCCCTTTACATGCTAGCTATGACTAACCTTTACCTCATCCCTTTACATGCTAGCTATGACTAACCTTTACCTCATCCCTTTACATGCTAGCTATGACTAACCTTTACCTCATCCCTTTACATGCTAGCTATGACTAACCTTTACCTTGTCCCTTTACATGCTAGCTATGACTAACCTTTACCTCGTCCCTTTACATGCTAGCTATGACTAACCTTTACCTCATCCCTTTACATGCTAGCTATGACTAACCATTACCTCATCCCTTTACATGCTAGCTATGACTAACCATTACCTCATCCCTTTACATGCTAGCTATGACTAACCTTTACCTCATCCCTTTACATGCTAGCTATGACTAACCATTACCTCATCCCTTTACATGCTAGCTATGACTAACCTTTACCTCATCCCTTTACATGCTAGCTATGACTAACCTTTACCTCATCCCTTTACATGCTAGCTATGACTAACCATTACCTCATCCCTTTACATGCTAGCTATGACTAACCTTTACCTTGTCCCTTTACATGCTAGCTATGACTAACCTTTACCTCATCCCTTTACATGCTAGCTATGACTAACCATTACCTCATCCCTTTACATGCTAGCTATGACTAACCTTTACTTCATCCCTTTACATGCTAGCTATGACTAACCATTACCTCATCCCTTTACATGCTAGCTATGACTAACCTTTACCTCATCCCTTTACATGCTAGCTATGACTAACCTTTACCTCATCCCTTTACATGCTAGCTATGACTAACCTTTACCTCATCCCTTTACATGCTAGCTATGACTAACCTTTACCTCATCCCTTTACATGCTAGCTATGACTAACCATTACCTTATCCCTTTACATGCTAGCTATGACTAACCTTTACCTCATCCCTTTACATGCTAGCTATGACTAACCTTTACCTCATCCCTTTACATGCTAGCTATGACTAACCTTTACCTTGTCCCTTTACATGCTAGCTATGACTAACCTTTACCTCATCCCTTTACATGCTAGCTATGACTAACCTTTACCTCATCCCTTTACATGCTAGCTATGACTAACCTTTACCTCATCCCTTTACATGCTAGCTATGACTAACCTTTACCTTGTCCCTTTACATGCTAGCTATGACTAACCTTTACCTCATCCCTTTACATGCTAGCTATGACTAACCATTACCTCATCCCTTTACATGCTAGCTATGACTAACCTTTACTTCATCCCTTTACATGCTAGCTATGACTAACCATTACCTCATCCCTTTACATGCTAGCTATGACTAACCTTTACCTCATCCCTTTACATGCTAGCTATGACTAACCTTTACCTCATCCCTTTACATGCTAGCTATGACTAACCTTTACCTCATCCCTTTACATGCTAGCTATGACTAACCTTTACCTCATCCCTTTACATGCTAGCTATGACTAACCATTACCTCATCCCTTTACATGCTAGCTATGACTAACCTTTACCTCATCCCTTTACATGCTAGCTATGACTAACCATTACCTCATCCCTTTACATGCTAGCTATGACTAACCTTTACCTCATCCCTTTACATGCTAGCTATGACTAACCATTACCTCATCCCTTTACATGCTAGCTATGACTAACCTTTACCTCGTCCCTTGACATGCTAGCTATGACTAACCTTTACCTCATCCCTTTACATGCTAGCTATGACTAACCTTTACCTCATCCCTTTACATGCTAGCTATGACTAACCATTACCTCATCCCTTTACATGCTAGCTATGACTAACCTTTACCTCATCCCTTTACATGCTAGCTATGACTAACCTTTACCTCATCCCTTTACATGCTAGCTATGACTAACCTTTACCTCATCCCTTTACATGCTAGCTATGACTAACCTTTACCTCATCCCTTTACATGCTAGCTATGACGAACCTTTACCTCATCCCTTTACATGCTAGCTATGACTAACCTTTACCTTGTCCCTTTACATGCTAGCTATGACTAACCTTTACCTCATCCCTTTACATGCTAGCTATGACTAACCTTTACCTCATCCCTTTACATGCTAGCTATGACTAACCTTTACCTCATCCCTTTACATGCTAGCTATGACTAACCTTTACCTCATCCCTTTACATGCTAGCTATGACTAACCTTTACCTTGTCCCTTTACATGCTAGCTATGACTAACCTTTACCTCATCCCTTTACATGCTAGCTATGACTAACCTTTACCTCATCCCTTTACATGCTAGCTATGACTAACCTTTACCTTGTCCCTTTACATGCTAGCTATGACTAACCTTTACCTCATCCCTTTACATGCTAGCTATGACTAACCTTTACCTCATCCCTTTACATGCTAGCTATGACTAACCTTTACCTCATCCCTTTACATGCTAGCTATGACTAACCTTTACCTCATCCCTTTACATGCTAGCTATGACTAACCTTTACCTCATCCCTTTACATGCTAGCTATGACTAACCTTTACCTCATCCCTTTACATGCTAGCTATGACTAACCATTACCTCATCCCTTTACATGCTAGCTATGACTAACCTTTACCTCATCCCTTTACATGCTAGCTATGACTAACCTTTACCTCATCCCTTTACATGCTAGCTATGACTAACCATTACCTCATCCCTTTACATGCTAGCTATGACTAACCTTTACCTCATCCCTTTACATGCTAGCTATGACATGAGGGATACTGAAGGGTAAGTTATAACTGGCAGGTACATGTTTCTTAAACTTGCTTTATCGTGTAAGATTAATGGATGGAATCAATAGAATGTTCATCATTTCATGCTGACCACCATGGGATGCAAGGAGAAGTTGATGTTTCGGGGATTAACTCTTCATAAGAGCAAGCAGTAAGCCTTCACACGCAAGACCAGTTATTCATTCTCACGTCATGTAAGAAAGACCTTCTCTAGATCAGAGATTGTGTAAGTCCCAACAATGGTGAGCCGCTCTCCCAAATTATCAAGCAAGATGGTTGTTGCTAAGCGGGTTTAATTGTGACTACCTTGTAAACACAGGTATCCACAGCAACCTATCCAATAACTCTTGTCCTCAAAGTTATCAAGCTGTTAAAACTCTTTTGCGAAAATTACATTATTAAACCAATTGTTACATTGGAGATCCATGAGTGTAAGAATGAGATTCATTGTTTTAACAAGTAAATGTATGAAATATGTTACCAAATGATAAGCGTATAGTTAGAGGACATCTAAGTAAAAGCAGAAATTGGGGAGTTTCCTCCTTTTTCTCGGTTTTCCTTATTTCCCTCTCTTCTCCCCAACTCTATCCATATTGTCCACCACCATCCTTCCTCTTTCGTTACTTTTGTCAGTCTGCCCCACCCGACATCACTTGATCTCATTAGGGGCATCAAAGGTGCAGAACATTCCAATCATTGCGCTGATCGATTAGAAGAAGAATGAATGAAGAATGATCGTTTTAAGGCCATTTTCCCCGCTAGAGTGGGGGTTAGCCTTGCGGGCCCCATGACAATCATGGTTCCCTGTTTGTCCTTTTGATTGTCCTTTTGGATTCGTAATGTTAGTACAAGGTTCCATTTTATTGCTATAATGTATTCTCTTGCCTTAACGATGTGGCCTGTGTTTCCATAATGATATGTGCCCTGTGTGTCGCCATGATGAGTCGCCTGTATTGCTATGATGACCTCCATGTGTTGCCGTGATGATGAGCACTGTGTTGCTTCATGTTGGTGCAGGGGGAGCATGGTGAACATGGTATGAAGGGAGAAAAGGGAGATTCTGGTGGTGTTGGTACCTACATTCCTGGCCCTCCTGGACCTCCAGGTCGTCCTGGGACCACTGGTGTGGTGGTATGTTTAAAATTTCATTTCTACTCTTCCTTCCCATGGACTGGTCATTAACTCATTGTATCAGTTAAGTCATCCCACCCTTACTTTATTGTACTGATGGATAATACAGTCGTCTAATTATAATGAACAGATACGTTCCACAGACTGGTACTTGCATATGCTGTATATAATTTTCAGTGAAGACCCACTAACACTCCTCAACATTCCCTCCCAGAAAATAAGTAGCTAATAAATTGATGAGCCCTTAGTGTTAATATCACGTGTGTGAACATGCCCCCAATTTACACAACACATTAAATATATACAGCATAGGTGACTGTGCACCTTACCCAGTGCAGTAACTTCAGCCGGTACAGGTACCGCATTCTTGGATCATCATGGAATATGCTAGAGCAAGGAAGAGACCACTGTGCACATAACACTGTAAACTGCTTTATCTCGTCATTTGTTTCTTCTACTGTTATTGATTACTTGGCTTCCCTGTGTGAAATAATGCTCTTGGAAGTGATCTGTCAGATTATTCAAAAACATATAAAAGCAATTTGTGACCCAGATTCAAGTCACAGGTGATAGACAGGTTCTTTATTTAGAGGCCTTTTTTCCATCCCTACATCAGCCCGTTTACCAATTCCCACCGCTTCCTGCTCTCTTCGGCCAATTTTTAGTCTACTCAACCAGCCTGCCTACCCTGCCTCTTGCACAATGCTGCATCACCTTGGCTTCAAATCTCTTTTGTGGAACCTTTCCTGTATCAAACGCTTCCTGAAAATCTAGATATTCCATTTACATTCTTTCATACATGTTCCAGCGCATGTTCTTCCGTATTCCCAGTGCACCATGTCACACATTTTTGGATCACTCAACATTTTGTCAAACAGTTCCCCATTGCAGTGACAGAATAGCAGTAGCTGCATCCATCACAGCAGACCTCAAAGTATTTAAACAAACAAGTACAAAAAGTTTTAATTAAAACAAAAGCCGCGTCGATGTTACACAATGCCGAGATGCAGCTGTGCCTATAAAGTCGATGTTATAGGCACAGGACATTCCTATTGATTCGATTACTTGATGTTATTTTTGTGCAAAGTGAAAATATATCTCGGCAATTTCCCGTGTGTGGCGACGAATTTTTAATATATCTCGGCATTTTCCCGTCTGTTATTTCAGGCGGTGTATGACTGACCATGCCGCAATTAAAAAAAAAAAATCTCGGCAATTTCCCGTGTGTGGCGACACGTGAACGAAGCTATGCTCCTCTCTCCACATTATTGTGACGACGTATAAATTAAATATTTCATCGTGACGATTGTCATCAAATGGACGAATTTTTAATATATCTCGGCATTTTCCCATCTGTTATTTCGGGCGGTGTATGATTGACCATGCCGCGATTTAAACAAAATATATATATCTCGGCATTTTCCCGTCTCTTATTTTGGGCGGTGTATGACTGACCATGCCGCGATTTAAAAAATATATATATTGATGGACTTGAAGTTACAGGCCTTTGAGAATTCATTTCGTTCTATAAAGGGCAACTTTCATCGGATTTTCTTCCCGTTTTTTTTCAACCGAGTCTAAAACTATGTTAGCGACTGTGAAAAATGAAATGATATATCGAATTTGATTTGAAATAAAACTGTGTGAGAGAGGAAGACACCACGGGCCTACAAAACAGGCCTCAAAGCTATGCGAGTTAATAAAATGGTGGATATTTGTTTATATGAAGCCTCTCCCACAATGGGTGGAGCTATGGTTCCCAGAATGGGTGGAGCTTTGAGGTTTTGTCTTCTCTGCAAGAACAAGAACAAGAAGAAGAACAACAACAACAACAGCAGAGGGCACTCTATGACCAGCGTCTTGCGACGCGGCTAAAAATAATTAAAAAACTGGTCCAATACCTTTTAATCCAGTTAAGTAGGACATAATCACAGTTTTTCTCTGCGAGCACCATCTTACATGAACCCCTTGATCCCTCCCTCCTTCCAACTATGTACTTCTGTGATCAACTTTTGGAAAACATTTGGCTGTGCTTCAGTATCAGCCATGACCTCTGCTGGATTGACCACATCTCCAAGCTGGCTGCCAAAGCTGTGTCTAAACTGGGAAATTTACACCAGGAAAAATTTTCCTTGGTCATGTAGAACCTCTCAGCTTTTCAAAAATGTTTGGAACACAACGGAGTATTGTTCTTCCTTGTGGGCATGCACACCTGCATCCCACCTTGCACTTCAGGCAGCTGTAAATGTCAAAGCAATGAATTGACATCACCCATCAAGAGGTTGTCACACAGCACCTCCGGCCATGTCTCACCTTTTCTTACAGGTTGTGTTTCTGTGCCCATCAAATGTCCACTTGTTCCCATTTGCCTTTATGTTTGTCAAAACCCTCCCATCCTCATTGTGGTCTTGCATTGACAACTTGGTATTCAAGAAAAAAGCATCTATGTGTGTTTGCGCATGCTTCATTATCATTTCCGCAGTGTGATTTCACGTTTTGTAAGTGTCTGCACATGTTCTTCGTTACCTTTTCTGGTGCATAAGTTCACATTTAGGCTCCATTTTCTCCTACAGGGACCCCATGGTGAGTACATGGTTGGTGTTCCTGGCCCACCAGGACCTCCTGGACCACCAGGATTCTCTTACCCTGGACCACCTGGACCTCCTGGGCCACCTGGACCTGCAGGGCCAACTATGATAGGTGAATTATCAGATACAATAAACGTCTAACCTTTGATGGATTCAGCATATAAAGGACAGATGGATCAACAGGTTCTTAAAACAGACCACTGCAGCTAAAAGGTGGAATTGAAATGAAAGAATGCTATTTTTCAATACATTCTCCCTGTAGAACCACCTTTAGAGGCCATTTTTCCCCACAGAGCAGGGGTTGGCCTTTTTTGAGCACCTTGGTCCCCTTTTTGAAGCAATGTTTTACAGCCGGATGCCCTTCCTGCCGCCAACCCTGTTAGTCGCCTCTTGCGACACACAGGGAATTACCAGTGAACTGGTACTCAATTTGCCGACCTCGGAAGGATAACAGGCTGAGTCAACCCCCCTGGCGTTAATTCAATGATCGACCGGGATTCAAACCCAGGATCCTAGGATCCCAAGCTGGCACCTTAATCGCAAAGCCAACACCAGGCTAATACATTCTCCCTGTGCATCAATTATTTATTTTTAATGGAGTCAATGCTTCCAAAGTGGAACCACCTATTAGTATCTAATTTACCAGCCCTTTGTCATCCATGTTTTGAGGTCCATGTTTGTGCTCCTTTGCATTTTGAAATAAGAAAATCCACTCAGGGCCAGGTCTAGTCTGTAGAGACATTGCTGTGTAACTATTCAACTCCAGTCACAAATAACAAGCTGCACACCATGCATGAGACTCCCTTCCACCCCTCCCCTTTCCCCCTCACTTCAATCTCCCCCAAAATGGTGGAAGAGATGGAAACTCGAGCATTGGACATGATTCTGAGAAGTTTTGAAAAAAGTAAAGCATGTTCTGATGATAAACAAGAAAATGGATGCATGATCATTCTGATATTTCATAATGACCGTCAGTTTTAGCCGTATGATTCGGACTAGTCGGAAATTGGACCCAGGGAGTGGGAAGATAAGCCATGATGGGAGCATTTTGAATCCACAATTGAAATTACAGATAAAATCTTCACCATTTACTGATTTCAAAACGTGATTTGCTTTTTGAGGAATCATTAACATTGAAACAGTGGGTAGCACCTGCTGAAACACAATCATGTTATGTATTTGAAACATACACAACCAAACTCTGAGAGGGGAGAAACCAAAAGTAGTAAAGATGGGCGTTTGCTAATTGCTGCTTACTTATGCTGCTTACTTATGCTGCTAATTGCTGCTTACACAGGGGAAATAACAGAGGCAATTACATACAGGGGATTTACCATTAATCCCTAACTAATTAACATAACTCCACCCCTCTCATGGGGACAAAGATACACTCTTACACGACATCTGGTCTAAACGGATTCCTGACATATGGTACGTGGGGGTTCTTCTTCTTCATCGCGACTGGTGCTGCCCTGGTGTTGGGCTAGCGGCTAAGGTGCCGGCTTAGGATCCTAGAATCCTGGGTTCGAATCCCGGTCAATCGCTGAATTAACGCCAGGGGGGTTGACTCAGCCTGTCATCCTTCCGAGGTCGGCAAATTGAGTACCAGTTCACTGGTAATTCCCTGCTTGTCGTTAAAGGCGGCAAAAAGGGTTGGCGTCAGGAAGTGCATCCGGCCGTAATACATTGCTTCAAAAAGGGGACCGAAAAACAACAACCACAGTTCCCAAAAAAGGCCAACCCCCGCTTGCGGGGAAAAATGGCCTCTAAAGGTGTTTTTTTATTATTTATTTATGGTCCCACGCAACAAAATAAGCTTCTCCAGCTGCAGTACAGTTATAGCCTGTAATGTGCATATGGCCTACAGTATACTTACGGCCTACAGTATATAGGTAAGGCCTACAGTATACCTGCTCTGTACAACACCAGTCTGCATGGACCAACAGCCAACTCGGGCCACACTGGACCCATAACCAGCTCATGCCTTGCCTCAAGCCCTTGCTCATTCACCATTGTTGTGTGAGTCACAATATTTATTTTGGTGCAATATTTGGGTTCGGCTTTAGTGTTTTATTTCTTTTAATTGTAAATAAGTGTGTGTGCCTCCCTACTCATCCTTTCAACACCTGGTCTGTTCCGATTATTACTTGCAAAATCGAAGATTTTTCAAGTATATTGGTCGGTTGTGTTTGTGACTCTGTCTGTTTGTTACTTGCAAAATCGAAGATTTTTCAAGTATATTGGTCGGTTGTGTTTGTGACTCTGTTAGTTTGTCACCGGCCTACAGGTCACAATTTTCAACCGATTTTCACCAAACTTCACCAAGTGGTAGAGTTGGTCAAATGCCAAAAGCCTATTGTTTTTGGGGTCAATAGGTCAAAAGGTCAACATAGGCCAAATGTCACCAACTTTGCTAAATTTCTAAAATCCTCCATTTTCATCCGATTGACTTGAAATTTGAAGACCACTTGCATATCTGGTCATTGAATTCAACCACCAAGAATTTTTGAAGTCAACATAGGCCAAATGGTCAACATAGGCCAAATTTCTAAAATCCTCAATTTTTATCCAATTGACTTGAAATTTGAAGAGGACTTGCATATCTGGTCACTGAATTCAACCACCAAGTATTCTTGAAGTCAACTTAAGCCAAAAGGTCAACATAGGCCAAATTTCTAAAATCCTCTATTTTCATCGAATTCACTTGAAAATTGAACAGCATTTGCACATTGAGTCACTAAATAGGGAAACTAACTATTTTTGAGGTAAAAAGGTCAAAGGTCAACTCAAGGTCAACCTTCCAAAATCATCATTTTTCATCTGAAAAATCGTCACTTTTCATCCTGTTGACCCGAGCTTTGATCAAGATTGTAAATTTAAATCTTCATGAAATGGACAATTTGCTGTATCAATGGTAAACTTTTGGGGGACGGCGTATTTTGCAAGTATCGTGCTACGCATGACGTTTTCTTGTTTGTTTGTTTGTCACCGGCCTACAGGTCACAATTTTCAACCGATCTTCACCAAACTTCCCCAAATGGTAGAGTTGGTCAAAAGCCAGAAGCCTATTGTTTTTGGGGTCAATAGGTCAAAAGGTCAACATAGGCCAAAGGTCACCAAATTTGCTAAATTTCTAAAATCCCCAATTTTCATCCGATTGACTTGAAATTTGAAGACCACTTGCATATCTGGTCACTGAATTCAACCACCAAGTATCTTTGAGGCCAACATAGGCCAAAAGGTCAACATAGGCCAAATTTCTAAAATCCTCAATTTTCATCCAATTGGCTTGACATTTGAAGAGAACTTGCATAATTGGTCACTGAATTCAACCACCAAGTATTTTTGAGGTCAACATAGGCCAAAAGGTCAACATAGGCCAAAAGGTCACCATAGGCCAAATTTCTAAAATCCTCAATTTTCATCCAATTGACTTGAAATTTGAAGAGAACTTGCATAATTGGTCACTGAATTCAACCACCAAGTATTTTTGAGGTCAACATAGGCCAAAAGGTCACCATTGGCCAAAAGGTCAACATAGGCCATCATGTATCTTTGGAAAACCTTTGGGGGAGGGCGTATTTTGCAAGTATCTGCTATGCATGACGTTTTCTTGTTTATTTATTCACGTCTCGTCTCCCATATACCTTTAATGAACCATTTTAATCGTAAAGAAAACGTTTTCCCATTTTCCTGCCTTCCAGTGCAAACACAGCCAGTTTCGGCTACGTTGGGTGAACTTTGGGGAATCCCAGTAACTTTGAACATAGTAACTATTTACACCGTTTCGGGATCTGCGGCGGCATTTACAAGACCTCCGGCTCAGATTGACCGTGTAAACGATGCCTCTGACATGACAATAGTTACGGCCGACAACAACAACAACAACAACAGGCATTTTAAGGCCATTTTCCCTGCCAGAGCGGGGGTTAGCCTTGCCGTCGCCATGACAATCTTCTCCATTTTGCCCTATTTTCTGCATCTCCCCTTGTTAACCCCCTTGCCCGCATTTCTTCTTCCACCACCTTCTTCCTGTAGATACTAATTATGTCCTGTGGTTTACTTAGCAAATAATTTGCGGCAAATTATTTTCTGACAAAATACTTTCAAAACGACCCAAACATGTTATACAAATAAAAATTTGAGAACGGCTCGGGACTCGGGACTCGGAACAGCTCGGGACGGCTCGGGACGAGCCTGCTCTGCTCGCTCTTCCGCGCCCCTGCGCTGCATTACCTTATGTTTTTGTGAACCTTTGTGCCCTTTCCGCTTTGCTGGTCGTGCTTTGTCTCCCCCCACCCCAGGACCATTTTGGAGGTGGAAATATAAAATGTTGGAAGCATTTCGTGTTAAAAGTGGTTAAACAAGTTTTTTAGGATAATTCGAGGGTGCTGAATTCAAAAATGCTGTTTAACCGGTTCAATTTTGGAGTCTTAACCTTCAAATTGTAAATAACAAAATGCCCGCCATTTTCAGCATATTTTTTGCCATAACTTGAATTTTAAGCAACATAGAAGGCTCAAAATAGTGGCAATACCCATGTTTGTGATACTGAGGATTCCAAATTTACTGTTACCTAAGTTGTAACTAGTTTGGTTTCGCCGCCATGTTGAATTCCAAGATGGCCGCCATATTGATCATCAAGATGGCCACAATGTTGGATTTAAATACAAAGAAACAAATTGAAATATAGTACGCCTGGAGTCTTTTGCAAAGTGTGCTTTGGACTATTTTGAAAAGCGAGTAAAATGAGACAATGAAGGAATTGTGGTCTTGTAGTTGAGTTACATACACCTTCGCCTTCATGTGACCCCAGAGGAAAAGGTCACATGGGGTCAGGTCCGGTAACCGTGGAGGCCATTCGATCGCGTGATTCATAGCCACCCTTTCATGGAAGAGCTCTCCGCCAGTATGTTATCTGGGTTATTGACATGTATATTGATTATACATGTATTGTATACCTGTGATTGTAAACACTATTAACGCCCTCTTGCGGGCATTACTGATATGTGACTCGGTCACGGGAATAAACTACATGTTAACACCGCATTAACGAAGCGAAGCACCACTGAGGCACCTTTGCGTAGGTGCCCAGTCTTGCTAAAATCCTTTGACGCCCATACTTCACCCCCTTACTTTGATGCCACCCATGGATGTCAAATTGTGAAGTTTGAGGTGAGAAGTGGTTCAGAAATGAACATGATAAGTGAGTCGATGGCTGAGGTGTTGGTTTTGGATATCGTGGTAGACGAATATGGATATGATGATTATTTTCTGAAAATAAGAAATGAGTAATTTAAAACGTTAATTGTAATTTGTTTTCTTTTTCATTACAGGTAGTGCGATTACTCCCTCAACATGGATGCATTACTTAGCCTTAAAAGACCAGTCCCAGTTTCGCTCAACCTGTGCATAATATGCCAAGATATAAAGACAAACGATAAACTGTTTGCTGCCACAGAAAAAGGCCTCAACACATTATCAAATGTTACCCACGAGCGACAAAAGTTATGACATGTCAAGTACAAGGATGCAGTTGACAGACTCTCAGAAGCCCTGAAACACGACTCTAAAAAACAACTAGTTTGGCATAAATCATGCTTTGCTATGTATACAAACAAAACGAAACTAGATAAACTCAAGGCGGACTCATTGGCAGAGAGTAGCCCGTCCTCTAGTTCATCAGCATCAAGAACAGAAACCCAACCTTCCTCATATCGTCGTAGTAGCTCACCACCCATTAATTGGGAATTCTGCATGTTCTGCCAAGAGGACAAGGCCAAGCAGAAGTTGACTTCAGTCACCACCTTCAAGAGGAGCACTGAAATATTGCAAGCTTCTGAGTTTGAAAAAAAAATGCGAGTGCGTGTTGCTGGTGTTAGTGACCTAATTGCCGCAGAAGGAAAGTACCATCTCTCCTGCTATGTGCAGTTCACCAGAAAGACAACCCAAACTAAACAGGATTCTCGACAAGCTGATATTGCAATGCTGTGGCTTTGTGATGAGCTCAAGTATTCTGCTGAGCACGGTCATGTATTAGAGCTAAAAGAAGTGTGGAACCGGTATTGTACAATTGCTGAAGAATCCAACGTAGATATTCCAGTGTCATTTACCAGCAGAATGAGCACCTTCACGGATAAATTGGCAGACAAGATTGGTGAATCTATGAGATACTTGTACTTCGTGATAACGAAGCAAGTGAGCGACGCAGTGTCTTTGTTCCACTGAAGTTTGCCCTCATACCCATTTCAAAGATAACACGCGAAGAGAATGACGACACCATAGTCACAATCCCCACCTATAAACCACAGGAAGAAGATGAATTGCTCTCTATGGTACATGTTGCTCTGAAACTAAGAGGTGATATTCTTTCACAACCAGCACATGAAGGAGTGGACGTCAGTGAGCAGGCAGCAATAGAATGCGTACCCGATAGCTTGTATATGTTCCTTAACATGATGCTGGACGGCCAGCGTCTATTAGAGCAAGATATTGATGAGGATTATGATGAAAGCAAAGAGGAGTCAGTAAGACGATGCCGCATCCTCAGTATTGCACAAGATTTGATTTACACAGCTAGTGGTGACAAGCACTTGACTCCAAAACACATCGGATTAGGCAGTGCCATGCACCAAGAAACTCGCTCAAAGGAACTAGTGCAGATGTTTCACAATGCTGGACATGTTATAAGCTACACAGACGTACGTCGATTAGACACAGCCTTAGCAGAGAGTACGCTGCAAGGAATGGATGAAAGTGGGGCTGTCTTACCACCCAATTTAGTGAAAGATCGTTTCGTTTTTTTCTCTGCTGACAATATTGATATTAACGAAAACACGCTTGATGGGAAAAACTCCTTCCATGCCACACAATTTGCTGCTTGGCAGAGAGGACCACCTGCTGGCAGTCTCCTAGATGGTATCAAACTCTCAAAAAATACTACATTGAGTATTCCTGATGCCATGAATGATATCTTACCTGTACATGCCAACTCTAAGAGTATTACTCAACCTCCTTTCAGAGCTGCTACTAAACAGGAGTGGTTTGACATTCCCCTTGAAGAATCACCTTCAGCGTTGAAAGCACAGGCAACAGATAATGCGTTCATGATGACAAGACAATCAACTTCTCCAAAGCCGTCATGGACTGCATTCAACCAGGAACACAGTGATGTTAATCCTGAAATGTCTACTGTAGGGTATCTGCCAATCATTCAAGCCCCAGCGCATGACATTAATACTTTGAACACTGTTGTTCGAAGAGCGCTACACATCACACAAGCCCTCAACCAGAAACATATTGTCCTAACTGTCGATGAAGCCCTCTTTCCAAACCTAATGGAGCTAAAGTGGTCCGTTCCAGAATACAATGATATCCTCATACCACGCCTTGGTGGACTGCATACATCCATGAACTTCCTTCGAGTAATTGGACAACACATGCAAGATTGTGGTCTAATTGATGTGTGGACCGAAACTGACATTCTTGGAGCCAATGCAGCACAACACGTAATGGCGGGCAAAGCATATGCACGTGCCGTTAGAGTCCACAAGATCACATTACAGGCCTTGTGGCAGTTACTTCTTCCCCAACTCTACAGTTACTTAGACGAGCATGATAAAGAGTTGAAGGAACAACTGCAGAGCACTTTGCAATCCAACGACTATGATTTTGCAGAGCTGCTGGATACATTCTCTACAGAGGACTTCCGTAATCACATGGATACCTTTGGTCACAAACTACAGGAAGACAATCCAAATTCTCAGTTCTGGTGGCAATATATGGACATGGTAAGCATTCTTTTGCTTTTCATCAGAGCACAGCGTGATGGTGTCTGGGACCTCCACATGTATGCCTTCAGGAGGATGCTACCTTTCTTCTTTAGGTATGACCACACTCATTATGCTAGATGGGGAACCATTTACCTGGCAGAAATGAACTGCCTTCCACCAGAAGTCCTTCAGGAATTCCAGGCAGGAAATTTTGTTGTAAAGGAGTCCGGCCGGAAATTCAATCAAGTATCACCTGATCATAGCCAAGAATGGCTGAATGGCACTGGAAAGAAGAGCGGTGGCATTGTGGGCATCACAAGAAGTATCTCTGCATTAGGCAGATGGGCACTATCATATAACTTGAGAACTTGCATATCGAGTAAAACTAGACAAATGCTGATGATCGAAGGGGAGGAAAGTGAGTATGTGTACAACGAGCTTACACCTTCCAGGAAAGGGCGTGACAACCTTGATGAGGAGAAAGTCGTCTCAGCTTTCCGACGATTCGATGTATTCAGCGAGGGAATGTCATCTTCTGTACTGCAGAATATTGCTACCAAGGATTTGGCATCGGAGAGCATTCAACATTCTTTGCTTAATGCAGAAAAACTTGGACAGGTGCAGCTGGATGAGTTTGTTGATCAGCGCCTTCTTCAGCCTCCTGATGGCACATGTCATATCAATTTCAATGCCGCTTTACATAGGAACAAAGCACAGACTTTCTCGTCTCTGTATGCTGTAGACTGCAAAGAAAGCAAAGGCAAAGAAACGACCATCAAGGCAGATAGAAACATTCTACAGCGACTTGTGACAGCTTCCAAAGCAGGGCGTGTGATAAACCTGGACCTGATTCTGCAGCATGAGCTTATGCCTGTGCCAATTTCACTTGCTGCCATGAATGGGAGTCTACATACAGGCAGTAGCGGTAAATCTCGACTGGCAAATGAGTTGATTCAAGATGTCTCAACCCCAGAACAAGTGACATTAACTGGAAGTACTTGCTTAGTAATTGATGGTCAAGCACTGGTGATGGCTCTTGGAAAGCCCAGCGGAATAACCACATTTGGTGAATATGCAGATGCGTTTGTGAATTCAGTGTTTGCCATGGGGAAAACTTTGAGAGAGTTGACGTAACTTTCGACCGATACCAGCAGGATTCCATCAAGACTGGAACCAGAATGAAACGTACCCGGGCCTCTCGACCAATACGTCGGGTAAACCAAAACCAAAACGTTCCTCTACCAGACAAATGGACCAACTTTCTCTCACTTGTAGAGAAAAAGGCAAATCTAGCAGAGTTTCTTTCTCAGCAGCTCATGACAAATGCGGTGTCTATTGCACCCACATCACTTGTAGTGGCTGGAGGATTTGCACAGATCACAGACGTGAAATCTTCAGATCCAGAGATGGACACATCATCCCTACAGGCCAACCATGAGGAGGCGGACACACGACTTGTTCTTCATTGCGTCGACACAAATGCTGAAACAGTGGTGGTTTTAGTGCGTGACACACTGACGTGCTGGTCTTGTTAGCTGCTCATTTTGATAAGATGCCATGCACTCAGCTGTGGATGAAGGCAGGAACTCTTAAGAAGCCAAAATACATTCCCATCCACAAACTCCACCAGAAACTGCCACCTTGCCAAGTGGAAGCGTTGCTGCCATTCCATGCCATTACTGGTTGTGACTGTGTCACAGCTTGCTGGCCACGGCAAAAAGACAGCCTGGAAGGTGTTTCAAACACACAGCCAATTGTTGACAGATCTAGGCACAGAAGATATCACTGAAGAAGTAATCAACGATGCAGAAAAGTTCATATGCCGTCTTTACAAGGTACCCGATGATGTGGACAGATGCGACAAGGCACGTGTAATACTCTTCTCTAAGGGTTGTCCACAGGAGACTCTGCCACCAACATCAGATGCAGTGAGACTACACATAAGGCGCGCACATTACCAGGCTTTTATTTGGAAGCGCGCAACCATCGCTACTCCAGTACTCCCCCAAGTAACAGACATGGGATGGACATACATCGATGGGAACTTGGTGCCGAAGTTGATGACGCTATCTCCAATTCCTAAGGCGTGTCGCGAGACAGTAACATGCGGATGTACCAAAGGATGTATAAATGGCCGTTGCAGCTGCAGAAAAGCTGGGCTAACATGCACAGGAGGATGTGCATGTGCATACAACAGACAACTAGAATGCAGAAACAGAACAGACTAAGATAGACAGGTAAACATTTGAGAATGCCAATATTGAGCTATACGGTATTTATAAAGTATAATTACTAAAAGGCAGCCATTTTGGAACTTTACCCCTTTTTTAAATGCACTTTAGAAATGATTTAATATCATTTTTTTTTGTTCTAAAGAAATTAAAAGCGCATTTGACCAGTGAAAGTGATGTACATAAAAAAATACACCCCAGAAATTACCAAAAATATGGCGGCCATCTTGGAATTCAACATGGCGGCGAAACCAAACTAGTTACAACTTAGGTAACAGTAAATTTGGAATCCTCAGTATCACAAACATGGGTATTGCCACTATTTTGAGCCTTCTATGTTGCTTAAAATTCAAGTTATGGCAAAAAATATGCTGAAAATGGCGGGCATTTTTTTTTTTACAATTTGAAGGTTAAGACTCCAAAATTGAACCGGTTAAACAGCATTTTTGAATTCAGCACCCTCGAATTATCCTAAAAAACTTGTTTAATCACTTTTAACACAAAATGCCTACACTATTCGAAAATTCTCAAATTTTTACTTGTCTATGTGGTAAATCCTTACCCGATTTCTCTGTCTGTTTCTGTTTTGAGAACAGTATGAGATTCGGACACCCACCCATTCACTACACATCCTCAAGCACTTTCCACATCTACACTGATGGAGAATATTGCTTACATTATATATTTTTATTTCATTATTTAATTTTATCGAATGATTTGTCCAAACATTGCTGAACAATGAAGGTGCAGACAGTGAAATCCAAGGCAGCTGCAGTCAGAAACAGGCATATAAGCAGAAAGTTATTTCTCAATGCTGTGAGACATTGCCTGTTATTTGACCTCATACTGTCAAACATCACTGATGGTTTCTGTCACAAAATTCACAAATAATGCAATGAACGACCTTGTAGAATCCTGTCATTGACTTTAATTGTATAACAAACCGGAGTTGTGTTCTGGCAGGGAACCGCAGAACACACGCACTACAACTAATGGGGCCTCCTGGTCCACCTGGGCCTCCCGGACCTCCAGGAATGACGAGCGGTGTAAGTTGTACTTCATTTTAAAAGTTTTATTAATGTGATCTCGAGGCATAGCTGATGGAAAGCTGTATCCATTGGAGACTAAACAAATACCTTTATCACTTTGAGATCATTGATATAGGAATAACTTGGCTTCTCGTGTAACTTTAAAATTATGTTTTTCGTGAATGTTTAAAGGTGTGGTGCATTTAATAGGTTCTTATGGAAAGGAAGAATGTGTGCCACATTGTTTGAGAGTATCCGGTTATACATGGCTCCTGTGCATAGTAATCTGCAGAGCACACAATAAGACTTTTTGCTTTCCAGATATGCTTTTTGTGACAACTGTGGAACTTGTCACCCCTTCACACCAGCTGCAGGTGCTTCGGTTCATGACTGTACAGGAGATGGTGCGAGGCTGGCGTGCAGCACCTGAGGGTGCTTTGGTTTATGTGCACAATGGTGGTGAGGTCTACCTGCGCATTTCTGGAGGATGGAGGAAGCTGCAGGTCATTGTCTATCCATCAATGCACAGAGCATAATGGGGCATACTATGGCCATTGCGACCTGTGCCCATTCACACCTGGATTAATTTACAATAAGTTTGAGATGTGCATGCTGTACTCGTTCCCAAATGTACCTATAAAACACCCAAATTAATCCACCCTGGGGGAGATGTATCTGATTGACTGCAGGAGCAGGAAATTGTATGTAAATGAATCAATGTATGTAAATGTAATCTACTTGGCCCATCTTTCATAATCCCTACAATTACTGTGATGTGACTTCTTCGTTTTCTCATTGACAAATTTTGTCCTTTTCACAGCTTGGCCATCTGATTCCAATTGCCTCCCATAACCCTCCTGTAAGTATAACGATCTTATTATGTACTCCTTTTGTCGTCTTCTTCACTAACGTTGATGCGCATGTGTATTTTCACCTTAAACACTCCTCCAGTGAAGTAGTAGAATCACAGTAAATCAGTACTGCATTGTAAACTCTCGCACCAAGTCGGCTGTGCGGGATAAGTATTCTATGAATATCATCTCATTTAATTTGGTATTCTGGGGCAAGTCAGTTATTGCTGCACTTAATTTATAGTATTGTGCTTACAGTAGACATATTCGGGTTTCTTCAATATTTTTGCTGAAGTTTTCCTTTTGTCTCCTGTTGTTTATTGGTTTCAACCAAAAACAATAGCATAGCATTTTGTTTGGCCTTTCTTTCTTGACACCCTCTGGGTTACCGGTGCATAAGCTCACCGTGTCCTGAGGTCAATACGTAGCAGCAATATATATATATATATATATATATATATATATATATATATATATATATACACATATATATATATATATATATATATATATATATATATATATAATTATATATATATATGTATATATATATATATATATATATATATATATATATATATATATATATATATATATATATATATATATAATTATATATATATATGTATATATATATATATATATATATATATATATATATATATATATATATATATATATATAAATACATAAGTGCAGTAAGCCACAATCCATCCGTACGATAGTCATTGACGTGCTCCTTGCTTACACCGGCAGGTACAACCAGCTACTCTGAATCCTCAGGCGTACAACGCATACCATGCACACATGCACCAGAGTGACATGCATCGACCCGATGCTATGGTAATTAGCTATTACATCAAAATGCTGACATTGTACTGATGAACGAGTGATGCAATGTGTGATGTTGACTTTGGCGTCATTATACATTACAGTTGCACCTGGTCGCACTAAATACTCCACGACCAGGTGCAATTGGGGGGATCCGTGGCGTGGATTTCGAGTGCTTCAGGCAGGCACGTGCGGCTGGTCTGATGGGGACATACCGTGCCTTCCTCACGTCGAAAGACCAGGACTTGGCAGCAGTGGTTCGCAGAGGAGACCGTACTGGAGTCCCTGTGGTTAATTTAAAGGTCAGTATTTGGCTTACTGTCACCACCATTGAATGTGTAAGACAATGCTTTTGGCATCAGAAGTCCAGGATAGATGTCCCTGTATAGGCTGGAGGACATCAGAAGTCCAGGATAGATGTCCCTGTATAGGCTGGAGGACATCAGAAGTCCAGGATAGCTGTCCCTGTACAGGCTGGAGGGCATCAGAAGTCCAGGACAGATAGCTGTCCCTGTACAGGCTGGAGGGCATCAGAAGTCCAGGATAGATGTCCCTGTATAGGCTGGAGGGTATCAGAAGTCCAGGATAGATGTCCCTGTATAGGCTGGATGATATCAGAAGTCCAGGATAGATGTCCCTGTATAGGCTGGATGATATCAGAAGTCCAGAATAGATGTCCCTGTATAGGCTGGAGGGCATCAGAAGTCCAGGACAGATAGCTGTCCCTGTATAGGCTGGAGGGCATCAGAAGTCCAGGATAGATGTCCCTGTATAGGCTGGAGGGCATCAGAAGTCCAGGACAGATAGATGTCCCTGTACAGGCTGGAGGGCATCAGAAGTCCAGGACAGATAGATGTCCCTGTACAGGCTGGAATTTCTCAATTCACACAGCCTTATGCAATTGCACATGTTGTGTTCTAGAACATGGGTGTGCTCAGGTTCAGATACCACATGCCAAAATGCCCTTGTAATCCATGTGAAAGCTCTCCAAGTAATATGCACATATACACAAGGAGAGGGATCAGTTAACTGCAATGAGGAGAGCATTTATGTTTTAGATGAGAAGGAAATGTCTCCACTAATTGTCAATGTCCAATGAAAGAGGGCAATCTTGAAAAGGGAAGGTACTGTCATCTAAATAAGTAAATAATGCGAGCAGGTGGGAGAGCTGTTATTACAGGTGTGCAGTTCTATTTGTACTTTTGCTTTCACTAATGGCGCCATTTACCACCCCCACCTCTCACAGAATGAAGAGCTATTCCCCAGTTGGAAAACCCTTTTCAATGGCTCTGGGGCCATATTTAACCGTGACGTTGATATTCTCTCTTTTGATGGACGAAACGTACTCACAGACCAGCACTGGTAAGACTGCCGATTCTGTAATAACACACTTGTAAATCATCCTTGTTGCCCATTATATCCTTTAACCAAATGAGAACAGTTGTTTTGCATGTAGGAATATCCGAATAAAGGGCGAGTTTAGAGCGGGAATGAAGGCCTAAAATTTTGGACTGAACAAGCAGTCAAGAGTTGTGAACAAGAACCATCATAAATAAATGGATACGCTGATCCAATAGAATTTGTACAGCCCACATCTATTTAGAATACCGCACATACATCTACTTAGAATACCGCATGTACATCTACTTAAAACACCACATGTACATATACTTACAATACCGCATGTACACGTACTTACAATACCACATGCACACGTACTTACAATACCGCATGTACACGTACTTACAATACCACATGCACACGTACTTACAATACCACATGCACACGTACTTACAATACCACATGTACACGTACTTACAATACCGCATGTACACGTACTCACAATACCACATGCACACGTACTTACAATACCACATGCACACGTACTTACAATACTGCACGTACACTTACTTACAATACCACATGCACGCTTACTTACAATAACGCATGTACACATACTTGCAATACTACATGTACATCTACTTACAATACTGCATATAATACATCTAACGTACTTACAATACCACATGCACACGTATTTACAATACCGCACAAACACATACTTCAAATACTGCACAGACACATACTTACAATACCGCATGCACACGCACTTATAATACCGCATGTAAACATACTTACAATACCGCAATACACTTTCTTACAATACCACATGCACATGTACTTACAATACTGCACTTACACATACTTACAATACCGCACGTACATGTACTTACAATACCGCATGCATATCTACTTACAATACCGCACGTACATCTACTTCCAATACTGCATGTACACATACTTACAATACCGCATGTACATCTACTTACAATTCCACATGTACATGTACTTACAATACCACATGTACATGTACTTACAATACCACATGTACATGTACTTACAATACCACAAGTACACATAACTGCAATACCACATGCATAATGACCATAATAATGACAATGATAATGTTCCACAATGATAATACTACATAATGATAATGCTACATAATGATAAAGATATCAAAAAAAAAAAAAAAAAGACAATATTTAAAATGATAATGAAAGCAATGACAATGTTGATAATGATGACAATAATGATAATAGTACATGGTAATAATGGTACATGAGTACATCTATTAATTACATGCTATTGGAACATACCTTTTATACCTTTAGACCCCTTTATACCTTTAGACCCCTTTATACCTTTAGACCCCTTTATACCCTTCAGACCCCTTGGATTTTAAGACTCTTTAGAATTTAGATCCTTCAGACATTTACACTTTTTGGACCCCTTTCTACCATTTAGACCTTTTTATAGACCAGTGGTTGTTAACCATTTTGAAGGCGCCGAACCCTAACAAAACGCACCGAACACTCGCGGAACCCCTCAAATTTGACAAAAAAATTAAGAAGAATTGCATCTTAATGCGTTTTCTGTTCTTCTTTTCGGGAGGCGATCTGGGAAATGCGTGGTTTTGTTTTGGCAAGGGCCACCCTCAAATCATTTTCGCATACAAGCCTACTCCTTTTCTTTGTTTTAATGGCCACCAGTTTCGAAAACGCATGCTCGCAGAGATACGTTGTAACGAACGGCGTGAGGATCTCAAGGGCAATTTTAGCGATGTGAGGATACCCTTCCATTTGGCGGCACCAAAACGTTGAGAGCATTGTTGTGCCGAAGAGTTGTTGTTGAGTCTGGCTCTGCTGAAGTTCGATGAGGTCGTCGAGGTATTGGTCATTGACATCTACCGTTGCAATGTCGAAAGTAAACGGCTGCCGCACCCATGCTGGGTATTGCTCTTGGTCAGGGAAGTAGCCGTCGAATGACTTTCCCAGCTCATCCAAGTGCGTGGCAATCGCTTGCTTCAGCTCCCCCGGTACAGCAGTACCTCCAACTTCAGACTCGTCTTCGATCCCGCTCACGCACTCGTCCAGAAGCGAAAAGTTCGCGAAGTTGTCGTTCTCTGTTCGCCGCCTCCACAACGGTAACTTCTTTCGGAAAGCGCTCAGCTTTTCTTCAGATTTGATGACATTCACTACACCGCCCTGCATCTGGCAATTGAGATGATTGAGTGCGTCGAAGATGTCAGCCAAGTACGCCAAGGCGAGGATGAACTCTGACTCTTGGAAGTGCGTTGCATGGCAATGCTGGTGTTCTCACGAAAACAGGGCTAATTCTACACGCAAGGCAAAAACACGGCTCACTACCTTCCCTCATGATAACCATCGAACGTTAGAGTGGTAGAGAAGGACTTCGAATTCAGAGCCGATTTCATTGCATAGCTCTTTGAAGATGCAATGATTCAGAGCACGGCTTCACACATAATTCACAGTTTCAACGACGATTTTCAGAACATTGGCCAGTTTTGGAGGCAGGGTTTTTTTTTTATGTCTGTGCAGGACGCAGTGCGTGACGATGATGGGTGGTGCATCGGCCTTCACCAGCACTCCAAAACCGGAGTTGCATCCCAGCATGGCTGGAGCTCTGTCTGAGCAAACTGCAGACACCATGTTCCACGAGAGGCCGTTGCTTCTGAAGAAGTCGTCCACAAGCTTCTTCACGTCAGCTGCCTTCGTCGTTGTTGTGAGAGGCTTGCAGAACAGAAAGTCTTCCTTGATCTCGTCTCCTTTGACATAACGCACAAATACGATGAGCTGGCTCAAATTCGAAACGTCGGTGGTCTCGTCGAGTTGAAGGCTGAATTTTGTCGGGCTCGCGACTAAATCTGCAACTACCTGGGCGAGGATGTCGTCGCTCATGTCGTCGATTCTGCATCTGATGGTGTCATTTGAGAGTGGAACGAGAGACAACTTGTTTTCAGCAGCTTTTCCCAGCATGATATTGGCCATCTTCAATGCGGCCGGTTTGATGAGTGTCTCACCAACGGTGTGCGGTTTGCCCTGCTTTGCGATCAGGTACGCAACTTCATACGATGCGGTGAGGATCAGTTTGTCAATTGGAATGAAGCCGAGAGTGGGCAAGGTAGCACTTACGTCGAATCCGACTCTCTTCAATTTGAATTCATCCAGCGTTTCGTCTTCGTACTGCCCCTCACCGTGCAGTTTTTTTGAAGTGTTCGCATAGTTTTGCTGGTGCTAGGCTGGAGTTGCTCAACTTGACATTGCAAAGCATGCATTGAGGACGCTGACTTCCGTACCGCACGTAATCCTCCGACCACTTCCCTTTTTTGCTCGACATACTGCCAAAAAAAAAAAAAAGTAACAAACTGATCTTAATTGAGTTTGGGCAAATAATTATATGACAAAAATTAAAAAAGGAACATGCTTAAATATAATCAGTACCCCTGTGAAAAGTGAAAAATTTTAACGAAGAAAACATAACTTATAGTTACAATGACGGGATTTATTATCTACTCAACTCTATGTCACCTCAAATCCCATTATAATATTACATAGAAAACTGTGAATTGTTAGTTTTGAATTGCGACCAAAGGAGTTATATCACCTCCAACTAATTTTCTGAGTAATTCAATCATCTTTTATAATCACCATCCACTTTTGACTTTAATATAACTCTGAACCTGCCCTGCATATCCACAAACATTTCCAACTTACTTTTCAATTAATCAGTAACTCCAAAGTAAGGCACGACCAATGACGCACGGCACACGGCAAGCTAATCGAGACAATTCACTGGAATTTCCGAGCACCTGCAAAGTCCAAAATCCAGTAAGTAAGTAAGCAAGTAAGCACCATCAACAGAATAATTAGCAAGTTGCTCATTGATTCAACTTACTACTGTCAGTGTAAAAAAAAAAAAAAATAACCACCTTTAGAGGCCATTTTTCCCCGCAAAGCGGGGGTTGGCCTTTTTCGGGAACCGTGGTTGTTGTTGTTTTTTGGTCCCCTTTTTGAAGCGATGTTTTACGGCCGGATGCCCTTCCTGACGCCAACCATTTTTGCCGCCTTTAACGACAAACAGGGAATTACCAGTGAACTTGTACTCAATTAGCCGACCTCGGAAGGATGACAGGCTGAGACAACCCCCCTGGCGTTAATTCAGCGATCGACCGGGATTCGAACCCAGGATCCTAGGATCCTAAGCCGGCACCCTAGCCGCTAGCCCAACACCAGGGTTGTCAGTGTGAAACAACTTATCCTAAACACAGACTAGAGAAACCATGAATGGGATGGGAATACAATAATTACAAATAACATTTCCATTCGTTCGTAACATACATAGCAAAATAATAATAATATTAATAATAAGCGTAATTACACATAGATTCAAAATTGATACAAAACTAAAAAATAATAATAATAATATTGCAATGCGTTTTGGAGGACCTCCGCCGAACCCCTGAGACTGGCTCACTGAACCCCTGGGGTTCGGTCGAACCCAGTTTAAGAACCACGGTTATAGACTATTAGGCCTTCACACCTTTCAATACCCTTTAGACATTTTTCAGCACCTTTGACCTCTGGACCCTTTTTAGATGTTTTAAAAGCCTTCAGACGCAAGACAATTCAGACCCTTTAGACCTTAAATTACACCCTTTGGTCCCATTAGACCTTTTAAGACCCTTTCAATCCTTTGGAACCTTTTAGACCTTGTCAGACTATTTAGATCTTCCATTTTCAATCAAAAACCTTTCATATACTATATATATATATATATATATATATATATATATATATATATATATATATATATATATATATATATATATATATATATATATATAATATATTTATGGGAGCGTACGCTGGATCAGCACGTCGCTGCGTCCTTGGACGACTCCTCAGCACCATCCCGACACACACTACTGTGTATGCTATGCTACGGAATGAGGTGTTTTTACGGCGGCCGGAGTGCAAATCCTGCCACCAACCTCCTTGAGAGAGGACCCAGTACCCTGGTACTCATTTCGCCGACCTCGGAAGGATGACAGGCTGAGTCAACCCCACCTGGTATTAATTCAACAGCTGAACGGGATTCAGAACTCAAGACCTTAGGATCCCAAGCTCGCCGCCCTAACCATTAGGCTAACACCAGGTATACCACCAGGTATATATACTAAGTCTTTCCGTTTACTTGCCGCACAAAATACACCACCACAAGTCCTGAGGATGGTCTGCCATCTCCCATTGCTCTTTCTAGTATATGAATGTTTTGGTTACAAATTGTCCCCTGGAAACTAATGTGTGATAAGAAAATGCATTCAGTGACGTAATAGTTAGAGAGTCAGCTCTGAGTCTGGGTGGCTGGGAGGTCGTTGGTTCCAACCTCAGACCTGTCATACCAAAGACTTTGAAATGGCATGTGCTGCCTCCTTGCTTGATGCTCAGCATTTAAAAGGGATAGAGCATGGACAAACAACCTTAGGTTGGCAATAATAGTGCATATTTTGATGGGCCTAATGGCCTCATCCGAAATCAAAGTTCCTTAATTGTAAGGGATCTCGTATTATTATTATAATTATTATATTATTATTTTGTTCGAAACTACGCTTGCCATACTTGAATGGGTTGCCGGAAGGTAATACTGCCATCAGACCGTACCTGATAGTTCAACAACTCAGGAAGATAGTCCTTCACCAGCTTGTGTAATACCCATGGTAACAGGAAAGATTGCAGATGATTATGAAGTGGTAAAATTTTTTAAAGGAAAGGTCAACGGGTGGAGTAGTTTTGTGTTAAGGAAACCATAAGGTGATAAAATTGGAGAGAACATTGCATTTTGTCGCCGTTGTAATGCATTTGAAAAAGCTCCAGATGGACAAAAAATTTGATGACTCAAATCCTTCGACGGCATCCACTTCATCTCTCACTTCAGCAAGTGATATTCTCAAAGTTGTACAGTTAAGTAAAGGAGGAATTACAAGAAGAGCTGCAGGATATGTATGAATGAATGATCGTTTTCAGGCCATTTTTCCTCGCTAAAGCGGGGTTAGCCTTGCGGGCCCCATGACAATCATGGTTCCCTGTTTTGAGGCAATGTTTTTATGGCCGGATGCCCTTCCTGACGCCAACCCTTAGTCACCTCTTACGATGCACAGGGATACGGTGTACCTATTCTAAATCGGGGTACACACCGGATCATTCATCCCAGCAAGCTGGTACTCAATTTGCCGACCTCGGAAGGATGACAGGCTGAGTCAACCCCCCTGGTGTTAATTCAGCGATCGACCGGGATTCGAACTCAGGATCCTAGGATCCCAAACCAGCACCCCAACCGCCAAGCCAACACCAGGCAGGATGCGGAACAATAAAAAAATAAAATAAACAACTTCGCCTGAATTAAAAAAAAATCTGCTCAGTTGGTTGATGTCAGCTCTTACTCATGTTTATTATTTCTTCTTTTCAATGGAAGAGTGCTCATCATTAATTAAGTCACACTTTAAATTATTGGAAAAAAAGTTGTAGGAAGAACTTTCAACACTTTTTAGTCAGAATTTATGATTGAAATATATCATGGTGCATGCTTTGTCTGTGTCACATATTTTGTCTTGAATGACGTCACAATGTCTTGGTCACAGACGTCGCAAAAATACCATACATGTGATACATGCGACCCCTCTTGCTGACCTTTTCTACTCAACCTGGAAACCTGAGTCTGTTACCCCCAAATGATCTATAAACTTAGTCCTCCCCTCATTGGCCATGGTCTTAAATACACCACTTTGTGGCGATTACATTTTAAAACACATTAATACGGCTTTCAAATGGTGTTGTTGGCTTAGCCTGGTGTTGGCTTAGCGGTTAGGGTGCTGGCTTGGGATCCTAGGATCCTGGGTTCGAATCCTGGTCGATCGCTGAATTAACACCAGGGGGGTTGACTCAGCCTGTCATCCTTCTGAGGTCGGCAAATTGAGTACCTTCCCTTGCTGGGATGAATGATCCCGGTGTGTACCCCGATTTAGAATAGGTACACCGTATCCCTGTGCATCGTAAGAGGCGACTAAGGGTTGGCGTCAGGAAGGGCATCCGGCCATAAAAACATTGCCTCAAAACAGGGAACCATGATTGTCATGGGGCCCGCACGGCTAACCCCCGCTGTAGCGGGAAAAATGGCCTTAAAACGATCATTCATTCATTCAATACGGCTTCAAATGGCGATTACAATTTTGAACAAATTAATTCGGCTTTCAAAACATTTCAAAGATCTGAAGATATTTTATAGATCCGATTTTCAAAGGAAATGTGATCTGTGTCCATTACATTTGAGTGGGTTGATAATCTTGACTCCATTTACATGAACGAATCAAAAATCTGAACAAAAAAGGTCTGAGTTACTGGCACAAAGATCACAAAGGAGACAACATGGTCTCCCCTTAACCACCTGCTTAGCCTGTGCTTATCGATTCCTTTCATTGTCGACCATCCCAGATGTACAGGCTTCTGTGTTGTAGTACACTACAATACAAAACGATTGGCCATCCCATCTCCAATGAAAAGTAGGCAAGTTATCGCCGGCATGCTCAATCAATTTCAAATTCCTGCCCTAGCCCTTTGCCAGCTTCCAAATTCCTGCCCTAGCCGTTCACCAGCTTCCAAATTCCTGCCCTGGCCCTTCCCCAGCTTCCAAATTCCTGCCCTGGCCCTTCACCAGCTTCCAAGTTCCTGCCCTGGCCCTTCACCAGCTTCCAAATTCCTGCCCTGGCCCTTCCCCAGCTTCCATATTCCTGCCCTGGCCCTTCACGAGCTTCCAAATTCCTGCCCTGGCCCTTCACCAGCTTCCAAATTCCTGCCTAGCCCTTCACCAGCTTCCAAATTCCTGCCTAGCCCTTCCCCAGCTTCCAAATTCCTGCCTAGCCCTTCACCAGCTTCCAAATTCCTGCCTAGCCCTTCCCCAGCTTCCAAATTCCTGCCTAGCCCTTCACCAGCTTCCAAATTCCTGCCTAGCCCTTCACCAGCTTCCAAATTCCTGCCCTGGCCCTTCACCAGCTTCCAACTTCCTGCCCTGACCTATTGGGTGCACTTCACTTGTGACACCGTCACCCACACTCCAGCAGTGAATCAGCAACCAAGTGCTGCACAAAAATTAATAAATGAACCTTTTAGAGTGAGCCTCGTTTGGTGTTGTTATTTTGACTATTTAATCAGCCTCATTTGGACACTTGAAATGTAAGGGTGTTTGCAATATTTTAACCACGTGCCCTGCCACCCCAGGCCTCACAAAGCCGTTTGGCATGGATCGGATCTTCGCGGTGCACGCCTGATGGAGAGCCAGTGTGCGACGTGGCGCAACGCATCACCGGGTCACACCGGGCAGGCCTCCTCACTGCGAAACTTCCACTTGCTGTCCCAAGAGGCTCAACCCTGCCGCAACCACCTTGTGGTCCTATGTGTTGAAAACAGCTCGGTCCTGCACGCCCGCCGCAGGAAATAGATACGCTCTAAAGCTCAGCCATTTCCTTTCTCCTCTTCACTGGCTGGGAATGTCATTTTTAAAGGGTTAAAAATGTTACGAACACACCCTTCTCCTTGTAACTGTTAATCTCTCTTCACTTTTACATCAAACGTGTTATGGGTTGAAAACACCAGGCTTGTAATATGGTGAAATTGCACGCTCAACGTGACTGCAATAGGTTAACACACTGTACACCTGCTGCTTTGTCTGTCTCACATATTTTGTCTTGAATGACGTCAGAATGTCTTCGTCACAGACGTCACAAAAATACCACACATCTTGTTGACATTTATCTACTCCACCTGGAAAGCTAAGTCTGTTACCCCCAAATGATCTATAAACTTAGTCCTCCCCTCATTGGTCATGGTCTTAAATACACCACTTTGTGTCGATTACAATTTTAAATAAATTAATACGGCTTTCAAAAAATTTCAAAACAAACAACAACAACAACAACAACATGCATTTTAAGGCCATTTTCCCTGCTAGAGCGGGGGTTAGCCTTGCGGTCCCCATGACAATCTTCTCCATTTTGCCCTATTTTCTGCATCTCCCCTTGTTAACCCCCTTGCCCGCATTTCTTCTTCCACCATCTTTAGCCAAGTCTTTCTCGGTCTTCCCCGTCCTCTACTTCCTTCTACATACATTTCCATCACTCTTCTCAACCAGTCACTTTCATCCTTCCTGAACACATGACCAAACCATCTCAACCTGTTCCTCTTCACAGCATCAATCACAGGCTCTATTCCCATCATCTTTCGCAATTTCAAAAAATTTCAAAGATCTGAAGATATTTTATAGATCAGATTTTCAAAGGAAATGTGATCTGTGTCCATTACATTTGAGTGGGTTGATAATCCTGACTCTATTTACATGAACGAATAAAAAATCTGAACAAAAAAGGTCTGAGTTACTGGCACAAAGATCACGAAGGAGACAACATGGTCTCCCCTTAACCACCTGCTTAGCCTGTGCTTATCGATTCCTTTCATTGTCGACCATCCCAGATTTTTTTAAATGGCATTTTTGTACAACAACATTACAGGATATGTTGCATTTCTTTTCCTTTTTTTTAGCAAGAGGAATTTTTGCAAATTTTTTTAGCTCTTTTTTTTTTTTTTTTACACATCCACGCAAACACACACACACACATGCACGCACGCACACATGCACGCAGGCACACACACATATCCTGAAAATAGCCCTTGGAACAAAACTCTGAGAACAACACAACTTAGCCCATGAATTGCAATCCTTCACCAAAGCTGGGGCTGGGGGTGGATACTTCGAGATCTGGGAGGACTCCAGTCTATCTTCTCAAACCCAAATTATGAAGATAACAATCAACGACACACACACACACACACACACACACACACACACACACACACACACACACACACACACACACACACACACACACACACGCATACACACACAAACCCTTTTTCTTCCTTTGAGGTAGTGATGGAAAATGAAAGCATTCAATAATTTGTGAATTAATATGATTGCTTTGCAGTTCTTTCAGACTCCAGATGTAATCACATGGTATTTATGAGGACTGACAGGACAGAGTTTTGTAACATTTTACAACGACATACAAACAAGCCATGAAGCAGGAAACATCAAATTGCTGCAAAGGAACCTATAGCTGCCTATATTAAAACCTTATAGCTTTAAAAAAAATAGGCAAATCCAACATTCTAAATGCATGGTGTGCTGCCATCATTATATTTATCATAATATACATCTTATGCTATTGCTCTCACAATTACCGTCTTTTCTTTGTGCTTGTATTTGCATTTCGTGGCCAGGGTGGACTCAACTCGATGAACTTGAAAAGTGCAAACATAGACAGTTGCACCATTTCTGATTCACTTTGTGCTGAAGCTATTTCTGATCCACTTTGTACTGTCGCAATTTCTGATCCACTTTGTGCTGAAGCTATTTCTGATCCTCTTTGTAGTGTCGCCATTTCTGATCCACTTTGTGCTAGCTATTTCTGATCCACTTTGTAGTGTCGCAATTTCTGATCCACTTTGTGCTGAAGCTATTTCTGATCCACTTTGTAGTGTCGCCATTTCTGATCCACTTTGTGCTGAAGCTATTTCTGATCCTCTTTGTAGTGTCGCCATTTCTGATCCACTTTGTGCTAGCTATTTCTGATCCACTTTGTAGTGTCGCCATTTCTGATCCACTTTGTGCTGAAGCTATTTCTGATCCTCTTTCTAGTGTCGCCATTTCTGATCCACTTTGTGCTAGCTATTTCTGATCCACTTTGTAGTGTCGCCATTTCTGATCCACTTTGTGCTGAAGCTATTTCTGATCCTCTTTGTAGTGTCGCCATTTCTGATCCACTTTGTGCTAGCTATTTCTGATCCACTTTGTAGTGTCGCCATTTCTGATCCACTTTGTGCTGAAGCTATTTCTGATCCACTTTGTAGTGTCGCCATTTCTGATCCACTTTGTGCTAGCTATTTCTGATCCACTTTGTAGTGTCGCAATTTCTGATCCACTTTGTGCTAAGCTATTTCTGATCCACTTTGTAGTGTCGCCATTTCTGATCCACTTTGTAGTGTCGCCATTTCTGATCCACTTTGTGGTGAAGCTATTTCTGATCCACGTTGTAGTGTCGCCATTTCTGATCCACTTTGTGCTAAAGCTATTTCTGATCCACTTGTATTCTGGTAATTTCTGATCCCTTCTACTGTTGCGCCATTTCTGATCCATTTTGTACTATGGCCATATTTTCATTGAAAGTTTAAAAGGATATGTATGACCCCCACCGGGCCACCTAATGGCGTTCAGTGAGTGGGTTTTCGTTAGTGGCTATTTATTGGGAAGCTCCGTTTTAGCCAATCTGATTGTTTATTTTTATATATTGCTGCCTGTTTGACATCACCAGCATTCCCATACACCCATTTGTTTGGCACCTTACTCTGAGCTATGATGCTGAATGGTGCTACGAGAGCATAGTTTTTGTAATATGATACATTGATGTGAATAAACTGGTTGACTTGTTACTGCTTTTGGTCATTACTTTGCATTTCATTTTGAATACAAACTCGAGTTTGATGTTTTTTCTCATTGAGTGCCATATGTGACATTGTATCGAGGCGTTTCTAACTTACACATTTGGATTGATACATTGTTCTAGTTTGATGGACGTTACTCTCTTGCACGAACCTGAAAGCAAAATGGAAGTCTCCAAAATGAACGACTCACCACGAGACTGTTTTGCCTTTGCCATGGTCAGTTTACGAGATTATATAAGTCCATCCAAAGTGCCTTGGAACCCGGTTCTCTCCTATTACTTCCCGTTTCCCTTGAGGCTGTGGACTCAAAGTCCCTCCATGTCGTCAACATCTCACGACAGGAAACGGAGTCTCAGAATCTGCCTCTTAGTCAACACAGGTGGCTCTACTGCCGAACTTTCTTTTACCCTGTCCTTTTTCTCGTCTTGCTCCATTCGTCCATTGTCCTCTTCCACCCACCCCCTGTTTCCAACAAGGCTCCTTCAGTCTTCAGGCTGATGATCTCTCTTGCAGCCAGAGTGATGGTCTTCAGGCTGGTGGTCTATCTTGCAGCCAGGCTGGTGGTCTTGAAGTTGATGGTCTCTCTTGCAGCCAGGCTGATGGTCTTCAAGCTGGTGGTCTTCAGGCTGATGATTTCTCTTGCAGCCAGGCTGGTTGTCTTCAGGTTGATGGTCTTCAGGCTGATGATTTCTCTTGCAGCTAGGCTGGTGGTCTTCAGTTTGATGGTCTTCAGGCCGATGGTTTCTCTTGCAGCCAGGCTGTTGGTCTTCAGGTTGATGGTCTTCAGGTTGATGGTTTCTCTTGCAGCCAGGCTGATGGTCTCTTGCAGCCAGGCTGATGGTCTTCAGGCTGATGGTCTCTGTTTGTGGTCTCTCTCGCATTCAGGCTGGTGGTCGCTTGCAGCCAGGCTGATGGTTTCTCTTGCAGTCAGCCTGATGGTCTCTCTGATGGTCTTCAGGCTGATGGTTTATCTTGCAGCCAGGCTGGTGGTCTTCAGGTTGATGGTCTTCAGTCTGATGGTTTCTCTTGCATCCAGGCTGATGGTCTTCAGGCTGATGGTCTCTGTTTGTGGTCTCTCTCGCATTCAGGCTGGTGGTCTCTCTTTGGTTGTTATCTCCATTTGCGGGTTTCAGAAGGTGGAACGTAGCCCTCTACTGTCTCAAAGTATCCACCTTCGTGTGTGTGTGTGTGTGTGTGTGTGTGTGTGTGTGTGTGTGTGTGTGTATACATTAGTGTGTATACATTAGTGTGTGCACTATATGGGTGTAATGAAATGGAAAACCAAATACTCTATTCTATTGGATCAGAAGGAACCAGAAGAAGTAAAGAGCAAAGATGGAGTCATCAGGAGGAACCTGGATAGGATTTGGGTGTCAGCTACTACTCCTCAACCCTCAAACCCATCCAGGCGCAACTACGTGAACCTTCCAGAAAATTTTCTGCAAAAATTCACTTCTCCCAATAAAGAAAGTGTGTGTGTGTGTGTGTGTGTGTGTGTGTGTGTGTGTGTGTGTGTGTGTGTGTTTAAGTTGTTGGTTGCTATCTCCGCACGTGGGTGGGTTTCAGGAGAGGGATTGGAGACCTACCAGGTCTCAAAGTAAAGTACAGCAATACCCCGGCCTACGTCATTAATTGGTTCCATAAGCCGTGACGTAACTCGGTTTTTGACGTAAACCGGGCGTAATGCCTTAAAAATGCCTTAAAATGACGACAAACACCGTAAAACTAGAGTAAAAAACTGGAGGAGGCTGCGGCTTCGCCCTGAATCTTTGCCGCTCCCCGTCGGGAGTCCCTCCGTTGTTTTCTATCGGTCGGGTCTTCTCAAACGGGGTGACCGGCACAGACGTGTCGACCGTGAGCGGGCTTGTGTGCTGAGTGGCTCCGTGGCCCGCTTCAACACGGCGTGCTTTACCCAACGGGTCCGAGCAGTTTCACCGGTGGTCGTGTCATGTCGTCTGTGACGAACGAACAAGCTCAGGGTTCCGGGAACCCGGCCGCCCCGGTGATCGACGCTCGCCTCCTAGTCGTAGGCGTGCCCTGTCTTTCCTCGAGCGGCCGAAGTTGCGTGCTTCTTTTTTTTTGGACGATGCGATATACGCAGAAACGACGACGTACAGGCAGGCATTTGCAAATCCATGCACATGTGCACATGCACACGTCGATCGGTTCGTCGACGCCGGATGCCGGCGAGGTGCCCGACGAGGCACTCCGGCTCGAGGCATGACACGGTAGTAGGATAATAATGTTGTTCCTGGACCACCCTCATTTTCCCATTGACTTACATGTTAATTTTTCTCTCACCCTCATTTCCCCAAAACACCTCTATTTCTCCCACCCTGTTCTTTACGAACCTTTTGGCCTTTTGACATACTAGCTATAGCACCTATCCTTAATGTTGTTCATTAGACCACTCAAACAATGATCCTACGAATATTTGCTCCCCCTCACTCTCTTAATATCAATGATCCCGAGTAGACCAGTCAAACAATGATCCTACAAATATTTGTTTATGCGTAGGAAATAATTTAATTCTCTTACCACTTCCATCACCATCTAATACATTAACAAAAAAGATGTTTGAGTTTGGTTCTTTATCAAGATATTTTAACTGAGCTAAGATAAAATGGTAAACCTCCCTCAATGTTCTTGTCTGAGCGCCTCCTGTGCCACACACCATTTTTAAATTAAAGTATATATTTTCCTGACAACCATCAAAGTTTTCCGTCCACTCAAAAATATTTCCATCTTTTTTACCCAACTCACCGGTATTTAAATTAATTCTCTTATTTGTTTTGTGAACTTTTTTGCCAGTTGCCTTTTCAATTATACCTATTTGATATTTTTCACATTCGTTATGTTTACCATTTATATACCAAGGTTGATTACACCTCCACTCTTTCGTCTGGTTACCTTCGCAAAAGCGGAAGGTTATGTTTTGATCGCTGTGTATTTATTTGTATGTCTGTGTGTGTGTATGTTAATCGCATAACTCAAAAAGTATTCAACCGAATTGCATGAAATTTGGTGGGATGATTGGTTATTATACGGGACACATTTGATTAGATTTTGGGAGCAATCGGGTCAAAGGTCAAGGTCAAGGTCACGAAAAGGTCAAAATCGTATTTTTGTTGTTCTGTTCCCTACACTCCCATGCCAAGTACAGAACAGTAGCTGCGGTGAAGGTATGCGCTCTACCGAGTGCCCGTTCTAGTTAATACTTGGTTCTATCATTTATTTATTTATTAAAAAGGCGGCGGTAGCCCTTAAAATCCCTAACCCCATTATCTTATCACTTATATATATCTTATCACTTATATATCTTATCACTTATATCTTATCACTTATATATCTTATCACTTATATATCTTATCACTTATATACTTATATAACCATAAGGGAGACTATCAATTCCATTTTTAAAAATAAACCTCTTATCATCAAAAGCCCCCTAATGCTTTCTTATTTATCTCTTCTGAATATAATTGATGTTTATAACTTCTTATTCCATTAATCTTTCTAAACTCTTCTTTCTTTGTTGTTAAACAGTTATAATAATCCTTAAAGTTTATTGTTTCTTTAATAACATTTTTCTTTACACCTTTTAGCTTCTTATCAGTCTTTTCAATGTTATTCACAATGTATTTATAAGCATAAGCCTTTGACCTCAATCCCACAAATTCACTCATAACATATCCTCCTAATTCATCCTTGAACTTTCCAATAACCTTTTTATTTTTAGAAGAGAACAACTCACTCTCTGGACTGTAATTACTTGTATCATAGATATTAATGTCCTTTTTCATGTCTGAATAAACATCATCAGTATTAATTTTCAAAATAAAACGATCTGTATCCATATAAAGTAGATTAACATCATTTTGATATTTCTTCCTCAAGTTATTGTAAAAGTAATCATACATCAAGGACTTTGATAAATCAAGTATTGAGGTACCAATGTAAATAGGTTTGTCCATCTCAACGCTTTCTCTCATCAAATGTATTGCACAAAAGTTTTCCGTAAAAACCTCTACTCTCGAGAAGCTTGGTCTGTTGATTAATTTTGATGCTTGTTTCCATGATGTTGATAGACGAATGTTTTGTCTCTTTCTAACATTCTCCATCGTTTTTCCAAACACAGTGTTATTCATCAACTTATAAAAGTCTTTCTCAAAATCATTCTTTGATTCAATCCTGTGTTGTGTGTTAAAATCAATGTACTCTTTCAACCAATGACTCTGATTAAACTTGAGAATCCTATGTATCTTTTCAACACGGAGACCCTTTGAAAGACATTGTCTCAAATTTATTTGATGGAGTACATAATTTTTCTTGTTGTATAGTGTTGTTAGAAGCTTCTCTGACGCTTTACCCTTTACATTAAATGATTGTTGATAATCACTTAACCACTCCTTCTTTGGAATTTCCTTTTCACAAGCAAATTGGAGATCTTTGTGTAGGTTATGGAGTTCCTCTGGATATTTCAAATCAACTTCAAAATAATAACCAACTTTTTCTTCATCTAATTCAGCTTGTGTAGAGATACATACATCTTGTAAAACCTTTTTGTAGTCTTTTTCCTTTACTCATCTAAGTTTTCCATAAGGAAGAGCCTAAGACATTGCCCAGCCATAGAGGTTGTTCGTGTCATAGTACATCAAGTAAGAACTCTCTTTCGTTGAATCATAATTTGGAAGATATTTGTTATTTGCTTTTGCGTATCTGCTCGAGCATACTTGTGAAATTCCACCTCTTTTTGCCTTTTCAATCATTAAAAGCATATCGACATCGGTTATCAAATCCAAACCTTGTTTTGTCATTTTTAACATTGCACTCCAAGCCAATCCAGGAGCAGTGTAATAGTGAGCAGGATCCAATCCATATCCAGAATGACAGATTGTTCTGAAAGCCAATGTTTGCCTCTAAATCTTGTGTCCCAAACCCATCCCTCTCTGTACCCACCGTACGCAGTCGTACCCAGCTGCTCCTGGACTCTGTGTCCTTTCCTCCTGACAAGGTGGAAAAGTTTCTGTCAACCCTCGACTCTGATTCTGCAACTGGTCCTGACGGCATCAGCCCACGGGTCCTAAAATCATGTGCTTCCGCTCTTTCACTCCCTCTTTCTGTTCTCTTCACCCTCTCTTTTGCTCAACGTCATCTGCCATCTGCTTGGAAATCAGCCAACATCACCGCTTTGCACAAAAAAGGTGCAAAAACAGATCCCAGCAACTACAGACCAATCAGCCTTCTCCCAATTATCAGCAAAGTCATGGAATCCATCATTGCTTCAGATATGAAATCTTTCCTCTTCCCCAATGGCTTGATCTCTGATCATCAATTTGGTTTCAGACCTGGTCACTCTACTCTGGACATGCTGCTTTTGCTTTCTCAACAATGGATGGAGGTCCTCAACGCCAAACAGGAAATTAGAGCCGTCTCCCTTGACATTTCACGTGCCTTCGATACGGTCTGGCACCCTGCTCTGCTCACAAAACTCTCCTCCTTTGGTATCCATGGAAATCTCCACGCATGGCTGGCGGACTTCCTCTCTGGTCGTAGTCAACGTGTGGCCCTGAATGGGTTTCTCTCATCTCCTCTACCTGTTCAGGCTGGAGTTCCCCAAGGTAGTGTTCTGGGCCCTGTGCTTTTTCTGGTCTTCATCAATGATCTCTCTGACTCTCTTGAAAATCCTCTCTATCTCTTTGCTGACGACTCTACTCTCTGTCGCTCCATTCCTCATCCCTCAGATCGGCAGTCTGCAGCCTCCTCACTCTCTGCAGACCTGGACAAAATCACAGACTGGGCAAACAAATGGAACATGTCTTTCAATCCTGATAAATCTCACACTCTTACGATGTCTCTCCAAAAAGACCGACTGGAAAACCCTCCCATCCACTTTCTGAATAATCCTCTCCAAGAAGTTCTGTCACTCAAGCTTTTGTGTCTCACTATTTGCCATGATCTTTCCTGGGAAAACCACATTTCAAATCTGGCCTCCAAAGCCAGTCGCCGACTGGGCATCCTCCGTCGTGCGAAGTCCTTCCTTGGCACACCTGAGCTCCTCACCACATACAAGGCTTTCATCTGCAGCTCTATGGAATACTGCTCTCCCCTCTGGTCTGGTGCTCCTGCCTCACACCTAGCCCGTCTTCACGCTGTTGAAACCAAAGCGTTCAGAATCATTGGAATCTCCCGCGATGAAGCTAACTCCAAGGGCCTTTCACTCACTCACCGCAGGCAGGTTGGTGGTCTTTCCGTCTTCTACCGACTCCTCTCTGGCCTTGCTCCCCCAGCCCTCTCTGGGCTCTGTCCCCCAAATATTCCTACAGGTCGCACAAGATCTGCCTGCAACCCTCTTATGGTTAAACTGCCAAAATCAAGACTTTCTGCTCACCTTCACTCCTTCATGCCTCTTTTCTCCCGCCTCTGGAACAAATTCCCTCACTCTCTTCAATCCCACTCCACCCTCCAGGTCTTTAAAACAGCTGTTCACCACCATCTCTTATCCTCCCCCATCCAAAACCTTGATCTTTTCTACCCCCGCTAATTTCGGTCCCCTTGTGTTTTATACTTCTCCCACCCCTCCCCCCCCCCCATTCCCACGCCTCCTGCCCCCAAGCCCTCTCCCTCCCACACTTCTCCCTGCTCTCAAATGTTGTGGTTGTGTGCTTCCCCTTCTCTCCCCATCTTGTCTTCCGCTCCCTCTTTTTGTATATTTTGTTTGTCTGGTTGATTTGTTTGTGAAATAAATGTTAGCTCTTTCACGAGCCTCGATTCAGTATACAAAAAAAAACAAAAAAAAAACAAAAAAAAAACATCAGCCAACAAAAGCACATCAGTTTTGAGATACAAGTCGTGATACTCACCAAGATTCTTGATGTTATATTTTTCCCAAACATTTTGTGCGTGTACATAATCTTTATCAGATATATGACTATTATTTAATTTATTATAGAAATTTTCTTTTGAAGGAAATTGTGTTTCATTGAATCTCTCAAATGAGTTCATATAGTTATAGGGATAAATTCCCTTTTGTGTTAGTAAATCTTTGTCTGAAAAATACTCTGAAAGACATGGGAACTCTTTTAGATTTTGAACCAAGTTAGCCAATGGACTTGTCATGAATTTAAATGTATCAAGAAATCTAATATTAGTTATATCATAAGTATTTCTATTTTTTTAAATGTCAAATCCTGTTTTTATAAAGATTGTTTTTGTGAATGAAATGTATTTCTGATCTGTGTTTGGAATTACTGAGATACTTCCAGAAGTCTTTGAGAGTTCCTTGATAAATAGATGAGTGTCATAATTAACATTGTTATGAAGAAAGACAGGAATGAAAGAGGGGAGTTTATCATTAATATTACAACTTTGATGAGCCGGACCAATATATTTACCAGTGAGATGGCAATGATCTCTAACGTTTAGACCTTCACCAATTTTCTCCTCACAAATATGACAGACATTGTTTTTTATAAATACCCTTTTCTCTTCACTCGTCAAGGACATTAGTTTGTTGGTTTCTCTCATTATCTTTCTAAATCGAACACAGTCTTTTTCTAGTCGTTTCACAAACTCCTCTGGGGTATTTGAGCCTCTATACATCTCTAACTTGTTATATTCATCACCAACGGATGATTTGATATCTATCTATAATTCCAGTAATCTCTGTGTGTGTGTGTGTCTGTGTGTGTGTATGCGACCGCTGTTTCTCGACAACTACCGGTCCGATATACTTGAAACTTGCCAGGTATATTGCTGGGGACCCGAGGATGTGCCTTTTCAAGGTTTTAAATTAATCGGACAAGTAGTTACCGAGCTATGGCGATTTCTTTACCAAACTCCGCAAGCCGTTCGCTTTGGACCAAACCATTTCATGTAAATAGAGGGGGGGGATTGTCACCGTACTCGCAAGCCGTTCGCTTTGGACCAAACCATTCCATGTAAATAGAGGGGGGGGGGGGGGGGATTGTCACCGTACTCGCAAGCCGTTCGCTTTGGACCAAACCATTTCATGTAAATAGAGGGGGGGGGGGGATTGTCACCGTACTCGCAAGCCGTCCGCTTTGGCTTTGCGAATGGACCAAACCATTTCATGTAAATAGAGGGGGGGATATAATTTTAGATATATATATAGTACGGGCATGCCCTAGTAATAACAAAAACCACAAGGAGTATGTTTTTGATATTTATTTGTGTATGATTCTTCTGGATCTGGAGAAGCAGTATCAATTTTTTCTAAAATACTTTCAAAATCAGCATATATAACAAATGGATGTTTTATTGTTTTCTTTTTATCTTTGAATGAGATCTTTGAGCCTTCTTTAGGCATATTGATTACCGTTGATTTATGTTCACCACAATAATTTGAATGTTTATCTAATCTTTCTTGTGTATGGAAGAAGTTAAGACAACGCAAACAAATATATATTTTATTTGTTCTTTTACATACTTGTGGTTTTATTAATTTTGTAATATCTTTGATGTATGTATAATGTGAATTTTCCTCTGAATTAAAATAAAGAAGATTAATATGAGTTTGATTATAATTTTCAGAAAGCTTTAAAATCTGAATGTTGTTTGTTTCCGTCAGACCATAAACATTAACTGATAAATTATTCATCTTTTCAAATTTAGGAATATCATTAAAAGCCATTGGAAAATTTAAATCTTTTGTTTTCAACGTATTCTCATATTTTTTATAATGAGATACTCTTTCAACATGGCTATCTTGAGGATGTAGATGTGCAAGAATAGACCAGAGAAAACATTTATTGTCTTTATTTTTGATATTGATAACTGCTTTTCTATTTTTAATAACACTTGGTAAATCAATGAAAGAAGAAGCGTTTAGAGGATCTGATTTAAGAATATGAATGTCAATAAATAGTATCTCATCTATATTCCAACCACTTCCAGTAATAGTATGCTCAAGTTCTTGTTCTTGCTGGATAAGTTCAACATAAGTGGGATTAATCTGATTGTATGTTGTTATAAAGTGTGTGCCTGTTCTCATGCAAGCTAAATCAGTGATGTTTTCACCAGTGAATGGATCTTCTTTTGAGATTTTTTTTTTAATACCCATATAGAACTTGATTGATTTCAACTCAATAAGAGTCTTTTCAATAAAATCTTTCACAGAGGGTTTAATGATATCCACAGCCTCAACAATTGAGTTGGGGCCAGGAGGATGGAAGTCAAATGTGCGTATTCTGATATGTCTTTTGAAAGCACCATCAGTGTTCTTAATAGTAAACAATTTTGACAAGTGTTTGTTTGTTTTAAGATGGGCTTTGAAACCCTTCTTTAGGATATCTCTATTACAGAGACTACAATGTTTTTTGTTCTTAGGAAGTGGTGATAATTGATTTAGAATGTTGTAAGTGTGTTTAACTGTGAGTATGTGTTTTCAATAATGTTTTACTTCCTTTTCGCAAGTATCACAAAAGACCATATTTATAGGGTAAGAAAACAGTGTTTTATATATATATATCACTGTGCTTAAACTAAAACACCTTTTTGAGCTTTTTCGGCTCGTTTTATATATATAACTTTACTTAAAATAAAACGCCTTTTTGACTTGTTTTATATATATATAACTTTACTTAAACTAAAACACCTTTACATCTCCCAATCCATATGAGAACCAGGGTCATATTCAGAATCAATCTCACAATCAGAGACATCTGAGTCATCAATAAAGCTACTATCATACGAGCACACTGAATCACTATCACACAATTAAATAGTAAAATCTTCCGAGTCCATTGAAATACTACTATCACTAAATGAATCACTATCACACAATGAAATAGTAAAATCTTCACTATTGTATTGACTCATATTTAATTAGCAGAAAAAACCTTTCCATCTATACCAATATACTTTCTTTCATTAAAGGATTCAATCTCTACATTTTTAATATCAAAAGTTATCTTTAAATAATTTCTAACTACCATAGAACGAAATGACATTTCACCAGAAATATTAACATCATTCATTTTACTTAGATCTACACCCTTTGGATTATTAAAGTAAATACAAATTTCTCCACGAGTATTGTTGATGGTCTTATCATTCTTTTTCAAAGTATCGCGATCGATCACTTTTTCAAGCTTTGAATAAATTGCCAGGAGTAGAGGAGAAACTTTTGTTAGATTTACTTTAATGGATGTCTTTCCAGGTATAGTTAGAGCTCTTCCTTTAAATGAAATAGAGGGACTCATGTTATTTTCCATAACTGGTTTTACCCAAAAATTTCCATATTTATCTTTGTTCAATTTAACATCTTTGACATATTTTTCTATATCTTCCCCCGAAGTAGAGATTTCTTGAAATTTGTCTTTTGTGCTTTGAAACATTGTATTTATTAACTAATAAACTTGCGTTTAGTTTAAGTAAAAATTTACTGTTTAAATATGATAGAAGGAGATTTAGAATTTCCAGACTCTCCATATGATAATTTAGAAATCTGCCGCCGTTGTGATAGAATAGGGATTAATAATGAGGGTTCATATAAACAATGTATTTTCTGTGATTTAATTTTAATTAATGATAATAAAAAATATAAAAATATATATAACTCTTTTAAATTAGAACCAAAAATGAATTACTTTACAAGATTAATAAGAGAGATGAATGTTAAGCATTATGATGATAATACACCATTTCTTTCAAGGGAAGAGACTATTTGTATTGGGGAAATATATAAGGGTTTAATGATATTTATTATTCAAAATAATTTTAATGGAAATGTTAACACAAGATACTATATAAATAAAATAATGAATTATTTTGAAATTAAACCTGACCTCAGGATAAAATATAGAGTTTCTAAAATAACTCAAAAAAAGTTAGATGACTTGTTTTCCAAATACAGACTTGGCATTTAATATGGAATATTTTTTTTTCTTGACTTGGGTTTACTTTCTGAACTCAGTATATCAATCTGGTGAGTTTATTTTATGCTTCGGTGATGTCTTTATTGAAAGAACCATGTCACTGATTGTCTTTCACAGCAAGAAGTCAACAACAGGATTATATCACAGGTGGCGTGACAAAATGTAAGGACAGGTACATTTGACGATTGGCTTCACAATCAGGTATATAAGGGTTGTTGCGTTCTGTATTAGTGGAAAACAACTGCTGCATGTCTACAAAAGTTATTGCCGCTTCCTCTGGAGATGGTCCGTCAACTTGACAATGCTGTTTGTCATGGAGTGGTGGCTTTACGAAATTCTGGCATGAAACAGCGTGCTATTGCTCGGCAGTATGGCATCACTCAAGGTCAGGTGTCAAAGATCCTGAAACGAAATGCTCAGAGGGGTGTCCCTACTCCAATACCGAGGCCAGGACTTCCATGCAGAACCACAAGGAGAGATGATCGCCAGCTGCACCGGTTAGTCTACAATGGCCGTACCAAGTCAGCTAATCGGCTTAGGGCTGAGTGGCAGAAACTGACAAATGTGCCTGTATCCAGAAGGCTAGTCAACCAACGACTGGTTCAAGCAGGCTATCGTGCCAGGCATCCCCTGAGAAAGCCACGCCTGACCAGACAACACAGCCAGCGCCGATTGCAGTGGGCCAGAGAGCACCGTCAATGGCAGCCAGGACACTAGAATCACATGACCTTCAGTGACGAGTCTAGATATCTGGTCTATCGTCAAGATGGCCGCGTCCGAGTGCGCAGACAAGTGCATGAAGCCCACAACGAAGATTGTATAGTGCCAAGAGTCCAAGCTGGAGGTGGTGGGGTGACCGTTTGGGCTGCTTTTCATGCAGGGGCAAAACTGACCTGGTTGTTCTGAATGGAAACCTGAACCAGTTCAAGTACAGGGTCATTCTGGAAGAAACATTGCTTCCATTTGCTCGTGCAGCCTTTCGAGGAAACTTTGTCTTCCAAGATGACAATGCACGGCCTCATCGTGCTCGCATGATCCAACACTTTCTTGCTGACCGTGGTGTAGAGCATATGGAGTGGCCTGCCATGTCCCCGGATATGAATCCGATAGAGAACTTGTGGGCAGAATTAATGCGTCAAATCGACAACTTGGACCAGCAGCCTACATCTGTGCGTGAATTGCAGAAGACTATTGTCACTGCATGGCAAGCGATTCCTGTCCAAACCTTGGCAAATCTCGTGAACAGCATGCCTCGACATGTACGTGCTCTCCTGAATGCTCGTGGGGGTTACACGAAGTACTGAACTGTAATTTCACTGTCTGTAATCCCAGTCATAATTTTGTTTTTGTTGAATTTTTTTTTGGCTAATGTGCAAAATAAAGAGATACTTCTGGAAAACGTACAGAAGTTCAACACAATACTGTCCGTGAATTGAGTTCGATATCAGTTTACATCACTTTGAAGGATCAATTTATTTGCTTCGAAATGGCAAATGTGGTTTTTGTTTCTTTTAAAGGTCACATTAACAAAATCTACAATAATTTCAACATAATTCCAATGAACTTTTGGTTCTAAGTCATCTTGAAAAGTAAGTTCACTCCCACAAATAAAATATTCCATATTAAATGCCAAGTCTGTATATAAATGAATGATTTTTTTACCCGTTTGGGAAAATAAGATAAAATTTAATAACCATAAAAATATTCCAAATTCATTGAGATGTCTAATAGTTGGTTCAAGTGGATGTGGAAAAACCTGTTTGCTTTTAAAGATGCTCCTCAGCCCTAATTTTTTAGATTATGATAATTTAATAATTTTTACGAAGTCAAGTTTTCAACCCGAGTATCAACTACTCTCACAGGGTTTTAATGCGGGTCTTAAAAAGGAAGACATTATCGGTTTATTTAAACTTCAAAACAAACTAAATGATTATAATATTGATGATATAATACAATTATTTTTTGAGACACAGAAATCAAAACCGAAACCAAAACCCATAACTTGTATTGTCAGTGATAATACGGATGATATACCTTCACCTCAAGATTTAGATAAATCAAAAAAGAACCTCGTTATCTTTGATGATTGTGTCAATGAGAGAAACCAAACAGTAATGGATAGCTACTATACAAGAGGGAGACATTCTTCTTGTAATTGTATTTATCTTAGTCAGTCATATTTTCAACTCCCTCGACGCTCAATAAGAAACAATACCAATACTTTTATTTTATTTAAGTTAAATTCAATAGATGTAAATAATTTTTGGAGAGATAATTGCTCTACATTATGTAGTAAAAAAGAATTTGAAAATTATATGAAACACACGATTGGAAAATATAAATATATTGTTGTGAAACAAGATGAGATACTAACTGATATTTTTCACACATAAATGACAACTATTATTATTAATCTTGTGGGTAAATCTGCTTCAGGAAAGAACTTTCATAAATCTAAACTCTTGAATAGTAAAAATGAAAAGATTGTAAGTTTTTTTTTTTAAACACCCTATGATTCGTTTTGTAGGTATTACAACCAGAGCAATGCGACCAGGAGAAGTAGAAGGGAAAGGTTATTACTACATTTCAATGGAGAAACATGCGATTGAGGAACGAAGGTCAAATATTTGAGGAGGTCTCTCTTGGTTCGACAAAATATTCACATTGTAAGAGTGAGTTAAATAAAGTAAAATCTAACGGTCTTGGGATTTTAAAAACTAATCCTGAAGGAATGAGACAAATTATTAAACATTTGTGTGGTGAGGGAGTTAAGATTTTATCATTCGGTTTTGATATCGATGAGGAGACTCAACGCAAACGTATGAAAAGCAGAGATACAAGTATTAGTGAAGAAGAAATAAAAACTCGTATTAATACCAATAAAGAATTTGATGAAACATTTAAAGAAAAGGATTTATTTCAACACATTTACTATTATGATGAAGAAAAGGAAAATTTTCCCATTGACCATTACAATTCATTAAATGATATTTTTCAATAAATAAATACAGAAAATGAATACCGAAGAAAGAGCAAGAAAGTTTAAAGAACATCAAGAGTTGGTTTCAAAAGTTGTAAAGCAACAGGAAGAGATAAAGAAGAAACGGAGACAGAAACTAACTGGTGAAGAAGCATTTGAAAGAAAACAAGAGAAAATTTTTTAAACCACTTTTAAAAACTCAACAAACGATTTCACCTACAGTTCCCACGTTAGAATTTACTCCGAAAAAACTTCAAATGCTCAAAGATTTTAGTCAAATGACAGAGCAAGAACTCGGAGAATTAGAATATGATTATGAAGGATTATTTCGGAAACTTGAGGAGGTAAATGAACCCCCTAATTATGTTGTGGAAGCTCTTCAAAACAATGAATATTCGGCGAGTTCAAAAACCAGAGCAGGTCTCATTCCAACAGAAGAACCATCACAGTTCCATCTTGTGAAAGAAAAGTTATTGATATTTAATGATAAATTGGTGTTCTTAAGTTCTACTCTACTTATACAAAAAAAAGAAAGACAAAAGAGAGGATTTTTATGTTTGTTTAGCTGTGTGTTTAGCTTTTACACGAGCCTCGATCTTGTATACAAAAAAAAAAAAAAAAAAAAAAATGTTGAATTAACTCCAAGATTAATGTTTCTTCTAACAAACTCCGGATTTAGCGGTTCAAAATATTTTGAGGAACCACTTGATATGGAAAGAGAGGAAGATAGAGAATAGATTGAGTTGCTAAATGCACTTGATTATGGAGTTTCTGTTGCTGGTAAAAGTAAGAAGAATGAAAAGGAGAAACATATTATTGATGCTTTAAGTAAGCTTGGTTCGGGCGTTAGCTTTCTTCCAAATGACCCATCACAATTAGTTAATAGGTTATTATTGTTGTTAGGTAGTAAGAAGGCTGGAAACAACAATTGTTTCAATGAAACATCTGCCATTTTAGACCAGTTGATGAATATGAAAATAATTAATAAATGTCAATACAAAGATATTTTATTAGATATTAAATAAGATGAGAAGCACAATTCTTAGTTTTAATTTCACAAAGAGTGATTACACAGCATCATTCCCTTACCCACTACAACTTGACCCCACAAAAGAATATGAGGCATCTTTATTGTCGATGGAAACTTATAATACCTTGTTTAATATAACAGAGAAAAACAACAAGTTTAGTTATAATCCAGGAAGTGGATATAAAACTATAACCGTTTCACCCGGAGCTTACGAGATTTCTCAAATATCTTCTGAAGTCTCTCGCCTTATGAAAGAACAAGGTGATGAACCAAAAAATATGGTAATAGATATTCAAAAACACACTTCAAAATCAACTATTAAACTTAAAAATAATTATAAAGTTGATTTCACGATTGAAAAATCGTTTAGAGAGCTATTGGGTTTCTCTTCAAAAAAGATTGAAACTAACGGGACGTTGTACAGTGATAATGTCATTCAAATATCCTCCGGTATAAATTCAGTATTAATTCATTGTGATTTGATTGATGGTGCTTATAACGATGGAATAAGAACAAATACAATATTTTCATTCAGCGCATACTCAACCCCGATTGGTTATAAATTTAATATGGAACCAAAAAATCTTGTTTATTTACCTGTGTCAGGAAAAACCATATACAGAGTAAATTTTAGGATAACCGACCAAGATAATCGTATGATATCCTTTAATGATGAAATTATATCCATCAGAATTCACCTACGTGAAGTTTTTCAATAAATAAATAATGGTTATTGTGAGAAAACACGAGTTGGGAAAATATAAAATAATTACAGGGGATGGGATGTTCCTTTCACCATACTATAAGGGTGAAGGTATGTTTCTTGGTAGAGGATACTATAAACCAAAGAGACAATGGGGTGTGGGACATCAATTTAGAAATAAAGGAGATGGGATAATTGATACTCTAATGGGTATTGGTTCAACCATCCTTAAACATAAAGACCTAATTGGTTCAACTGCTTCTGCCGTGGACTCAGTTGCGGGTGCTATAAAAAGTATAAAAGATGCTCAAAAGGAGTCTCATAAATTACAAGCAATCAACGAAATTAAAAAAGGTAAAACTCAACTATCTTCACAAGACGACAAAAAATCATTAAAATACTTGGGTCGGGGTTTCAACGATTTTAATGCTATATAAATACAAGTTTTTAAGCGATTGATAGTATCTATGATTTGGATGATATGATTATCATTTCAAACTCCACTAAAAAGGAAGACTATTTAAAGGTAAATGCTATAACAGGAACAGACTGGAATTCAAACGGAACAAAAAGTTTTGAAATAAATAATCAACAAACTTACTTGAATCTAGCTGATAGTTTCTTGCTGTGTAAATTTAAATTCACTAAGGCTGCGAATAATACTAATGCTACACTCGTAAATGATTTCTTCTGGAAAATGTTTGATAGTGTCCGCCTGTATATTGGAACACAAGAGGTTGAAGCGGTTGATTATGTCTCTGCGACATCTGAAATGATGAAATTTACACTATATTCGTTTAGTGATAGAATGGGTAAGGGAGCTGTTGAAGGTTTTATTCCTGATATGTCAACGGGTACAAACGCAGACCCTGGTTATAGTCAAAGGAAGGCAATGTATAATGATGATACAAAAGCAGAGAATAGTTTTACCGTAGCAGTACCTCTGAAAGGTATATTTGGATTTTGTGATTAAGATAAAGTTTTGTATGGTCTTAAAATTAGATTTCAACTACAAAGGAATGATAATGTAAATAGGTTGCTTTTTGGGGCCGAAAATGCTTTTGGAGACAATAATAAATTTGTTATTAATGATTTGTGTTGGTATATCAGTGAATATACTCCTGATCTTAAAACGGAAGAGATGTTAAATAGAAGACTTAACTCAAAGAAACCACTAAATGTATCATACCTTGAAAGAAGATGTCAACACGTTAAACTGGAACACACTACCTACACTTGGAATTTGGGTGTTCTTCAAGGAAAGCCACGATACCTATGGCTCATTAAAAAAAAAAAACAGATGGAGAGGACGGTACTGATAAGAATAATGCGCTGAGTGATAATGCTGAGGTGAAACAACTTCGGGTTTCTCTTGATGGCACATTTTATCCACGAGATAGATTGGAAATTGATTGGGAAAAAAATGATTATGCGGAAGCCTACAAGTCTTACCAAAAGGTGTGTGAAAGCAACAGTAATAATGATCCCATTTTGGATATGGTTGCATGTCAAAAACTTTATACGATCTACGCAATTGACCTGAGTTCTCAAAAAGAAACTATAAAGTCTAATAGAGTGGATACATCTCTATACATTGAAAGAGGGGAGAGTGAAGAGGTTAATACATATTGTTTGCTTTTGGAAGAAACAGAATTACAGATTAATACAGATAATGGTGTTATGATTAATATCACATAGATTTTTTCTCATAAATAAATGAGGAGGAAAGAACCGGTATATGTTAATCAAATCAATCTTAAGAAATTAACATCTTGTATTCAAAATCAAAAGCCTTGTATTATTAATGTTAATACAATTCAAAGAAAAGGAGCAGTAAGAATTGATGATTTACTCACAAGAGAGCAGGTAAAAACACAATGATGTTGGATCACTTAAAATTAAAATGACAAAACCTATGTTAAATAAATATTTAACAAGGGAAACGAGTGGAGGATTTCTCCCGTTTCTAATTCCTTTATTTGCTGGTTTAAGTGCGGCAGGAGCATTGACTGGTGGTATTTCAGCAGCGGTAAAAACTGCTAACGAAAGGAAGGCACAACTAAAAGCTCAAAAAGAATTGGAAAGACATAACAAGGAGTTGGAGAAACAAATTAGTGGAAGTGGTGTAATTGTGGATTTTGCTCAAAAACTTGAAAGTCTACCTGATAAAGCTAGATTGTTAGTTGGAGATATGCTTTCCTCTATCGCTCAAGCGGGTGTTAAACTAACTAAATGGGGTAATGGATTGTATCTTTCTCATAAATAAATGGATAAATGGTTTAAACAATTTGGAAAGAATACAACATCAAATATAGAACTAGCTAAGTATTGTAAAAAACTAAAAATTGATAACGTGGTAATCTGTATGAGAGATGAATTAACAAAGTTGTCCAAGAATATAAAGAATATTATTTTGAATTTAGACACACAGAATGGTTCTCATTGGGTTTGTATTCATAATAGCCAGGATAAATATTATTTTGATAGTTATGGTATGCCACCACCTGTTGAAGTAATACAATTCTTACAGAATGGTGTTTATCAAACATCTCAAGTTCAAGAAATTAATTCTAAATGTTGTGGCCAATTATGTTTATATGTATTATTTCAACTCAACAATAATGAAAATTTTTATGATGTCATTTTAAATCTAATATAAATGACTTATGTCGGAAAAGATGGTTCTATCTTTGGAGAATCCTCTCAGGATATTGATTTATTAAATTATTATACAATGGCACAGGCTGAACGACAAAAATATAGTATAAGTAAAAATATTAATATGAAGAATACTTATAAATTAATCAATTATCCAAACCCCTACAGATGCGAATGACTTAATTAGATTCAGTGATTTATCACAATATATATATATTTTAAAGAAAACAGCACGTTTTGTGAAACAAGTAAAATTTACAACCACAACACCTGGTTATACTGACCATACACCTTTCCTCATTCAATTTAACCACCTGCTTACAATTGAATTTAATAAAGAAGGACATATAGTTAACATGCGAATTAATAAATGGGGGTATGATATGCCTGATTTTGGGTATAATTGGTCTTTTTCAACAAACTTAGAAGACCTACATGATTTGAATCAGTCTCGTAAAGAAGAATATTATCCGCTTGGTGAGGATAAGGATTTATGTGGAAGTACAATTAGTAAACAACAAATACATGATTTTAAGAAAAGAAAAATATATGATAGCATAGCGATGGTTAGCATGACAAAGAAGGAAGGTAATTAGATAAGGATAGAAAGCCGAGGAATACAAACCGATTTGGTAGTGGGAAGATGGGGTGGTATTACCTGTCATAATATTAATCTCACATATATTTCTGATACATAAATGGCAGGAAGAAGACTACAAGAGAATTATAATTTTTGTATTCAAGGATACCTACAAGAAAAGGGTGCTCGGTATTACATACCTTATGATTTGGAGCATATACATGGGAATTTTGTGATAAAAAACTGGCCTTATACTGATATTGCTAAACCCACAAATAGGGACTTGTTTAAAATATTAAATAAAAATGAACTTCTCAAAGTTATGAAATATAAAACTCTTTTAGAAATCATTAACAAATCTTATTGGTATCCTATTATGAGAAAAATAATTATAGATACAAGAATATCTCAAAATCCAGATGAGTATATGTATAATATTCTTTGGGGCTCAAACTCAAGGGTATCCTATTATGCACTTGTGTTGGTGAAGGAAACCTCTTTTGCACTTGTATTAGTGTGGAAAAACCACTTTTTGCACTTGTGTTAGTGTTGAAAAACCACTTTTCGCACTTGTGTTGGTGTTGAAAAACCACTTTTCGCACTTGTGTTAGTGTTGAAAAACCATTTTTCGCACTTGTGTTGGTGCAGGAAACCACTTTTGCACTTGTGTTAGTGTTGAAAAACCACTTTTCGCACTTGTGTTAGTGTTGAAAAACCACTTTTCGCACTTGTGTTGGTGCAGGAAACCACTTTTGCACTTGTATTAGTGTGGCAAAAACACTTTTTGCACTTGTGATAGTGTTGAAAAACCACTTTTCGCACTTGTGATAGTGTTGAAAAACCACTTTTCGCACTTGTGTTAGTGTTGAAAAACCACTTTTCGCACTTGTGTTGGTGCAGGAAACCACTTTTGCACTTGTATTAGTGTGGAAAAAACACTTTTTGCACTTGTGATAGTGTTGAAAAACCACATTTCGCACTTGTGTTAGTGTTGAAAAACCACTTTCGCACTTGTGTTGGTGCAGGAAACCACTTTTGCACTTGTATTAGTGTGGAAAAACCACTTTTTGCATTTGTGATAGTGTTGAAAAACCACTTTTCGCACTTGTGTTGGTGTTGAAAAACCACTTTTCGCACTTGTGTTGGTGCAGGAAACCACTTTTGCACTTGTATTAGTGTGGAAAAACCGCTTTTCGCACTTGTGTTAGTGTTGAAAAACCACTTTTCGCACTTGTGTTGGTGTTGAAAAACCACTTTTCGCACTTGTGTTAGTGTTGAAAAACCACTTTTCGCACTTGTGTTTGTGCAGAAAACCACTTTTGCACTTGTATTAGTGTGGAAAAAATACTTTTTGCACTTGTGATAGTGTTGAAAAACCACTTTTCGCACTTGTGTTAGTGTTGAAAAACCACTTTTCGCACTTGTATTAGTGTTGAAAAACCACTTTTCGCACTTGTGTTGGTGCAGGAAACCACTTTTGCACTTGTATTAGTGTGGAAAAAACACTTTTTGCACTTGTGATAGTGTTGAAAAACCACTTTTCACACTTGTGTTAGTGTTGAAAAACCACTTTTCGCACTTGTGTTGTTGCAGGAAACCACTTTTTCACTTGTATTAGTGTGGAAAAACCACTTTTCGCACTTGTGTTAGTGTGGAAAAAACACTTTTTGCACTTGTGATAGTGTTGAAAAACCACTTTTCGCACTTGTGTTAGTGTTGAAAAACCACTTTTCGCACTTGTGTTTGTGCAGAAAACCACTTTTGCACTTGTATTAGTGTGGAAAAAATACTTTTTGCACTTGTGATAGTGTTGAAAAACCACTTTTCGCACTTGTGTTAGTGTTGAAAAACCACTTTTCGCACTTGTGTTGGTGCAGGAAACCACTTTTGCACTTGTATTAGTGTTGAAAAACCACTTTTCGCACTTGTGTTAGTGTTGAAAAACCACTTTTTGCACTTGTGTTGTTGCAGGAAACCACTTTTTCACTTGTATTAGTGTGGAAAAACCACTTTTCGCACTTCTGTTAGTGTTGAAAAACCACTTTTCGCACTTGTGTTAGTGTTGAAAAACCACTTTTCGCACTTGTGTTAGTGCAGGAAACCACTTTTGCACTTGTATTAGTGTGAAAAAAACACTTTTTGCACTTGTGATAGTGTTGAAAAACCACTTTTTGCACTTGTGTTAGTGTTGAAAAACCACTTTCGCACTTGTGTTGGTGCAGGAAACCACTTTTGCACTTGTATTAGTGTGGAAAAACCACTTTTTGCACTTGTGATAGTGTTGAAAAACCACTTTTCGCACTTGTGTTAGTGTTGAAAAACCACTTTTTGCACTTGTGTTAGTGTTGAAAAACCACCTTTCGCACTTGTGTTAGTGTTGAAAAACCACTTTTCGCACTTGTGTTGGTGCAGGAAACCACTTTTGCACTTGTATTAGTGTGGAAAAAACACTTTTTGCACTTGTGATAGTGTTGAAAAACCACTTTTCGCACTTGTGTTGGTGCAGGAAACCACTTTTGCACTTGTATTAGTGTGGATAAAACACTTTTTGCACTTACAATAGTGTTGAAAAACCACTTTTCGCACTTGTGTTAGTGTTGAAAAACCACTTTTTGCACTTGTGATAGTGTTGAAAAACCACTTTTCGCACTTGTGTTAGTGTTGAAAAACCACTTTTCGCACTTGTGTTGGTGCAGGAAACCACTTTTGCACTTGTATTAGTGTGGAGAAACCACTTTTCGCACTTGTGTTAGTGTTGAAAAACCACTTTTCGCACTTGTGTTGGTGTTGAAAAACCACTTTTCGCACTTGTGTTAGTGTTGAAAAACCACTTTTCGCAATGGTGTTGGTGCAGGAAACCACTTTTGCACTTGTATTAGTGTGGGAAAAAATACTTTTTGCACTTGTGATAGTGTTGAAAAAACACTTTTTGCACTTGTGATAGTGTTGAAAAACCACTTTTCGCACTTGTGTTGGTGCAGGAAACCACTTTTGCACTTGTATTAGTGTGGAAAACCACTTTTCGCACTTGTGTTAGTGTTGAAAAACCACTTTTCACACTTGTGTTGGTGCAGGAAACCACTTTTGCACTTGTATTAGTGTGGAAAAAACACTTTTTGCACTTGTGTTAGTGTTTAAAAACCACTTTTCGCACTTGTGTTAGTGTTGAAAAACCACTTTTCGCACTTGTGTTAGTGTTGAAAAACCACTTTTCACACTTGTGTTAGTGTTGAAAAACCACTTTTCGCACTTGTGTTAGTGTTGAAAAACCACTTTTCGCACTTGTGTTAGTGTTGAAAAACCACTTTTCGCACTTGTGTTAGTGTTGAAAAACCATTTTTCGCACTTGTGTTGGTGCAGGAAACCACTCTTGCACTTGTATTAGTGTGGAAAAAACACATTTTGCACTTGTATTAGTGTGGAAAAAATACTTTTTGCACCTGTGATATTGTTGAAAAACCACTTTTCGCACTTGTGTTAGTGTTGAAAAACCACTTTTCGCACTTGTGTTAGTGTTGAAAAACCACTTTTCGCACTTGTGTTAGTGTTGAAAAACCACTTTTCGCACTTGTGTTGGTGCAGGAAACCACTTTTGCACTTGTATTAGTGTGGAAAAAATACTTTTTGCACTTGTGATAGTGTTGAAAAACCACTTTTCGCACTTGTGTTAGTGTTGAAAAACCACTTTTCGCACTTGTGGTAGTGTTGAAAAACCACTTTTCGCACTTGTGTTGGTGCAGGAAACCACTTTTGCACTTGTGTTAGTGTTGAAAAACCACTTTTCGCACTTGTGTTAGTGTTGAAAAACCACTTTTCGCACTTGTGTTGGTGCAGGAAACCACTTTTGCACTTGTGTTAGTGTTGAAAAACCACTTTTCGCACTTGTGTTAGTGTTGAAAAACCACTTTTCGCACTTGTGTTGGTGCAGGAAACCACTTTTGCACTTGTATTAGTGTGGAAAAAACACTTTTTGCACTTGTGATAGTGTTGAAAAACCACTTTTCGCACTTGTGTTAGTGTTGAAAAACCACTTTTCGCACTTGTGTTAGTGTTGAAAAACCACTTTTTGCACTTGTGATAGTGTTGAAAACCCACTTTTCGCACTTGTGTTAGTGTTGAAAAACCACTTTTCGCACTTGTGTTGATGCAGGAAACCACTTTTCCACTTGTATTAGTGTGGAAAACCACTTTTCGCACTTGTGTTCGTTTTGAAAAACCACTTTTTGCACTTGTGATAGTGTTGAAAAACCACTTTTCGCACTTGTGTTAGTGTTGAAAAACCACTTTTCGCACTTGTGTTGGTGCAGGAAACCACTTTTGCACTTGTATTAGTGTGGAAAAACCACTTTTTGCACTTGTGTTAGTGTTGAAAAACCACTTTTCGCACTTGTGTTGGTGCAGGAAACCACTTTTGCACTTGTATTAGTGTGGAAAAAACACTTTTTGCACTTGTGATAGTGTTGAAAAACCACATTTCGCACTTGTGTTAGTGTTGAAAAACCACTTTCGCACTTGTGTTGGTGCAGGAAACCACTTTTGCACTTGTATTAGTGTGGAAAAACCACTTTTTGCACTTGTGATAGTGTTGAAAAACCACTTTTCGCACTTGTGTTGGTGTTGAAAAACCACTTTTCGCACTTGTGTTGGTGCAGGAAACCACTTTTGCACTTGTATTAGTGTGGAAAAACCGCTTTTCGCACTTGTGTTAGTGTTGAAAAACCACTTTTCGCACTTGTGTTGGTGTTGAAAAACCACTTTTCGCACTTGTGTTAGTGTTGAAAAACCACTTTTCGCACTTGTGTTTGTGCAGAAAACCACTTTTGCACTTGTATTAGTGTGGAAAAAATACTTTTTGCACTTGTGATAGTGTTGAAAAACCACTTTTCGCACTTGTGTTAGTGTTGAAAAACCACCTTTCGCACTTGTGTTAGTGTTGAAAAACCACTTTTCGCACTTGTGTTGGTGCAGGAAACCACTTTTGCACTTGTATTAGTGTTGAAAAACCACTTTTCGCACTTGTGTTAGTGTTGAAAAACCACTTTTTGCACTTGTGTTGTTGCAGGAAACCACTTTTTCACTTGTATTAGTGTGGAAAAACCACTTTTCGCACTTCTGTTAGTGTTGAAAAACCACTTTTCGCACTTGTGTTAGTGTTGAAAAACCACTTTTTGCACTTGTGTTAGTGCAGGAAACCACTTTTGCACTTGTATTAGTGTGAAAAAAACACTTTTTGCACTTGTGATAGTGTTGAAAAACCACTTTTTGCACTTGTGTTAGTGTTGAAAAACCACTTTCGCACTTGTGTTGGTGCAGGAAACCACTTTTGCACTTGTATTAGTGTGGAAAAACCACTTTTTGCACTTGTGATAGTGTTGAAAAACCACTTTTCGCACTTGTGTTAGTGTTGAAAAACCACTTTTTGCACTTGTGTTAGTGTTGAAAAACCACCTTTCGCACTTGTGTTAGTGTTGAAAAACCACTTTTCGCACTTGTGTTGGTGCAGGAAACCACTTTTGCACTTGTATTAGTGTGGAAAAAACACTTTTTGCACTTGTGATAGTGTTGAAAAACCACTTTTCGCACTTGTGTTGGTGCAGGAAACCACTTTTGCACTTGTATTAGTGTGGATAAAACACTTTTTGCACTTGCAATAGTGTTGAAAAACCACTTTTCGCACTTGTGTTAGTGTTGAAAAACCACTTTTTGCACTTGTGATAGTGTTGAAAAACCACTTTTCGCACTTGTGTTAGTGTTGAAAAACCACTTTTCGCACTTGTGTTGGTGCAGGAAACCACTTTTGCACTTGTATTAGTGTGGAAAAACCACTTTTCGCACTTGTGTTAGTGTTGAAAAACCACTTTTCGCACTTGTGTTGGTGTTGAAAAACCACTTTTCGCACTTGTGTTAGTGTTGAAAAACCACTTTTCGCAATGGTGTTGGTGCAGGAAACCACTTTTGCACTTGTATTAGTGTGGAAAAAATACTTTTTGCACTTGTGATAGTGTTGAAAAAACACTTTTTGCACTTGTGATAGTGTTGAAAAACCACTTTTCGCACTTGTGTTGGTGCAGGAAACCACTTTTGCACTTGTATTAGTGTGGAAAACCACTTTTCGCACTTGTGTTAGTGTTGAAAAACCACTTTTCACACTTGTGTTGGTGCAGGAAACCACTTTTGCACTTGTATTAGTGTGGAAAAAACACTTTTTGCACTTGTGTTAGTGTTTAAAAACCACTTTTCGCACTTGTGTTAGTGTTGAAAAACCACTTTTCGCACTTGTGTTAGTGTTGAAAAACCACTTTTCACACTTGTGTTAGTGTTGAAAAACCACTTTTCGCACTTGTGTTAGTGTTGAAAAACCACTTTTCGCACTTGTGTTAGTGTTGAAAAACCACTTTTCGCACTTGTGTTAGTGTTGAAAAACCATTTTTCGCACTTGTGTTGGTGCAGGAAACCACTTTTGCACTTGTATTAGTGTGGAAAAAACACATTTTGCACTTGTATTAGTGTGGAAAAAATACTTTTTGCACCTGTGATAGTGTTGAAAAACCACTTTTCGCACTTGTGTTAGTGTTGAAAAACCACTTTTCGCACTTGTGTTAGTGTTGAAAAACCACTTTTCGCACTTGTGTTAGTGTTGAAAAACCACTTTTCGCACTTGTGTTGGTGCAGGAAACCACTTTTGCACTTGTATTAGTGTGGAAAAAATACTTTTTGCACTTGTGATAGTGTTGAAAAACCACTTTTCGCACTTGTGTTAGTGTTGAAAAACCACTTTTCGCACTTGTGGTAGTGTTGAAAAACCACTTTTCGCACTTGTGTTGGTGCAGGAAACCACTTTTGCACTTGTGTTAGTGTTGAAAAACCACTTTTCGCACTTGTGTTAGTGTTGAAAAACCACTTTTCGCACTTGTGTTGGTGCAGGAAACCACTTTTGCACTTGTGTTAGTGTTGAAAAACCACTTTTCGCACTTGTGTTAGTGTTGAAAAACCACTTTTCGCACTTGTGTTGGTGCAGGAAACCACTTTTGCACTTGTATTAGTGTGGAAAAAACACTTTTTGCACTTGTGATAGTGTTGAAAAACCACTTTTCGCACTTGTGTTAGTGTTGAAAAACCACTTTTCGCACTTGTGTTAGTGTTGAAAAACCACTTTTTGCACTTGTGATAGTGTTGAAAACCCACTTTTCGCACTTGTGTTAGTGTTGAAAAACCACTTTTCGCACTTGTGTTGATGCAGGAAACCACTTTTCCACTTGTATTAGTGTGGAAAACCACTTTTCGCACTTGTGTTAGTTTTGAAAAACCACTTTTTGCACTTGTGATAGTGTTGAAAAACCACTTTTCGCACTTGTGTTAGTGTTGAAAAACCACTTTTCGCACTTGTGTTGGTGCAGGAAACCACTTTTGCACTTGTATTAGTGTGGAAAAACCACTTTTTGCACTTGTGTTAGTGTTGAAAAACCACTTTTCGCACTTGTGTTGGTGCAGGAAACCACTTTTGCACTTGTATTAGTGTGGAAAAAACACTTTTTGCACTTGTGATAGTGTTGAAAAACCACATTTCGCACTTGTGTTAGTGTTGAAAAACCACTTTCGCACTTGTGTTGGTGCAGGAAACCACTTTTGCACTTGTATTAGTGTGGAAAAACCACTTTTTGCACTTGTGATAGTGTTGAAAAACCACTTTTCGCACTTGTGTTGGTGTTGAAAAACCACTTTTCGCACTTGTGTTGGTGCAGGAAACCACTTTTGCACTTGTATTAGTGTGGAAAAACCGCTTTTCGCACTTGTGTTAGTGTTGAAAAACCACTTTTCGCACTTGTGTTGGTGTTGAAAAACCACTTTTCGCACTTGTGTTAGTGTTGAAAAACCACTTTTCGCACTTGTGTTTGTGCAGAAAACCACTTTTGCACTTGTATTAGTGTGGAAAAAATACTTTTTGCACTTGTGATAGTGTTGAAAAACCACTTTTCGCACTTGTGTTAGTGTTGAAAAACCACTTTTCGCACTTGTATTAGTGTTGAAAAACCACTTTTCGCACTTGTGTTGGTGCAGGAAACCACTTTTGCACTTGTATTAGTGTGGAAAAAACACTTTTTGCACTTGTGATAGTGTTGAAAAACCACTTTTCACACTTGTGTTAGTGTTGAAAAACCACTTTTCGCACTTGTGTTGTTGCAGGAAACCACTTTTTCACTTGTATTAGTGTGGAAAAACCACTTTTCGCACTTGTGTTCGTGTTGAAAAACCACTTTTCGCACTTGTGTTAGTGTTGAAAAACCACTTTTCGCACTTGTGTTAGTGCAGGAAACCACTTTTGCACTTGTATTAGTGTGAAAAAAACACTTTTTGCACTTGTGATAGTGTTGAAAAACCACTTTTCGCACTTGTGTTAGTGTTGAAAAACCACTTTCGCACTTGTGTTGGTGCAGGAAACCACTTTTGCACTTGTATTAGTGTGGAAAAAACACTTTTTGCACTTGTGATAGTGTTGAAAAACCACTTTTCGCACTTGTGTTAGTGTTGAAAAACCACTTTTCGCACTTGTGTTTGTGCAGAAAACCACTTTTGCACTTGTATTAGTGTGGAAAAAATACTTTTTGCACTTGTGATAGTGTTGAAAAACCACTTTTCGCACTTGTGTTAGTGTTGAAAAACCACCTTTCGCACTTGTGTTGGTGCAGGAAACCACTTTTGCACTTGTATTAGTGTGGAAAAACCACTTTTTGCACTTGTGTTAGTGTTGAAAAACCACTTTTCGCACTTGTGTTGGTGCAGGAAACCACTTTTGCACTTGTATTAGTGTGGAAAAAACACTTTTTGCACTTGTGATAGTGTTGAAAAACCACATTTCGCACTTGTGTTAGTGTTGAAAAACCACTTTCGCACTTGTGTTGGTGCAGGAAACCACTTTTGCACTTGTATTAGTGTGGAAAAACCACTTTTTGCACTTGTGATAGTGTTGAAAAACCACTTTTCGCACTTGTGTTGGTGTTGAAAAACCACTTTTCGCACTTGTGTTGGTGCAGGAAACCACTTTTGCACTTGTATTAGTGTGGAAAAACCGCTTTTCGCACTTGTGTTAGTGTTGAAAAACCACTTTTCGCACTTGTGTTGGTGTTGAAAAACCACTTTTCGCACTTGTGTTAGTGTTGAAAAACCACTTTTCGCACTTGTGTTTGTGCAGAAAACCACTTTTGCACTTGTATTAGTGTGGAAAAAATACTTTTTGCACTTGTGATAGTGTTGAAAAACCACTTTTCGCACTTGTGTTAGTGTTGAAAAACCACCTTTCGCACTTGTGTTAGTGTTGAAAAACCACTTTTCGCACTTGTGTTGGTGCAGGAAACCACTTTTGCACTTGTATTAGTGTTGAAAAACCACTTTTCGCACTTGTGTTAGTGTTGAAAAACCACTTTTTGCACTTGTGTTGTTGCAGGAAACCACTTTTTCACTTGTATTAGTGTGGAAAAACCACTTTTCGCACTTCTGTTAGTGTTGAAAAACCACTTTTCGCACTTGTGTTAGTGTTGAAAAACCACTTTTCGCACTTGTGTTAGTGCAGGAAACCACTTTTGCACTTGTATTAGTGTGAAAAAAACACTTTTTGCACTTGTGATAGTGTTGAAAAACCACTTTTTGCACTTGTGTTAGTGTTGAAAAACCACTTTCGCACTTGTGTTGGTGCAGGAAACCACTTTTGCACTTGTATTAGTGTGGAAAAACCACTTTTTGCACTTGTGATAGTGTTGAAAAACCACTTTTCGCACTTGTGTTAGTGTTGAAAAACCACTTTTTGCACTTGTGTTAGTGTTGAAAAACCACCTTTCGCACTTGTGTTAGTGTTGAAAAACCACTTTTCGCACTTGTGTTGGTGCAGGAAACCACTTTTGCACTTGTATTAGTGTGGAAAAAACACTTTTTGCACTTGTGATAGTGTTGAAAAACCACTTTTCGCACTTGTGTTGGTGCAGGAAACCACTTTTGCACTTGTATTAGTGTGGATAAAACACTTTTTGCACTTGCAATAGTGTTGAAAAACCACTTTTCGCACTTGTGTTAGTGTTGAAAAACCACTTTTTGCACTTGTGATAGTGTTGAAAAACCACTTTTCGCACTTGTGTTAGTGTTGAAAAACCACTTTTCGCACTTGTGTTGGTGCAGGAAACCACTTTTGCACTTGTATTAGTGTGGAAAAACCACTTTTCGCACTTGTGTTAGTGTTGAAAAACCACTTTTCGCACTTGTGTTGGTGTTGAAAAACCACTTTTCGCACTTGTGTTAGTGTTGAAAAACCACTTTTCGCAATGGTGTTGGTGCAGGAAACCACTTTTGCACTTGTATTAGTGTGGAAAAAATACTTTTTGCACTTGTGATAGTGTTGAAAAAACACTTTTTGCACTTGTGATAGTGTTGAAAAACCACTTTTCGCACTTGTGTTGGTGCAGGAAACCACTTTTGCACTTGTATTAGTGTGGAAAACCACTTTTCGCACTTGTGTTAGTGTTGAAAAACCACTTTTCACACTTGTGTTGGTGCAGGAAACCACTTTTGCACTTGTATTAGTGTGGAAAAAACACTTTTTGCACTTGTGTTAGTGTTTAAAAACCACTTTTCGCACTTGTGTTAGTGTTGAAAAACCACTTTTCGCACTTGTGTTAGTGTTGAAAAACCACTTTTCACACTTGTGTTAGTGTTGAAAAACCACTTTTCGCACTTGTGTTAGTGTTGAAAAACCACTTTTCGCACTTGTGTTAGTGTTGAAAAACCACTTTTCGCACTTGTGTTAGTGTTGAAAAACCATTTTTCGCACTTGTGTTGGTGCAGGAAACCACTTTTGCACTTGTATTAGTGTGGAAAAAACACATTTTGCACTTGTATTAGTGTGGAAAAAATACTTTTTGCACCTGTGATAGTGTTGAAAAACCACTTTTCGCACTTGTGTTAGTGTTGAAAAACCACTTTTCGCACTTGTTAGTGTTGAAAAACCACTTTTCGCACTTGTGTTAGTGTTGAAAAACCACTTTTCGCACTTGTGTTGGTGCAGGAAACCACTTTTGCACTTGTATTAGTGTGGAAAAAATACTTTTTGCACTTGTGATAGTGTTGAAAAACCACTTTTCGCACTTGTGTTAGTGTTGAAAAACCACTTTTCGCACTTGTGGTAGTGTTGAAAAACCACTTTTCGCACTTGTGTTGGTGCAGGAAACCACTTTTGCACTTGTGTTAGTGTTGAAAAACCACTTTTCGCACTTGTGTTAGTGTTGAAAAACCACTTTTCGCACTTGTGTTGGTGCAGGAAACCACTTTTGCACTTGTGTTAGTGTTGAAAAACCACTTTTCGCACTTGTGTTAGTGTTGAAAAACCACTTTTCGCACTTGTGTTGGTGCAGGAAACCACTTTTGCACTTGTATTAGTGTGGAAAAAACACTTTTTGCACTTGTGATAGTGTTGAAAAACCACTTTTCGCACTTGTGTTAGTGTTGAAAAACCACTTTTCGCACTTGTGTTAGTGTTGAAAAACCACTTTTTGCACTTGTGATAGTGTTGAAAACCCACTTTTCGCACTTGTGTTAGTGTTGAAAAACCACTTTTTTTTTTTTTTTTTTTTTTTTTTTTTTTGTATACAAGGTCGAGGCTCGTGAAAGAGCGAACATTAATCACACAGAAAGACAAACCGACACATAAAACATATAACATAGGGAGCGGTAGACAAGATGGGGAGAGAGGGGGAAGGACACAAACACAACATTTGAGAGCAGGGACCGAGAGACATGGAGACATCGAGAGATCTGAGAGAGGGCGAGGGCTTTGGGGGGGGGGGGGGCGTGGGAAGGGGGCGGTGGGAGAGGTATAAAACATATGGACACTGCCAGGACTTCCAGGAAAGAAGTTGGAATTCCAAACAAGGTGGATCTGGGGTGAATTAGCGGGGGTAGAAAAGATCAAGGTTTTGGATGGGGGAAGATAAGAGATGGTGGTGAACAGCTGTTTTAAAGACCTGGAGGGAGGAGTGGGATTGAAGGGAGTGAGGGAGTTTGTTCCAGAGGCGGGAGAAAAGAGGAATGAAAGAGTGAAGGTGAGCAGAGAGCCGAGATTTCGGCAGTTTAACCATCAGAGGGTTGCTGGCAGATCTTGTGCGACCTGTAGGAATATTTGGGGGACAGAGCACAGAGAGAGCTGGGGGTGCAAGGCCGGAGAGGAGTCGGTAGAAGACAGAAAGACCACCTACCTGCCTGCGGTGAGTGAGTGAAAGGCCCTCAGAGATAGCTTCATCGCGGGAGATTCCAATAATTCTGAAAGCTTTGGTTTCAACAGCGTGAAGCCGAGCTAGGTGTGAGGCAGGAGCACCGGCCCATAGGGGAGAACAGTATTCCATTGAGCTGCGGATGAAAGCCTTGTATGTGGTGAGGAGCTCAGGTGTGCCGAGGAAGGACTTCGCACGACGGAGGATGCCCAGTCGGCGACTGGCTTTGGAGGCCAGCTTGGAAATGTGGTTTTCCCAAGAAAGATCATGGCAGATAGTGAGACCCAAAATCTTGAGCGACAGAACTTCTTGGAGAGGATTGTTGAGAAAGTAGATGGGAGGGTTGTCCAGTCGATCTTTTCGGAGAGACATAGTAAGAGTGTGAGATTTGTCAGGATTGAAAGACATGTTCCACTTGTTTGACCAGTCTGTGATTTTGTCCAGGTCTTCAGAGAGTGAGGAGGCAGCAGACTGCCGATCTGAGGGAAGAGGAATGGAGCGGCAGAGAGTGGAGTCATCAGCAAAGAGATAGAGAGGATTTTCGAGAGAGTCAGAGAGATCATTGATGAAGACCAGAAAAAGCACTTGTGTTGTGTTTGTGAAAACACAAAAGCACTTGTGTTTTCGCACTTGTGTTGATGCAGGAAACCACTTTTCCACTTGTATTAGTGTGGAAAACCACTTTTCGCACTTGTGTTAGTTTTGAAAAACCACTTTTTGCACTTGTGATAGTGTTGAAAAACCACTTTTCGCACTTGTGTTAGTGTTGAAAAACCACTTTTCGCACTTGTGTTGGTGCAGGAAACCACTTTTGCACTTGTATTAGTGTGGAAAAACCACTTTTTGCACTTGTGTTAGTGTTGAAAAACCACTTTTCGCACTTGTGTTGGTGCAGGAAACCACTTTTGCACTTGTATTAGTGTGGAAAAAACACTTTTTGCACTTGTGATAGTGTTGAAAAACCACATTTCGCACTTGTGTTAGTGTTGAAAAACCACTTTCGCACTTGTGTTGGTGCAGGAAACCACTTTTGCACTTGTATTAGTGTGGAAAAACCACTTTTTGCACTTGTGATAGTGTTGAAAAACCACTTTTCGCACTTGTGTTGGTGTTGAAAAACCACTTTTCGCACTTGTGTTGGTGCAGGAAACCACTTTTGCACTTGTATTAGTGTGGAAAAACCGCTTTTCGCACTTGTGTTAGTGTTGAAAAACCACTTTTCGCACTTGTGTTGGTGTTGAAAAACCACTTTTCGCACTTGTGTTAGTGTTGAAAAACCACTTTTCGCACTTGTGTTTGTGCAGAAAACCACTTTTGCACTTGTATTAGTGTGGAAAAAATACTTTTTGCACTTGTGATAGTGTTGAAAAACCACTTTTCGCACTTGTGTTAGTGTTGAAAAACCACTTTTCGCACTTGTATTAGTGTTGAAAAACCACTTTTCGCACTTGTGTTGGTGCAGGAAACCACTTTTGCACTTGTATTAGTGTGGAAAAAACACTTTTTGCACTTGTGATAGTGTTGAAAAACCACTTTTCACACTTGTGTTAGTGTTGAAAAACCACTTTTCGCACTTGTGTTGTTGCAGGAAACCACTTTTTCACTTGTATTAGTGTGGAAAAACCACTTTTCGCACTTGTGTTAGTGTTGAAAAACCACTTTTCGCACTTGTGTTAGTGTTGAAAAACCACTTTTCGCACTTGTGTTAGTGCAGGAAACCACTTTTGCACTTGTATTAGTGTGAAAAAAACACTTTTTACACTTGTGATAGTGTTGAAAAACCACTTTTCGCACTTGTGTTAGTGTTGAAAAACCACTTTCGCACTTGTGTTGGTGCAGGAAACCACTTTTGCACTTGTATTAGTGTGGAAAAAACACTTTTTGCACTTGTGATAGTGTTGAAAAACCACTTTTCGCACTTGTGTTAGTGTTGAAAAACCACTTTTCGCACTTGTGTTTGTGCAGAAAACCACTTTTGCACTTGTATTAGTGTGGAAAAAATACTTTTTGCACTTGTGATAGTGTTGAAAAACCACTTTTCGCACTTGTGTTAGTGTTGAAAAACCACCTTTCGCACTTGTGTTAGTGCTGAAAAACCACTTTTCGCACTTGTGTTGGTGCAGGAAACCACTTTTGCACTTGTATTAGTGTTGAAAAACCACTTTTCGCACTTGTGTTAGTGTTGAAAAACCACTTTTTGCACTTGTGTTGTTGCAGGAAACCACTTTTTCACTTGTATTAGTGTGGAAAAACCACTTTTCGCACTTCTGTTATTGTTGAAAAACCACTTTTCGCACTTGTGTTAGTGTTGAAAAACCACTTTTCGCACTTGTGTTAGTGCAGGAAACCACTTTTGCACTTGTATTAGTGTGAAAAAAACACTTTTTGCACTTGTGATAGTGTTGAAAAACCACTTTTTGCACTTGTGTAAGTGTTGAAAAACCACTTTCGCACTTGTGTTGGTGCAGGAAACCACTTTTGCACTTGTATTAGTGTGGAAAAACCACTTTTTGCACTTGTGATAGTGTTGAAAAACCACTTTTCGCACTTGTGTTAGTGTTGAAAAACCACTTTTTGCACTTGTGTTAGTGTTGAAAAACCACCTTTCGCACTTGTGTTAGTGTTGAAAAACCACTTTTCGCACTTGTGTTGGTGCAGGAAACCACTTTTGCACTTGTATTAGTGTGGAAAAAACACTTTTTGCACTTGTGATAGTGTTGAAAAACCACTTTTCGCACTTGTGTTGGTGCAGGAAACCACTTTTGCACTTGTATTAGTGTGGATAAAACACTTTTTGCACTTGCAATAGTGTTGAAAAACCACTTTTCGCACTTGTGTTAGTGTTGAAAAACCACTTTTTGCACTTGTGATAGTGTTGAAAAACCACTTTTCGCACTTGTGTTAGTGTTGAAAAACCACTTTTTGCACTTGTGTTGGTGCAGGAAACCACTTTTGCACTTGTATTAGTGTGGAAAAACCACTTTTCGCACTTGTGTTAGTGTTGAAAAACCACTTTTCGCACTTGTGTTGGTGTTGAAAAACCACTTTTCGCACTTGTGTTAGTGTTGAAAAACCACTTTTCGCAATGGTGTTGGTGCAGGAAACCACTTTTGCACTTGTATTAGTGTGGAAAAAATACTTTTTGCACTTGTGATAGTGTTGAAAAAACACTTTTTGCACTTGTGATAGTGTTGAAAAACCACTTTTCGCACTTGTGTTGGTGCAGGAAACCACTTTTGCACTTGTATTAGTGTGGAAAACCACTTTTCGCACTTGTGTTAGTGTTGAAAAACCACTTTTCACACTTGTGTTGGTGCAGGAAACCACTTTTGCACTTGTATTAGTGTGGAAAAAACACTTTTTGCACTTGTGTTAGTGTTTAAAAACCACTTTTCGCACTTGTGTTAGTGTTGAAAAACCACTTTTCGCACTTGTGTTAGTGTTGAAAAACCACTTTTCACACTTGTGTTAGTGTTGAAAAACCACTTTTCGCACTTGTGTTAGTGTTGAAAAACCACTTTTCGCACTTGTGTTAGTGTTGAAAAACCACTTTTCGCACTTGTGTTAGTGTTGAAAAACCATTTTTCGCACTTGTGTTGGTGCAGGAAACCACTTTTGCACTTGTATTAGTGTGGAAAAAACACATTTTGCACTTGTATTAGTGTGGAAAAAATACTTTTTGCACCTGTGATAGTGTTGAAAAACCACTTTTCGCACTTGTGTTAGTGTTGAAAAACCACTTTTCGCACTTGTGTTAGTGTTGAAAAACCACTTTTCGCACTTGTGTTAGTGTTGAAAAACCACTTTTCGCACTTGTGTTGGTGCAGGAAACCACTTTTGCACTTATATTAGTGTGGAAAAAATACTTTTTGCACTTGTGATAGTGTTGAAAAACCACTTTTCGCACTTGTGTTAGTGTTGAAAAACCACTTTTCGCACTTGTGGTAGTGTTGAAAAACCACTTTTCGCACTTGTGTTGGTGCAGGAAACCACTTTTGCACTTGTGTTAGTGTTGAAAAACCACTTTTCGCACTTGTGTTAGTGTTGAAAAACCACTTTTCGCACTTGTGTTGGTGCAGGAAACCACTTTTGCACTTGTGTTAGTGTTGAAAAACCACTTTTCGCACTTGTGTTAGTGTTGAAAAACCACTTTTCGCACTTGTGTTGGTGCAGGAAACCACTTTTGCACTTGTATTAGTGTGGAAAAAACACTTTTTGCACTTGTGATAGTGTTGAAAAACCACTTTTCGCACTTGTGTTAGTGTTGAAAAACCACTTTTCGCACTTGTGTTAGTGTTGAAAAACCACTTTTTGCACTTGTGATAGTGTTGAAAACCCACTTTTCGCACTTGTGTTAGTGTTGAAAAACCACTTTTCGCACTTGTGTTGATGCAGGAAACCACTTTTCCACTTGTATTAGTGTGGAAAACCACTTTTCGCACTTGTGTTAGTGTTGAAAAACCACTTTTCGCACTTGTGTTGGTGTTGAAAAACCACTTTTCGCACTTGTGTTAGTGTTGAAAAACCACTTTTCGCACTTGTGTATGTGCAGAAAACCACTTTTGCACTTGTATTAGTGTGGAAAAAATACTTTTTGCACTTGTGATAGTGTTGAAAAACCACTTTTCGCACTTGTGTTAGTGTTGAAAAACCACTTTTCGCACTTGTGTTGGCGCAGGAAACCACTTTTGCACTTGTATTAGTGTGGAAAAAACACTTTTTGCATTGTGATAGTGTTGAAAAACCACTTTTCACACTTGTGTTAGTGTTGAAAAACCACTTTTCACACTTGTGTTGTTGCAGGAAACCACTTTTGCACTTGTATTAGTGTGGAAAAAACACTTTTTGCATTGTGATAGTGTTGAAAAACCACTTTTCGCACTTGTATTAGTGTTGAAAAACCACTTTTCGCACTTGTGTTGGCGCAGGAAACCACTTTTGCACTTGTATTAGTGTGGAAAAAACACTTTTTGCATTGTGATAGTGTTGAAAAACCACTTTTCACACTTGTGTTAGTGTTGAAAAACCACTTTTCACACTTGTGTTGTTGCAGGAAACCACTTTTTCACTTGTATTAGTGTGGAAAAACCACTTTTCGCACTTGTGTTAGTGTTGAAAAACCACTTTTCGCACTTGTGTTAGTGTTGAAAAACCACTTTTCGCACTTGTGTTAGTGCAGGAAACCACTTTTGCACTTGTATTAGTGTGAAAAAAACACTTTTTGCACTTGTGATAGTGTTGAAAAACCACTTTTCGCACTTGTGTTAGTGTTGAAAAACCACTTTCGCACTTGTGTTGGTGCAGGAAACCACTTTTGCACTTGTATTAGTGTGGAAAAAACACTTTTTGCACTTGTGATAGTGTTGAAAAACCACTTTTCGCACTTGTGTTAGTGTTGAAAAACCACTTTTCGCACTTGTGTTTGTGCAGAAAACCACTTTTGCACTTGTATTAGTGTGGAAAAAATACTTTTTGCACTTGTGATAGTGTTGAAAAACCACTTTTCGCACTTATGTTAGTGTTGAAAAACCACCTTTCGCACTTGTGTTAGTGTTGAAAAACCACTTTTCGCACTTGTGTTGGTGCAGGAAACCACTTTTGCACTTGTATTAGTGTTGAAAAACCACTTTTCGCACTTGTGTTAGTGTTGAAAAACCACTTTTTGCACTTGTGTTGTTGCAGGAAACCACTTTTTCACTTGTATTAGTGTGGAAAAACCACTTTTCGCACTTCTGTTAGTGTTGAAAAACCACTTTTCGCACTTGTGTTAGTGTTGAAAAACCACTTTTCGCACTTGTGTTAGTGCAGGAAACCACTTTTACACTTGTATTAGTGTGAAAAAAACACTTTTTGCACTTGTGATAGTGTTGAAAAACCACTTTTTGCACTTGTGTTAGTGTTGAAAAACCACTTTCGCACTTGTGTTGGTGCAGGAAACCACTTTTGCACTTGTATTAGTGTGGAAAAACCACTTTTTGCACTTGTGATAGTGTTGAAAAACCACTTTTCGCACTTGTGTTAGTGTTGAAAAACCACTTTTTGCACTTGTGTTAGTGTTGAAAAACCACCTTTCGCACTTGTGTTAGTGTTGAAAAACCACTTTTCGCACTTGTGTTGGTGCAGGAAACCACTTTTGCACTTGTATTAGTGTGGAAAAAACACTTTTTGCACTTGTGATAGTGTTGAAAAACCACTTTTCGCACTTGTGTTGGTGCAGGAAACCACTTTTGCACTTGTATTAGTGTGGATAAAACACTTTTTGCACTTGCAATAGTGTTGAAAAACCACTTTTCGCACTTGTGTTAGTGTTGAAAAACCACTTTTTGCACTTGTGATAGTGTTGAAAAACCACTTTTCGCACTTGTGTTAGTGTTGAAAAACCACTTTTCGCACTTGTGTTGGTGCAGGAAACCACTTTTGCACTTGTATTAGTGTGGAAAAACCACTTTTCGCACTTGTGTTAGTGTTGAAAAACCACTTTTCGCACTTGTGTTGGTGTTGAAAAACCACTTTTCGCACTTGTGTTAGTGTTGAAAAACCACTTTTCGCAATGGTGTTGGTGCAGGAAACCACTTTTGCACTTGTATTAGTGTGGAAAAAATACTTTTTGCACTTGTGATAGTGTTGAAAAAACACTTTTTGCACTTGTGATAGTGTTGAAAAACCACTTTTCGCACTTGTGTTGGTGCAGGAAACCACTTTTGCACTTGTATTAGTGTGGAAAACCACTTTTCGCACTTGTGTTAGTGTTGAAAAACCACTTTTCACACTTGTGTTGGTGCAGGAAACCACTTTTGCACTTGTATTAGTGTGGAAAAAACACTTTTTGCACTTGTGTTAGTGTTTAAAAACCACTTTTCGCACTTGTGTTAGTGTTGAAAAACCACTTTTCGCACTTGTGTTAGTGTTGAAAAACCACTTTTCACACTTGTGTTAGTGTTGAAAAACCACTTTTCGCACTTGTGTTAGTGTTGAAAAACCACTTTTCGCACTTGTGTTAGTGTTGAAAAACCACTTTTCGCACTTGTGTTAGTGTTGAAAAACCATTTTTCGCACTTGTGTTGGTGCAGGAAACCACTTTTGCACTTGTATTAGTGTGGAAAAAACACATTTTGCACTTGTATTAGTGTGGAAAAAATACTTTTTGCACCTGTGATAGTGTTGAAAAACCACTTTTCGCACTTGTGTTAGTGTTGAAAAACCACTTTTCGCACTTGTGTTAGTGTTGAAAAACCACTTTTCGCACTTGTGTTAGTGTTGAAAAACCACTTTTCGCACTTGTGTTGGTGCAGGAAACCACTTTTGCACTTGTATTAGTGTGGAAAAAATACTTTTTGCACTTGTGATAGTGTTGAAAAACCACTTTTCGCACTTGTGTTAGTGTTGAAAAACCACTTTTCGCACTTGTGGTAGTGTTGAAAAACCACTTTTCGCACTTGTGTTGGTGCAGGAAACCACTTTTGCACTTGTGTTAGTGTTGAAAAACCACTTTTCGCACTTGTGTTAGTGTTGAAAAACCACTTTTCGCACTTGTGTTGGTGCAGGAAACCACTTTTGCACTTGTGTTAGTGTTGAAAAACCACTTTTCGCACTTGTGTTAGTGTTGAAAAACCACTTTTCGCACTTGTGTTGATGCAGGAAACCACTTTTCCACTTGTATTAGTGTGGAAAACCACTTTTCGCACTTGTGTTAGTGTTGAAAAACCACTTTTCGCACTTGTGTTGGTGTTGAAAAACCACTTTTCGCACTTGTGTTAGTGTTGAAAAACCACTTTTCGCACTTGTGTTGGTGCAGGAAACCACTTTTGCACTTGTGTTAGTGTTGAAAAACCACTTTTCGCACTTGTGTTGGTGCAGGAAACCACTTTTGCACTTGTGTTAGTGTTGAAAAACCACTTTTCGCACTTGTGTTAGTGTTGAAAAACCACTTTTCGCACTTGTGTTGGTGCAGGAAACCACTTTTGCACTTGTATTAGTGTGGAAAAAACACTTTTTGCACTTGTGATAGTGTTGAAAAACCACTTTTCGCACTTGTGTTAGTGTTGAAAAACCACTTTTCGCACTTGTGTTAGTGTTGAAAAACCACTTTTTGCACTTGTGATAGTGTTGAAAACCCACTTTTCGCACTTGTGTTAGTGTTGAAAAACCACTTTTCGCACTTGTGTTGATGCAGGAAACCACTTTTCCACTTGTATTAGTGTGGAAAACCACTTTTCGCACTTGTGTTAGTGTTGAAAAACCACTTTTCGCACTTGTGTTGGTGTTGAAAAACCACTTTTCGCACTTGTGTTAGTGTTGAAAAACCACTTTTCGCACTTGTGTATGTGCAGAAAACCACTTTTGCACTTGTATTAGTGTGGAAAAAATACTTTTTGCACTTGTGATAGTGTTGAAAAACCACTTTTCGCACTTGTGTTAGTGTTGAAAAACCACTTTTCGCACTTGTGTTGGCGCAGGAAACCACTTTTGCACTTGTATTAGTGTGGAAAAAACACTTTTTGCATTGTGATAGTGTTGAAAAACCACTTTTCACACTTGTGTTAGTGTTGAAAAACCACTTTTCACACTTGTGTTGTTGCAGGAAACCACTTTTGCACTTGTATTAGTGTGGAAAAAACACTTTTTGCATTGTGATAGTGTTGAAAAACCACTTTTCGCACTTGTATTAGTGTTGAAAAACCACTTTTCGCACTTGTGTTGGCGCAGGAAACCACTTTTGCACTTGTATTAGTGTGGAAAAAACACTTTTTGCATTGTGATAGTGTTGAAAAACCACTTTTCACACTTGTGTTAGTGTTGAAAAACCACTTTTCACACTTGTGTTGTTGCAGGAAACCACTTTTTCACTTGTATTAGTGTGGAAAAACCACTTTTCGCACTTGTGTTAGTGTTGAAAAACCACTTTTCGCACTTGTGTTAGTGTTGAAAAACCACTTTTCGCACTTGTGTTAGTGCAGGAAACCACTTTTGCACTTGTATTAGTGTGAAAAAAACACTTTTTGCACTTGTGATAGTGTTGAAAAACCACTTTTCGCACTTGTGTTAGTGTTGAAAAACCACTTTCGCACTTGTGTTGGTGCAGGAAACCACTTTTGCACTTGTATTAGTGTGGAAAAAACACTTTTTGCACTTGTGATAGTGTTGAAAAACCACTTTTCGCACTTGTGTTAGTGTTGAAAAACCACTTTTCGCACTTGTGTTTGTGCAGAAAACCACTTTTGCACTTGTATTAGTGTGGAAAAAATACTTTTTGCACTTGTGATAGTGTTGAAAAACCACTTTTCGCACTTATGTTAGTGTTGAAAAACCACCTTTCGCACTTGTGTTAGTGTTGAAAAACCACTTTTCGCACTTGTGTTGGTGCAGGAAACCACTTTTGCACTTGTATTAGTGTTGAAAAACCACTTTTCGCACTTGTGTTAGTGTTGAAAAACCACTTTTTGCACTTGTGTTGTTGCAGGAAACCACTTTTTCACTTGTATTAGTGTGGAAAAACCACTTTTCGCACTTCTGTTAGTGTTGAAAAACCACTTTTCGCACTTGTGTTAGTGTTGAAAAACCACTTTTCGCACTTGTGTTAGTGCAGGAAACCACTTTTACACTTGTATTAGTGTGAAAAAAACACTTTTTGCACTTGTGATAGTGTTGAAAAACCACTTTTTGCACTTGTGTTAGTGTTGAAAAACCACTTTCGCACTTGTGTTGGTGCAGGAAACCACTTTTGCACTTGTATTAGTGTGGAAAAACCACTTTTTGCACTTGTGATAGTGTTGAAAAACCACTTTTCGCACTTGTGTTAGTGTTGAAAAACCACTTTTTGCACTTGTGTTAGTGTTGAAAAACCACCTTTCGCACTTGTGTTAGTGTTGAAAAACCACTTTTCGCACTTGTGTTGGTGCAGGAAACCACTTTTGCACTTGTATTAGTGTGGAAAAAACACTTTTTGCACTTGTGATAGTGTTGAAAAACCACTTTTCGCACTTGTGTTGGTGCAGGAAACCACTTTTGCACTTGTATTAGTGTGGATAAAACACTTTTTGCACTTGCAATAGTGTTGAAAAACCACTTTTCGCACTTGTGTTAGTGTTGAAAAACCACTTTTTGCACTTGTGATAGTGTTGAAAAACCACTTTTCGCACTTGTGTTAGTGTTGAAAAACCACTTTTCGCACTTGTGTTGGTGCAGGAAACCACTTTTGCACTTGTATTAGTGTGGAAAAACCACTTTTCGCACTTGTGTTAGTGTTGAAAAACCACTTTTCGCACTTGTGTTGGTGTTGAAAAACCACTTTTCGCACTTGTGTTAGTGTTGAAAAACCACTTTTCGCAATGGTGTTGGTGCAGGAAACCACTTTTGCACTTGTATTAGTGTGGAAAAAATACTTTTTGCACTTGTGATAGTGTTGAAAAAACACTTTTTGCACTTGTGATAGTGTTGAAAAACCACTTTTCGCACTTGTGTTGGTGCAGGAAACCACTTTTGCACTTGTATTAGTGTGGAAAACCACTTTTCGCACTTGTGTTAGTGTTGAAAAACCACTTTTCACACTTGTGTTGGTGCAGGAAACCACTTTTGCACTTGTATTAGTGTGGAAAAAACACTTTTTGCACTTGTGTTAGTGTTTAAAAACCACTTTTCGCACTTGTGTTAGTGTTGAAAAACCACTTTTCGCACTTGTGTTAGTGTTGAAAAACCACTTTTCACACTTGTGTTAGTGTTGAAAAACCACTTTTCGCACTTGTGTTAGTGTTGAAAAACCACTTTTCGCACTTGTGTTAGTGTTGAAAAACCACTTTTCGCACTTGTGTTAGTGTTGAAAAACCATTTTTCGCACTTGTGTTGGTGCAGGAAACCACTTTTGCACTTGTATTAGTGTGGAAAAAACACATTTTGCACTTGTATTAGTGTGGAAAAAATACTTTTTGCACCTGTGATAGTGTTGAAAAACCACTTTTCGCACTTGTGTTAGTGTTGAAAAACCACTTTTCGCACTTGTGTTAGTGTTGAAAAACCACTTTTCGCACTTGTGTTAGTGTTGAAAAACCACTTTTCGCACTTGTGTTGGTGCAGGAAACCACTTTTGCACTTGTATTAGTGTGGAAAAAATACTTTTTGCACTTGTGATAGTGTTGAAAAACCACTTTTCGCACTTGTGTTAGTGTTGAAAAACCACTTTTCGCACTTGTGGTAGTGTTGAAAAACCACTTTTCGCACTTGTGTTGGTGCAGGAAACCACTTTTGCACTTGTGTTAGTGTTGAAAAACCACTTTTCGCACTTGTGTTAGTGTTGAAAAACCACTTTTCGCACTTGTGTTGGTGCAGGAAACCACTTTTGCACTTGTGTTAGTGTTGAAAAACCACTTTTCGCACTTGTGTTAGTGTTGAAAAACCACTTTTCGCACTTGTGTTGGTGCAGGAAACCACTTTTGCACTTGTATTAGTGTGGAAAAAACACTTTTTGCACTTGTGATAGTGTTGAAAAACCACTTTTCGCACTTGTGTTAGTGTTGAAAAACCACTTTTCGCACTTGTGTTAGTGTTGAAAAACCACTTTTTGCACTTGTGATAGTGTTGAAAACCCACTTTTCGCACTTGTGTTAGTGTTGAAAAACCACTTTTCGCACTTGTGTTGATGCAGGAAACCACTTTTCCACTTGTATTAGTGTGGAAAACCACTTTTCGCACTTGTGTTAGTGTTGAAAAACCACTTTTTGCACTTGTGATAGTGTTGAAAAATCACTTTTCGCACTTGTGTTAGTGTTGAAAAACCACTTTTCGCACTTGTGTTGGTGCAGGAAACCACTTTTGCACTTGTATTAGTGTGGAAAAACCACTTTTCGCACTTGTGTTAGTGTTGAAAAACCACTTTTCGCACATGTGTTAGTGTTGAAAAACCACTTTTCGCACTTGTGTTGGTGCAGGAAACCACATTTGCACTTGGATTAGTGTGGAAAAAATACTTTTTGCACTTGTGATAGTGTTGAAAAACCACTTTTCGCACTTGTGTTGGTGCAGGAAACCACTTTTGCACTTGTATTAGTGTGGAAAAAATACTTTTTGCACTTGTGATAGTGTTGAAAAACCACTTTTCGCACTTGTGTTAGTGTTGAAAAACCACTTTTCGCACTTGTGTTAGTGTTGCAAAACCACTTTTCGCACTTGTGTTGGTGCAGGAAACCACTTTTGCACTTGTATTAGTGTGGAAAAATACTTTCTGCACTTGTGATAGTGTTGAAAAACCACTTTTCGCACTTGTGTTAGTGTTGAAAAACCACTTTTCGCACTTGTGTTAGTGTTGAAAAACCACTTTTCGCACTTGTGTTGGTGCAGGAAACCACTTTTGCACTTGTATTAGTGTGGAAAAAATACTTTTTGCACTTGTGATAGTGTTGAAAAACCACTTTTCGCACTTGTGTTAGTGTTGAAAAACCACTTTTCGCACTTGTGTTAGTGTTGAAAAACCACTTTTCGCACTTGTGTTGATGCAGGAAACCAATTTTGCACTTGTATTAGTGTGGAAAAAACACTTTTTGCACTTGTGATAGTGTTGAAAAACCACTTTTCGCACTTGTGTTAGTGTTGAAAAACCACTTTTCGCACTTGTGTTGGTGCAGGAAACCACTTTTTCACTTGTATTAGTGTGGAAAAACCACTTTTCGCACTTGTGTTAGTGTTGAAAAACCACTTTTCGCACTTGTGTTAGTGTTGAAAAACCACTTTTCGCACTTGTGTTGGTGCAGGAAACCACTTTTGCACTTGTATTAGTGTGGAAAAAACACTTTTTGCACTTGTGTTAGTGTTGAAAAACCACTTTTCGCACTTGTGTTAGTGTTGAAAAACCACTTTTCGCACTTGTGTTGGTGCAGGAAACCACTTTTGCACTTGTATTAGTGTGGAAAAAACACTTTTTGCACTTGTGATAGTGTTGAAAAACCACTTTTCGCACTTGTGTTGGTGCAGGAAACCACTTTTGCACTTGTATTAGTGTGGAAAAACCACTTTTCGCACTTGTGTTAGTGTTGAAAAACCACTTTTCACACTTGTGTTAGTGTTGAAAACCACTTTTCACACTTGTGTTGGTGCAGGAAACCACTTTTGCACTTGTATTAGTGTGGAAAAAACACTTTTTGCACTTGTGTTAGTGTTTAAAAACCACTTTTCGCACTTGTGTTAGTGTTGAAAAACCACTTTTCGCACTTGTGTTAGTGTTGAAAAACCACTTTTCGCACTTGTGTTAGTGTTGAAAAACCACTTTTCGCACTTGTGTTGGTGCAGGAAACCACTTTTGCACTTGTATTAGTGTGGAAAAAACACTTTTTGCACTTGTATTAGTGTGGAAAAAATACTTTTTGCACTTGTGATAGTGTTGAAAAACCACTTTTCACACTTGTGTTAGTGTTGAAAAACCACTTTTCGCACTTGTGTTAGTGTTGAAAAACCACTTTTCGCACTTGTGTTAGTGTTGAAAAACCACTTTTCGCACTTGTGTTGGTGCAGGAAACCACTTTTGCACTTGTATTAGTGTGGAAAAAATACTTTTTGCACTTGTGATAGTGTTGAAAAACCACTTTTCGCACTTGTGTTAGTGTTGAAAAACCACTTTTCGCACTTGTGTTAGTGTTGAAAAACCACTTTTCGCACTTGTGTTGGTGCAGGAAACCACTTTTGCACTTGTATTAGTGTGGAAAAAATACTTTTTTCACTTGTGATAGTGTTTAAAAACCACTTTTCGCACTTGTGTTAGTGTTGAAAAACCACTTTTCGCACTTGTGTTAGTGTTGAAAAACCACTTTTCGCACTTGTGTTGATGCAGGAAACCAATTTTGCACTTGTATTAGTGTGGAAAAAACACTTTTTGCACTTGTGATAGTGTTGAAAAACCACTTTTCGCACTTGTGTTAGTGTTGAAAAACCACTTTTCGCACTTGTGTTGGTGCAGGAAACCACTTTTTCACTTGTATTAGTGTGGAAAAAACACTTTTCGCACTTGTGTTAGTGTTGAAAAACCACTTTTCGCACTTGTGTTAGTGTTGAAAAACCACTTTTCGCACTTGTGTTGGTGCAGGAAACCACTTTTGCACTTGTATTAGTGTGGAAAAAACACTTTTTGCACTTGTGTTATTGTTGAAAAACCACTTTTCGCACTTGTGTTAGTGTTGAAAAACCACTTTTCGCACTTGTGTTGGTGCAGGAAACCACTTTTGCACTTGTATTAGTGTGGAAAAAACACTTTTTGCACTTGTGATAGTGTTGAAAAACCACTTTTCGCACTTGTGTTGGTGCAGGAAACCACTTTTGCACTTGTATTAGTGTGGAAAAACCACTTTTCGCACTTGTGTTAGTGTTGAAAAACCACTTTTCACACTTGTGTTAGTGTTGAAAAACCACTTTTCACACTTGTGTTGGTGCAGGAAACCACTTTTGCACTTGTATTAGTGTTGAAAAACCACTTTTCGCACCTGTGTTAGTGTTGAAAAACCACTTTTCGCACTTGTGTTAGTGTTGAAAAACCACTTTTCGCACTTGTGTTGTTGCAGGAAACCACTTTTGCACTTGTATTAGTGTGGAAAAAACACTTTTTGCACTTGTATTAGTGTGGAAAAAATACTTTTTGCACTTGTGATAGTGTTGAAAAACCACTTTTCACACTTGTGTTAGTGTTGAAAAACCACTTTTCGCACTTGTGTTAGTGTTGAAAAACCACTTTTCGCACTTGTGTTAGTGTTGAAAAACCACTTTTCGCACTTGTGTTGGTGCAGGAAACCACTTTTGCACTTGTATTAGTGTGGAAAAAATACTTTTTGCACTTGTGATAGTGTTGAAAAACCACTTTTCGCACTTGTGTTAGTGTTGAAAAACCACTTTTCGCACTTGTGTTAGTGTTGAAAAACCACTTTTCGCACTTGTGTTGGTGCAGGAAACCACTTTTGCACTTGTGTTAGTGTTGAAAAACCACTTTTCGCACTTGTGTTAGTGTTGAAAAACCACTTTTCGCACTTGTGTTGGTGCAGGAAACCACTTTTGCACTTGTGTTAGTGTTGAAAAACCACTTTTCGCACTTGTGTTAGTGTTGAAAAACCACTTTTCGCACTTGTGTTGGTGCAGGAAACCACTTTTGCACTTGTATTAGTGTGGAAAAAACACTTTTTGCACTTGTGATAGTGTTGAAAAACCACTTTTCGCACTTGTGTTGGTGCAGGAAACCACTTTTGCACTTGTATTAGTGTGGAAAAACCACTTTTCGCACTTGTGTTAGTGTTGAAAAACCACTTTTCACACTTGTGTTAGTGTTGAAAAACCACTTTTCACACTTGTGTTGGTGCAGGAAACCACTTTTGCACTTGTATTAGTGTGGAAAAACCACTTTTTGCACTTGTGTTAGTGTTGAAAAACCACTTTTTGCACTTGTGTTAGTGTTGAAAAACCACTTTTCGCACTTGTGGTGGTGCAGGAAACCACTTCTGCACTTGTATTAGTGTGGAAAAAACACTTTTCGCACTTGTGTTAGTGTTGAAAAACCACATTTCGCACTTGTGTTGATGCAGGAAACCACTTTTGCACTTGTATTAGTGTGGAAAAAACACTTTTTGCACTTGTGATAGTGTTGAAAAACCACTTTTCGCACTTGTGTTAGTGTTGAAAAACCACTTTTCGCACTTGTGTTGGTGCAGGAAACCACTTTTGCACTTGATTAGTTTGGAAAAACCACTTTTCGCACTTGTGTTAGTGTTGAAAAACCACTTTTCGCACTTGTGTTAGTGTTGAAAAACCACTTTTCGCACTTGTGTTGGTGCAGGAAACCACTTTTGCACTTGTATTAGTGTGGAAAAAACACTTTTCGCACTTGTGTTAGTGTTGAAAAACCACTTTTTGCACTTGTGTTAGTGTTGAAAAACCACTTTTCGCACATGTGTTGGTGCAGGAAACCACTTTTGCACTTGTATTAGTGTGGAAAAAACACTTTTTTCACTTGTGATAGTGTTGAAAAACCACTTTTCGCACTTGTATTAGTGTGGAAAAAACACTTTTTTCACTTGTGTTAGTGTTGAAAAACCACTTTTCGCACTTGTGTTAGTGTTGAAAAACCACTTTTCGCACTTGTGTTAGTGCAGGAAACCACTTTTGCACTTGTATTAGTGTGGAAAAAACACTTTTTGCACTTGTGATAGTGTTGAAAAACCACTTTTCGCACTTGTGTTAGTGTTGAAAAACCACTTTTCGCACTTGTGTTGGTGCAGGAAACCACTTTTGCACTTGATTAGTTTGGAAAAACCACTTTTCGCACTTGTGTTAGTGTTGAAAAACCACTTTTCGCACTTGTGTTAGTGTTGAAAAACCACTTTTCGCACTTGTGTTGGTGCAGGAAACCACTTTTGCACTTGTATTAGTGTGGAAAAAACACTTTTCGCACTTGTGTTAGTGTTGAAAAACCACTTTTTGCACTTGTGTTAGTGTTGAAAAACCACTTTTCGCACATGTGTTGGTGCAGGAAACCACTTTTGCACTTGTATTAGTGTGGAAAAAACACTTTTTTCACTTGTGATAGTGTTGAAAAACCACTTTTCGCACTTGTATTAGTGTGGAAAAAACACTTTTTTCACTTGTGTTAGTGTTGAAAAACCACTTTTCGCACTTGTGTTAGTGTTGAAAAACCACTTTTCGCACTTGTGTTAGTGCAGGAAACCACTTTTGCACTTGTATTAGTGTGGAAAAAACACTTTTTGCACTTGTGATAGTGTTGAAAAACCACTTTTCGCACTTGTGTTAGTGTTGAAAAACCACTTTTCGCCCTTGTGTTGGTGCAGGAAACCACTTTTGCACTTGTATTAGTGTGTAAAAACCACTTTTTGCACTTGTGTTAGTGTTGAAAACCACTTTTCGCACTTGTGTTAGTGTTGAAAAACCACTTTTCGCACTTGTGTTGGTGCAGGAAACCACTTTTGCACTTGTATTAGTGTGTAAAAACCACTTTTTGCACTTGTGTTAGTGTTGAAAAACCACTTTTCGCACTTGTGTTAGTGTTGAAAAACCACTTTTCGCACTTGTGTTGGTGCAGGAAACCACTTTTGCACTTGTATTAGTGTGGAAAAAACACTTTTTGCACTTGTGATAGTGTTGAAAAACCACTTTTCGCACTTGTGTTAGTGTTGAAAAACCACTTTTCGCACTTGTGTTGGTGCAGGAAACCACTTTTGCACTTGTATTAGTGTGGAAAAACACTTTTTGCACTTGTGTTAGTGTTGAAAAACCACTTTTCGCACTTGTGTTAGTGTTGAAAAACCACTTTTCGCACTTGTGTTTGTGCAGGAAACCACTTTTGCACTTCTATTAGTGTGGGAAAAACACTTTTTGCACTTGTGATAGTGTTGAAAAACCACTTTTCGCACTTGTGTTAGTGTTGAAAAACCACTTTTCGCCATTGTGTTGGTGCAGGAAACCACTTTTGCACTTGTATTAGTGTGGAAAAACCACTTTTCGCACTTGTGTTAGTGTTGAAAAACCACTTTTCGCACTTGTGTTAGTGTTGAAAAACCACTTTTCGCACTTGTGTTAGTGATGAAAAACCACTTTTCGCACTTGTGTTAGTGTTGAAAAACCACTTTTCGCACTTGTGTTGGTGCAGGAAACCACTTTTGCACTTGTATTAGTGTGGAAAAAACACTTTTTGCACTTGTGATGATGTTGAAAAACCACTTTTCGCACTTGTGTTAGTGTTGAAAAACCACTTTTCGCACTTGTGTTGGTGCAGCAAACCACTTTTGCACTTGTATTAGTGTGGCAAAAACACTTTTTGCACTTGTGATAGTGTTGAAAAAACATTTTTCACACTTGTGTTAGTGTTGAAAAACCACTTTTAGCACTTGTGTTTGTGCAGGAAACCACTTTTGCACTTGTATTAGTGTGGAAAAACCACTTTTTGCACTTGTGTTAGTGTTGAAAAACCACTTTTTGCACTTGTGTTAGTGTTGAAAAACCACTTTTCGCACTTGTGGTGGTGCAGGAAACCACTTCTGCACTTGTATTAGTGTGGAAAAAACACTTTTCGCACTTGTGTTAGTGTTGAAAAACCACATTTCGCACTTGTGTTGATGCAGGAATCCACTTTTGCACTTGTATTAGTGTGGAAAAAACACTTTTTGCACTTGTGATAGTGTTGAAAAACCACTTTTCGCACTTGTGTTAGTGTTGAAAAACCACTTTTCGCACTTGTGTTGGTGCAGGAAACCACTTTTGCACTTGATTAGTTTGGAAAAACCACTTTTCGCACTTGTGTTAGTGTTGAAAAACCACTTTTCGCACTTGTGTTAGTGTTGAAAAACCACTTTTCGCACTTGTGTTGGTGCAGGAAACCACTTTTGCACTTGTATTAGTGTGGAAAAAACACTTTTCGCACTTGTGTTAGTGTTGAAAAACCACTTTTTGCACTTGTGTTAGTGTTGAAAAACCACTTTTCGCACATGTGTTGGTGCAGGAAACCACTTTTGCACTTGTATTAGTGTGGAAAAAACACTTTTTTCACTTGTGATAGTGTTGAAAAACCACTTTTCGCACTTGTATTAGTGTGGAAAAAACACTTTTTTCACTTGTGTTAGTGTTGAAAAACCACTTTTCGCACTTGTGTTAGTGTTGAAAAACCACTTTTCGCACTTGTGTTAGTGCAGGAAACCACTTTTGCACTTGTATTAGTGTGGAAAAAACACTTTTTGCACTTGTGATAGTGTTGAAAAACCACTTTTCGCACTTGTGTTAGTGTTGAAAAACCACTTTTCGCCCTTGTGTTGGTGCAGGAAACCACTTTTGCACTTGTATTAGTGTGGAAAAAACACTTTTTGCACTTGTGTTAGTGTTGAAAAACCACTTTTCGCACATGTGTTAGTGTTGAAAAACCACTTTTCGCACTTGTGTTGGTGCAGGAAACCACTTTTGCACTTGTATTAGTGTGGAAAAAACACTTTTTGCACTTGTGTTGGCGCAGGAAACCACTTTTGCACTTGTATTAGTGTGGAAAAAACACTTTTTGCACTTGTGATAGTGCTGAAAAACCACTTTTCGCACTTGTGTTCGTGTTGAAAAACCACTTTTCGCACTTGTGTTGGCGCAGGAAACCACTTTTGCACTTGTATTAGTGTGGAAAAAACACTTTTTGCACTTGTGATAGTGTTGAAAAAACCACTTTTCGCACTTGTGTTAGTGTTGAAAAACTACTTTTCGCACTTGTGTTAGTGTTGAAAAACCACTTTTCGCACTTGTGTTGGTGCAGGAAACCACTTTTGCACTTGTATTAGTGTGGAAAAAACACTTTTTGCACTTGTGATAGTGTGGAAAAAACATTTTTCGCACTTGTGTTAGTGTTGAAAAACTACTTTTCGCACTTGTGTTAGTGTTGAAAACCACTTTTCGCACTTGTGTTGGTGCAGGAAACCACTTTTGCACTTGTATTAGTGTTGAAAAACCACTTTTCGCACTTGTGTTGGTGCAGGAAACCACTTTTGCACTTGTATTAGTGTGGAAAAACACTTTTTGCACTTGTGTTAGTGTTGAAAAACCACTTTTCGCACTTGTGTTAGTGTTGAAAAACCACTTTTCGCACTTGTGTTTGTGCAGGAAACCACTTTTGCACTTCTATTAGTGTGGGAAAAACACTTTTTGCACTTGTGATAGTGTTGAAAAACCACTTTTCGCACTTGTGTTAGTGTTGAAAAACCACTTTTCGCCATTGTGTTGGTGCAGGAAACCACTTTTGCACTTGTATTAGTGTGGAAAAACCACTTTTCGCACTTGTGTTAGTGTTGAAAAACCACTTTTCGCACTTGTGTTAGTGTTGAAAAACCACTTTTCGCACTTGTGTTAGTGATGAAAAACCACTTTTCGCACTTGTGTTAGTGTTGAAAAACCACTTTTCGCACTTGTGTTGGTGCAGGAAACCACTTTTGCACTTGTATTAGTGTGGAAAAAACACTTTTTGCACTTGTGATGATGTTGAAAAACCACTTTTCGCACTTGTGTTAGTGTTGAAAAACCACTTTTCGCACTTGTGTTGGTGCAGCAAACCACTTTTGCACTTGTATTAGTGTGGCAAAAACACTTTTTGCACTTGTGATAGTGTTGAAAAAACATTTTTCACACTTGTGTTAGTGTTGAAAAACCACTTTTAGCACTTGTGTTTGTGCAGGAAACCACTTTTGCACTTGTATTAGTGTGGAAAAACCACTTTTTGCACTTGTGTTAGTGTTGAAAAACCACTTTTTGCACTTGTGTTAGTGTTGAAAAACCACTTTTCGCACTTGTGGTGGTGCAGGAAACCACTTCTGCACTTGTATTAGTGTGGAAAAAACACTTTTCGCACTTGTGTTAGTGTTGAAAAACCACATTTCGCACTTGTGTTGATGCAGGAATCCACTTTTGCACTTGTATTAGTGTGGAAAAAACACTTTTTGCACTTGTGATAGTGTTGAAAAACCACTTTTCGCACTTGTGTTAGTGTTGAAAAACCACTTTTCGCACTTGTGTTGGTGCAGGAAACCACTTTTGCACTTGATTAGTTTGGAAAAACCACTTTTCGCACTTGTGTTAGTGTTGAAAAACCACTTTTCGCACTTGTGTTAGTGTTGAAAAACCACTTTTCGCACTTGTGTTGGTGCAGGAAACCACTTTTGCACTTGTATTAGTGTGGAAAAAACACTTTTCGCACTTGTGTTAGTGTTGAAAAACCACTTTTTGCACTTGTGTTAGTGTTGAAAAACCACTTTTCGCACATGTGTTGGTGCAGGAAACCACTTTTGCACTTGTATTAGTGTGGAAAAAACACTTTTTTCACTTGTGATAGTGTTGAAAAACCACTTTTCGCACTTGTATTAGTGTGGAAAAAACACTTTTTTCACTTGTGTTAGTGTTGAAAAACCACTTTTCGCACTTGTGTTAGTGTTGAAAAACCACTTTTCGCACTTGTGTTAGTGCAGGAAACCACTTTTGCACTTGTATTAGTGTGGAAAAAACACTTTTTGCACTTGTGATAGTGTTGAAAAACCACTTTTCGCACTTGTGTTAGTGTTGAAAAACCACTTTTCGCCCTTGTGTTGGTGCAGGAAACCACTTTTGCACTTGTATTAGTGTGGAAAAAACACTTTTTGCACTTGTGTTAGTGTTGAAAAACCACTTTTCGCACATGTGTTAGTGTTGAAAAACCACTTTTCGCACTTGTGTTGGTGCAGGAAACCACTTTTGCACTTGTATTAGTGTGGAAAAAACACTTTTTGCACTTGTGTTGGCGCAGGAAACCACTTTTGCACTTGTATTAGTGTGGAAAAAACACTTTTTGCACTTGTGATAGTGCTGAAAAACCACTTTTCGCACTTGTGTTCGTGTTGAAAAACCACTTTTCGCACTTGTGTTGGCGCAGGAAACCACTTTTGCACTTGTATTAGTGTGGAAAAAACACTTTTTGCACTTGTGATAGTGTTGAAAAAACCACTTTTCGCACTTGTGTTAGTGTTGAAAAACTACTTTTCGCACTTGTGTTAGTGTTGAAAAACCACTTTTCGCACTTGTGTTGGTGCAGGAAACCACTTTTGCACTTGTATTAGTGTGGAAAAAACACTTTTTGCACTTGTGATAGTGTGGAAAAAACATTTTTCGCACTTGTGTTAGTGTTGAAAAACTACTTTTCGCACTTGTGTTAGTGTTGAAAACCACTTTTCGCACTTGTGTTGGTGCAGGAAACCACTTTTGCACTTGTATTAGTGTGGAAAAAACACTTTTCGCACTTGTGTTGGTGCAGGAAACCACTTTTGCACTTGTATTAGTGTGGAAAAAACACTTTTTGCACTTGTGATAGTGTTGAAAAACCACTTTTCGCACTTGTGTTAGTGTTGAAAAACTACTTTTCGCACTTGTGTTAGTGTTGAAAACCACTTTTCGCACTTGTGTTGGTGCAGGAAACCACTTTTGCACTTGTATTAGTGTGGAAAACACACTTTTTGCACTTGTGATAGTGTTGAAAAACCACTTTTCGCACTTGTGTTAGTGTTGAAAAACCATTTTTCGCACTTGTGTTGGTGCAGGAAACCACTTTTGCACTTGTATTAGTGTGGAAAAACCACTTTTCCCACTTGTGTTAGTGTTGAAAAAACACTTTTGGCACTTGTGTTGGTGCAGGAAACCACTTTTGCACTTGTATTAGTGTGGAAAAAACACTTTTCGCACTTGTGTTAGTGTTGAAAAACCACTTTTCGCACTTGTGTTAGTGTTGAAAAACCACTTTTCGCACTTGTGTTAGTGCAGGAAACCACTTTTGCACTTGTATTAGTGTGTAAAAACCACTTTTTGCACTTGTGTTAGTGTTGAAAAACCACTTTTCGCACTTGTGTTAGTGTTGAAAAACCACTTTTCGCACTTGTGTTGGTGCAGGAAACCACTTTTGCACTTGTATTAGTGTGGAAAAAACACTTTTTGCACTTGTGATAGTGTTGAAAAACCACTTTTCGCACTTGTGTTAGTGTTGAAAAACCACTTTTCGCCCTTGTGTTGGTGCAGGAAACCACTTTTGCACTTGTATTAGTGTGGAAAAAACACTTTTTGCACTTGTGTTAGTGTTGAAAAACCACTTTTCGCACATGTGTTAGTGTTGAAAAACCACTTTTCGCACTTGTGTTGGTGCAGGAAACCACTTTTGCACTTGTATTAGTGTGGAAAAAACACTTTTTGCACTTGTGTTGGCGCAGGAAACCACTTTTGCACTTGTATTAGTGTGGAAAAAACACTTTTTGCACTTGTGATAGTGCTGAAAAACCACTTTTCGCACTTGTGTTCGTGTTGAAAAACCACTTTTCGCACTTGTGTTGGTGCAGGAAACCCCTTTTGCACTTGTATTAGTGTTGAAAAACCACTTTTCGCACTTGTGTTAGTGTTGAAAAACCACTTTTCGCACTTGTGTTGGTGCAGGAAACCACTTTTCGCACTTGTGTTGGTGCAGGAAACCACTTTTGCACTTGTATTAGTGTGGAAAAAACACTTTTCGCACTTGTGTTAGTGTTGAAAAACCACTTTTCGCACTTGTGTTAGTGTTGAAAAACCACTTTTCGCACTTGTGTTGGTGCATGAAACCACTTTTGCACTTGTATTAGTGTGGAAAAAACACTTTTTGCACTTGTGATAGTGTTGAAAAAACCACTTTTCGCACTTGTGTTAGTGTTGAAAAACTACTTTTCGCACTTGTGTTAGTGTTTAAAAACCACTTTTCGCACTTGTGTTGGTGCAGGAAACCACTTTTGCACTTGTATTAGTGTGGAAAAAACACTTTTTGCACTTGTGATAGTGTTGAAAAACCACTTTCCGCACTTGTGTTAGTGTTGAAAAACCACTTTTCGCACTTGTGTTGGTGCAGGAAACCACTTTTGCACTTGTATTAGTGTGGAAAAACCACTTTTCGCACTTGTGTCGGTGTTGAAAAACCACTTTTCGCACTTGTGTTGGTGCAGGAAACCACTTTTGCACTTGTATTAGTGTGGAAAAAACACTTTTTGCACTTGTGATAGTGTGGAAAAAACACTTTTCGCACTTGTGTTAGTGTTGAAAAACTACTTTTCGCACTTGTGTTAGTGTTGAAAACCACTTTTCGCACTTGTGTTGGTGCAGGAAACCACTTTTGCACTTGTATTAGTGTGGAAAAAACACTTTTCGCACTTGTGTTGGTGCAGGAAACCACTTTTGCACTTGTATTAGTGTGGAAAAAACACTTTTTGCACTTGTGATAGTGTTGAAAAACCACTTTTCGCACTTGTGTTAGTGTTGAAAAACTACTTTTCGCACTTGTGTTAGTGTTGAAAACCACTTTTCGCACTTGTGTTGGTGCAGGAAACCACTTTTGCACTTGTATTAGTGTGGAAAACACACTTTTTGCACTTGTGATAGTGTTGAAAAACCACTTTTCGCACTTGTGTTAGTGTTGAAAAACCACTTTTCGCACTTGTGTTAGTGTTGAAAAACCATTTTTCGCACTTGTGTTGGTGCAGGAAACCACTTTTGCACTTGTATTAGTGTGGAAAAACCACTTTTCCCACTTGTGTTAGTGTTGAAAAAACACTTTTGGCACTTGTGTTGGTGCAGGAAACCACTTTTGCACTTGTATTAGTGTGGAAAAAACACTTTTCGCACTTGTGTTAGTGTTGAAAAACCACTTTTCGCACTTGTGTTAGTGTTGAAAAACCACTTTTCGCACTTGTGTTAGTGCAGGAAACCACTTTTGCACTTGTATTAGTGTGTAAAAACCACTTTTTGCACTTGTGTTAGTGTTGAAAAACCACTTTTCGCACTTGTGTTAGTGTTGAAAAACCACTTTTCGCACTTGTGTTGGTGCAGGAAACCACTTTTGCACTTGTATTAGTGTGTAAAAACCACTTTTTGCACTTGTGTTAGTGTTGAAAAACCACTTTTCGCACTTGTGTTAGTGTTGAAAAACCACTTTTCGCACTTGTGTTGGTGCAGGAAACCACTTTTGCACTTGTATTAGTGTGGAAAAAACACTTTTTGCACTTGTGATAGTGTTGAAAAACCACTTTTCGCACTTGTGTTAGTGTTGAAAAACCACTTTTCGCACTTGTGTTGGTGCAGGAAACCACTTTTGCACTTGTATTAGTGTGGAAAAACCACTTTTTGCACTTGTGTTAGTGTTGAAAAACCACTTTTCGCACTTGTGTTAGTGTTGAAAAACCACTTTTCGCACTTGTGTTTGTGCAGGAAACCACTTTTACACTTCTATTAGTGTGGAAAAAACACTTTTTGCACTTGTGATAGTGTTGAAAAACCACTTTTCGCACTTGTGTTAGTGTTGAAAAACCACTTTTCGCCCTTGTGTTGGTGCAGGAAACCACTTTTGCACTTGTATTAGTGTGGAAAAACCACTTTTCGCACTTGTGTTAGTGTTGAAAAACCACTTTTCGCACTTGTGTTAGTGTTGAAAAACCACTTTTCGCACTTGTGTTAGTGATGAAAAACCACTTTTCGCACTTGTGTTAGTGTTGAAAAACCACTTTTCGCACTTGTGTTGGTGCAGGAAACCACTTTTGCACTTGTATTAGTGTGGAAAAAACACTTTTTGCACTTGTGATGATGTTGAAAAACCACTTTTCGCACTTGTGTTAGTGTTGAAAAACCACTTTTCGCATTGTGTTGGTGCAGCAAACCACTTTTGCACTTGTATTACTGTGGCAAAAACACTTTTTGCACTTGTGATAGTGTTGAAAAAACACTTTTCACACTTGTGTTAGTGTTGAAAAACCACTTTTCGCACTTGTGTTTGTGCTGGAAACCACTTTTGCACTTGTATTAGTGTGGAAAAACCACTTTTTGCACTTGTGTTAGTGTTGAAAAACCACTTTTTGCACTTGTGTTAGTGTTGAAAAACCACTTTTCGCACTTGTGTTAGTGTTGAAAAACCACATTTCGCACTTGTGTTAGTGTTGAAAAACCACTTTTCGCACTTGTGTTGGTGCATGAAACCACTTTTGCACTTGTATTAGTGTGGAAAAAACACTTTTTGCACTTGTGATAGTGTTGAAAAAACCACTTTTCGCACTTGTGTTAGTGTTGAAAAACTACTTTTCGCACTTGTGTTAGTGTTGAAAAACCACTTTTCGCACTTGTGTTGGTGCAGGAAACCACTTTTGCACTTGTATTAGTGTGGAAAAAACACTTTTTGCACTTGTGATAGTGTTGAAAAACCACTTTCCGCACTTGTGTTAGTGTTGAAAAACCACTTTTCGCACTTGTGTTGGTGCAGGAAACCACTTTTGCACTTGTATTAGTGTGGAAAAACCACTTTTCGCACTTGTGTCGGTGTTGAAAAACCACTTTTCGCACTTGTGTTGGTGCAGGAAACCACTTTTGCACTTGTATTAGTGTGGAAAAAACACTTTTTGCACTTGTGATAGTGTGGAAAAAACACTTTTCGCACTTGTGTTAGTGTTGAAAAACTACTTTTCGCACTTGTGTTAGTGTTGAAAACCACTTTTCGCACTTGTGTTGGTGCAGGAAACCACTTTTGCACTTGTATTAGTGTGGAAAAAACACTTTTCGCACTTGTGTTGGTGCAGGAAACCACTTTTGCACTTGTATTAGTGTGGAAAAAACACTTTTTGCACTTGTGATAGTGTTGAAAAACCACTTTTCGCACTTGTGTTAGTGTTGAAAAACTACTTTTCGCACTTGTGTTAGTGTTGAAAACCACTTTTCGCACTTGTGTTGGTGCAGGAAACCACTTTTGCACTTGTATTAGTGTGGAAAACACACTTTTTGCACTTGTGATAGTGTTGAAAAACCACTTTTCGCACTTGTGTTAGTGTTGAAAAACCACTTTTCGCACTTGTGTTAGTGTTGAAAAACCATTTTTCGCACTTGTGTTGGTGCAGGAAACCACTTTTGCACTTGTATTAGTGTGGAAAAACCACTTTTCCCACTTGTGTTAGTGTTGAAAAAACACTTTTGGCACTTGTGTTGGTGCAGGAAACCACTTTTGCACTTGTATTAGTGTGGAAAAAACACTTTTCGCACTTGTGTTAGTGTTGAAAAACCACTTTTCGCACTTGTGTTAGTGTTGAAAAACCACTTTTCGCACTTGTGTTAGTGCAGGAAACCACTTTTGCACTTGTATTAGTGTGTAAAAACCACTTTTTGCACTTGTGTTAGTGTTGAAAAACCACTTTTCGCACTTGTGTTAGTGTTGAAAAACCACTTTTCGCACTTGTGTTGGTGCAGGAAACCACTTTTGCACTTGTATTAGTGTGTAAAAACCACTTTTTGCACTTGTGTTAGTGTTGAAAAACCACTTTTCGCACTTGTGTTAGTGTTGAAAAACCACTTTTCGCACTTGTGTTGGTGCAGGAAACCACTTTTGCACTTGTATTAGTGTGGAAAAAACACTTTTTGCACTTGTGATAGTGTTGAAAAACCACTTTTCGCACTTGTGTTAGTGTTGAAAAACCACTTTTCGCACTTGTGTTGGTGCAGGAAACCACTTTTGCACTTGTATTAGTGTGGAAAAACCACTTTTTGCACTTGTGTTAGTGTTGAAAAACCACTTTTCGCACTTGTGTTAGTGTTGAAAAACCACTTTTCGCACTTGTGTTTGTGCAGGAAACCACTTTTACACTTCTATTAGTGTGGAAAAAACACTTTTTGCACTTGTGATAGTGTTGAAAAACCACTTTTCGCACTTGTGTTAGTGTTGAAAAACCACTTTTCGCCCTTGTGTTGGTGCAGGAAACCACTTTTGCACTTGTATTAGTGTGGAAAAACCACTTTTCGCACTTGTGTTAGTGTTGAAAAACCACTTTTCGCACTTGTGTTAGTGTTGAAAAACCACTTTTCGCACTTGTGTTAGTGATGAAAAACCACTTTTCGCACTTGTGTTAGTGTTGAAAAACCACTTTTCGCACTTGTGTTGGTGCAGGAAACCACTTTTGCACTTGTATTAGTGTGGAAAAAACACTTTTTGCACTTGTGATGATGTTGAAAAACCACTTTTCGCACTTGTGTTAGTGTTGAAAAACCAATTTTCGCATTGTGTTGGTGCAGCAAACCACTTTTGCACTTGTATTACTGTGGCAAAAACACTTTTTGCACTTGTGATAGTGTTGAAAAAACACTTTTCACACTTGTGTTAGTGTTGAAAAACCACTTTTCGCACTTGTGTTTGTGCTGGAAACCACTTTTGCACTTGTATTAGTGTGGAAAAACCACTTTTTGCACTTGTGTTAGTGTTGAAAAACCACTTTTTGCACTTGTGTTAGTGTTGAAAAACCACTTTTCGCACTTGTGTTAGTGTTGAAAAACCACATTTCGCACTTGTGTTAGTGTTGAAAAACCACTTTTCGCACTTGTGTTGGTGCATGAAACCACTTTTGCACTTGTATTAGTGTGGAAAAAACACTTTTTGCACTTGTGATAGTGTTGAAAAAACCACTTTTCGCACTTGTGTTAGTGTTGAAAAACTACTTTTCGCACTTGTGTTAGTGTTGAAAAACCACTTTTCGCACTTGTGTTGGTGCAGGAAACCACTTTTGCACTTGTATTAGTGTGGAAAAAACACTTTTTGCACTTGTGATAGTGTTGAAAAACCACTTTCCGCACTTGTGTTAGTGTTGAAAAACCACTTTTCGCACTTGTGTTGGTGCAGGAAACCACTTTTGCACTTGTATTAGTGTGGAAAAACCACTTTTCGCACTTGTGTCGGTGTTGAAAAACCACTTTTCGCACTTGTGTTGGTGCAGGAAACCACTTTTGCACTTGTATTAGTGTGGAAAAAACACTTTTTGCACTTGTGATAGTGTGGAAAAAACACTTTTCGCACTTGTGTTAGTGTTGAAAAACTACTTTTCGCACTTGTGTTAGTGTTGAAAACCACTTTTCGCACTTGTGTTGGTGCAGGAAACCACTTTTGCACTTGTATTAGTGTGGAAAAAACACTTTTCGCACTTGTGTTGGTGCAGGAAACCACTTTTGCACTTGTATTAGTGTGGAAAAAACACTTTTTGCACTTGTGATAGTGTTGAAAAACCACTTTTCGCACTTGTGTTAGTGTTGAAAAACTACTTTTCGCACTTGTGTTAGTGTTGAAAACCACTTTTCGCACTTGTGTTGGTGCAGGAAACCACTTTTGCACTTGTATTAGTGTGGAAAACACACTTTTTGCACTTGTGATAGTGTTGAAAAACCACTTTTCGCACTTGTGTTAGTGTTGAAAAACCACTTTTCGCACTTGTGTTAGTGTTGAAAAACCATTTTTCGCACTTGTGTTGGTGCAGGAAACCACTTTTGCACTTGTATTAGTGTGGAAAAACCACTTTTCCCACTTGTGTTAGTGTTGAAAAAACACTTTTGGCACTTGTGTTGGTGCAGGAAACCACTTTTGCACTTGTATTAGTGTGGAAAAAACACTTTTCGCACTTGTGTTAGTGTTGAAAAACCACTTTTCGCACTTGTGTTAGTGTTGAAAAACCACTTTTCGCACTTGTGTTAGTGCAGGAAACCACTTTTGCACTTGTATTAGTGTGTAAAAACCACTTTTTGCACTTGTGTTAGTGTTGAAAAACCACTTTTCGCACTTGTGTTAGTGTTGAAAAACCACTTTTCGCACTTGTGTTGGTGCAGGAAACCACTTTTGCACTTGTATTAGTGTGTAAAAACCACTTTTTGCACTTGTGTTAGTGTTGAAAAACCACTTTTCGCACTTGTGTTAGTGTTGAAAAACCACTTTTCGCACTTGTGTTGGTGCAGGAAACCACTTTTGCACTTGTATTAGTGTGGAAAAAACACTTTTTGCACTTGTGATAGTGTTGAAAAACCACTTTTCGCACTTGTGTTAGTGTTGAAAAACCACTTTTCGCACTTGTGTTGGTGCAGGAAACCACTTTTGCACTTGTATTAGTGTGGAAAAACCACTTTTTGCACTTGTGTTAGTGTTGAAAAACCACTTTTCGCACTTGTGTTAGTGTTGAAAAACCACTTTTCGCACTTGTGTTTGTGCAGGAAACCACTTTTACACTTCTATTAGTGTGGAAAAAACACTTTTTGCACTTGTGATAGTGTTGAAAAACCACTTTTCGCACTTGTGTTAGTGTTGAAAAACCACTTTTCGCCCTTGTGTTGGTGCAGGAAACCACTTTTGCACTTGTATTAGTGTGGAAAAACCACTTTTCGCACTTGTGTTAGTGTTGAAAAACCACTTTTCGCACTTGTGTTAGTGTTGAAAAACCACTTTTCGCACTTGTGTTAGTGATGAAAAACCACTTTTCGCACTTGTGTTAGTGTTGAAAAACCACTTTTCGCACTTGTGTTGGTGCAGGAAACCACTTTTGCACTTGTATTAGTGTGGAAAAAACACTTTTTGCACTTGTGATGATGTTGAAAAACCACTTTTCGCACTTGTGTTAGTGTTGAAAAACCACTTTTCGCATTGTGTTGGTGCAGCAAACCACTTTTGCACTTGTATTACTGTGGCAAAAACACTTTTTGCACTTGTGATAGTGTTGAAAAAACACTTTTCACACTTGTGTTAGTGTTGAAAAACCACTTTTCGCACTTGTGTTTGTGCTGGAAACCACTTTTGCACTTGTATTAGTGTGGAAAAACCACTTTTTGCACTTGTGTTAGTGTTGAAAAACCACTTTTTGCACTTGTGTTAGTGTTGAAAAACCACTTTTCGCACTTGTGTTAGTGTTGAAAAACCACATTTCGCACTTGTGTTGATGCAGGAAACCACTTTTGCACTTGTATTAGTGTGGAAAAAACACTTTTTGCACTTGTGATAGTGTTGAAAAACCACTTTTCGCACTTGTGTTAGTGTTGAAAAACCACTTTTCGCACTAGTGTTGGTGCAGGAAACCACTTTTGCACTTGATTAGTTTGGAAAAACCACTTTTCGCACTTGTGTTAGTGTTGAAAAACCACTTTTTGCACTTGTGTTAGTGTTGAAAAACCACGTTTCGCACTTGTGTTGGTGCAGGAAACCACTTTTGCACTTGTATTAGTGTGGAAAAAACACTTTTCGCACTTGTGTTAGTGTTGAAAAACCACTTTTGCACTTGTATTAGTGTGGAAAAAACACTTTTTTCACTTGTGATAGTGTTGAAAAACCACTTTTCGCACTTGTATTAGTGTGGAAAAAACACTTTTTGCACTTGTGATAGTGTTGAAAAACCACTTTTCGCACTTGTGTTAGTGTTGAAAAACCACTTTTCGCACTTGTGTTGGTGCAGGAAACCACTTTTGCACTTGTATTAGTGTGGATAAACCACTTTTTGCACTTGTGTTAGTGTTGAAAAACCACTTTTCGCACTTGTGTTAGTGTTGAAAAACCACTTTTCGCACTTGTGTTGGTGCAGGAAACCACTTTTGCACTTGTATTAGTGTGGAAAAAACACTTTTCGCACTTGTGTTAGTGTTGAAAAACCACTTTTTGCACTTGTGTTAGTGTTGAAAAACCACTTTTCGCACATGTGTTGGTGCAGGAAACCACTTTTGCACTTGTATTAGTGTGGAAAAAACACTTTTTTCACTTGTGATAGTATTGAAAAACCACTTTTCGCACTTGTATTAGTGTGGAAAAAACACTTTTTACCTTCGCAAAAGCGGAAGGTTATGTTTTGATCGCTGTGTATTTATTTGTATGTCTGTGTGTGTGTGTGTGTGTGTGTATGTTATTCGCATAACTCAAAAAGTATTCAACCGAATTGCATGAAATTTGGTGGGATGATTGGTTATTATACGGGACACATTTGATTAGATTTTGGGAGCAATCGGGTCAAAGGTCAAGGTCAAGGTCACGAAAAGGTCAAAATCGTATTTTTACCATAGCGCGGTCAATTTTTATCCAATTGGCATGCAACTAATGCCAAAATGTTCAGAATTCAATGCCCGATCTTGTGATATACGACATGACCCAGTGAAGACATTACCCTTGTTAGCGGTTGGGGGTCAAAGGTCAGGGGGGTCACGACCTTGCAAAATGTGCGTTTTTTGTCATAACTCGGTCAATTCTTATCCGATTTGCATGAAATCAGCACCAAACTGTTCACTGTTCTGTTCCCTACACTCCCATGCCAAGTACAGAACAGTAGCTGCGGCGAAGGTATGCGCTCTACCGAGTGCCCGTTCTAGTTTCACTTGTGATAGTGTTCAAAAACCACTTTTCGCACTTGTGTTAGTGTTGAAAAACCACTTTTCGCACTTGTGTTGGTGCAGGAAACCACTTTTGCACTTGTATTAGTGTGGAAAAACCACTTTTTGCACCTGTGTTAGTGTTGAAAAACCACTTTTCGCACTTGTGTTAGTGTTGAAAAACCACTTTTCGCACTTGTGTTTGTGCAGGAAACCACTTTTGCACTTGTATTAGTGTGGAAAAAACACTTTTTGCACTTGTGATAGTGTTGAAAAACCACTTTTCGCACTTGTGTTAGTGTTGAAAAACCACTTTTCGCCCTTGTGTTGGTGCAGGAAACCACTTTTGCACTTGTATTAGTGTGGCAAAACCACTTTTCGCACTTGTGTTAGTGTTGAAAAACCACTTTTCGCACTTGTGTTAGTGTTGAAAAACCACTTTTCGCACTTGTGTTAGTGTTGAAAAACCACTTTTCGCACTTGTGTTAGTGTTGAAAAACCACTTTTCGCACTTGTGTTGGTGCAGGAAACCACTTTTGCACTTGTATTAGTGTGGAAAAAACACTTTTTGCACTTGTGATGATGTTGAAAAACCACTTTTCGCACTTGTGTTAGTGTTGAAAAACCACTTTTCGCACTTGTGTTGGTGCAGCAAACCACTTTTGCACTTGTAGTATTGTGGCAAAAACACTTTTGCACTTGTATTAGTGTTGAAAAAACACTTTTCACACTTGTGTTAGTGTTGAAAAACCACTTTTCGCACTTGTGTTTGTGCAGGAAACCGCTTTTGCACTTGTATTAGTGTGGAAAAACCACTTTTTGCACTTGTGTTAGTGTTGAAAAACCACTTTTTGCACTTGTGATAGTGTTGAAAAACCACTTTTCGCACTTGTGTTGGTGCAGGAAACCACTTCTGCACTTGTATTAGTGTGGGAAAAACACTTTTCGCACTTGTGTTAGTGTTGAAAAACCACATTTTGCACTTGTGTTGATGCAGGAAACCACTTTTGCACTTGTATTAGTGTGGAAAAAACACTTTTTGCACTTGTGATAGTGTTGAAAAACCACTTTTCGCACTTGTGTTAGTGTTGAAAAACCACTTTTCGCACTAGTGTTGGTGCAGGAAACCACTTTTGCACTTGATTAGTTTGGAAAAACCACTTTTCGCACTTGTGTTAGTGTTGAAAAACCACTTTTTGCACTTGTGTTAGTGTTGAAAAACCACGTTTCGCACTTGTGTTGGTGCAGGAAACCACTTTTGCACTTGTATTAGTGTGGAAAAAACACTTTTCGCACTTGTGTTAGTGTTGAAAAACCACTTTTTGCACTTGTGTTAGTGTTGAAAAACCACTTTTCGCACATGTGTTGGTGCAGGAAACCACTTTTGCACTTGTATTAGTGTGGAAAAAACACTTTTTTCACTTGTGATAGTGTTGAAAAACCACTTTTCGCACTTGTATTAGTGTGGAAAAAACACTTTTTGCACTTGTGATAGTGTTGAAAAACCACTTTTCGCACTTGTGTTAGTGTTGAAAAACCACTTTTCGCACTTGTGTTGGTGCAGGAAACCACTTTTGCACTTGTATTAGTGTGGATAAACCACTTTTTGCACTTGTGTTAGTGTTGAAAAACCACTTTTCGCACTTGTGTTAGTGTTGAAAAACCACTTTTCGCACTTGTGTTGGTACAGGAAACCACTTTTGCACTTGTATTAGTGTGGAAAAAACACTTTTTGCACTTGTGCTAGTGTTGAAAAACCACTTTTCGCACTTGTGTTAGTGTTGAAAAACCACTTTTCGCCCTTGTGTTGGTGCAGGAAACCACTTTTGCACTTGTATTAGTGTGGAAAAACCACTTTTCGCACTTGTGTTAGTGTTGAAAAACCACTTTTCGCACTTGTGTTAGTATTGAAAAACCACTTTTCGCACTTGTGTTAGTATTGAAAAACCACTTTTCGCACTTGTGTTAGTGTTGAAAAACCACTTTTCGCACTTGTGTTAGTGTTGAAAAACCACTTTTCGCACTTGTGTTGGTGCAGGAAACCACTTTTGCACTTGTATTAGTGTGGAAAAAACACTTTTTGCACTTGTGATAGTGTTGAAAAACCACTTTTCGCACTTGTGTTAGTGTTGAAAAACCACTTTTCGCACTTGTGTTGGTGCAGGAAACCACTTTTGCACTTGTATTAGTGTGGAAAAACCACTTTTTGCACTTGTGTTAGTGTTGAAAAACCACTTTTCGCACTTGTGTTAGTGTTGAAAAACCACTTTTCGCACTTGTGTTTGTGCAGGAAACCACTTTTGCACTTCTATTAGTGTGGAAAAAACACTTTTTGCACTTGTGATAGTGTTGAAAAACCACTTTTCGCACTTGTGTTAGTGTTGAAAAACCACTTTTCGCCCTTGTGTTGGTGCAGGAAACCACTTTTGCACTTGTATTAGTGTGGAAAAACCACTTTTCGCACTTGTGTTAGTGTTGAAAAACCACTTTTCGCACTTGTGTTAGTGTTGAAAAACCACTTTTCGCACTTGTGTTAGTGATGAAAAACCACTTTTCGCACTTGTGTTAGTGTTGAAAAACCACTTTTCGCACTTGTGTTGGTGCAGGAAACCACTTTTGCACTTGTATTAGTGTGGAAAAAACACTTTTTGCACTTGTGATGATGTTGAAAAACCACTTTTCGCACTTGTGTTAGTGTTGAAAAACCACTTTTCGCACTTGTGTTGGTGCAGCAAACCACTTTTGCACTTGTATTACTGTGGCAAAAACACTTTTTGCACTTGTGATAGTGTTGAAAAAACACTTTTCACACTTGTGTTAGTGTTGAAAAACCACTTTTCGCACTTGTGTTTGTGCTGGAAACCACTTTTGCACTTGTATTAGTGTGGAAAAACCACTTTTTGCACTTGTGTTAGTGTTGAAAAACCACTTTTTGCACTTGTGTTAGTGTTGAAAAACCACTTTTCGCACTTGTGTTAGTGTTGAAAAACCACATTTCGCACTTGTGTTGATGCAGGAAACCACTTTTGCACTTGTATTAGTGTGGAAAAAACACTTTTTGCACTTGTGATAGTGTTGAAAAACCACTTTTCGCACTAGTGTTGGTGCAGGAAACCACTTTTGCACTTGATTAGTTTGGAAAAACCACTTTTCGCACTTGTGTTAGTGTTGAAAAACCACTTTTTGCACTTGTGTTAGTGTTGAAAAACCAGGTTTCGCACTTGTGTTGGTGCAGGAAACCACTTTTGCACTTGTATTAGTGTGGAAAAAACACTTTTCGCACTTGTGTTAGTGTTGAAAAACCACTTTTGCACTTGTATTAGTGTGGAAAAAACACTTTTTTCACTTGTGATAGTGTTGAAAAACCACTTTTCGCACTTGTATTAGTGTGGAAAAAACACTTTTTGCACTTGTGATAGTGTTGAAAAACCACTTTTCGCACTTGTGTTAGTGTTGAAAAACCACTTTTCGCACTTGTGTTGGTGCAGGAAACCACTTTTGCACTTGTATTAGTGTGGATAAACCACTTTTTGCACTTGTGTTAGTGTTGAAAAACCACTTTTCGCACTTGTGTTAGTGTTGAAAAACCACTTTTCGCACTTGTGTTGGTGCAGGAAACCACTTTTGCACTTGTATTAGTGTGGAAAAAACACTTTTCGCACTTGTGTTAGTGTTGAAAAACCACTTTTTGCACTTGTGTTAGTGTTGAAAAACCACTTTTCGCACATGTGTTGGTGCAGGAAACCACTTTTGCACTTGTATTAGTGTGGAAAAAACACTTTTTTCACTTGTGATAGTATTGAAAAACCACTTTTCGCACTTGTATTAGTGTGGAAAAAACACTTTTTTCACTTGTGATAGTGTTCAAAAACCACTTTTCGCACTTGTGTTAGTGTTGAAAAACCACTTTTCGCACTTGTGTTGGTGCAGGAAACCACTTTTGCACTTGTATTAGTGTGGAAAAACCACTTTTTGCACCTGTGTTAGTGTTGAAAAACCACTTTTCGCACTTGTGTTAGTGTTGAAAAACCACTTTTCGCACTTGTGTTGGTGCAGGAAACCACTTTTGCACTTGTATTAGTGTGGAAAAAACACTTTTTGCACTTGTGATAGTGTTGAAAAACCACTTTTCGCACTTGTGTTAGTGTTGAAAAACCACTTTTCGCCCTTGTGTTGGTGCAGGAAACCACTTTTGCACTTGTATTAGTGTGGAAAAACCACTTTTCGCACTTGTGTTAGTGTTGAAAAACCACTTTTCGCACTTGTGTTAGTGTTGAAAAACCACTTTTTGCACTTGTGTTAGTGTTGAAAAACCACTTTTCGCACTTGTGTTAGTGTTGAAAAACCACTTTTCGCACTTGTGTTGGTGCAGGAAACCACTTTTGCACTTGTATTAGTGTGGAAAAAACACTTTTTGCACTTGTGATGATGTTGAAAAACCACTTTTCGCACTTGTGTTAGTGTTGAAAAACCACTTTTCGCACTTGTGTTGGTGCAGCAAACCACTTTTGCACTTGTAGTATTGTGGCAAAAACACTTTTGCACTTGTATTAGTGTTGAAAAAACACTTTTCACACTTGTGTTAGTGTTGAAAAACCACTTTTCGCACTTGTGTTTGTGCAGGAAACCACTTTTGCACTTGTATTAGTGTGGAAAAACCACTTTTTGCACTTGTGTTAGTGTTGAAAAACCACTTTTTGCACTTGTGATAGTGTTGAAAAACCACTTTTCGCACTTGTGTTGGTGCAGGAAACCACTTCTGCACTTGTATTAGTATGGAAAAAACACTTTTCGCACTTGTGTTAGTGTTGAAAAACCACATTTCGCACTTGTGTTGATGCAGGAAACCACTTTTGCACTTGTATTAGTGTGGAAAAAACACTTTTTGCACTTGTGATAGTGTTGAAAAACCACTTTTCGCACTTGTGTTAGTGTTGAAAAACCACTTTTCGCACTAGTGTTGGTGCAGGAAACCACTTTTGCACTTGATTAGTTTGGAAAAACCACTTTTCGCACTTGTGTTAGTGTTGAAAAACCACTTTTTGCACTTGTGTTAGTGTTGAAAAACCACGTTTCGCACTTGTGTTGGTGCAGGAAACCACTTTTGCACTTGTATTAGTGTGGAAAAAACACTTTTCGCACTTGTGTTAGTGTTGAAAAACCACTTTTTGCACTTGTGTTAGTGTTGAAAAACCACTTTTCGCACATGTGTTGGTGCAGGAAACCACTTTTGCACTTGTATTAGTGTGGAAAAAACACTTTTTTCACTTGTGATAGTGTTGAAAAACCACTTTTCGCACTTGTATTAGTGTAGAAAAAACACTTTTTGCACTTGTGATAGTGTTGAAAAACCACTTTTCGCACTTGTGTTAGTGTTGAAAAACCACTTTTCGCACTTGTGTTGGTACAGGAAACCACTTTTGCACTTGTATTAGTGTGGATAAACCACTTTTTGCACTTGTGTTAGTGTTGAAAAACCACTTTTCGCACTTGTGTTAGTGTTGAAAAACCACTTTTCGCACTTGTGTTGGTGCAGGAAACCACTTTTGCACTTGTATTAGTGTGGAAAAAACACTTTTTGCACTTGTGCTAGTGTTGAAAAACCACTTTTCGCACTTGTGTTAGTGTTGAAAAACCACTTTTCGCCCTTGTGTTGGTGCAGGAAACCACTTTTGCACTTGTATTAGTGTGGAAAAACCACTTTTCGCACTTGTGTTAGTGTTGAAAAACCACTTTTCGCACTTGTGTTAGTATTGAAAAACCACTTTTCGCACTTGTGTTAGTATTGAAAAACCACTTTTCGCACTTGTGTTAGTGTTGAAAAACCACTTTTCGCACTTGTGTTAGTGTTGAAAAACCACTTTTCGCACTTGTGTTAGTGTTGAAAAACCACTTTTCGCCCTTGTGTTGGTGCAGGAAACCACTTTTGCACTTGTATTAGTGTGGAAAAACCACTTTTCGCACTTGTGTTAGTGTTGAAAAACCACTTTTCGCACTTGTGTTAGTGTTGAAAAACCACTTTTCGCACTTGTGTTAGTGATGAAAAACCACTTTTCGCACTTGTGTTAGTGTTGAAAAACCACTTTTCGCACTTGTGTTGGTGCAGGAAACCACTTTTGCACTTGTATTAGTGTGGAAAAAACACTTTTTGCACTTGTGATGATGTTGAAAAACCACTTTTCGCACTTGTGTTAGTGTTGAAAAACCACTTTTCGCACTTGTGTTGGTGCAGCAAACCACTTTTGCACTTGTATTACTGTGGCAAAAACACTTTTTGCACTTGTGATAGTGTTGAAAAAACACTTTTCACACTTGTGTTAGTGTTGAAAAACCACTTTTCGCACTTGTGTTTGTGCTGGAAACCACTTTTGCACTTGTATTAGTGTGGAAAAACCACTTTTTGCACTTGTGTTAGTGTTGAAAAACCACTTTTTGCACTTGTGTTAGTGTTGAAAAACCACTTTTCGCACTTGTGTTAGTGTTGAAAAACCACATTTCGCACTTGTGTTGATGCAGGAAACCACTTTTGCACTTGTATTAGTGTGGAAAAAACACTTTTTGCACTTGTGATAGTGTTGAAAAACCACTTTTCGCACTTGTGTTAGTGTTGAAAAACCACTTTTCGCACTAGTGTTGGTGCAGGAAACCACTTTTGCACTTGATTAGTTTGGAAAAACCACTTTTCGCACTTGTGTTAGTGTTGAAAAACCACTTTTTGCACTTGTGTTAGTGTTGAAAAACCAGGTTTCGCACTTGTGTTGGTGCAGGAAACCACTTTTGCACTTGTATTAGTGTGGAAAAAACACTTTTCGCACTTGTGTTAGTGTTGAAAAACCACTTTTGCACTTGTATTAGTGTGGAAAAAACACTTTTTTCACTTGTGATAGTGTTGAAAAACCACTTTTCGCACTTGTATTAGTGTGGAAAAAACACTTTTTGCACTTGTGATAGTGTTGAAAAACCACTTTTCGCACTTGTGTTAGTGTTGAAAAACCACTTTTCGCACTTGTGTTGGTGCAGGAAACCACTTTTGCACTTGTATTAGTGTGGATAAACCACTTTTTGCACTTGTGTTAGTGTTGAAAAACCACTTTTCGCACTTGTGTTAGTGTTGAAAAACCACTTTTCGCACTTGTGTTGGTGCAGGAAACCACTTTTGCACTTGTATTAGTGTGGAAAAAACACTTTTCGCACTTGTGTTAGTGTTGAAAAACCACTTTTTGCACTTGTGTTAGTGTTGAAAAACCACTTTTCGCACATGTGTTGGTGCAGGAAACCACTTTTGCACTTGTATTAGTGTGGAAAAAACACTTTTTTCACTTGTGATAGTATTGAAAAACCACTTTTCGCACTTGTATTAGTGTGGAAAAAACACTTTTTTCACTTGTGATAGTGTTCAAAAACCACTTTTCGCACTTGTGTTAGTGTTGAAAAACCACTTTTCGCACTTGTGTTGGTGCAGGAAACCACTTTTGCACTTGTATTAGTGTGGAAAAACCACTTTTTGCACCTGTGTTAGTGTTGAAAAACCACTTTTCGCACTTGTGTTAGTGTTGAAAAACCACTTTTCGCACTTGTGTTGGTGCAGGAAACCACTTTTGCACTTGTATTAGTGTGGAAAAAACACTTTTTGCACTTGTGATAGTGTTGAAAAACCACTTTTCGCACTTGTGTTAGTGTTGAAAAACCACTTTTCGCCCTTGTGTTGGTGCAGGAAACCACTTTTGCACTTGTATTAGTGTGGAAAAACCACTTTTCGCACTTGTGTTAGTGTTGAAAAACCACTTTTCGCACTTGTGTTAGTGTTGAAAAACCACTTTTCGCACTTGTGTTAGTGTTGAAAAACCACTTTTTGCACTTGTGTTAGTGTTGAAAAACCACTTTTCGCACTTGTGTTGGTGCAGGAAACCACTTTTGCACTTGTATTAGTGTGGAAAAAAACACTTTTTGCACTTGTGATGATGTTGAAAAACCACTTTTCGCACTTGTGTTAGTGTTGAAAAACCACTTTTCGCACTTGTGTTGGTGCAGCAAACCACTTTTGCACTTGTAGTAGTGTGGCAAAAACACTTTTGCACTTGTATTAGTGTTGAAAAAACACTTTTCACACTTGTGTTAGTGTTGAAAAACCACTTTTCGCACTTGTGTTTGTGCAGGAAACCACTTTTGCACTTGTATTAGTGTGGAAAAACCACTTTTTCCACTTGTGTTAGTGTTGAAAAAACACTTTTTGCACTTGTGATAGTGTTGAAAAACCAGTTTTCGCACTTGTGTTGGTGCAGGAAACCACTTCTGCACTTGTATTAGTGTGGAAAAAACACTTTTCGCACTTGTGTTAGTGTTGAAAAACCACATTTCGCACTTGTGTTGATGCAGGAAACCACTTTTGCACTTGTATTAGTGTGGAAAAAACACTTTTTGCACTTGTGATAGTGTTGAAAAACCACTTTTCGCACTTGTGTTAGTGTTGAAAAACCACTTTTCGCACTAGTGTTGGTGCAGGAAACCACTTTTGCACTTGATTAGTTTGGAAAAACCACTTTTCGCACTTGTGTTAGTGTTGAAAAACCACTTTTTGCACTTGTGTTAGTGTTGAAAAACCACGTTTCGCACTTGTGTTGGTGCAGGAAACCACTTTTGCACTTGTATTAGTGTGGAAAAAACACTTTTCGCACTTGTGTTAGTGTTGAAAAACCACTTTTTGCACTTGTGTTAGTGTTGAAAAACCACTTTTCGCACATGTGTTGGTGCAGGAAACCACTTTTGCACTTGTATTAGTGTGGAAAAAACACTTTTTTCACTTGTGATAGTGTTGAAAAACCACTTTTCGCACTTGTATTAGTGTGGAAAAAACACTTTTTGCACTTGTGATAGTGTTGAAAAACCACTTTTCGCACTTGTGTTAGTGTTGAAAAACCACTTTTCGCACTTGTGTTGGTGCAGGAAACCACTTTTGCACTTGTATTAGTGTGGATAAACCACTTTTTGCACTTGTGTTAGTGTTGAAAAACCACTTTTCGCACTTGTGTTAGTGTTGAAAAACCACTTTTCGCACTTGTGTTGGTGCAGGAAACCACTTTTGCACTTGTATTAGTGTGGAAAAAACACTTTTTGCACTTGTGCTAGTGTTGAAAAACCACTTTTCGCACTTGTGTTAGTGTTGGAAAACCACTTTTCGCCCTTGTGTTGGTGCAGGAAACCACTTTTGCACTTGTATTAGTGTGGAAAAACCACTTTTCGCACTTGTGTTAGTGTTGAAAAACCACTTTTCGCACTTGTGTTAGTATTGAAAAACCACTTTTCGCACTTGTGTTAGTATTGAAAAACCGCTTTTCGCACTTGTGTTAGTGTTGAAAAACCACTTTTCGCACTTGTGTTAGTGTTGAAAAACCACTTTTCGCACTTGTGTTGGTGCAGGAAACCACTTTTGCACTTGTATTAGTGTGGAAAAAACACTTTTTTCACTTGTGATAGTGTTGAAAAACCACTTTTCGCACTTGTATTAGTGTGGAAAAAACACTTTTTTCACTTGTGATAGTGTTCAAAAACCACTTTTCGCACTTGTGTTAGTGTTGAAAAACCACTTTTCGCACTTGTGTTGGTGCAGGAAACCACTTTTGCACTTGTATTAGTGTGGAAAAACCACTTTTTGCACCTGTGTTAGTGTTGAAAAACCACTTTTCGCACTTGTGTTAGTGTTGAAAAACCACTTTTCGCACTTGTGTTGGTGCAGGAAACCACTTTTGCACTTGTATTAGTGTGGAAAAAACACTTTTTGCACTTGTGATAGTGTTGAAAAACCACTTTTCGCACTTGTGTTAGTGTTGAAAAACCACTTTTCGCCCTTGTGTTGGTGCAGGAAACCACTTTTGCACTTGTATTAGTGTGGAAAAACCACTTTTCGCACTTGTGTTAGTGTTGAAAAACCACTTTTCGCACTTGTGTTAGTGTTGAAAAACCACTTTTCGCACTTGTGTTAGTGTTGAAAAACCACTTTTCGCACTTGTGTTAGTGTTGAAAAACCACTTTCGCACTTGTGTTGGTGCAGGAAACCACTTTTGCACTTGTATTAGTGTGGAAAAAACACTTTTTGCACTTGTGATGATGTTGAAAAACCACTTTTCGCACTTGTGTTAGTGTTGAAAAACCACTTTTCGCACTTGTGTTGGTGCAGCAAACCACTTTTGCACTTGTAGTATTGTGGCAAAAACACTTTTGCACTTGTATTAGTGTTGAAAAAACACTTTTCACACTTGTGTTAGTGTTGAAAAACCACTTTTCGCACTTGTGTTTGTGCAGGAAACCACTTTTGCACTTGTATTAGTGTGGTAAAACCACTTTTTGCACTTGTGTTAGTGTTGAAAAACCACTTTTTGCACTTGTGATAGTGTTGAAAAACCACTTTTCGCACTTGTGTTGGTGCAGGAAACCACTTTTGCACTTGTGTTAGTGTTGAAAAACCACTTTTCGCACTTGTGTTAGTGTTGAAAAACCACTTTCGCACTTGTGTTGGTGCAGGAAACCACTTTTGCACTTGTATTAATGTGGAAAAAACACTTTTTGCACTTGTGATGATGTTGAAAAACCACTTTTCGCACTTGTGTTAGTGTTGAAAAACCACTTTTCGCACTTGTGTTGGTGCAGCAAACCACTTTTGCACTTGTAGTATTGTGGCAAAAACACTTTTGCACTTGTATTAGTGTTGAAAAAACACTTTTCACACTTGTGTTAGTGTTGAAAAACCACTTTTCGCACTTGTGTTTGTGCAGGAAACCACTTTTGCACTTGTATTAGTGTGGAAAAACCACTTTTTGCACTTGTGTCAGTGTTGAAAAACCACTTTTTGCACTTGTGTTAGTGTTGAAAAACCACTTTTCGCACTTGTGTTGGTGCAGGAAACCACTTTTGCACTTGTATTAGTGTGGAAAAAAACACTTTTTGCACTTGTGATGATGTTGAAAAACCACTTTTCGCACTTGTGTTAGTGTTGAAAAACCACTTTTCGCACTTGTGTTGGTGCAGCAAACCACTTTTGCACTTGTAGTAGTGTGGCAGAAACACTTTTGCACTTGTATTAGTGTTGAAAAAACACTTTTCACACTTGTGTTAGTGTTGAAAAACCACTTTTCGCACTTGTGTTTGTGCAGGAAACCACTTTTGCACTTGTATTAGTGTGGAAAAACCACTTTTTGCACTTGTGTTAGTGTTGAAAAAACACTTTTTGCACTTGTGATAGTGTTGAAAAACCAGTTTTCGCACTTGTGTTGGTGCAGGAAACCACTTTTGCACTTGATTAGTTTGGAAAAACCACTTTTCGCACTTGTGTTAGTGTTGAAAAACCACTTTTTGCACTTGTGTTAGTGTTGAAAAACCACGTTTCGCACTTGTGTTGGTGCAGGAAACCACTTTTGCACTTGTATTAGTGTGGAAAAAACACTTTTCGCACTTGTGTTAGTGTTGAAAAACCACTTTTTGCACTTGTGTTAGTGTTGAAAAACCACTTTTCGCACATGTGTTGGTGCAGGAAACCACTTTTGCACTTGTATTAGTGTGGAAAAAACACTTTTTTCACTTGTGATAGTGTTGAAAAACCACTTTTCGCACTTGTATTAGTGTGGAAAAAACACTTTTTGCACTTGTGATAGTGTTGAAAAACCACTTTTCGCACTTGTGTTAGTGTTGAAAAACCACTTTTCGCACTTGTGTTGGTGCAGGAAACCACTTTTGCACTTGTATTAGTGTGGATAAACCACTTTTTGCACTTGTGTTAGTGTTGAAAAACCACTTTTCGCACTTGTGTTAGTGTTGAAAAACCACTTTTCGCACTTGTGTTGGTGCAGGAAACCACTTTTGCACTTGTATTAGTGTGGAAAAAACACTTTTTGCACTTGTGCTAGTGTTGAAAAACCACTTTTCGCACTTGTGTTAGTGTTGAAAAACCACTTTTCGCCCTTGTGTTGGTGCAGGAAACCACTTTTGCACTTGTATTAGTGTGGAAAAACCACTTTTCGCACTTGTGTTAGTGTTGAAAAACCACTTTTCGCACTTGTGTTAGTATTGAAAAACCACTTTTCGCACTTGTGTTAGTATTGAAAAACCGCTTTTCGCACTTGTGTTAGTGTTGAAAAACCACTTTTCGCACTTGTGTTAGTGTTGAAAAACCACTTTTCGCACTTGTGTTGGTGCAGGAAACCACTTTTGCACTTGTATTAGTGTGGAAAAAACACTTTTTTCACTTGTGATAGTGTTGAAAAACCACTTTTCGCACTTGTATTAGTGTGGAAAAAACACTTTTTTCACTTGTGATAGTGTTCAAAAACCACTTTTCGCACTTGTGTTAGTGTTGAAAAACCACTTTTCGCACTTGTGTTGGTGCAGGAAACCACTTTTGCACTTGTATTAGTGTGGAAAAACCACTTTTTGCACCTGTGTTAGTGTTGAAAAACCACTTTTCGCACTTGTGTTAGTGTTGAAAAACCACTTTTCGCACTTGTGTTGGTGCAGGAAACCACTTTTGCACTTGTATTAGTGTGGAAAAAACACTTTTTGCACTTGTGATAGTGTTGAAAAACCACTTTTGCACTTGTGTTAGTGTTGAAAAACCACTTTTCGCCCTTGTGTTGGTGCAGGAAACCACTTTTGCACTTGTATTAGTGTGGAAAAACCACTTTTCGCACTTGTGTTAGTGTTGAAAAACCACTTTTCGCACTTGTGTTAGTGTTGAAAAACCACTTTTCGCACTTGTGTTAGTGTTGAAAAACCACTTTTCGCACTTGTGTTAGTGTTGAAAAACCACTTTCGCACTTGTGTTGGTGCAGGAAACCACTTTTGCACTTGTATTAGTGTGGAAAAAACACTTTTTGCACTTGTGATGATGTTGAAAAACCACTTTTCGCACTTGTGTTAGTGTTGAAAAACCACTTTTCGCACTTGTGTTGGTGCAGCAAACCACTTTTGCACTTGTAGTATTGTGGCAAAAACACTTTTGCACTTGTATTAGTGTTGAAAAAACACTTTTCACACTTGTGTTAGTGTTGAAAAACCACTTTTCGCACTTGTGTTTGTGCAGGAAACCACTTTTGCACTTGTATTAGTGTGGAAAAACCACTTTTTGCACTTGTGTCAGTGTTGAAAAACCACTTTTTGCACTTGTGATAGTGTTGAAAAACCACTTTTCGCACTTGTGTTGGTGCAGGAAACCACTTCTGCACTTGTATTAGTGTGGAAAAAACACTTTTCGCACTTGTGTTAGTGTTGAAAAACCACATTTCGCACTTGTGTTGATGCAGGAAACCACTTTTGCACTTGTATTAGTGTGGAAAAAACACTTTTTGCACTTGTGATAGTGTTGAAAAACCACTTTTCGCACTTGTGTTGGTGCAGGAAACCACTTTTGCACTTGATTAGTTTGGAAAAACCACTTTTCGCACTTGTGTTAGTGTTGAAAAACCACTTTTTGCACTTGTGTTAGTGTTGAAAAACCACGTTTCGCACTTGTGTTGGTGCAGGAAACCACTTTTGCACTTGTATTAGTGTGGAAAAAACACTTTTCGCACTTGTGTTAGTGTTGAAAAACCACTTTTTGCACTTGTGTTAGTGTTGAAAAACCACTTTTCGCACATGTGTTGGTGCAGGAAACCACTTTTGCACTTGTATTAGTGTGGAAAAAACACTTTTTTCACTTGTGATAGTGTTGAAAAACCACTTTTCGCACTTGTATTAGTGTGGAAAACACACTTTTTGCACTTGTGATAGTGTTGAAAAACCACTTTTCGCACTTGTGTTAGTGTTGAAAAACCACTTTTCGCACTTGTGTTGGTGCAGGAAACCACTTTTGCACTTGTATTAGTGTGGATAAACCACTTTTTGCACTTGTGTTAGTGTTGAAAAACCACTTTTCGCACTTGTGTTAGTGTTGAAAAACCACTTTTCGCACTTGTGTTGGTGCAGGAAACCACTTTTGCACTTGTATTAGTGTGGAAAAACCACTTTTTGCACCTGTGTTAGTGTTGAAAAACCACTTTTCGCACTTGTGTTAGTGTTGAAAAACCACTTTTCGCACTTGTGTTGGTGCAGGAAACCACTTTTGCACTTGTATTAGTGTGGAAAAAACACTTTTTGCACTTGTGATAGTGTTGAAAAACCACTTTTCGCACTTGTGTTAGTGTTGAAAAACCACTTTTCGCCCTTGTGTTGGTGCAGGAAACCACTTTTGCACTTGTATTAGTGTGGAAAAACCACTTTTCGCACTTGTGTTAGTGTTGAAAAACCACTTTTCGCACTTGTGTTAGTGTTGAAAAACCACTTTTCGCACTTGTGTTAGTGTTGAAAAACCACTTTTCGCACTTGTGTTAGTGTTGAAAAACCACTTTCGCACTTGTGTTGGTGCAGGAAACCACTTTTGCACTTGTATTAGTGTGGAAAAAACACTTTTTGCACTTGTGATGATGTTGAAAAACCACTTTTCGCACTTGTGTTAGTGTTGAAAAACCACTTTTCGCACTTGTGTTGGTGCAGCAAACCACTTTTGCACTTGTAGTATTGTGGCAAAAACACTTTTGCACTTGTATTAGTGTTGAAAAAACACTTTTCACACTTGTGTTAGTGTTGAAAAACCACTTTTCGCACTTGTGTTTGTGCAGGAAACCACTTTTGCACTTGTATTAGTGTGGAAAAACCACTTTTTGCACTTGTGTCAGTGTTGAAAAACCACTTTTTGCACTTGTGATAGTGTTGAAAAACCACTTTTCGCACTTGTGTTGGTGCAGGAAACCACTTCTGCACTTGTATTAGTGTGGAAAAAACACTTTTCGCACTTGTGTTAGTGTTGAAAAACCACATTTCGCACTTGTGTTGATGCAGGAAACCACTTTTGCACTTGTATTAGTGTGGAAAAAACACTTTTTGCACTTGTGATAGTGTTGAAAAACCACTTTTCGCACTTGTGTTAGTGTTGAAAAACCACTTTTCGCACTAGTGTTGGTGCAGGAAACCACTTTTGCACTTGATTAGTTTGGAAAAACCACTTTTCGCACTTGTGTTAGTGTTGAAAAACCACTTTTTGCACTTGTGTTAGTGTTGAAAAACCACGTTTCGCACTTGTGTTGGTGCAGGAAACCACTTTTGCACTTGTATTAGTGTGGAAAAAACACTTTTCGCACTTGTGTTAGTGTTGAAAAACCACTTTTTGCACTTGTGTTAGTGTTGAAAAACCACTTTTCGCACATGTGTTGGTGCAGGAAACCACTTTTGCACTTGTATTAGTGTGGAAAAAACACTTTTTTCACTTGTGATAGTGTTGAAAAACCACTTTTCGCACTTGTATTAGTGTGGAAAACACACTTTTTGCACTTGTGATAGTGTTGAAAAACCACTTTTCGCACTTGTGTTAGTGTTGAAAAACCACTTTTCGCACTTGTGTTGGTGCAGGAAACCACTTTTGCACTTGTATTAGTGTGGATAAACCACTTTTTGCACTTGTGTTAGTGTTGAAAAACCACTTTTCGCACTTGTGTTAGTGTTGAAAAACCACTTTTGACACTTGTGTTGGTGCAGGAAACCACTTTTGCACTTGTATTAGTGTGGAAAAAACACTTTTTGCACTTGTGCTAGTGTTGAAAAACCACTTTTCGCACTTGTGTTAGTGTTGAAAAACCACTTTTCGCCCTTGTGTTGGTGCAGGAAACCACTTTTGCACTTGTATTAGTGTGGAAAAACCACTTTTCGCACTTGTGTTAGTGTTGAAAAACCACTTTTCGCACTTGTGTTAGTATTGAAAAACCACTTTTCGCACTTGTGTTAGTATTGAAAAACCACTTTTCGCACTTGTGTTAGTGTTGAAAAACCACTTTTCGCACTTGTGTTAGTGTTGAAAAACCACTTTTCGCACTTGTGTTGGTGCAGGAAACCACTTTTGCACTTGTATTAGTGTGGAAAAAACACTTTTTGCACTTGTGATGATGTTGAAAAACCACTTTTTGCACTTGTGTTTGTGTTGAAAAACCACTTTTCGCACTTGTGTTGGTGCAGCAAACCACTTTTGCACTTGTATTAGTGTGGCAAGAACACTTTTTGCACTTGTGATAGTGTTGAAAAAACACTTTTCACACTTGTGTTAGTGTTGAAAAACCACTTTTCGCACTTGTGTTTGTGCAGGAAACCACTTTTGCACTTGTATTACTGTGGAAAAACCACTTTTCGCACTTGTGTTAGTGTTGAAAAACCACTTTTCGCACTTGTGTTAGTGTTGAAAAACCACTTTTCGCACTTGTGTTAGTGTTGAAAAACAACTTTTTGCACTTGTGTTAGTGTTGAAAAACCACTTTTCGCACTTGTGTTCGTGTTGAAAAACCACTTTTTGCACTTGTGTTCGTGCAGGAAACCACTTTTGCACTTGTATTAGTGTGGAAAAACCACTTTTGCACTTGTGTTAGTGTTGAAAAACCACTTTTTGCACTTGTGATAGTGTTGAAAAACCACTTTTCGCACTTGTGTTGGTGCAGGAAACCACTTCTGCACTTGTATTAGTGTGGAAAAAACACTTTTCGCACTTGTGTTAGTGTTGAAAAACCACATTTCGCACATGTGTTGGTGCAGGAAACCACTTTTGCACTTGTATTAGTGTGGAAAAAACACTTTTTGCACTTGTTGATAGTGTTGAAAAACCACTTTTCGCACTTGTGTTAGTGTTGAAAAACCACTTTTCGCCCTTGTGTTGGTGCAGGAAACCACTTTTGCACTTGTATTAGTGTGGAAAAACCACTTTTCGCACTTGTGTTAGTGTTGAAAAACCACTTTTCGCACTTGTGTTAGTGTTGAAAAACCACTTTTCGCACTTGTGTTAGTGTTGAAAAACCACTTTTCGCACTTGTGTTAGTGTTGAAAAACCACTTTTCGCACTTGTGTTGGTGCAGGAAACCACTTTTGCACTTGTATTAGTGTGGAAAAAAACACTTTTTGCACTTGTGATGATGTTGAAAAACCACTTTTCGCACTTGTGTTAGTGTTGAAAAACCACTTTTCGCACTTGTGTTGGTGCAGCAAACCACTTTTGCACTTGTAGTAGTGTGGCAAAAACACTTTTGCACTTGTATTAGTGTTGAAAAAACACTTTTCACACTTGTGTTAGTGTTGAAAAACCACTTTTCGCACTTGTGTTTGTGCAGGAAACCACTTTTGCACTTGTATTAGTGTGGAAAAACCACTTTTTGCACTTGTGTTAGTGTTGAAAAACCACTTTTTGCACTTGTGATAGTGTTGAAAAACCACTTTTCGCACTTGTGTTGGTGCAGGAAACCACTTCTGCACTTGTATTAGTGTGGAAAAAACACTTTTCGCACTTGTGTTAGTGTTGAAAAACCACATTTCGCACTTGTGTTGATGCAGGAAACCACTTTTGCACTTGTATTAGTGTGGAAAAAACACTTTTTGCACTTGTGATAGTGTTGAAAAACCACTTTTCGCACTTGTGTTAGTGTTGAAAAACCACTTTTCGCACTAGTGTTGGTGCAGGAAACCACTTTTGCACTTGATTAGTTTGGAAAAACCACTTTTCGCACTTGTGTTAGTGTTGAAAAACCACTTTTTGCACTTGTGTTAGTGTTGAAAAACCACGTTTCGCACTTGTGTTGGTGCAGGAAACCACTTTTGCACTTGTATTAGTGTGGAAAAAACACTTTTCGCACTTGTGTTAGTGTTGAAAAACCACTTTTTGCACTTGTGTTAGTGTTGAAAAACCACTTTTCGCACATGTGTTGGTGCAGGAAACCACTTTTGCACTTGTATTAGTGTGGAAAAAACACTTTTTTCACTTGTGATAGTGTTGAAAAACCACTTTTCGCACTTGTATTAGTGTGGAAAAAACACTTTTTGCACTTGTGATAGTGTTGAAAAACCACTTTTCGCACTTGTGTTAGTGTTGAAAAACCACTTTTCGCACTTGTGTTGGTGCAGGAAACCACTTTTGCACTTGTATTAGTGTGGATAAACCACTTTTTGCACTTGTGTTAGTGTTGAAAAACCACTTTTCGCACTTGTGTTAGTGTTGAAAAACCACTTTTCGCACTTGTGTTGGTGCAGGAAACCACTTTTGCACTTGTATTAGTGTGGAAAAAACACTTTTTGCACCTGTGTTAGTGTTGAAAAACCACTTTTCGCACTTGTGTTAGTGTTGAAAAACCACTTTTCGCACTTGTGTTGGTGCAGGAAACCACTTTTGCACTTGTATTAGTGTGGAAAAAACACTTTTTGCACTTGTGATAGTGTTGAAAAACCACTTTTCGCACTTGTGTTAGTGTTGAAAAACCACTTTTCGCCCTTGTGTTGGTGCAGGAAACCACTTTTGCACTTGTATTAGTGTGGAAAAACCACTTTTCGCACTTGTGTTAGTGTTGAAAAACCACTTTTCGCACTTGTGTTAGTGTTGAAAAACCACTTTTCGCACTTGTGTTAGTGTTGAAAAACCACTTTTCGCACTTGTGTTAGTGTTGAAAAACCACTTTCGCACTTGTGTTGGTGCAGGAAACCACTTTTGCACTTGTATTAATGTGGAAAAAACACTTTTTGCACTTGTGATGATGTTGAAAAACCACTTTTCGCACTTGTGTTAGTGTTGAAAAACCACTTTTCGCACTTGTGTTGGTGCAGCAAACCACTTTTGCACTTGTAGTATTGTGGCAAAAACACTTTTGCACTTGTATTAGTGTTGAAAAAACACTTTTCACACTTGTGTTAGTGTTGAAAAACCACTTTTCGCACTTGTGTTTGTGCAGGAAACCACTTTTGCACTTGTATTAGTGTGGAAAAACCACTTTTTGCACTTGTGTCAGTGTTGAAAAACCACTTTTTGCACTTGTGATAGTGTTGAAAAACCACTTTTCGCACTTGTGTTGGTGCAGGAAACCACTTCTGCACTTGTATTAGTGTGGAAAAAACACTTTTCGCACTTGTGTTAGTGTTGAAAAACCACATTTCGCACTTGTGTTGATGCAGGAAACCACTTTTGCACTTGTATTAGTGTGGAAAAAACACTTTTTGCACTTGTGATAGTGTTGAAAAACCACTTTTCGCACTTGTGTTAGTGTTGAAAAACCACTTTTCGCACTAGTGTTGGTGCAGGAAACCACTTTTGCACTTGATTAGTTTGGAAAAACCACTTTTCACACTTGTGTTAGTGTTGAAAAACCACTTTTTGCACTTGTGTTAGTGTTGAAAAACCACGTTTCGCACTTGTGTTGGTGCAGGAAACCACTTTTGCACTTGTATTAGTGTGGAAAAAACACTTTTCGCACTTGTGTTAGTGTTGAAAAACCACTTTTTGCACTTGTGTTAGTGTTGAAAAACCACTTTTCGCACATGTGTTGGTGCAGGAAACCACTTTTGCACTTGTATTAGTGTGGAAAAAACACTTTTTTCACTTGTGATAGTGTTGAAAAACCACTTTTCGCACTTGTATTAGTGTGGAAAACACACTTTTTGCACTTGTGATAGTGTTGAAAAACCACTTTTCGCACTTGTGTTAGTGTTGAAAAACCACTTTTCGCACTTGTGTTGGTGCAGGAAACCACTTTTGCACTTGTATTAGTGTGGATAAACCACTTTTTGCACTTGTGTTAGTGTTGAAAAACCACTTTTCGCACTTGTGTTAGTGTTGAAAAACCACTTTTGACACTTGTGTTGGTGCAGGAAACCACTTTTGCACTTGTATTAGTGTGGAAAAAACACTTTTTGCACTTGTGCTAGTGTTGAAAAACCACTTTTCGCACTTGTGTTAGTGTTGAAAAACCACTTTTCGCCCTTGTGTTGGTGCAGGAAACCACTTTTGCACTTGTATTAGTGTGGAAAAACCACTTTTCGCACTTGTGTTAGTGTTGAAAAACCACTTTTCGCACTTGTGTTAGTATTGAAAAACCACTTTTCGCACTTGTGTTAGTATTGAAAAACCACTTTTCGCACTTGTGTTAGTGTTGAAAAACCACTTTTCGCACTTGTGTTAGTGTTGAAAAACCACTTTTCGCACTTGTGTTGGTGCAGGAAACCACTTTTGCACTTGTATTAGTGTGGAAAAAACACTTTTTGCACTTGTGATGATGTTGAAAAACCACTTTTTGCACTTGTGTTTGTGTTGAAAAACCACTTTTCGCACTTGTGTTGGTGCAGCAAACCACTTTTGCACTTGTATTAGTGTGGCAAGAACACTTTTTGCACTTGTGATAGTGTTGAAAAAACACTTTTCACACTTGTGTTAGTGTTGAAAAACCACTTTTCGCACTTGTGTTTGTGCAGGAAACCACTTTTGCACTTGTATTACTGTGGAAAAACCACTTTTCGCACTTGTGTTAGTGTTGAAAAACCACTTTTCGCACTTGTGTTAGTGTTGAAAAACCACTTTTCGCACTTGTGTTAGTGTTGAAAAACAACTTTTTGCACTTGTGTTAGTGTTGAAAAACCACTTTTCGCACTTGTGTTCGTGTTGAAAAACCACTTTTTGCACTTGTGTTCGTGCAGGAAACCACTTTTGCACTTGTATTAGTGTGGAAAAACCACTTTTTGCACTTGTGTTAGTGTTGAAAAACCACTTTTTGCACTTGTGATAGTGTTGAAAAACCACTTTTCGCACTTGTGTTGGTGCAGGAAACCACTTCTGCACTTGTATTAGTGTGGAAAAAACACTTTTCGCACTTGTGTTAGTGTTGAAAAACCACATTTCGCACATGTGTTGGTGCAGGAAACCACTTTTGCACTTGTATTAGTGTGGAAAAAACACTTTTTGCACTTGTGATAGTGTTGAAAAACCACTTTTCGCACTTGTGTTAGTGTTGAAAATCCACTTTTCGCCCTTGTGTTGGTGCAGGAAACCACTTTTGCACTTGTATTAGTGTGGAAAAACCACTTTTCGCACTTGTGTTAGTGTTGAAAAACCACTTTTCGCACTTGTGTTAGTGTTGAAAAACCACTTTTCGCACTTGTGTTAGTGTTGAAAAACCACTTTTCGCACTTGTGTTAGTGTTGAAAAACCACTTTTCGCACTTGTGTTGGTGCAGGAAACCACTTTTGCACTTGTATTAGTGTGGAAAAAAACACTTTTTGCACTTGTGATGATGTTGAAAAACCACTTTTCGCACTTGTGTTAGTGTTGAAAAACCACTTTTCGCACTTGTGTTGGTGCAGCAAACCACTTTTGCACTTGTAGTAGTGTGGCAAAAACACTTTTGCACTTGTATTAGTGTTGAAAAAACACTTTTCACACTTGTGTTAGTGTTGAAAAACCACTTTTCGCACTTGTGTTTGTGCAGGAAACCACTTTTGCACTTGTATTAGTGTGGAAAAACCACTTTTTGCACTTGTGTTAGTGTTGAAAAACCACTTTTTGCACTTGTGATAGTGTTGAAAAACCACTTTTCGCACTTGTGTTGGTGCAGGAAACCACTTCTGCACTTGTATTAGTGTGGAAAAAACACTTTTCGCACTTGTGTTAGTGTTGAAAAACCACATTTCGCACTTGTGTTGATGCAGGAAACCACTTTTGCACTTGTATTAGTGTGGAAAAAACACTTTTTGCACTTGTGATAGTGTTGAAAAACCACTTTTCGCACTTGTGTTAGTGTTGAAAAACCACTTTTCGCACTAGTGTTGGTGCAGGAAACCACTTTTGCACTTGATTAGTTTGGAAAAACCACTTTTCGCACTTGTGTTAGTGTTGAAAAACCACTTTTTGCACTTGTGTTAGTGTTGAAAAACCACGTTTCGCACTTGTGTTGGTGCAGGAAACCACTTTTGCACTTGTATTAGTGTGGAAAAAACACTTTTCGCACTTGTGTTAGTGTTGAAAAACCACTTTTTGCACTTGTGTTAGTGTTGAAAAACCACTTTTCGCACATGTGTTGGTGCAGGAAACCACTTTTGCACTTGTATTAGTGTGGAAAAAACACTTTTTTCACTTGTGATAGTGTTGAAAAACCACTTTTCGCACTTGTATTAGTGTGGAAAAAACACTTTTTGCACTTGTGATAGTGTTGAAAAACCACTTTTCGCACTTGTGTTAGTGTTGAAAAACCACTTTTCGCACTTGTGTTGGTGCAGGAAACCACTTTTGCACTTGTATTAGTGTGGATAAACCACTTTTTGCACTTGTGTTAGTGTTGAAAAACCACTTTTCGCACTTGTGTTAGTGTTGAAAAACCACTTTTCGCACTTGTGTTGGTGCAGGAAACCACTTTTGCACTTGTATTAGTGTGGAAAAAACACTTTTTGCACTTGTGCTAGTGTTGAAAAACCACTTTTCGCACTTGTGTTAGTGTTGAAAAACCACTTTTCGCCCTTGTGTTGGTGCAGGAAACCACTTTTGCACTTGTATTAGTGTGGAAAAACCACTTTTCGCACTTGTGTTAGTGTTGAAAAACCACTTTTCGCACTTGTGTTAGTATTGAAAAACCACTTTTCGCACTTGTGTTAGTATTGAAAAACCACTTTTTCGCACTTGTGTTAGTGTTGAAAAACCACTTTTCGCACTTGTGTTAGTGTTGAAAAACCACTTTTCGCACTTGTGTTGGTGCAGGAAACCACTTTTGCACTTGTATTAGTGTGGAAAAAACACTTTTTTCACTTGTGATAGTGTTGAAAAACCACTTTTCGCACTTGTATTAGTGTGGAAAAAACACTTTTTTCACTTGTGATAGTGTTCAAAAACCACTTTTCGCACTTGTGTTAGTGTTGAAAAACCACTTTTCGCACTTGTGTTGGTGCAGGAAACCACTTTTGCACTTGTATTAGTGTGGAAAAACCACTTTTTGCACCTGTGTTAGTGTTGAAAAACCACTTTTCGCACTTGTGTTAGTGTTGAAAAACCACTTTTCGCACTTGTGTTGGTGCAGGAAACCACTTTTGCACTTGTATTAGTGTGGAAAAAACACTTTTTGCACTTGTGATAGTGTTGAAAAACCACTTTTCGCACTTGTGTTAGTGTTGAAAACCACTTTTCGCCCTTGTGTTGGTGCAGGAAACCACTTTTGCACTTGTATTAGTGTGGAAAAACCACTTTTCGCACTTGTGTTAGTGTTGAAAAACCACTTTTCGCACTTGTGTTAGTGTTGAAAAACCACTTTTCGCACTTGTGTTAGTGTTGAAAAACCACTTTTCGCACTTGTGTTAGTGTTGAAAAACCACTTTCGCACTTGTGTTGGTGCAGGAAACCACTTTTGCACTTGTATTAGTGTGGAAAAAAACACTTTTTGCACTTGTGATGATGTTGAAAAACCACTTTTCGCACTTGTGTTAGTGTTGAAAAACCACTTTTCGCACTTGTGTTGGTGCAGCAAAACCACTTTTGCACTTGTAGTATTGTGGCAAAAACACTTTTGCACTTGTATTAGTGTTGAAAAAACACTTTTCACACTTGTGTTAGTGTTGAAAAACCACTTTTCGCACTTGTGTTTGTGCAGGAAACCACTTTTGCACTTGTATTAGTGTGGAAAAACCACTTTTTGCACTTGTGTTAGTGTTGAAAAACCACTTTTTGCACTTGTGATAGTGTTGAAAAACCACTTTTCGCACTTGTGTTGGTGCAGGAAACCACTTCTGCACTTGTATTAGTGTGGAAAAAACACTTTTCGCACTTGTGTTAGTGTTGAAAAACCACATTTCGCACTTGTGTTGATGCAGGAAACCACTTTTGCACTTGTATTAGTGTGGAAAAAACACTTTTTGCACTTGTGTTAGTGTTGAAAAACCACTTTTCGCACTAGTGTTGGTGCAGGAAACCACTTTTGCACTTGATTAGTTTGGAAAAACCACTTTTCGCACTTGTGTTAGTGTTGAAAAACCACTTTTTGCACTTGTGTTAGTGTTGAAAAACCACGTTTCGCACTTGTGTTGGTGCAGGAAACCACTTTTGCACTTGTATTAGTGTGGAAAAAACACTTTTCGCACTTGTGTTAGTGTTGAAAAACCACTTTTTGCACTTGTGTTAGTGTTGAAAAACCACTTTTCGCACATGTGTTGGTGCTGGAAACCACTTTTGCACTTGTATTAGTGTGGAAAAAACACTTTTTTCACTTGTGATAGTGTTGAAAAACCACTTTTCGCACTTGTATTAGTGTGGAAAAAACACTTTTTGCACTTGTGATAGTGTTGAAAAACCACTTTTCGCACTTGTGTTAGTGTTGAAAAACCACTTTTCGCACTTGTGTTGGTGCAGGAAACCACTTTTGCACTTGTATTAGTGTGGATAAACCACTTTTTGCACTTGTGTTAGTGTTGAAAAACCACTTTTCGCACTTGTGTTAGTGTTGAAAAACCACTTTTCGCACTTGTGTTGGTGCAGGAAACCACTTTTGCACTTGTATTAGTGTGGAAAAAAACACTTTTTGCACTTGTGCTAGTGTTGAAAAACCACTTTTCGCACTTGTGTTAGTGTTGAAAAACCACTTTTCGCCCTTGTGTTGGTGCAGGAAACCACTTTTGCACTTGTATTAGTGTGGAAAAACCACTTTTCGCACTTGTGTTAGTGTTGAAAAACCACTTTTCGCACTTGTGTTAGTATTGAAAAACCACTTTTCGCACTTGTGTTAGTATTGAAAAACCACTTTTCGCACTTGTGTTAGTGTTGAAAAACCACTTTTCGCACTTGTGTTTGTGTTGAAAAACCACTTTTCGCACTTGTGTTGGTGCAGGAAACCACTTTTGCACTTGTATTAGTGTGGAAAAAACACTTTTTGCACTTGTGATGATGTTGAAAAACCACTTTTCGCACTTGTGTTAGTGTTGAAAAACCACTTTTCGCACTTGTGTTGGTGCAGCAAACCACTTTTGCGCTTGTATTAGTGTGGCAAGAACACTTTTTGCACTTGTGATAGTGTTGAAAAAACACTTTTCACACTTGTGTTAGTGTTGAAAAACCACTTTTCGCACTTGTGTTTGTGCAGGAAACCACTTTTGCACTTGTATTAGTGTGGAAAAACCACTTTTCGCACTTGTGTTAGTGTTGAAAAACCACTTTTCGCACTTGTGTTAGTGTTGAAAAACCACTTTTCGCACTTGTGTTAGTGTTGAAAAACAACTTTTTGCACTTGTGTTAGTGTTGAAAAACCACTTTTCGCACTTGTGTTCGTGTTGAAAAACCACTTTTTGCACTTGTGTTCGTGCAGGAAACCACTTTTGCACTTGTATTAGTGTGGAAAAACCACTTTTTGCACTTGTGTTAGTGTTGAAAAACCACTTTTTGCACTTGTGATAGTGTTGAAAAACCACTTTTCGCACTTGTGTTGGTGCAGGAAACCACTTCTGCACTTGTATTAGTGTGGAAAAAACACTTTTCGCACTTGTGTTAGTGTTGAAAAACCACATTTCGCACATGTGTTGGTGCAGGAAACCACTTTTGCACTTGTATTAGTGTGGAAAAAACACTTTTTTCACTTGTGATAGTGTTGAAAAACCACTTTTCGCACTTGTATTAGTGTGGAAAAAACACTTTTTTCACTTGTGATAGTGTTCAAAAACCACTTTTCGCACATGTGTTAGTGTTGAAAAACCACTTTTCGCACTTGTGTTGGTGCAGGAAACCACTTTTGCACTTGTATTAGTGTGGAAAAACCACTTTTTGCACTTGTGTTAGTGTTGAAAAACCACTTTTCGCACTTGTGTTAGTGTTGAAAAACCACTTTTCGCACTTGTGTTGGTGCAGGAAACCACTTTTGCACTTGTATTAGTGTGGAAAAAACACTTTTTGCACTTGTGATAGTGTTGAAAAACCACTTTTCGCACTTGTGTTAGTGTTGAAAAACCACTTTTCGCCCTTGTGTTGGTGCAGGAAACCACTTTTGCACTTGTATTAGTGTGGAAAAACCACTTTTCGCACTTGTGTTAGTGTTGAAAAACCACTTTTCGCACTTGTGTTGGTGCAGCAAACCACTTTTGCACTTGTATTAGTGTGGCAAGAACACTTTTTGCACTTGTGATAGTGTTGAAAAAACACTTTTCACACTTGTGTTAGTGTTGAAAAACCACTTTTCGCACTTGTGTTTGTGCAGGAAACCACTTTTGCACTTGTATTAGTGTGGAAAAACCACTTTTCGCACTTGTGTTAGTGTTGAAAAACCACTTTTCGCACTTGTGTTAGTGTTGAAAAACCACTTTTCGCACTTGTGTTAGTGTTGAAAAACAACTTTTTGCACTTGTGTTAGTGTTGAAAAACCACTTTTCGCACTTGTGTTCGTGTTGAAAAACCACTTTTTGCACTTGTGTTCGTGCAGGAAACCACTTTTGCACTTGTATTAGTGTGGAAAAACCACTTTTTGCACTTGTGTTAGTGTTGAAAAACCACTTTTTGCACTTGTGATAGTGTTGAAAAACCACTTTTCGCACTTGTGTTGGTGCAGGAAACCACTTCTGCACTTGTATTAGTGTGGAAAAAACACTTTTCGCACTTGTGTTAGTGTTGAAAAACCACATTTCGCACATGTGTTGGTGCAGGAAACCACTTTTGCACTTGTATTAGTGTGGAAAAAACACTTTTTTCACTTGTGATAGTGTTGAAAAACCACTTTTCGCACTTGTATTAGTGTGGAAAAAACACTTTTTTCACTTGTGATAGTGTTCAAAAACCACTTTTCGCACATGTGTTAGTGTTGAAAAACCACTTTTCGCACTTGTGTTGGTGCAGGAAACCACTTTTGCACTTGTATTAGTGTGGAAAAACCACTTTTTGCACTTGTGTTAGTGTTGAAAAACCACTTTTCGCACTTGTGTTAGTGTTGAAAAACCACTTTTCGCACTTGTGTTGGTGCAGGAAACCACTTTTGCACTTGTATTAGTGTGGAAAAAACACTTTTTGCACTTGTGATAGTGTTGAAAAACCACTTTTCGCACTTGTGTTAGTGTTGAAAAACCACTTTTCGCCCTTGTGTTGGTGCAGGAAACCACTTTTGCACTTGTATTAGTGTGGAAAAACCACTTTTCGCACTTGTGTTAGTGTTGAAAAACCACTTTTCGCACTTGTGTTAGTGTTGAAAAACCACTTTTCGCACTTGTGTTAGTGTTGAAAAACCACTTTTCGCACTTGTGTTAGTGTTGAAAAACCACTTTTCGCACTTGTGTTGGTGCAGGAAACCACTTTTGCACTTGTATTAGTGTGGAAAAAAACACTTTTTGCACTTGTGATGATGTTGAAAAACCACTTTTCGCACTTGTGTTGGTGCAGCAAACCACTTTTGCACTTGTAGTAGTGTGGCAAAAACACTTTTGCACTTGTATTAGTGTTGAAAAAACACTTTTCACACTTGTGTTAGTGTTGAAAAACCACTTTTCGCACTTGTGTTTGTGCAGGAAACCACTTTTGCACTTGTATTAGTGTGGAAAAACCACTTTTTGCACTTGTGTTAGTGTTGAAAAACCACTTTTTGCACTTGTGATAGTGTTGAAAAACCACTTTTCGCACTTGTGTTGGTGCAGGAAACCACTTCTGCACTTGTATTAGTGTGGAAAAAACACTTTTCGCACTTGTGTTAGTGTTGAAAAACCACATTTCGCACTTGTGTTGATGCAGGAAACCACTTTTGCACTTGTATTAGTGTGGAAAAAACACTTTTTGCACTTGTGATAGTGTTGAAAAACCACTTTTCGCACTTGTGTTAGTGTTGAAAAACCACTTTTCGCACTAGTGTTGGTGCAGGAAACCACTTTTGCACTTGATTAGTTTGGAAAAACCACTTTTCGCACTTGTGTTAGTGTTGAAAAACCACTTTTTGCACTTGTGTTAGTGTTGAAAAACCACGTTTCGCACTTGTGTTGGTGCAGGAAACCACTTTTGCACTTGTATTAGTGTGGGAAAAACACTTTTCGCACTTGTGTTAGTGTTGAAAAACCACTTTTTGCACTTGTGTTAGTGTTGAAAAACCACTTTTCGCACATGTGTTGGTGCAGGAAACCACTTTTGCACTTGTATTAGTGTGGAAAAAACACTTTTTTCACTTGTGATAGTGTTGAAAAACCACTTTTCGCACTTGTATTAGTGTGGAAAAAACACTTTTTGCACTTGTGATAGTGTTGAAAAACCACTTTTCGCACTTGTGTTAGTGTTGAAAAACCACTTTTCGCACTTGTGTTGGTGCAGGAAACCACTTTTGCACTTGTATTAGTGTGGATAAACCACTTTTTGCACTTGTGTTAGTGTTGAAAAACCACTTTTCGCACTTGTGTTAGTGTTGAAAAACCACTTTTCGCACTTGTGTTGGTGCAGGAAACCACTTTTGCACTTGTATTAGTGTGGAAAAAACACTTTTGCACTTGTGCTAGTGTTGAAAAACCACTTTTCGCACTTGTGTTAGTGTTGAAAAACCACTTTTCGCCCTTGTGTTGGTGCAGGAAACCACTTTTGCACTTGTATTAGTGTGGAAAAACCACTTTTCGCACTTGTGTTAGTGTTGAAAAACCACTTTTCGCACTTGTGTTAGTATTGAAAAACCACTTTTCGCACTTGTGTTAGTATTGAAAAACCACTTTTCGCACTTGTGTTAGTGTTGAAAAACCACTTTTCGCACTTGTGTTAGTGTTGAAAAACCACTTTTCGCACTTGTGTTAGTGTTGAAAAACCAATTTTCACACTTGTGTTAGTGTTGAAAAACCACTTTTCGCACTTGTGTTGGTGCAGGAAACCACTTTTGCACTTGTATTAGTGTGGAAAAAAACACTTTTTGCACTTGTGATGATGTTGAAAAACCACTTTTCGCACTTGTGTTAGTGTTGAAAAACCACTTTTCGCACTTGTGTTGGTGCAGCAAACCACTTTTGCACTTGTAGTAGTGTGGCAAAAACACTTTTGCACTTGTATTAGTGTTGAAAAAACACTTTTCACACTTGTGTTAGTGTTGAAAAACCACTTTTCGCACTTGTGTTTGTGCAGGAAACCACTTCTGCACTTGTATTAGTGTGGAAAAAACACTTTTCGCACTTGTGTTAGTGTTGAAAAACCACATTTCGCACTTGTGTTGATGCAGGAAACCACTTTTGCACTTATATTAGTGTGGAAAAAACACTTTTTGCACTTGTGATAGTGTTGAAAAACCACTTTTCGCACTTGTGTTAGTGTTGAAAAACCACTTTTCGCACTAGTGTTGGTGCAGGAAACCACTTTTGCACTTGATTAGTTTGGAAAAACCACTTTTCGCACTTGTGTTAGTGTTGAAAAACCACTTTTTGCACTTGTGTTAGTGTTGAAAAACCACGTTTCGCACTTGTGTTGGTGCAGGAAACCACTTTTGCACTTGTATTAGTGTGGAAAAAACACTTTTCGCACTTGTGTTAGTGTTGAAAAACCACTTTTTGCACTTGTGTTAGTGTTGAAAAACCACTTTTCGCACATGTGTTGGTGCAGGAAACCACTTTTGCACTTGTATTAGTGTGGAAAAAACACTTTTTTCACTTGTGATAGTGTTGAAAAACCACTTTTCGCACTTGTATTAGTGTGGAAAAAACACTTTTTGCACTTGTGATAGTGTTGAAAAACCACTTTTCGCACTTGTGTTAGTGTTGAAAAACCACTTTTCGCACTTGTGTTGGTGCAGGAAACCACTTTTGCACTTGTATTAGTGTGGATAAACCACTTTTTGCACTTGTGTTAGTGTTGAAAAACCACTTTTCGCACTTGTGTTAGTGTTGAAAAACCACTTTTCGCACTTGTGTTGGTGCAGGAAACCACTTTTGCACTTGTATTAGTGTGGAAAAAACACTTTTTGCACTTGTGCTAGTGTTGAAAAACCACTTTTCGCACTTGTGTTAGTGTTGAAAAACCACTTTTCGCCCTTGTGTTGGTGCAGGAAACCACTTTTGCACTTGTATTAGTGTGGAAAAACCACTTTTCGCACTTGTGTTAGTGTTGAAAAACCACTTTTCGCACTTGTGTTAGTATTGAAAAACCACTTTTCGCACTTGTGTTAGTATTGAAAAACCACTTTTCGCACTTGTGTTAGTGTTGAAAAACCACTTTTCGCACTTGTGTTAGTGTTGAAAAACCACTTTTCGCACTTGTGTTGGTGCAGGAAACCACTTTTGCACTTGTATTAGTGTGGAAAAAACACTTTTTGCACTTGTGATGATGTTGAAAAACCACTTTTCGCACTTGTGTTAGTGTTGAAAAACCACTTTTCGCACTTGTGTTGGTGCAGCAAACCACTTTTGCACTTGTATTAGTGTGGCAAGAACACTTTTTGCACTTGTGATAGTGTTGAAAAAACACTTTTCACACTTGTGTTAGTGTTGAAAAACCACTTTTCGCACTTGTGTTTGTGCAGGAAACCACTTTTGCACTTGTATTAGTGTGGAAAAACCACTTTTCGCACTTGTGTTAGTGTTGAAAAACCACTTTTCGCACTTGTGTTAGTGTTGAAAAACCACTTTTCGCACTTGTGTTAGTGTTGAAAAACAACTTTTTGCACTTGTGTTAGTGTTGAAAAACCACTTTTTGCACTTGTGTTCGTGTTGAAAAACCACTTTTTGCACTTGTGTTCGTGCAGGAAACCACTTTTGCACTTGTATTAGTGTGGAAAAACCACTTTTTGCACTTGTGTTAGTGTTGAAAAACCACTTTTTGCACTTGTGATAGTGTTGAAAAACCACTTTTCGCACTGGTGTTGGTGCAGGAAACCACTTCTGCACTTGTATTAGTGTGGAAAAAACACTTTTCGCACTTGTGTTAGTGTTGAAAAACCACTTTTCGCACTTGTGTTGATGCAGGAAACCACTTTTGCACTTGTATTAGTGTGGAAAAAACACTTTTTGCACTTGTGTTAGTGTTGAAAAACCACTTTTCGCACTTGTGTTGGTGCAGGAAACCACTTTTGCACTTGATTAGTTTGGAAAAACCACTTTTCGCACTTGTGTTAGTGTTGAAAAACCACTTTTCGCACTTGTGTTAGTGTTGAAAAACCACGTTTCGCACTTGTGTTGGTGCAGGAAACCACTTTTGCACTTGTATTAGTGTGGAAAAAACACTTTTCGCACTTGTGTTAGTGTTGAAAAACCACTTTTTGCACTTGTGTTAGTGTTGAAAAACCACTTTTCGCACATGTGTTGGTGCAGGAAACCACTTTTGCACTTGTATTAGTGTGGAAAAAACACTTTTTTCACTTGTGATAGTGTTGAAAAACCACTTTTCGCACTTGTATTAGTGTTGAAAAAACACTTTTTGCACTTGTGATAGTGTTGAAAAACCACTTTTCGCACTTGTGTTAGTGTTGAAAAACCACTTTTCGCACTTGTGTTGGTGCAGGAAACCACTTTTGCACTTGTATTAGTGTGGATAAACCACTTTTTGCACTTGTGTTAGTGTTGAAAAACCACTTTTCGCACTTGTGTTAGTGTTGAAAAACCACTTTTCGCACTTGTGTTGGTGCAGGAAACCACTTTTGCACTTGTATTAGTGTGGAAAAAACAATTTTTGCACTTGTGATAGTGTTGAAAAACCACTTTTCGCACTTGTGTTAGTGTTGAAAAACCACTTTTCGCCCTTGTGTTGGTGCAGGAAACCACTTTTGCACTTGTATTAGTGTGGAAAAACCACTTTTCGCACTTGTGTTAGTGTTGAAAAACCACTTTTCGCACTTGTGTTAGTATTGAAAAACCACTTTTCGCACTTGTGTTAGTATTGAAAAACCACTTTTCGCACTTGTGTTAGTGTTGAAAAACCACTTTTCGCACTTGTGTTAGGGTTGAAAAACCACTTTTCGCACTTGTGTTGGTGCAGGAAACCACTTTTGCACTTGTATTAGTGTGGAAAAAACACTTTTTGCACTTGTGATGATGTTGAAAAACCACTTTTCGCACTTGTGTTAGTGTTGAAAAACCACTTTTCGCACTTGTGTTGGTGCAGCAAACCACTTTTGCACTTGTATTAGTGTGGCAAGAACACTTTTTGCACTTGTGATAGTGTTGAAAAAACACTTTTCACACTTGTGTTAGTGTTGAAAAACCACTTTTCGCACTTGTGTTTGTGCAGGAAACCACATTTGCACTTGTATTAGTGTGGAAAAACCACTTTTCGCACTTGTGTTAGTGTTGAAAAACCACTTTTCGCACTTGTGTTAGTGTTGAAAAACCACTTTTCGCACTTGTGTTTGTGCAGGAAACCACATTTGCACTTGTATTAGTGTGGAAAAACCACTTTTCGCACTTGTATTAGTGTGGAAAAACCACTTTTTGCACTTGTGTTAGTGTTGAAAAACCACTTTTTGCACTTGTGATAGTGTTGAAAAACCACTTTTCGCACTTGTGTTGGTGCAGGAAACCACTTCTGCACTTGTATTAGTGTGGAAAAAACACTTTTCGCACTTGTGTTAGTGTTGAAAAACCACATTTCGCACTTGTGTTGATGCAGGAAACCACTTTTGCACTTGTATTAGTGTGGAAAAAACACTTTTTGCACTTGTGTTAGTGTTGAAAAACCACTTTTCGCACTAGTGTTGGTGCAGGAAACCACTTTTGCACTTGATTAGTTTGGAAAAACCACTTTTCGCACTTGTGTTAGTGTTGAAAAACCACTTTTTGCACTTGTGTTAGTGTTGAAAAACCACGTTTCGCACTTGTGTTGGTGCAGGAAACCACTTTTGCACTTGTATTAGTGTGGAAAAAACACTTTTCGCACTTGTGTTAGTGTTGAAAAACCACTTTTTGCACTTGTGTTAGTGTTGAAAAACCACTTTTCGCACATGTGTTGGTGCTGGAAACCACTTTTGCACTTGTATTAGTGTGGAAAAAACACTTTTTTCACTTGTGATAGTGTTGAAAAACCACTTTTCGCACTTGTATTAGTGTGGAAAAAACACTTTTTGCACTTGTGATAGTGTTGAAAAACCACTTTTCGCACTTGTGTTAGTGTTGAAAAACCACTTTTCGCACTTGTGTTGGTGCAGGAAACCACTTTTGCACTTGTATTAGTGTGGATAAACCACTTTTTGCACTTGTGTTAGTGTTGAAAAACCACTTTTCGCACTTGTGTTAGTGTTGAAAAACCACTTTTCGCACTTGTGTTGGTGCAGGAAACCACTTTTGCACTTGTATTAGTGTGGAAAAAACACTTTTTGCACTTGTGCTAGTGTTGAAAAACCACTTTTCGCACTTGTGTTAGTGTTGAAAAACCACTTTTCGCCCTTGTGTTGGTGCAGGAAACCACTTTTGCACTTGTATTAGTGTGGAAAAACCACTTTTCGCACTTGTGTTAGTGTTGAAAAACCACTTTTCGCACTTGTGTTAGTATTGAAAAACCACTTTTCGCACTTGTGTTAGTATTGAAAAACCACTTTTCGCACTTGTGTTAGTGTTGAAAAACCACTTTTCGCACTTGTGTTAGTGTTGAAAAACCACTTTTCGCACTTGTGTTGGTGCAGGAAACCACTTTTGCACTTGTATTAGTGTGGAAAAAACACTTTTTGCACTTGTGATGATGTTGAAAAACCACTTTTCGCACTTGTGTTAGTGTTGAAAAACCACTTTTCGCACTTGTGTTGGTGCAGCAAACCACTTTTGCACTTGTATTAGTGTGGCAAGAACACTTTTTGCACTTGTGATAGTGTTGAAAAAACACTTTTCACACTTGTGTTAGTGTTGAAAAACCACTTTTCGCACTTGTGTTTGTGCAGGAAACCACTTTTGCACTTGTATTAGTGTGGAAAAACCACTTTTCGCACTTGTGTTAGTGTTGAAAAACCACTTTTCGCACTTGTGTTAGTGTTGAAAAACCACTTTTCGCACTTGTGTTAGTGTTGAAAAACAACTTTTTGCACTTGTGTTAGTGTTGAAAAACCACTTTTCGCACTTGTGTTCGTGTTGAAAAACCACTTTTTGCACTTGTGTTCGTGCAGGAAACCACTTTTGCACTTGTATTAGTGTGGAAAAACCACTTTTTGCACTTGTGTTAGTGTTGAAAAACCACTTTTTGCACTTGTGATAGTGTTGAAAAACCACTTTTCGCACTTGTGTTGGTGCAGGAAACCACTTCTGCACTTGTATTAGTGTGGAAAAAACACTTTTCGCACTTGTGTTAGTGTTGAAAAACCACATTTCGCACATGTGTTGGTGCAGGAAACCACTTTTGCACTTGTATTAGTGTGGAAAAAACACTTTTTTCACTTGTGATAGTGTTGAAAAACCACTTTTCGCACTTGTATTAGTGTGGAAAAAACACTTTTTTCACTTGTGATAGTGTTCAAAAACCACTTTTCGCACATGTGTTAGTGTTGAAAAACCACTTTTCGCACTTGTGTTGGTGCAGGAAACCACTTTTGCACTTGTATTAGTGTGGAAAAACCACTTTTTGCACTTGTGTTAGTGTTGAAAAACCACTTTTCGCACTTGTGTTAGTGTTGAAAAACCACTTTTCGCACTTGTGTTGGTGCAGGAAACCACTTTTGCACTTGTATTAGTGTGGAAAAAACACTTTTTGCACTTGTGATAGTGTTGAAAAACCACTTTTCGCACTTGTGTTAGTGTTGAAAAACCACTTTTCGCCCTTGTGTTGGTGCAGGAAACCACTTTTGCACTTGTATTAGTGTGGAAAAACCACTTTTCGCACTTGTGTTAGTGTTGAAAAACCACTTTTCGCACTTGTGTTGGTGCAGCAAACCACTTTTGCACTTGTATTAGTGTGGCAAGAACACTTTTTGCACTTGTGATAGTGTTGAAAAAACACTTTTCACACTTGTGTTAGTGTTGAAAAACCACTTTTCGCACTTGTGTTTGTGCAGGAAACCACTTTTGCACTTGTATTAGTGTGGAAAAACCACTTTTCGCACTTGTGTTAGTGTTGAAAAACCACTTTTCGCACTTGTGTTAGTGTTGAAAAACCACTTTTCGCACTTGTGTTAGTGTTGAAAAACAACTTTTTGCACTTGTGTTAGTGTTGAAAAACCACTTTTCGCACTTGTGTTCGTGTTGAAAAACCACTTTTTGCACTTGTGTTCGTGCAGGAAACCACTTTTGCACTTGTATTAGTGTGGAAAAACCACTTTTTGCACTTGTGTTAGTGTTGAAAAACCACTTTTTGCACTTGTGATAGTGTTGAAAAACCACTTTTCGCACTTGTGTTGGTGCAGGAAACCACTTCTGCACTTGTATTAGTGTGGAAAAAACACTTTTCGCACTTGTGTTAGTGTTGAAAAACCACATTTCGCACATGTGTTGGTGCAGGAAACCACTTTTGCACTTGTATTAGTGTGGAAAAAACACTTTTTTCACTTGTGATAGTGTTGAAAAACCACTTTTCGCACTTGTATTAGTGTGGAAAAAACACTTTTTTCACTTGTGATAGTGTTCAAAAACCACTTTTCGCACATGTGTTAGTGTTGAAAAACCACTTTTCGCACTTGTGTTGGTGCAGGAAACCACTTTTGCACTTGTATTAGTGTGGAAAAACCACTTTTTGCACTTGTGTTAGTGTTGAAAAACCACTTTTCGCACTTGTGTTAGTGTTGAAAAACCACTTTTCGCACTTGTGTTGGTGCAGGAAACCACTTTTGCACTTGTATTAGTGTGGAAAAAACACTTTTTGCACTTGTGATAGTGTTGAAAAACCACTTTTCGCACTTGTGTTAGTGTTGAAAAACCACTTTTCGCCCTTGTGTTGGTGCAGGAAACCACTTTTGCACTTGTATTAGTGTGGAAAAACCACTTTTCGCACTTGTGTTAGTGTTGAAAAACCACTTTTCGCACTTGTGTTAGTGTTGAAAAACCACTTTTCGCACTTGTGTTAGTGTTGAAAAACCACTTTTCGCACTTGTGTTAGTGTTGAAAAACCACTTTTCGCACTTGTGTTGGTGCAGGAAACCACTTTTGCACTTGTATTAGTGTGGAAAAAAACACTTTTTGCACTTGTGATGATGTTGAAAAACCACTTTTCGCACTTGTGTTGGTGCAGCAAACCACTTTTGCACTTGTAGTAGTGTGGCAAAAACACTTTTGCACTTGTATTAGTGTTGAAAAAACACTTTTCACACTTGTGTTAGTGTTGAAAAACCACTTTTCGCACTTGTGTTTGTGCAGGAAACCACTTTTGCACTTGTATTAGTGTGGAAAAACCACTTTTTGCACTTGTGTTAGTGTTGAAAAACCACTTTTTGCACTTGTGATAGTGTTGAAAAACCACTTTTCGCACTTGTGTTGGTGCAGGAAACCACTTCTGCACTTGTATTAGTGTGGAAAAAACACTTTTCGCACTTGTGTTAGTGTTGAAAAACCACATTTCGCACTTGTGTTGATGCAGGAAACCACTTTTGCACTTGTATTAGTGTGGAAAAAACACTTTTTGCACTTGTGATAGTGTTGAAAAACCACTTTTCGCACTTGTGTTAGTGTTGAAAAACCACTTTTCGCACTAGTGTTGGTGCAGGAAACCACTTTTGCACTTGATTAGTTTGGAAAAACCACTTTTCGCACTTGTGTTAGTGTTGAAAAACCACTTTTTGCACTTGTGTTAGTGTTGAAAAACCACGTTTCGCACTTGTGTTGGTGCAGGAAACCACTTTTGCACTTGTATTAGTGTGGAAAAAACACTTTTCGCACTTGTGTTAGTGTTGAAAAACCACTTTTTGCACTTGTGTTAGTGTTGAAAAACCACTTTTCGCACATGTGTTGGTGCAGGAAACCACTTTTGCACTTGTATTAGTGTGGAAAAAACACTTTTTTCACTTGTGATAGTGTTGAAAAACCACTTTTCGCACTTGTATTAGTGTGGAAAAAACACTTTTTGCACTTGTGATAGTGTTGAAAAACCACTTTTCGCACTTGTGTTAGTGTTGAAAAACCACTTTTCGCACTTGTGTTGGTGCAGGAAACCACTTTTGCACTTGTATTAGTGTGGATAAACCACTTTTTGCACTTGTGTTAGTGTTGAAAAACCACTTTTCGCACTTGTGTTAGTGTTGAAAAACCACTTTTCGCACTTGTGTTGGTGCAGGAAACCACTTTTGCACTTGTATTAGTGTGGAAAAAACACTTTTGCACTTGTGCTAGTGTTGAAAAACCACTTTTCGCACTTGTGTTAGTGTTGAAAAACCACTTTTCGCCCTTGTGTTGGTGCAGGAAACCACTTTTGCACTTGTATTAGTGTGGAAAAACCACTTTTCGCACTTGTGTTAGTGTTGAAAAACCACTTTTCGCACTTGTGTTAGTATTGAAAAACCACTTTTCGCACTTGTGTTAGTATTGAAAAACCACTTTTCGCACTTGTGTTAGTGTTGAAAAACCACTTTTCGCACTTGTGTTAGTGTTGAAAAACCACTTTTCGCACTTGTGTTAGTGTTGAAAAACCAATTTTCACACTTGTGTTAGTGTTGAAAAACCACTTTTCGCACTTGTGTTGGTGCAGGAAACCACTTTTGCACTTGTATTAGTGTGGAAAAAAACACTTTTTGCACTTGTGATGATGTTGAAAAACCACTTTTCGCACTTGTGTTAGTGTTGAAAAACCACTTTTCGCACTTGTGTTGGTGCAGCAAACCACTTTTGCACTTGTAGTAGTGTGGCAAAAACACTTTTGCACTTGTATTAGTGTTGAAAAAACACTTTTCACACTTGTGTTAGTGTTGAAAAACCACTTTTCGCACTTGTGTTTGTGCAGGAAACCACTTTTGCACTTGTATTAGTGTGGAAAAACCACTTTTTGCACTTGTGTTAGTGTTGAAAAACCACTTTTTGCACTTGTGATAGTGTTGAAAAACCACTTTTCGCACTTGTGTTGGTGCAGGAAACCACTTCTGCACTTGTATTAGTGTGGAAAAAACACTTTTCGCACTTGTGTTAGTGTTGAAAAACCACATTTCGCACTTGTGTTGATGCAGGAAACCACTTTTGCACTTATATTAGTGTGGAAAAAACACTTTTTGCACTTGTGATAGTGTTGAAAAACCACTTTTCGCACTTGTGTTAGTGTTGAAAAACCACTTTTCGCACTAGTGTTGGTGCAGGAAACCACTTTTGCACTTGATTAGTTTGGAAAAACCACTTTTCGCACTTGTGTTAGTGTTGAAAAACCACTTTTTGCACTTGTGTTAGTGTTGAAAAACCACGTTTCGCACTTGTGTTGGTGCAGGAAACCACTTTTGCACTTGTATTAGTGTGGAAAAAACACTTTTCGCACTTGTGTTAGTGTTGAAAAACCACTTTTTGCACTTGTGTTAGTGTTGAAAAACCACTTTTCGCACATGTGTTGGTGCAGGAAACCACTTTTGCACTTGTATTAGTGTGGAAAAAACACTTTTTTCACTTGTGATAGTGTTGAAAAACCACTTTTCGCACTTGTATTAGTGTGGAAAAAACACTTTTTGCACTTGTGATAGTGTTGAAAAACCACTTTTCGCACTTGTGTTAGTGTTGAAAAACCACTTTTCGCACTTGTGTTGGTGCAGGAAACCACTTTTGCACTTGTATTAGTGTGGATAAACCACTTTTTGCACTTGTGTTAGTGTTGAAAAACCACTTTTCGCACTTGTGTTAGTGTTGAAAAACCACTTTTCGCACTTGTGTTGGTGCAGGAAACCACTTTTGCACTTGTATTAGTGTGGAAAAAACACTTTTTGCACTTGTGCTAGTGTTGAAAAACCACTTTTCGCACTTGTGTTAGTGTTGAAAAACCACTTTTCGCCCTTGTGTTGGTGCAGGAAACCACTTTTGCACTTGTATTAGTGTGGAAAAACCACTTTTCGCACTTGTGTTAGTGTTGAAAAACCACTTTTCGCACTTGTGTTAGTATTGAAAAACCACTTTTCGCACTTGTGTTAGTATTGAAAAACCACTTTTCGCACTTGTGTTAGTGTTGAAAAACCACTTTTCGCACTTGTGTTAGTGTTGAAAAACCACTTTTCGCACTTGTGTTGGTGCAGGAAACCACTTTTGCACTTGTATTAGTGTGGAAAAAACACTTTTTGCACTTGTGATGATGTTGAAAAACCACTTTTCGCACTTGTGTTAGTGTTGAAAAACCACTTTTCGCACTTGTGTTGGTGCAGCAAACCACTTTTGCACTTGTATTAGTGTGGCAAGAACACTTTTTGCACTTGTGATAGTGTTGAAAAAACACTTTTCACACTTGTGTTAGTGTTGAAAAACCACTTTTCGCACTTGTGTTTGTGCAGGAAACCACTTTTGCACTTGTATTAGTGTGGAAAAACCACTTTTCGCACTTGTGTTAGTGTTGAAAAACCACTTTTCGCACTTGTGTTAGTGTTGAAAAACCACTTTTCGCACTTGTGTTAGTGTTGAAAAACAACTTTTTGCACTTGTGTTAGTGTTGAAAAACCACTTTTTGCACTTGTGTTCGTGCAGGAAACCACTTTTGCACTTGTATTAGTGTGGAAAAACCACTTTTTGCACTTGTGTTAGTGTTGAAAAACCACTTTTTGCACTTGTGATAGTGTTGAAAAACCACTTTTCGCACTGGTGTTGGTGCAGGAAACCACTTCTGCACTTGTATTAGTGTGGAAAAAACACTTTTCGCACTTGTGTTAGTGTTGAAAAACCACTTTTCGCACTTGTGTTGATGCAGGAAACCACTTTTGCACTTGTATTAGTGTGGAAAAAACACTTTTTGCACTTGTGTTAGTGTTGAAAAACCACTTTTCGCACTTGTGTTGGTGCAGGAAACCACTTTTGCACTTGATTAGTTTGGAAAAACCACTTTTCGCACTTGTGTTAGTGTTGAAAAACCACTTTTCGCACTTGTGTTAGTGTTGAAAAACCACGTTTCGCACTTGTGTTGGTGCAGGAAACCACTTTTGCACTTGTATTAGTGTGGAAAAAACACTTTTCGCACTTGTGTTAGTGTTGAAAAACCACTTTTTGCACTTGTGTTAGTGTTGAAAAACCACTTTTCGCACATGTGTTGGTGCAGGAAACCACTTTTGCACTTGTATTAGTGTGGAAAAAACACTTTTTTCACTTGTGATAGTGTTGAAAAACCACTTTTCGCACTTGTATTAGTGTTGAAAAAACACTTTTTGCACTTGTGATAGTGTTGAAAAACCACTTTTCGCACTTGTGTTAGTGTTGAAAAACCACTTTTCGCACTTGTGTTGGTGCAGGAAACCACTTTTGCACTTGTATTAGTGTGGATAAACCACTTTTTGCACTTGTGTTAGTGTTGAAAAACCACTTTTCGCACTTGTGTTAGTGTTGAAAAACCACTTTTCGCACTTGTGTTGGTGCAGGAAACCACTTTTGCACTTGTATTAGTGTGGAAAAAACAATTTTTGCACTTGTGATAGTGTTGAAAAACCACTTTTCGCACTTGTGTTAGTGTTGAAAAACCACTTTTCGCCCTTGTGTTGGTGCAGGAAACCACTTTTGCACTTGTATTAGTGTGGAAAAACCACTTTTCGCACTTGTGTTAGTGTTGAAAAACCACTTTTCGCACTTGTGTTAGTATTGAAAAACCACTTTTCGCACTTGTGTTAGTATTGAAAAACCACTTTTCGCACTTGTGTTAGTGTTGAAAAACCACTTTTCGCACTTGTGTTAGGGTTGAAAAACCACTTTTCGCACTTGTGTTGGTGCAGGAAACCACTTTTGCACTTGTATTAGTGTGGAAAAAACACTTTTTGCACTTGTGATGATGTTGAAAAACCACTTTTCGCACTTGTGTTAGTGTTGAAAAACCACTTTTCGCACTTGTGTTGGTGCAGCAAACCACTTTTGCACTTGTATTAGTGTGGCAAGAACACTTTTTGCACTTGTGATAGTGTTGAAAAAACACTTTTCACACTTGTGTTAGTGTTGAAAAACCACTTTTCGCACTTGTGTTTGTGCAGGAAACCACATTTGCACTTGTATTAGTGTGGAAAAACCACTTTTCGCACTTGTGTTAGTGTTGAAAAACCACTTTTCGCACTTGTGTTAGTGTTGAAATACCCCTTTTCACACTTGTGTTAGTGTTGAAAAACAACTTTTTGCACTTGTGTTAGTGTTGAAAAACCACTTTTCGCACTTGTGTTCGTGTTGAAAAACCACTTTTTGCACTTGTGTTCGTGCAGGAAACCCCTTTTGCACTTGTATTAGTGTGGAAAAAACACTTTTCGCACTTGTGTTAGTGTTGAAAAACCACTTTTCGCACTTGTGTTAGTGTTGAAAAACCACTTTTCGCACTTGTGTTGGTGCAGGAAACCACTTTTCGCACTTGTGTTGGTGCAGGAAACCACTTTTGCACTTGTATTCGTGTGGAAAAAACACTTTTCGCACTTGTGTTAGTGTTGAAAAACCACTTTTCGCACTTGTGTTTGTGTTGAAAAACCACTTTTCGCACTTGTGTTGGTGCAGGAAACCACTTTTGCACTTGTATTAGTGTGGAAAAAACACTTTTTGCACTTGTGATAGTGTTCGAAAAACCACTTTTGCACTTGTATTAGTGTGGAAAAACCACTTTTCGCACTTGTGTTGGTGCAGGAAACCACTTTTGCACTTGTATTAGTGTGGAAAAACCACTTTTCGCCCTTGTGTTAGTGTTGAAAAACCACTTTTCGCGCATGTGTTAGTGTTGAAAAACCACTTTTCGCAGTTGTGTTGGTGCAGGAAACCACTTTTGCACTTGTATTAGTGTGGAAAAAACACTTTTTGCACTTGTGTTGGCGCAGGAAACCACTTTTGCACTTGTATTAGTGTGGAAAAAACACTTTTTGCACTTGTGATAGTGCTGAAAAACCACTTTTCGCACTTGTGTTCGTGTTGAAAAACCACTTTTCGCACTTGTGTTGGTGCAGGAAACCCCTTTTGCACTTGTATTAGTGTTGAAAAACCACTTTTCGCACTTGTGTTAGTGTTGAAAAACCACTTTCGCACTTGTGTTGGTGCAGGAAACCACTTTTCGCACTTGTGTTGGTGCAGGAAACCACTTTTGCACTTGTATCAGTGTGGAAAAAACACTTTTCGCACTTGTGTTAGTGTTGAAAAACCACTTTTCGCACTTGTGTTAGTGTTGAAAAACCACTTTTCGCACTTGTGTTGGTGCAGGAAACCACTTTTGCACTTGTATTAGTGTGGAAAAAACACTTTTTGCACTTGTGATAGTGTTGAAAAAACCACTTTTCGCACTTATGTTAGTGTTGAAAAACTACTTTTCGCACTTGTGTTAGTGTTGAAAAACCACTTTTCGCACTTGTGTTGGTGCAGGAAACCACTTTTGCACTTGTATTAGTGTGGAAAAAACACTTTTTGCACTTGTGATAGTGTTGAAAAACCACTTTTCGCACTTGTGTTGGTGCAGGAAACCACTTTTGCACTTGTATTAGTGTGGAAAAAACACTTTTTGCACTTGTGATAGTGTTGAAAAACCACTTTTCGCACTTGTGTTAGTGTTGAAAAAACACTTTTCGCACTTGTGTTAGTGTTGAAAAACCATTTTTCGCACTTGTGTTGGTGCAGGAAACCACTTTTCGCACTTGTGTTGGTGCAGGAAACCACTTTTGCACTTGTATTAGTGTGGAAAAAACACTTTTTGCACTTGTGCTAGTGTTGAAAAACCACTTTTCGCACTTGTGTTAGTGTTGAAAAACCACTTTTCGCCCTTGTGTTGGTGCAGGAAACCACTTTTGCACTTGTATTAGTGTGGAAAAACCACTTTTCGCACTTGTGTTAGTGTTGAAAAACCACTTTTCGCACTTGTGTTAGTATTGAAAAACCACTTTTCGCACTTGTGTTAGTATTGAAAAACCACTTTTCGCACTTGTGTTAGTGTTGAAAAACCACTTTTCGCACTTGTGTTAGTGTTGAAAAACCACTTTTCGCACTTGTGTTGGTGCAGGAAACCACTTTTGCACTTGTATTAGTGTGGAAAAAACACTTTTTGCACTTGTGATGATGTTGAAAAACCACTTTTCGCACTTGTGTTAGTGTTGAAAAACCACTTTTCGCACTTGTGTTGGTGCAGCAAACCACTTTTGCACTTGTATTAGTGTGGCAAGAACACTTTTTGCACTTGTGATAGTGTTGAAAAAACACTTTTCACACTTGTGTTAGTGTTGAAAAACCACTTTTCGCACTTGTGTTTGTGCAGGAAACCACTTTTGCACTTGTATTAGTGTGGAAAAACCACTTTTTGCACTTGTGTTAGTGTTGAAAAACCACTTTTTGCACTTGTGATAGTGTTGAAAAACCACTTTTCGCACTTGTGTTGGTGCAGGAAACCACTTCTGCACTTGTATTAGTGTGGAAAAAACACTTTTCGCACTTGTGTTAGTGTTGAAAAACCACATTTCGCACTTGTGTTGATGCAGGAAACCACTTTTGCACTTGTATTAGTGTGGAAAAACCACTTTTTGCACTTGTGTTAGTGTTGAAAAACCACTTTTTGCACTTGTGATAGTGTTGAAAAACCACTTTTCGCACTGGTGTTGGTGCAGGAAACCACTTCTGCACTTGTATTAGTGTGGAAAAAACACTTTTCGCACTTGTGTTAGTGTTGAAAAACCACATTTCGCACTTGTGTTGATGCAGGAAACCACTTTTGCACTTGTATTAGTGTGGAAAAAACACTTTTTGCACTTGTGATAGTGTTGAAAAACCACTTTTGGCACTTGTGTTAGTGTTGAAAAACCACTTTTCGCACTTGTGTTGGTGCAGGAAACCACTTTTGCACTTGATTAGTTTGGAAAAACCACTTTTCGCACTTGTGTTAGTGTTGAAAAACCACTTTTCGCACTTGTGTTAGTGTTGAAAAACCACGTTTCGCACTTGTGTTGGTGCAGGAAACCACTTTTGCACTTGTATTAGTGTGGAAAAAACACTTTTCGCACTTGTGTTAGTGTTGAAAAACCACTTTTTGCACTTGTGTTAGTGTTGAAAAACCACTTTTCGCACATGTGTTGGTGCAGGAAACCACTTTTGCACTTGTATTAGTGTGGAAAAAACACTTTTTTCACTTGTGATAGTGTTGAAAAACCACTTTTCGCACTTGTATTAGTGTGGAAAAAACACTTTTTGCACTTGTGATAGTGTTGAAAAACCACTTTTCGCACTTGTGTTAGTGTTGAAAAACCACTTTTCGCACTTGTGTTGGTGCAGGAAACCACTTTTGCACTTGTATTAGTGTGGATAAACCACTTTTTGCACTTGTGTTAGTGTTGAAAAACCACTTTTCGCACTTGTGTTAGTGTTGAAAAACCACTTTTCGCACTTGTGTTGGTGCAGGAAACCACTTTTGCACTTGTATTAGTGTGGAAAAAACACTTTTTGCACTTGTGATAGTGTTGAAAAACCACTTTTCGCACTTGTGTTAGTGTTGAAAAACCACTTTTCGCCCTTGTGTTGGTGCAGGAAACCACTTTTGCACTTGTATTAGTGTGGAAAAACCACTTTTCGCACTTGTGTTAGTGTTGAAAAACCACTTTTCGCACTTGTGTTAGTATTGAAAAACCACTTTTCGCACTTGTGTTAGTATTGAAAAACCACTTTTCGCACTTGTGTTAGTGTTGAAAAACCACTTTTCGCACTTGTGTTAGTGTTGAAAAACCACTTTTCGCACTTGTGTTGGTGCAGGAAACCACTTTTGCACTTGTATTAGTGTGGAAAAAACACTTTTTGCACTTGTGATGATGTTGAAAAACCACTTTTCGCACTTGTGTTAGTGTTGAAAAACCACTTTTCGCACTTGTGTTGGTGCAGCAAACCACTTTTGCACTTGTATTAGTGTGGCAAGAACACTTTTTGCACTTGTGATAGTGTTGAAAAAACACTTTTCACACTTGTGTTAGTGTTGAAAAACCACTTTTCGCACTTGTGTTTGTGCAGGAAACCACTTTTGCACTTGTATTAGTGTGGAAAAACCACTTTTCGCACTTGTGTTAGTGTTGAAAAACCACTTTTCGCACTTGTGTTAGTGTTGAAATACCCCTTTTCACACTTGTGTTAGTGTTGAAAAACAACTTTTTGCACTTGTGTTAGTGTTGAAAAACCACTTTTCGCACTTGTGTTCGTGTTGAAAAACCACTTTTTGCACTTGTGTTCGTGCAGGAAACCCCTTTTGCACTTGTATTAGTGTGGAAAAAACACTTTTCGCACTTGTGTTAGTGTTGAAAAACCACTTTTCGCACTTGTGTTAGTGTTGAAAAACCACTTTTCGCACTTGTGTTGGTGCAGGAAACCACTTTTCGCACTTGTGTTGGTGCAGGAAACCACTTTTGCACTTGTATTCGTGTGGAAAAAACACTTTTCGCACTTGTGTTAGTGTTGAAAAACCACTTTTCGCACTTGTGTTTGTGTTGAAAAACCACTTTTCGCACTTGTGTTGGTGCAGGAAACCACTTTTGCACTTGTATTAGTGTGGAAAAAACACTTTTTGCACTTGTGATAGTGTTCGAAAAACCACTTTTGCACTTGTATTAGTGTGGAAAAACCACTTTTCGCACTTGTGTTGGTGCAGGAAACCACTTTTGCACTTGTATTAGTGTGGAAAAACCACTTTTCGCACTTGTGTTAGTGTTGAAAAACCACTTTTCGCACATGTGTTAGTGTTGAAAAACCACTTTTCGCACTTGTGTTAGTGTTGAAAAACCACTTTTCGCACTTGTGTTGGTGCAGGAAACCACTTTTGCACTTGTATTAGTGTGGAAAAACACTTTTTGCACTTGTGTTAGTGTTGAAAAACCACTTTTCGCACTTGTGTTAGTGTTGAAAAACCACTTTTCGCACTTGTGTTGGTGTTGAAAAACCACTTTTCGCACTTTTCGTTGGTGCAGGAAACCACTTTTGCACTTGTATTAGTGTGGAAAAAACACTTTTTGCACTTGTGCTAGTGTTGAAAAACCACTTTTCGCACTTGTGTTAGTGTTGAAAAACCACTTTTCGCCCTTGTGTTGGTGCAGGAAACCACTTTTGCACTTGTATTAGTGTGGAAAAACCACTTTTCGCACTTGTGTTAGTGTTGAAAAACCACTTTTCGCACTTGTGTTAGTATTGAAAAACCACTTTTCGCACTTGTGTTAGTATTGAAAAACCACTTTTCGCACTTGTGTTAGTGTTGAAAAACCACTTTTCGCACTTGTGTTAGTGTTGAAAAACCACTTTTCGCACTTGTATTGGTGCAGGAAACCACTTTTGCACTTGTATTAGTGTGGAAAAAACACTTTTTGCACTTGTGATGATGTTGAAAAACCACTTTTCGCACTTGTGTTAGTGTTGAAAAACCACTTTTCGCACTTGTGTTGGTGCAGCAAACCACTTTTGCACTTGTATTAGTGTGGCAAGAACACTTTTTTCACTTGTGATAGTGTTGAAAAAACACTTTTCACACTTGTGTTAGTGTTGAAAAACCACTTTTCGCACTTGTGTTTGTGCAGGAAACCACTTTTGCACTTGTATTAGTGTGGAAAAACCACTTTTTGCACTTGTGTTAGTGTTGAAAAACCACTTTTCGCACTTGTGTTAGTGTTGAAAAACCACTTTTCGCACTTGTGTTAGTGTTGAAAAACAACTTTTTGCACTTGTGTTAGTGTTGAAAAACCACTTTTTGCACTTGTGTTCGTGTTGAAAAACCACTTTTTGCACTTGTGTTCGTGCAGGAAACCACTTTTGCACTTGTATTAGTGTGGAAAAACCACTTTTTGCACTTGTGTTAGTGTTGAAAAACCACTTTTTGCACTTGTGATAGTGTTGAAAAACCACTTTTCGCACTTGTGTTGGTGCAGGAAACCACTTCTGCACTTGTATTAGTGTGGAAAAAACACTTTTCGCACTTGTGTTAGTGTTGAAAAACCACATTTCGCACTTGTGTTGATGCAGGAAACCACTTTTGCACTTGTATTAGTGTGGAAAAAACACTTTTTGCACTTGTGATAGTGTTGAAAAACCACTTTTCGCACTTGTGTTAGTGTTGAAAAACCACTTTTCACACTTGTGTTGGTGCAGGAAACCACTTTTGCACTTGTATTAGTGTGGAAAAAACACTTTTTGCACTTGTGATAGTGTTGAAAAACCACTTTTCGCACTTGTGTTGGTGCAGGAAACCACTTGTGCACTTGTATTAGTGTGGAAAAACCACTTTTCGCACTTGTGTTAGTGTTGAAAAACCACTTTTCACACTTGTGTTAGTGTTGAAAAACCACTTTTCGCACTTGTGTTGGTGCAGGAAACCACTTTTGCAGTTGTATTAGTGTGGAAAAAACACTTTTTGCACTTGTGTTAGTGTTTAAAAACCACTTTTCGCACTTGTGTTAGTGTTGAAAAACCACTTTTCGCACTTGTGTTAGTGTTGAAAAACCACTTTTCGCACTTGTGTTAGTGTTGAAAAACCACTTTTCGCACTTGTGTTAGTGTTGAAAAACCACTTTTCGCACTTGTGTTAGTGTTGAAAAACCACTTTTCGCACTTGTGTTAGTGTTGAAAAACCACTTTTCGCACTTGTGTTGGTGCAGGAAACCACTTTTGCACTTGTATTAGTGTGGAAAAAACACTTTTTGCACTTGTATTAGTGTGGAAAAAATACTTTTTGCACTTGTGATAGTGTTGAAAAACCACTTTTCGCACTTGTGTTAGTGTTGAAAAACCACTTTTCGCACTTATGTTAGTGTTGAAAAACCACTTTTCACACTTGTGTTAGTGTTGAAAAACCACTTTTCGCACTTGTGTTGGTGCAGGAAACCACTTTTGCACTTCTATTAGTGTGGAAAAAACACTTTTTGCACTTGTGTTAGTGTTTAAAAACCACTTTTCGCACTTGTGTTAGTGTTGAAAAACCACTTTTCGCACTTGTGTTGGTGCAGGAAACCACTTTTGCACTTGTGTTAGTGTTGAAAAACCACTTTTCGCACTTATGTTAGTGTTGAAAAACCACTTTTCGCACTTGTGTTAGTGTTGAAAAACCACTTTTCGCACTTGTGTTGGTGCAGGAAACCACTTTTGCACTTGTATTAGTGTGGAAAA